>NC_137080.1:24507674-25107674 GCF_951640355.1 Cnephaeus nilssonii | reverse complement strand
CAGTCTCCCACATCCCCGGGGGTTCCTGGGGCACCATCCCTGGTTTTAACCGTTGGCCTGGGGTGCCCCGTCACAGGGCTCTGAGGAACTTAGAGGCCCAGAATAGTAGCCTAGGTCCTGATCCTCACCAATATACCTATCAGTCCTCCAAACCCTGCCCCTGTGATTGACAAAGGGTCCAATTAGGTCTATCAGATAAAGCAGTCCATAGTAACATATTAGCCTGCCAGTGTGCTATATCCCTCTGATTACATTATGTTTACTCTGGCTTAAATGGTCACCATCCAGGCCCTATGGCTTCAAGTAGAGGCCAGGGAAGGATGTATTTTTGTCCTGGGTGGGGTGAGGGTTCTGGGTTAATGCTATTTATCCTATCTTGAGCATGCCTGTACTTTGTCCAGTAGGACACCAGGATGTTTCTAAGGCACTGATTTCTTCCTCCTGGTATGAAAGTCTAAAAATATAAATGTTACATTGATGATTTTCCCTGTAAAATACTTATGAGACTTACAGATAAAGGCTTCTAAGACTAAGGAAATACAAGATTTTGAAAGTGCCAAACTCCACATTAAAAAAAAATGAACACATGGCAAATGGAGAGAGAGAAAAAGAGTGAGGGAGAGAGAGAGAGAGAGAGAGAGAGAGAGAGAGAGAGAGAATTCCTTTCCTCACCCTACCAGTAATGCACTCTATTGGGATTCTTTTTGAAAAATAAAAAGCTGTTAATTCAGTGTCAAACTAGTTGACCTTTAAAAGTTGTAATAATATGCAATGAAATTATTAAAGCACATGTGAAAACATGCAAACTGAAATCTTAGCTTCAGAGTTTCCCCCATGCCTTTCGTTTGTCTTTGGGAGGTTTCCTTTAATAGTTCTCTTACTAAGAGTTTGACAACTAGCTGGTGAGTATTCACTTATCTTACATAGTCATGGACCAAGATGCTCTGGTTTTAGCCTCTAAGTACCTATGTAGGAAAAAAAATACAATAATTAATACCTTTAGAATCTGAAACAGCTGTAGACAATCTTCCCTGATCTAAGGTAAAGCAGAAATGGGAGCTGTAGACATCTGGTCTCTCATAGACCTATTGTGGGATCCAGAAGAAGACAAAGAGAACTTGGCCTTCATCTCTGCAACAGGGACACCACACCCACATTTATGAAGAACAGCTAGTAAAGGCAGGAAGGGTTACAGTTTTTCAGAAGAAGTAAACGTTCAAACCACAACCTTGTTTCATTTTAACCTGCATTAACAGGGACAAACTAAGGCATTTTTGTTTGTTTGTGTTATTATTTTTTTAAATGACCAAGTTGAAAGGATAGTAAATCTATGCCAATGTTATCATGACAAAGTACAGCTACAAAAACAACCTTCTGAGTTGCATGAGGACAGCTGGAGCATGAAAAAGAGTTTGTATTTACTGTTTCAATGGCAAAAACTACCTGTAATTATTTCCTCAGTGGGACCGCATAAAACTGGAATTCCATTTAATCTTCTACCAAACAATTTCTATATTTCATGTCATGGATTAGAATGAAAATGGGGATAGTTCATCAACACTGATCTGGGATATAAAAAAGAACAGCGAAGCCGAGGGTATGAGAGTGCATAAAAATGTTTTGTGTTCTGACCAGTACATTGCTTTAAAAAAATTTTACAGTCAGGCCCAATTGTTCATTCTCTCCATGCAGAAGATACTCACATATTCATTTTTAAAAGGGCAAATCAACCATAATTCAGTTTATAAACTATGAAGCTGGTTGCGAATGTCTGGATGAATATTCATTAGAATCTCTTAATCTGCCATCGACCGTGATTCATTAGGCATATGTAAATATCACTCACTTTAATTGCCCCTAAACTGACTTAACATAATATTGTCATTAGCAAATTATTAGTTATTTGTGTAACTAATGGTACATTATGGTGTGCACGTTAAAGCTCCAAATATATGATTACAATTATGATGATGTTTTATGCTGGGGGCTTTCTAAACTATTTGATGAAATATAATGGAGTCAAATCAAATCTGCTATGTTAATAGGACACTCGCAGAACTTTTTGCTGCACTTTGGTGCTGTTATCGCGTTCCAGCTACTCGCTCTTCCTGACATCTGACGTGCCATAGCTCCTTTCTATTTCCTTGTCTGCACCAAAAGGTCTCAGGAACTTCCGCAACTCTGCTCTCCCCCATTTTACCTAACGGGCTCAATCCCAGTTTGCTTTTGGTAAAAGTGACTTTATTTTCAAAAACACTCATTCATTGGAAGTGGAGCAATAAAATGGGCAAAGAAAGCATAGAAGACCCTCCTGAACACTGATGTAGAGGGCTACAGCCAACATGGAATTTAACCAACTCATAGGAACTTGACTCTATGGGGTTTTACTTGGGGGACTGCAGCTACATTTGACCTGCATAATGGTGAGCTGTACTGCATCTATTTTCTCCGGAATTATTGTCATCTATAAGAATTTGATATCTCCTATAAGCCCTTTTGTATTCTTTGCATTGCTCCTTCTGACAATGTTGCTTACCTATCCCTCCACCTCCCCAAAGCACTTACTTTACAACAAAGTCATGGAGAAAAGGACTTCCTTTTATTTTCATCTCCGCAGCAATATCAGGAGGTTTTTCAAAGAGAAGCACTTACTTTTATCACTTATAATTATTGCAAATTCACTAACTGAGCTCCTAGGAATAAAGGTGACCCAGCCTACTGGCAGACAAGTATACCTTTAGACTCTGTTAATTGCCTAACTGCTGACAGGAATATGTTAATACAAAATGAGCTAACAGAGGCAGGAAAGCCGTTTATCATGTTGCCTCCTAAATATTAGTACATTAACAGTCCATTGATGTTTATAAACAGAGATTCAGACAAATGCATGTTCCTGTCTTTGATAATGTTCTAAATTAATTGCCATTTCATCTTAATTTAATAAGCGATCCTTTTAGTTTTAAAAAAATGCTTGCACAAAAGAAATTATTGAGATAATGACAGCATAATGAATATAGATTGTGGTACAAATCTCCTGAAGAGATACCAACATTCCAGAAACATGGTCAAGCATTATTGTATTTAAAATGAAGCAAATGTTTCAGTCTAACATACTGCAGGTTTAACACTACAGCCATAAAGTAGAACAATTCTGGTTATTTTGATTGATGATGAGTGATTGAATCCCTCCTCTCAAGAAGTTGAGTTGTGATTTTCAGAGCTTTCTTCTAGCCAATATAATTCCTCCCAACTTAAAAACTGGTTGATGAGGTGCCACCTCTATGCTATACATACTTCTGACATAATGCCTATTATCTTCTTGGTCACAACGATGCCTGCCTTCTCTACAAACTGTAAGTTCCACGGAGTTAAGAGCTTAGTGTCTGGTATAGAGGTTGGCAAATGATCCAAATTGGATCTGCCACCTTTTTTCAGCAAAAAAAGTTTAATTGGAACAAAATGCACGTTTATTTACTACTGGAACAGAGACCAACATATTGGTCCACAAAACCTAAAACATTTACTTTTTGGCCCTTTACAGAAAAGTTTTGTTAACGCATGGTCTAATAAAGAGAATTTTGCTGAAAATGAATAAATAAAGTCCCCCCATAAAGCATCTTGTTTGTGATTTTTAAAAAAATTATGCCTCAAATGTCTGCAGAGTCAATGATTTATCATGTAGTTAAAGTTTGGACACTTGTAAATCTGATATCACAGGGATGTTAAAAAAACATCTAGTTCATTTGAGCCCTTATCATGTTGTTATATAGCTTGTCTGAGGTATTTGGCTGGTATTATATACCAAGTCTGTTATCTTATTTATGAGTTATGGTTAAATGTCAACTGTGTCTCAGAAAGTCACTTTATATTTTGTTCAGACTTCTAACTCCACTTTAGACTTAAACACATCCTTTTTTTAAATTTACACACTAGAAGGAATGAAGAAACACTCTTGCCCAGCATTGATATTGCAATTATTAATAATAACCAGTAGTTACGGAGCCACTAACTTTGTGCAGGCCCATACAAAGCACTTGGTGTACAGTATCTCATTTAATCATTATTACAACTTTATGACATAGATACTATTACTTTTCCTACATTAAACATCAGAATATTGAGACTTAGAGAAAACAGATGCTTTGCCTAAAGTCACACAGCCTATAAATGGGAGCCAGGAGTCACTTCTCAGCTTTTCTATAGCCATGACCCATAGTCCTTCCATGACACTATGCTCCCTCATTTGTATACTGAATTATATCACCTACCTTGCTATGTTGAGATTCTTAACTCATGGCCACTAAAAATTATGTTTTTGAAAAATAGTCAACCATCTAGAGATAATCTAATGTAAAATATTTGTAAAAATAGCAGAATATAAAATTGAACATATTTTGATCCTAATTCTGTAAAGTATATGTGTATTAGGATCTCAGCTTGAACCTACAGTGCAGACACTGCAGCTGTACAGGCAGATTTGGGCATGGCTAGTGAGCTGGTGGGTGACCTAACCAGAGTCTTCCTACTTAAAATCTGATGAACTTCCTGGGAAAGATTTCTTCCTATTAAAACAAGGCTGGGGCTATGAGCTTGACTAATAACTAAGCTCCTATTGCACTAGAGAAGTGATTTTGAGTGCACTGTGAAGGTGGTTACTTAAATTACCTCACTCCCAGGTGCTTAGATCCACTTGGTACAAGCAGCACCATCCTAATATATAAAAACCCAGGGTCCATAACATCCAACATGACTGAAGGCTCGACCGAACCCCAGAAGTCAGTCCTGCAGTCAGTGCTTGGTTGCCATGGTGACCCAGCACTGACTGACGAGGGGGCTGTGGATCAGGCCTGGAGAGAGGCCCAGAGAGAGAGGCAGGGTCTGATCCACAGTCTCCATGGCAGCTGTTAATCAGCCGTTGCCTCTCTCTTTCTCTCCAGGCTTCGCCAGCAGCCGCTCCTCTGTTTCTCTCCGGGCCTCCTCAGGGGCTGCTAATCAGCCCCGCCTCTCTGGTCAGGCCCAGAGATAGGCCCTAAGACACTGACAGGCATAGAAACTGACCAACCAGAACCAAATTGGCCAGCAGGGAAGGGCAGTTTGGGGCAACCAGGCCAGCATGGGAGGGCAGTTGGGGGTGAGATCAGGCCAGCAGGGGAGGGCATTTAGGGGCGATCAGGCAGGCAGGCAGATGAGCGGTTAGGAGCCAGCAGGATGTCCCCGATTGGAGAGGATGCAGGCTGGGCTGAAGGAAACCTCCCACTCTGTGTATGAATTTCATGTATTGGGCCACTAGTTTGAGAATAATATGACTGACATCACATCAGACCATCCATAAAGCCATTGTTAGAAAGGCAATCTGAGCTCATGCACATGTTGACTGTGTATGCCCAGAATGCAAGCCTTCACTCTCCTTTATCTAAGCCATTTCTCAGGCATTCCAATTCCTCAAGTCACACTTGTAACTGCTGTGTCAGGGATGGTCATAGCACAAGGGCTCTTCAGAGAGGGTGACATTCTTTTTGGCTCAACCCTTGCTAGAATCCTGGGCTAATATCTACAGAATGCAATAGGTTAGTAGCAAATCCCTAAATTTCTAATAAATCTCAAAAAGAATTCAAGAATAAGAAAACTCAAACATTTTCTTTTGCATTGGACAAACGTAGTTAAGCTAAAATTTCATAATCTCTTAATCATGTGCTCTACTGGAAAGACACCATGTCCTGCCCCTTATTACTGAAGTGGAAAGAAAAGAAGAAGTTCTTCCTTACCATGTCCCAGGCAACCAGTAAATGGGCATTTGACTTAAACTCATTCACTGGGGAGTCCAACTCCATAGGGGGGCTGCAAAAGTGAGAGGAATAGTGGGGATCCCTTCAGAGAAACTAGGTTGTGTTTAGAGAGTCCAGAGACAGTGTGCAGCTACAGGAAAGCTGCTAGTGTCCTGACGAGACTGGTTATTTCTACTAAGAGGCAGGTGATGAGTGTTCTGCTCCTTTCCCCGAGATGTCCCAATTCCTGCCCACTTCTCAAGTTCATGTCTTATCTCCATCCTCCCATAATTTAGTGAGCCACTGATATCCTGCCAATTAATTCCTTTTCTCCTTAACATGGTCAGAATCAGTTTCCATTGCCTGCAACCAGTAACCCCAACTCATAGAGAACTTCTACAATGTGGGCATTCAAACACCAAATATATGTGATTCTAAGCATAACATGAGAGATATTGGAGGGGCTTTTGCCCACCTTTCCCTCCAGCTTTCCTTAGTGTGAGTATCGTACACAAAATTTTCAGGACATACATAAAATTAGCTATGGGGATAGAAAAGCATTAATTTTCTATTCTGCCAAAATGCAAAATTTGCAAATGCTTCAGCAAGATGGGAAATAAATAAAGAGAATTATGAGTAGGAAACCTATGGTGCCCAAGGCAAAAAGAAAAGAAGGTTTTCACTATTTTAAGCCAACTAAATTCAGTATAAACTTTAACGACCACTGATCATTCCCTCTGCAGGGATGACCACCCTCGTGGGATCAGATGTCATGCCAGCAACTAAAAGTATTCAGAGAAATTGCCTTCTGTGATCTTTTCGTGTCATCTTTGATGACTCTCATTTAAATATGGGAATTTAGCACCTTTAAAAACATTCCAGTTACAAGTGACTAGTTCTCTCGTTCCACCCCTAGGCCCTGCACAAACTTCTACCGACAGTACATTCTGCTGCCAGTCTTTGCTCTCCAGACTCCCTCCCAAATATACTTCTCAGAGTCCTCTTCTCAGCTAGTTCATCTGATAAGTCATACATGTTTAGCTCAGGAGAAATCTTTGGGAAACTCATAGAAGCTTTGGCTGAATTCACCGTGTTGTTTTTTTTAATGCAAAAAAGAAGTTTGGGCTGAAATCACCTTTTTTTGTACCTTGTTCAAATCTCCATTTTATTACTTAGCACATGTTAAACTGTATCTTCTCAGTTAGCTTTTTCAGTTCAGGGAATAGGGACCCTGTCTTTGTATGCTTGGCACCTATCAGAGTGCCTGGCACATGGTAGGTGTTAAATAAATGTTTGTAAAGCAGAGCTGAAAGATTCATGTTTAGTGTGTTCTGAAATGCCAATCTGTTATTCCTCTCAAATAACATTTCAGTTTTGGCAGCAGAGTTTTTTTGGGGGGACTATTTCTAATTTCAGAATGGAGTGCAGGTTTCTGAGGCTTTAAGTCACTATGTCAGGCTGATTATGGAGATATCAGGAGACACAAGCATTCTAATTCCTAATGTCACACTTGTAACTGCTGTGTCAGGGATGGTCACAGTACAAGGGCTCTTTAGAGAGGGTGACATTCTTGGCTTTGCTAGAATCCTGGGCTAATATTTACAGAATGCAATAGGTTGGTAACAAATCCCTAAATCTCTAGTAAATCTCAAAAAGAATTCAAGAATAAGAAAACTCAAATAAACATATTTTCTGCATTGGATAAATGTAATTAAGCTAAAATTTCTTTGTAGTTACCAAGCAAGATGCTCAATGGGCAGGTGTACTGATGTGACCTCCAAGTGACATAGACCACTCACCCTTCCACCATGACCTGCTTGCCCAATGGTATGATCATCCATGCCCTGTTTCAATCCCCTGGTCTGTTCTATCTCCTTTTAACTTTCTACAGTCTTCTCTTTGCAGGTCTGTCCAATGTATCTGTCCAACCATTTAGGAAATCTTTGACTTCCCTGGAATCCCATGCTGGACACTGTTGACAATTCTTCTGGAAGGGCTGTTGAGTTTCCCCATTCAGATTCCCTTCTCTTGGGAATGATTCCCCTTGGTCACAACTTAGCTTCTTGGCACATTTGAATTTGTTTGGAAAAAATATTTTTTTATAATTTTTGTCTTTATTGATTAAGGTATTACATATGTGTCCTTATCCCCTCATTCCCCCCAACACACACTCATGCCCTCACCCCCCCCCTGGTGTCTGTGTCCATTGGTTAGGCTTATATGCATGCATACAAGTCCTTTGGTTGATCTTGGCACATTTCATACAGCCTTATCTTCTTGGACACCAACTTAAGTGTAATTTGGATGAACATGGTATGTACAGAGGATATCAGATATGACTTGGATGTATGTGGTATGGACAGGGTTTGCAGATGTGACTTAGAGTCAATGGTATAGCAGGAGCATGGAGAAAGGATAGTCATTTTGCCTTGGGTTGGGTGGGTGGTGTCAGGAAAAACACTGTCGTGGAGGTGCAGGTTGGAGAACGAGCAGAACTCTTGCAGCAGACAATGGCACATTCCAGGTAGGAGAAAGAACTTGTGAAAAGACAAAGCGTGTGAAACAATATGGCAAATGGTGACAGTGGGAATAAAGCTAGAGAACTACACGAATCTTTATTTCATTGTTAGAGGTTGGAAAGCCATTCAGCATTTAGGCAGGAGGAGTGACATGATAAAATGGATATTCTAGGAACCTGTGGTGACAGTGCGGACCATGGATTGGAAAGAGTCCAAGATGAGAGATGGGCAAATCAATACAAGGGACATTTACAATAATCTGAGTAAAGGGGAGATGAGGACTTAATCTATGGCTGCCAACGTGTGACCCACAGAAGGAATCTGACGGAACAGAGAGTACCAATCCTAGGCATATGGATGCAGGAGACGGAAGAGCCAAAAAAGACCCTGAGGTTTGTGGCCCAAGTGACGAAACTGTCAATAATGTCACTCACTGAAATAAGGAGCAAAAGGGCTGAGAAGTAGATAGTGATTTCAGTTTGGATATTTTGAATATAAAGTGCTCTTGGAATATGCAGGGGGAGCTGTCTCAAAAGCTGAATGATATATGGATTACAAAAGAGGTCTGGACTAGAGATTCAGATTTGGCATGTTAGACCCACTAGTTGTGTGAGCTTGGGCAAGTTATTAAGTTCTCTGTGCATCAGCTTCTTCACCTGTAAAATGGTAATAATAGTAGTTCCTAATTCATAGGGTTGTTAGAAGTAGTAAGTGGCTTAATGCATGTAAATTTCTTAGAAGCATACTTGGCACTACATATAAGTATTAGTTATTGTTTATAATTATTACTGTTATTGCTTCTGACAAAGTACCCTCATTACATTTATTCATTGAACTTCAGTATTATCTTTTTTTCAGCTTTACTGAGGTATAATTGATGATTAAAACGGTGAGATATTTAAAGTGTACAACATGATGATTTAATATATGTATTCATTGTAAAAGTATTCCCCTGTCCAGTTAATTATCACATCTATTATTCACATATTTACCTTTTTAGTGTGTGAGAGAGCATTTCAGTTCTACTCTCTTAGCGAATTTCAATAATATAACACAGTGCTATCAACTATGGTCACCCTGTTACACATTATATCCCAAGATCTTATTCATCTTGCAGCTAAAAGTTTGTATCCTTTTACCAGCCTTTCCCTGTTATCCCCACCACCACCCCCAAACCTTACAAACAACTTTACTACTCTATTTCTGAATTCCACTATTTTTTTTTTAGATTCTGCATATAATTGATTTCATGCAGTATTTATTTTTCTTCGTCTGGTGTATTTTACTTAGCATAATATGCCCTCTAGGTTCATCCATGTTGTCACAAACTATAGAATTTCCTTCTTTTTTTTAAAGGCTAAATAATATTCCTTTGTATAGACCACATTTTTTTATCAGACATACCTGATTTATTGTTTTTTAAAAGACTCAAAGCAAATATTCTCTATTCTTACCATTGTTGTTGTTTTCTAATTAATCTTTGTTGTTGAGATTATTACAGATGTCCCTTTTTTCCCCCCCCCATAGCTCTCCTTCACCCAGTTCCCACCCTGCCCCAGGCCCTCGCCACTCTATTGTCTGTGTCCATAGGTAATGCATACATGCATATAAGATCTTTGTCAAATCTCTTCCCCCACCACCCCCCACACCCCCTTCCCTCTGAGAATCATCAGTCAGTTCCATTTCCATGCCCCTAATTCTATTCCATTCACCAGTTTATCCTGCTCATCAGATTTTTATTCATTTGATTTTCAGATTCAATTGATATATATATATATATATATATATATATATATATATATATGTATGTATTTGTTGCCACTTTGTTGTTTGGACCACATTTTCTTGATCCATTCACCTGTTGACCATTGCATGTATTCTTTAACTGTCTTCGCCAGCCTTCCTTACTTCCGCATGTCACCCATCCTTAGTGAAAACCTCAGTTCTCACAGTTTGTGCAAAGTTTTACCATGGCCTATATCTTTATGCATTTTGTCTGATTATAAAAACACAACACATAACCTGAAGCCAGTTATGCTTCCTGCTAGTCTGCAGAATCCCCAGGGAAGCCTGCTGTGGAAGTCCTATCGCTGCTGGCCCCTGAGTCCAGGCCAGCACCCTCCCCAGGGTACAGTGAGGAAAACCTCTGTTACTGGTCCCTCTGCTGCTTTTACAAAAACAACTTTGTTTTTTTTTTTCTGATTCTAGAATTAATACATGCACATTGTACAAATCTTGGGAAAACAAGAAAGTATAAAGAAGAAAGTAAAAGGCACCTATAATTAAGGCATAACCACTCTGAATATTTATTGTTTATCTTTGAAACTTTCCTCCTTGGGAGATGCTGGCAAAGAGCAGCCCCCACATCTCCACCTCACGCTGCCTGCATACTCACCCGCTTCTGCTGCTCTGGGCAGGTGACTTAAGACATTTATTGTAATCTCCGGGGTTTAAAGAGCTGTCAGGCTGGGATTAAATGCAGCATTTGTTGGAGTGTCCTGGCTGCATTCCAGCCGAAGCCCTGATGGTTTGAGGGTCTCCGTTGTAGCTTCAATTGGATTAGTTACCCATTAGTTCTTCTTCTGACCCTGGGTGGAGGGGTGCAGGCACGGGTAAATCAGGAGTGCCTGCTTTTCAATGAAGGGAGCCCTACCGCGTGGGCTCTGTAAATCATCCCACAGGAGAGGGAAAGCTCTGTAGGGATCAAAGGCTCAGGGACAGCACAGGGTGTCATTGGCCCTCCCCCTGCCTCCACCCACTGGCAGCCCTCTCCAAGTGGGGACCTGCAGGGGTGGAACACCACTGCCAGGGCATCTTGCTGTTACAAAATCTCCATCTACCATGGAGAACGTGCATCCTCACTGAACACCCTCGGTCAACCCTCTCTCATTTTAAGGGTGAGGAGGAAATTGGGTTGTAGATATGCCCAAGTTTAGCACAAGCACCCCTAGCTGTTGCTATTTAGATATTTTGATCATGGACAAAATCAGGGATGCAAAAATCAGTTTGCTGCCCCATGCATATCAGGTGGTGACGGTGAAAAGTTTATAAGGACCAGTAGCCCAGATACCAAGTTGGCAGAAGATGTTGCTTAAACATTCTGCTCATGTAGCAAGGAGGTCAGCATGCCCTGAGCCTTGAACCAGAGGAAATGAAAATACACTGAGCCCAACAGTATCCAAACCCCTAATTGCTGCTGATTTGAATTCCGCAGTAAATTTTGCATAATACCAGCAAATGACCTTTCTTTAAGGGGGCGCTGGCATGATTGTTGAGACCTTGTAACAAATAACTAGTGCCATTTAATGATGGAATGACATATCTCTGATATGCAAATTTTTACAGCACAGCAATTAAGCAGTTTAGAATTTTACGACAGTGTTTGGGCTTTCTACAACAACAAAAAAAGGGGGGGGGGGCAATAAAGGCCTGTGATGGATGGGCTAATCCCCCCTGGAAATATACTATGTAATGCTGTAGAGACAATACATTATGGACAGCATTGTGATGATTGGTTGTTAATCTCCCTTCCCATCCTCCCCCAGATCCCAGGGAAGCCCTTGCTGCTGCACCGCCCCCCCCCCACCACCACCACACACACACACCCGCAGGGTGCACGACTCAAAACTGCATGGCAGCCACGTTGTTGGGACACGAGTCTGGGGTACAGATGGGAAAGTTGGGGCATAACAATCTGCTGTGTGCACGGAATACGGAGCAAAAGGAGCTTGCAGGGAGGCAGCTTGTCAGCAGGGGACAGAGCTGGGGGCCATATGCCACTCTTCTTCTCCCTTCTGTCACCAAGTCTGCCACCTCCTCCTTCTGTCAGGGGACACTAATGATGAACATGTTTTAAACAGTTTTGTTTACCTAGCAACAGCTTTTCTAAGAGGGGGTCTTAATTAGTAACCTTAAACAATTTTTGGTTTGGATTTTTTTTTTAAAGCATTCATTCATTTGTTCATTCATCCGGAAGAATCTCTCTCTTGCTCGTTCCACACACACCCCTGGCCTCTGCCGCCCACACCCCGGAGGCTGTTGTTACTGTTTCCATGAAAAAGTGTGTCTGCATTACAAAACTCGTTTTAATAGCTATATGCCAGTTTTCTTTCATTCATACTCACTTTAATACCACGATTAGCTTTGAAGGGTAGATTTTTCTTTGCTAGTCCGAGGCAGTATTCCTTTGTGAAGCTCCTCAAATAGGATCTACATTTTAAAATTAAATCCCATTTGGCAATTTTTTTTTCTTCTCCCTCATAATTTTGTACTCCTGGTTGTTGTCACTTTCACATTAAAGGAGGGGGCTCAGAGCTGATTTAGCAATTCATTCAGTCGACAGAAAAACAAGAAAATTCTAATTTGAGTTTCATCAATAATGTTATTAGTTTTCTTTTCAAATTTGACTCACAAAGCAAAGTAGTGTTTTCTGAGTTACTTTTGCCTTTGGTTCCCTTTATTTAGTATAAATAAATTGGGATACTGTGAATTCATAGATTTCTATTTTTACAAAATAATGCTAAATTTTAAAATATCTGTTAAAGTGTAAAATATTAACTTCAAATTGGATAGATGAATTAGAAATATTCTAAAATAGCATCACCCAAAATGTTGAGAGTGAAATGCTTTTCTTCCTTTCTTTTTTGTAATGAAATTTATGAAGGGTGGGTTAACAGCCAAAAGACAATACCACTAAATGTGTTTAATCATTAACTCTCACTAGACAATAGCTTCCTTAAAAATCAAATGACACAGGCTAATTCCTGCAGGAATACCTCTGCTTTTACATTATTGAAACAGCTTCTGCCTTATTGTAAAGGAACAACACCTCTTTGAAGCCACTAGTTGTTTCTCTTAAAACCTATGATCCGCTTCACGTTTATTTAGAAGAAGGTGGAATGATTAAGATGTAGCCATGTGGGAATAAAAAAGAGATGATCCCAGAAAACAGTTCTTAGAATAAACACTATATTTTTGTTTGTATTGTAGTAAGTCAAACAATCATTTTTAATTGAATATTTTTTCTTCATACAAATTATAGTATTCCAGAATAGGTTTTAATTTAGAACCCTAAAGAGGAATTTTTATAGTCAACTAATATTTAATAATTTTAATTAATAGACTTTATTTTTGGAGCATCTCTAGATTTATGGAAAAATTGAGCAGGAAATACAGAGAGTTTCCCCAAACCACCTTACCTCCCCCTACAGTTTCTCCTATTATTAATATTTTTGCATGAGTATGGGGCATTTGTTACAATTGATAAACCAATATAATACATTATTATTCAGCAAAATCCATACTTTACATTAGGGCTCACGCTTTGTGTCGTACAGTTCTATGGGTTTTGACAAATGTATATCTACATGTATCCACCATTACAGTATCATATGGAATAGTTCTACTGCCCTGAATATCCCGGGTCCCATCTGTTCATCCTTCCTTCTATCCCCAATCCCTGGCAACCACTGCTCTTTTTACTGTCATTAGAGCTTTGCCTTTTCCAGAAGCCATATAGTTGGAGTCATACAGTTTGTAGCCTTTCCATATTTGCTTCTTGCATTTAGTCATATGCATTTTAAGGTCTTTTCATGACTTGGCAGCTCATTTCTTTTCTTGTCAAAGAGTATTCCATTGTGTGGATGTACCAACATAGATTTTTATAGCATTTAATTATCTAAACCTGTCAAAATAGGCGGGGGGGGGCGGGGGGGGGAAATCTACCTTTCAAAGGTAGTTGAGTATATAAATAGTATGGTTCATTTGATTCTTAAATTTGAAGATAACTTTGAAAAAGTTGTTTATTTAAACAATTTGGCTTTGATTTGGGGCTAATTAGTAATTTATGCATTATAATTAGTTAGTGTAAGCTACATAAAACATTAAGTGAGAAAAAAAATAGAAAACCCTCCAAGATGATGTGGCTAGGGAAGGATGCTTAATGAGGTTACATTTAATCAAGAAGTGTCATGTCATCTGATGTGTATGTCAAATGGGGAGATACAAAATAGTTCTGTGTGTGTGTGTGTGTGTGTGTGTGTGTGTGTGTGTGTGTGTGTGACTGGCCAGGAATTCTTTGTCAAGAAGGAAGAAGGTGGGCATAGCAAGCCACCTGGGCAGACCTTTGAAGAATCACTTGATTCTCAATTACACCTTCTAGGACGAGGAGGTACCAACCGTCCTAAGTGGGAACAGAACAAACTTTTATGATTGTTGACGACTGCCTCTCACAGTATCACTTAACGCAACTCATCAAGTTTGAAGTTGTTTAGGAATCAAGAGTCTTGGGGGTTGGAGGGATTGAGACAATGGTGACCTTTCTTTTCAGAATCAACATGATTAGAATCAAACTGAGATTTATAACCTGTGGGCCATGCAAACATTAAGCTAAGGCCCACAGGTTATAAAGAACCCCAAAGTTCTGAAGTGGAACTTACATGTTGGAAGGGGAAGTCAGGGGCCAAACCTAATGCAATGCCTGAGGCCTAGAACATAAGACACTGTGTGTAGTTGGGGTTGGAAGCTGACCCTGGGTCAGGGTGGGTTTATTTCCCAGTGGGTATGGCCTGGAGGAGCCGGACCAGGAAGCCCCAAAACTGAGTGGCACTGCTGCTCACCAGGAACCCGAGCCTGCAAGCAACACCTCACAGAGGGAAGTGTTGTGGGCAACTGTGCAGGACAGCACCAGCTATTCTCGTGTTTCCTTTTCACTTTCCACCTGGCGTTTAGAAGCTAAGGACCTGGATTAAGTAATTTACCTCCAGTGCTGTTAGATAATTCAAGGAGTGGAGAGGTCTCAAAAAGAAGGCTTCCTGCTCATGTTGCTCATTGAAAAAATAACAACAATGCAAGAGTGTGACTTCATTTATACCCCAAGCCGGGGAAGGAACCACATCACATGTCCTAGCTAAGAAAGAAGTAACCCTTCTTTCACACCTGAAAGTGTCTATGTACAGCATTACCTCTGCCTTCCCACAGAGCATGCAGAACACTGATGGGGGGGGGGGGGACCGAAAGGTCACCTGATGCACATATTAGAGTGAGAGATGAACTGAGTCTCAGTGTCCCACACAGAAAAACCGTTTGCTTGCTAATGAGTAATTCAGCACAAGCACTTGTTGGCATGTTCCAGAGCTGCAAAGTCTTTTTTGCAATACACCTTTTTTTCTTCTAAGATGCACATTAAACATATTGTATATTTTATAATATATAATATTACAGGTGGTTATGGCTGGAAGGATATGGCATCTACATGATAGTGGGCAGGTGCCTAGTGAGCAGCTTGGGCAGCTGAGAGATAGTTGTGCCCCTGGTGTCAGCATCTTCCGACCTCTGGATTGTGACTCTGTCAGTATATACTTAAACTCAATGGTGGCTTCTCATTCCTGCCCCTTTTCAAGGATTTTATAAGCACCTCATTCCCTGTGTTACATCTCTTTCTTCCTAAAAATAATCAAAGCCCAATTATATGTTGATTACAAGAGATACAATTTAAGTATAAAGACAGAGATAGATTAAGAGTGAGAGGATGGCCCTAACTGGTTTGGCTCAGTGGATAGAGCGTCGGCCTGCAGACTGAAAGGTCCCAGGTTCAATTCCAGTCAAGGGCATGTACCTTGGTTGCGGGCACATCCCCAGTGGGAGGTGTGCAGGAAGCAGCTGATCGATGTTTCTCTCTCATCGATGTTTCTAACTCTTTATCCGTCTCCCTTCCTCTCTGTAAAAAATCAATAAAATATATATATATTTTAAAAAAGAGTGAGAGGATGGAAAAAGACACACTATGCAAACACTAATTATTAGAACGCAGGTGAATTAGGCCCTCAGAGAACTATGTCTCGTCAAAAAGACACCTTCCTGTATGGAGATGGTCTCATCTTGGATTTCAAGTCAGGAGTAATGTAAGAGCTGCATTCTAGGCCCATGTTGTGTGTGTGTGTATGTGAGTGCGTGAGAGAGCGAGTGAGTGAAAAAAAAAAAAGGCATTCTCACGGCCCTGTGAGTGAAGTGAGGGAAGTTCCACTTGCAAATGTGATTTATTTTTGGCAAATATACAAACTAATTGTTGTATTACTAGAGTTGGCATCTTGGAAGATATTCTCTGATTTACATATTTTCACAATAAAACTTTAATATTGAAAAATTCTAATAACAATTCTAATTATAATTAATCCCAATCTTATATAATAAGAGCTTAATATGCTAAGTGTCCTGTCATCTGGTTGTCTGTTCAACCAATCAAAGTGTAATATGCTGCTCAACTGTTTGCTATGACATGCATTAACCACCAGGGGGCAGGTGCCCCAACCAGTAGGTTAGCTTGCTGCTGGGGTTGGGCTGATCAGGACTGAGCAAGAAGAGCCGGACACAACCTGGAGCCCTCCCACGGTCCCTCCCTGGCTGGCCTACCTCCCACATCCCTCCCTGGGCTCGATTGTGCACCAGTGGGGTCCCTTGGCCTGGCCTGCATTCTCTCACAATCTGGGCTGAGGGATCCCCCTCCCCCAAGTGCATGAATTTTGTGCACTGGGCCTCTAGTGTAATATAAAAAATGTGAGACACATTTTTTACTTTGTTCATTATACACACTCATTATAACTAGTCTTTTCAACACTTAAGATAACATATCAAAGTGTTCATTACATAAGGTCAAGTGAAAAAGTCAAGGTATATTAATAAGTAGAATGTGATTTTTATTATGTAAATCATGAATATATATATATATATATATATATATATATATATATATATATATATATATATAATCTATACAAATCAAAAAAGAAAACATATCAAACATTTCCAAATGAACTAGCATTAAGATGTGGAATTATGAATGAATTATTTTTTTTCTTTTTGTCTGTTTTCTATAAGGAACATGAATTACTAGTATATATAAAGAAAAAAGCTACCAAAATAATTTCATTTTCTATTTGGTATAAATGCTAACATCTTAGAGAATATACATATGTACAGATAAAAATGCAACCTTGTGTCACATTAGTAAAAGTCCAGAAATGGATCATGTGACAAAAATAAACTTCTATCCAGAAAAACCAGGTGAAATAGAAACCCTGAAGTACTGTACTTGCTTATAAGCCTGGACATGACTTCAAAAACATTAACTAGGAATCATTTATGTTGGCTATCATTTGTGCAGGGCTTTAGTGCTGAGAGAGCTCTTTGCCTTTAATTGCAATTAATTGAATTCTCACAGAAACTCATTGAGTTTGGTCTGAGTGCCCTCATTTTACAGATGAATGAGCTGAAGTTCACAGCTCCTGCTAACATGAAGCCTTGCCAAGACAGTTCCAAGACTCAGGTGAACTTCACAGAAATGGTCTAACAAAAAGACATTATCTTATGAATGTCCATGATGAAAACTCTATAGATTCAAAGCATAGCAGTTTTTTTGCTTGTTTTGAGGTGGATGTTGAGCTTATATAAGAGAATAACTACATTTTTATATAACCTATACTTTGCTTCATTGAAAAAGAAATACAAAGTAAGCCTCCCAGGGCCAATCCAGTTCAGTGATACGAATTGTACATTATAAACTCTAGAACACTGTGCATCTTTAGAAATGTAGCTTTAAGTTAGAAGACTGGATGTGTGCACTGTTTTTTTGTTATTGTTTTGTATTTTGTAATTTTATACATGCCCTGGTATGTCAATGAGAAATAGAAAGCATCACAGTAAAAAGAAAGTGAAGAAATCGGGAAGCAACCGATCCCCATGTTCTTAGTTTCCTCAATCTGCTGGAGCCTGCATTTAAAAGTTTACATCTTTTCGTGGAAAAATTAATTTCTCTTTCACAAGTTCCACTCACATTTTGTTGCTAATAAAACCAAGGATGTAAATACTATTAAGTACAAAACAGCATGCTGCATAATTGTTTCAAAGCAATTACAGATTATATCGAGCCATTCGTGGAGCAGAAACAGTTTTTTCCAAGACACCAGCTCCCTGTACCTTGAAATTTTATTAGTCTAAGAATTTCATGTACCATATGTTCGAATATGAGACTAGCTGCAATTGAACAAACAACTTTCTGATATATAAGTGAATGATAACCTGATTTTAAATGTGTTTATCTAATGAGATAGTAACTGTAATTTACAACACATATAAAAGCCCCCACTGTTACTCCTGGTGCACCTCTTGGCTAAAAAAGGGTGATGCAGAGAGATATGCTAATGAAGATCAGCTTGGTTTTTACCAAGTCAGTAATAAAATTTGCATTTGATATTGTGCACAGTAAACTGGGTTATTAGCCTTGAAAATGAGTCTCATAAAATTTAAATATAGGCTTAAATCATATTAACTGTCCTGTAGGTTTTCTGAGAGGCTTTAAAGCATTGTGTTGCTTCCACAGTGTAGGAAATGCAGATGTTTGTGTGCCTTCAAGGGGGCCCCCAAAAGGATACAAATGAGAGCTCGAGAGATGCACTAGAAAAGCATCCACAATGGTGCTTCCAGCTTTGAGGAGCTGGCCCAGGTCAAGTACCTGTTGATCCAGGAAACAGGAGAAGGAGGGTCTTTCCAAAAGGGGTTTCAGGCTAAACATTTGGCCAGGCTGGCCAATATTAACCTCTGCACGAAGACTGTGTGGACTGTTAACACCAGGACTTTAAAACCTGATGACTTGATGAGGTAGTCAAGTTGACAGCTGGGAAATGCCACTTGTTATCCTCAAGATAGACGCTGAAGTTGCAGATGAACTGCTGAAGTGCCTAGTGCAGCAATTTTTCCAGTAACTTCCAAATTGATTGTCTGTCCTGCTTCTCAGTCCACACTAAATCATAACCATGTAGAGTTATGAGGAAGAGATATATCTGAGGTTGCAGGCACCTGGTGTTGACTCCTGATTGAATTAGATGTACCGCCCTGGCATGCTGGGCATACATTGCTATGTAGCCTTGTAGGGTCCCACCGGCAATTGGACAACAGTACTCCACCCCTGAGCCAAAGCCTCAGTCCCAACCATCACTGACTCTACCCAGCCAAGGCTGGAGGAACCCGTTGGATGTATAACTAACCAGGCCAAGGCTGACTCCCAAGAGGCACAAGTGACTTTCCACTTCTAACTCCAAGACTTTCATCAGGATACTGCCAGGTCTAATTATTTAAAACTTGAGGCCCAGTGCACGAAATGCATGCACGGGTAGGGTCCCTAGCTGCTGCCGGCTGCCGGTCCAGGACCTCCCTTCCCCCCAACTGCCTGCTGCCACCAGCCGGGGCCTCCCTTCCCGAGGTTGGTCAGCCAGCCCTGTCCCCTGGTTGAAGTCCCAGTTGAGGGGACCATTTGCATACTAGACTTTTATTATATAGGCTGTTTCTTCCCAGCTAAATTCACCATCCTTCACATAAAGTTTTCCTTGATCACTACTCAAGATCTAAACTCTTCATAAGCCAAATCCCTCATGCATATATTCCCTTCCTTTCTCCTGAACCAGCTTCCTTCTCCATTCTTCTCTGCCCAGATCTTCCATCCTGCCATGTGGAACTCTTGTTCCATGAGTAACAGACTCCTATTTGTCCACAAGTTCTTCACCGAACCCTCACTCTGAGTCCTTGCCTGAAAGAACCCTGGCTCAACCCAGGGAATAATGTTTCTCCTGCTACCCAATCAGGAAGAAGCTGCACATTCCTCTCCACTTCATATCCAGCAAGGATAATGGGAGGTTGTCCATCCTTCTTACTCAGCACTGCCCATTGAGACCATGAATCTTCCATCTTGATGTGAAAATTCTTGCTCGAAGGAGCTGTCTTTATCATCCTTTCTTAGCCACCCCTTTGGCTAACAACTATTCTTTCTATTTGTCCACAAAAGTCTCTGCTTTTTATTAGACTTTAGTTCCTAGTTCAAAACTGTCTTCTTCACTGTTAGGAAGAAGATTTATTCAAAACCTTAGCCCAGTGGTCGGCAAACTCATTAGTCAACAGAGTGGCAAACTGTGGCTCGCAAGCTGCATGTGGCTGGTGAGCCACAGTTTGCCGACCACTGCCATAGCCTGTCACTATCTTGTTCTTCTAACTTCCAGTGGTTCACAACCTCCATTCACAAACTTCAAACTCACACTCCTGTTGACATAACATAGACCTTGTAATCTCCCAGAATGTCTTGGTCTCTGATCAAATAATTCAAAAAACCCACTCTCTGACCACATCCTATTGACCTATTTCCTGATCTACCACCTCATTAGGACCTCCAGTCCTCTACCCATCTAATTCCCCCCATAAAGCTGTCCTTCTTGTCTTAATTTTTTGTTTTTAAATCCTCACCTGAGGATATTTTTCCATTGATTTTTAGGGAGAGTAGAAGAGAGAGGGAAAGACAGAGAGAAACATCGAGGTGAGAGAAACACATTGATTGGTTGCCTCCTGCATGAGCCCTGACCAGGGCCCGGGCTGGGGAAGAGCCTGCAACCGAGGTACCTGCCCTTGATCGGAATCGAACCTGGGATCCTTTTGTCCTTAGGCTGATGCTTTATCCATTGAGACAAACTGGCTAGGGCTTAACTTTTTTTATTTTAATTTAATTTTATTTTTTAAGCATTCTAACCCTACCATCTCCAGTAAAACTTCTTTGGCCAGGGCCATTAATAAGCTATTTGTTTATTTAGTTTGCTAACGCCAAAAAAGAACCTTTTCCATCTATTCTTAGTTTACCTACTTAGCAGCACATATCTTCACTATATCCTCCTCCAAAGTGTCTGCAGCATTGCCTCCTAACTCTCCAGTTGCTCAGTCATAGATTCTCTGGGGTTCTACTTTCTCTTAAGTCCCTGAAAGGTTGGTGTCCCTCAGGACCTAGTTCTAGGGCATCTCATTTCTTCTGACTCCCTGCAGAACCCCTGAGTGTTCTCATTAACTCCCATCGCCTTAAGCACAGTCTCTATGCTGACAACTCCCAAACAAATATCTCCTCAGTTACACAGGCAATTTTCCAACTTTGGCAAGTTACTTAACTTCTCTTGCCTCTGTTTTTTCATCTATAAAATGGGATACTAATAGTATCTAACTCAAGGTTTGTTGTGAGGAAAAAGTGAGTTAATTCATGTAAGCACTTAAAACAGTGTTTGGTATTTGGTAAGCCCTCAGTAAATATTTCCTACCATTTTAATTAAGTATTATTATTATTAGTCATCTCTCCTTAGATGCCTCCTAGGAACCTTAAACTTATGGCACTGAAAAGAGGAAAATATTACCACTTAGCTTTCTCTACTATTAGCTTTCTCCTGCTAGGTCTCCTAGCTCAAATATAAATATAAAATATCATCTCTCCCATGTAACTCTGCATGGGATTAGATGGTGTAGAGGACTGGAGGTCCTGGACATCGGGCCTAAACCAGCAGCCGGACATCCCTCTCACAATCCGGGACCACTGGTTCCTAATGGCTCACCTGCCTGCCTGCCTAATTGCCCCTAACTGCCCCCCCCCCCGCCGACCTGGTTGCCCCCAACTGCCCCCCTGCCAGCCTAGTCACCCCACGCAGCCTGCTGTTCAGTCGTTTGGTCGTCCCTCACTACCCCCCACCGCTGGCCTGGTTGCCCCACGCAGCCTGCTGTTCAGTCATTTGGTTGTCCCTCACTAACTCTCCTGCCGGCCTTGTCGCCCCACACAGCCTGTGTTCGGTTGTCCGTCTGGTTGTTTCTGTCGTGATGGCCCCTGGCTTTTTATATGTTAGGATTATATCATCTGCAAACAGAACCAATTTTACTTCTTCCTTTCTTATTTGGGTGTCTTTTGTTTCTTTTCATGCCAACTTGTTCAGTCTAGGACTTCCAGGACTATGTGGAATAGGAGTGATGAGTGTGGATATCCTTGCCTTGTTCCTGATCTTAGAGGAAAATTTTTTAATTTTTTACCATCAATATGATTATGTTGTGGGCTTCTCATACATGGCCTTTATTATGTTGAGGCAATTTCTTTCTATTCCTAGTTTGTTGAGAGTTTCTATCATGAAAGGGTATTACATTTTTAAATGCTTTTTCTGCACTATGAAATACAGTATGGATTTTCCTCAAAAAAATAAAAATATAGCTACTATATGATCCACACATCTGGATATTTATTTAAAAGAACAGAAATCTAGGTCTTCAAGAGATAGTAGCACTTCTGTGTTTATTGCAGCACTATTCACAGTAGCCAAAGTGTGGAAACAACTTAAATGTCCATCAACAGATGAATATATAAAGAAAATATAGTCTATACATACAATGGAATACTATTCAGTCTTTAAAAAGAAGGAAATTTTATAATATGCAACAACATGGATGAAACCTGAATATATCATGCTAAGTGAAATATGCCAGTCACAGAAAGAAAAATACTGCATGATTCCACCTATATGAGTTGTCAAATTCATAGAATCAAAGAGTGTAGTGGTAGTAGCCTGGCACTTAGGGAGGGACAAATGGTGAGTTACTAATAGACACACATAAAGTTTCCGTTAAGCAAGATGAATAAGTTCTAGAGAGCTGCTGTACCCATTCTAAATGCTCAGCAAACTTTAAGTATTATATTTCCCAGCGTTTATTACATATACAAGGAGCCACTGTTCATTCTGCAGCATCTAGAGTAGTGCAAGGCACACATGGGTGTTCAGCTATCATTTGTTCATTGAATCAACTTAAAGAACTAGTTCATACCTCTATCATAATAAAGAATACATTGTGCTAAAGTACTGAATTTGCCTTCTATAAGACAGAATGTGAGTTTCTTAACTGTCTGCTTTATGCCTATATCTAATTCAGTTGTGGCACAGACTAAATACAAAATACAAAAGAAAGAAAGAAAGAAAGAAAGAAAGAAAGAAAGAAAGAAAGAAAGAAAGAAAGAAAACAGCTAGTTAAGTGTTCTTAACAACATTGAAGGCACTGCTCAGATAATCTCACGTGCTGTGGAAGCCCAAAGGGTTAAAGAGGTTATAGTAAGTGTACTCATTGAAGGGATTAGAATTTGCAAGTCATGTCTTTCATCATTAGCTCCTCTTGCCACTCTTTCTGCAATTCCAAAGACTAGCAGCAGGTGTCAGTGGAGACTTTTTTAGATCATCTATATGTTCAGGCATGAATAACTGAGATTACAATTTTCCATTTTTCCCCAACAAAAACCTAGCAATCTACAGAACAGTATAAATATTGAACAAATACTAATTAACTTTGTGTATTACCTGTATTTAAGACACCTTAGAATAATTTAAAGAGAACAGTGCCACAAAGATTTATGTCCTGTCTTCTGTGGTCAACTGTTATCAGTCAACACTTTACCTCTAGCTATCCTTTTCAACTAGAAGAGAAACTATAAAGTTATAATACTAACTGGTTTTCAGATCCTCTGTACCGTGCTTTTTCCTGATTCTGTCAAGTAAATTTCAGGGTTTTCCTCCTAAATGTCAGAATGAAAAAAACAACAAAATAGATGACTGAAGTTTTTCTCCCTTTTCTGCACAACTTTAAACCATGTTTCAGATTCCTCCATTCAGGCTACATTTTCCGTAAGATCAGGATGGAGAAGGAAGGAGAAAAGAGAATTCAGGAACCTTCTTAGGAGGCCATAGCAAGGGTGTTATTAGAAACTTCCATCATCCATAGCACCACATAATGTCTCCTTTATCTATAAACTCTCTAAGTTTTGCAGAAGGAATCTCCTCATTTAAAATTATAGGTTTTGCTTATTGGGAATTAATATTTTATGGACCTTTATTCTGTATAAGCTAATAGTCAACAGTAATGGAGAAGAAACTGAAGTCAGCCCTTACCAGATATCAACTTCATACACATACCCAAAACAATACTCTTAATACTCTTTTAGGACCTGCTTGTGTGCATAGTGTATGAAAGAGAGAGAGGGAGGGAGGGAGGGAGGGAGGGAGGGAGGGAGGGAGAGAGAGAGAGAGAGAGAGAGAGAGAGAGGATGGGGGTAGGGGGGGAGCAGGGGGAGGAGGAAGCAGAGCTATCATTTTCATTAACAAAGTGTTAAGGATCCTAATCTTTTTAAAAGGAATAAAATATACAAATGAAAAACACCAAAATGCATTCATAATTTGTTTCCATTGATTTGTATATTCTCAATAAGGCAGAAAGAGAAGAATACTTTTGAAAATTGTAGCTTGGGAACCCAAATTTCTAGTTTTTCCATCAAATTATCCCTCAAAATTAAAATTATTGGAGGAAGCCCTAACCGGTTTGGCTCAGTGGATAGAGCATCGGCCTGCGGACTGAAGGGTCCCAGGTTCGATTCCGGTCAAGGGCATGTACCTTGGTTGTGGGCACATCCCCAGTAGGGGGTGTGTAGGAGGCAGCTGATCGATGTTTCTCTCTCATCGATGTTTCTAACTCTCTATCCCTCTCCCTTACTCTCTGCAAAAAATCAATAAAATATATATTTTTTAAAATAAAAAAATAAAATTATTGGAGGAAATAAAATAAGGTTTGCAAATGGTCTTACAATTATCCCCATTCTTCTGTGTCAGAGTATTCTACACACCAGCAGCCGCCACATGCGTGTGTTTATCATGTGTGATTTCCCAGGCAAAGTTAGTATTTGAGGTGTGCTGGGTGCAGTTTTTCCACTCAGTGTAGCGTTTTACTTAAGGGCGTTTTAAAGAGTCCAATATGTACGTAACAGAAAGCAAACATTTTGTGTCAACACGTCCAGTGACAGATGCCTCTGAAAAAGACATTACCGCATTTATTTCATTCTGATCCGACACTAATCCAGCACTATGAGCATCAGCACACTGAGAGGCATCGTTTGGTCAGGCGGCTTGCCAGACTTGGGGAGAAAATCCGTACCAAACACGCCTGTGATCATTGTCTTGAAAACTAAGCGTGGACGCCTTTCAGGGCATTGCCCTGAAGTTCCTGGAAGAGTGCTACCTCTGAGGCCACACCTTGAGACACATTCATTTCTGTTCCCAGAACACACCCTCATTGTTTCCTCAGCAGATTCTGGCACCTAGTTCGCACTGACTCTGCTCTCATTGAGCGTGTGCTGGGACAGAAGCCTGACCTCTCACAGTTGGAGGACTCTTGGTTGGTCGGCATAAAATAAAAGCTCGTCCTCAACCGCAGTTTTTTCCTACTCTTTTTTTTTTTTTTTTTTGTAATTATGAGGGATTTTCAAAAATGGCTATACAGCAGCAAAATCATAGTCCATTGCTCAATGGAAATAGAATAGTTACCAAGTAATGCCAAATATAGCCATGGTTCTTATTTCAATGTTTTACATGCAGATTGATGACAATTTAAAGATTTTTTGAGCCAAAGCAATAAGTGGAATTTTTTTCACTTTTTCCTTCTTTATTGTGTGACCTTATATTTGGGGACATTGATTGCTTTCTACCATTTGCTTAATGATTTTGACTTCATCCCTTTGGGCATCAGATTGAAGTAATAAAAGGAACAAAAAGTCACATTGCCCTATTTCTAGTGATATAAACAAAATTGCACAAAAACTAAGGCCAAAAATAAGTATTCAAAAAATGCAAATGCATTTGAGAACGGATAACAAATTTCAGAAAAGCTGCTATGTTGTTTTCAATTTGGGCTGACATTAAATTTTAACTCTATAGGAATTGAGTAGGAATAGAGGTAGACAACACCGAACAACTGCTTTATGGCTCAGTTAGCCTCAGTGCTCATGCGCTGTGTGCACCTACTCCCAGATAGGGGATTAATTAGCATAGGGTGTGTGGAAAATGCATGGGATACTTTGACAATGGAATTAAATTCTGGTATGGACAAGACAAACCTCGTAAATACTGTAAGACAGCCCTGAAACTATCCATCTTACTCATCGCATTTCTCACAGAAGGTTTTCTGCTGTTTATTGTGCAAATCATTTGATGAGTAAAGATTTATTGAGCCATCACTATGTCCAAGGCTCTGGTGCACGTTACCATGTGGATATACATGTTGTCATGTCCTAGCTCTTGTTTGCTCTGAACTTCTAACATTAATTTATAGGAAAGAGACACTGAGTTGTACTTCTGAAACTAATATAGTATTGTACATCAACTATAATTGAAAAATTAAAAATTAAAGTAAAAACAACAACAAAAAAAGACAGAGAATAAGAACATGAAACGTGTTCCTTTACACATTGCAAAGGACTGCTGCATATGCAATGACAATCACTTGTTTAAAATAGCAGCGATGTTGCACATAATTTGTTTTGTATGTTATATACAAAGACCTCTTGACGCTCCCAGGAGAGTGTGGAGCAGGGAACCAGGTCTTTGACCACATTGTCTACAGGCAGACTTAGGCTTCAATCCTATTGCCAGAGGGAAAACCAGCTTCCTATGCCGGCCCTCTCCTGGCTCTCCAGAGTCCGCACACAGAGCAGACTTCATGGACTGGTTCAGTGAGCACCCTGCCCTCTGACTTCTGGTTGGGTTTGGCCAATGGGGGCACTGGCAGATGAGAGGGAGTAGGAGAGTGCATTGGGGTTTGCATGACTAGCTCCTGGGCATCTCCATAGGCAGCTGGTTTCCTTAACCTAACAGCGCTCATTCAGCAGCCCTCTCCACACTAATCTTTCCCCCTCTCTCTCCCTCCTGCTCTGGGTTCTGGCAACCTCCCTTTGCCTCCGAGACCAGGAGTGGGGATTAGAGGAGGCCCAGGTGTTATTACTAGTCCCTGGTATTGCAGTATGCCTTGTTTCCTTAGTATACCTTACTTGCATTTTTGCTAATTGCCCCTTTATCAAACCCTCCTCAAATCACCCTATTTGCATGCACTACTTTTATCAGCTATCATACAAGTTGGTGCAAAGTTAAGCATTCATACTCAGGATCCTTAAAACAATTATTAATTAGAAGCAGGAAAATTGCTTTGTTGTAGAGTCAGACTCCATTTTTTATGTTTGCAGACAACTTTCAGGCCCCAATCCTCCCTCTTTTTCTCTTGCTCTTTAACTAGACAAGCTAATAAGAAAACCTGGGTGCTCTCTTCCTAAATCCTGCGTGCTCCCTCTTTTGGTTTCTGGAAGTTCAAATCACACAAGTCCTGGCTGTGCCCAGGAACAGCCCTACCCACTAACCACCATAAATGCCACCCAGTGTCCTTGCCCTGCTCTCTCAAACCATTCCAGACCTGCTTGGGAGGCTGCCTGCTCTCCCCAGAAAGCCTCATTATGTGAATCTTAAATGTTTTCATACTCACTTGGTGCATAAGTGGCATCATCAGTCTTGAGATCTGAACCAAATTTGGGGGAGGGAGTGTCCATTCTGTTTCCATGGGGGTGACCACAATAACCTTTATCTACTAACTATCAATGAATTTTCATTCATCTTACACAAATTCAGCAAAACACAATTAGCTAACAGAAGGAGCAGCGTTAGAGCGGCTAGTGGCCTGCTATTCCAGTCTTAGAGCCTACTTCCTGGGACCGCCGGAGAGGGACCCATGGCTCCGCTCTCCTGGTCTGTATTCCCCCCTCAATGCTTCTCATTGTAAGTCTTGGTGGGTAATCTAAGAGATTTCTTTCAAGGGAAACTTGGGCAGTACGAGATTTTTCTCATCCTAAGTCAACTCTATAATCTAACTCCATTCCTCTCCCTTTGGAAAATTACAGCTCCACTTATAGTCACTCCTTCAGGATTTACTAAGTATCTACCTTCATAGTTAGTCTGTTTTTCCCATGTAAAGAACATAAATGCACTCAGGCTAACTTAAGTAAAGGAGAAGATGGCTGGGAGAATAGGGTGATGACTGGGGCATCAGGAGGTGCAGATGGGCCTCCCTGGGAACCTTGCCCACTCCCCTTCTCTCTGGGTCTCTGAATTGTTAAGTTATGCAGCTTCTGACAAACTCCTCAAGCTGCTTTCTGCCTCAGAACTTTCCAACAGGCTGATTGATCCCTCTGCCTGAAGCACTTTCCCAGGCAGGATACTTGCGGGACGAACTCCTATTCATCCTTCAGATCTCAGCTTCCATGCCCCTTTCTCTGGGATACCCTTAGACTTCCTTATAATTCTCACCATACTGTTAGTGGTCACCTGAGGGATTCTTGATGATATCCCTGGTTCAGTACAAACAATATGAAAACTAAGACCATAACTTAGGGTTGCCAGCTAAAAAGCAGACACCCAGGTATATTTGGATTTCAAATAAATAACAATTCTTTTAAAATATAATTAAATCCCATACATTATTTTTATAGGCTAAATCTGGCAACCGTTCCATGAATTTCTTCAGCACCTAATGTGGAGCCAACACACAGTGAGCACTCAGTAACTATTTACTAAATAAATGAAGGTGGATTTGGTGAGCCATGTGCTGATACAGGGGTGAAATCCCAGCAGGGGAGGGCACACATCTATCACATACCACATCCACTCATAGCACATCCATAATTGGAGAACATAAGTTTCAAATTGAGTATCAACTAATAGAAGCAAATTTTACAATCAAAATTAAATCAATCATGGGACTCAATTATGTAGATTTTCAAAGGCAAAATCTAATTACCTAACAATAACAAAGAAAACCTTATCTAGAGAGAGTATGTGATCATCACCCTGATAATCATCTATTTCCTCCTTAAGTGAGACCTGGAGAATTGCACTCTTAAGAGAAGGCTTAAACAGGAGCAAGGAAAGCATTAATTCTGCACTTTCAGATTCTACATTTTCAAAGGCCTAGCCTTGAGTCCTAGGTGGATATTAATGAGCCTAGAGTTTATAAAGTTTGGAATTGTGTTAAAATATGTGCAAGGGCCAATCAATTCATTCAATCTGCCCAACAGCCTTATGGAGTAGCAGCCCAAGTTGAGGCTTTGAGACTTAACGTGTCTGAGCACACGATTGAAGGCATCAGAGCAGAGTAGTTGATCCTAGGACATGTGCTCATAACAGCCAAATTATACATCCTGGCTGCATTCTTGACTCTTGAAGACATAAAAATCACATAAATAAATAAATGTCCATTTGGATTTCTTTAATTCAACCATCAGAAAACACCACTAAGGCCATAATGTCAAATACAATTTCACACTTAGAATATGAATGGTTTCTGCACGATTAATGAGGCCGCAGTCTGGCCTCCCTCTGCAGGAGGAGACTGGGCTGATCAGGGGAAGGTGCTGCCCCCATCACCCCACTACTGCTGCCATTGCTGGCCACCACAGCCGCCAAGGTGTTTTCATCAACATGGACTCCAGTCCCTTCACCACAAAAAAATGACAACTTTCTTTAGGCATTTTCAAGATGTCTCTTTCATAGGATATGACATTTCTTTCTTTCTTTCTTTCTTTTTTTTATCCTCACCTGAGAATATTTTTCCATTGATTTTTAGAGAGCGTGGAAGAGAGAGGGAAAGTCAGAGAGAAACATCAATGTGAGAGGGACACTTCAATTGGTTGCCTCCTGCATGAGCCCTGACCTGGGCCCCAGCCAGGGAGGAGTCTGCAACCTAGGTGCATGCCCTTGATCAGAATTGAACCTGGACCCTGCAGTCGGCAGGCCAAAGCTCTATCTGGTGAGCCAAACCGGCTAGGGCAGGATATGACATTTTTTAGCCCCTCCAGCAGCGGACCTTCATTTTTTCCTCCAGGAGTTTGGTGGAAAAACCCTAGATCACCTTCTTGGATTCTTATTACGCAAGTTACCAAGAACACTGTGAGTGGCGTACCGGGAGCTTAGCCAATGAGCGGTCAGAAAGGGTGTTTCCTCTGCAGCTCATGTGCAGAGGCGGGACTGCCGGCTCACCCTGGCTGGCAGGCCCTGTTCTCTGTGGGCCTCCTCACTGCCATGGCAGGCCAGCCCTGTTCTCTTGGGCAGGCCCTGCTCTCTGCAGGCCTGTCTGCTCGCCGCCACCACGGCTGGCAGGCAGGCCTTGCTCCCTGCTCTCTGTGGGCCTGCTCCCTGCCATGGTGGCTGGTAGGCCCTGCTCTGCCCTGCTCTCTGCGGGCCCTGCTCCACCCTGCTTTCTGCGGGCCTGCACCATCCGTGGCTTGCCTCACCACGCAGCAGTCCCCTCCCACCCACCTGTGCACGCAGCCTCCCCCTGAGCAGTTGTGACTGTCACGGCATTCCAGCTAATTTGCATATTACCTCTTTTTATATATATATATATGTTATGTGTAGTTGCTTTTATAGTGAATTAGTAGATCTCTTCAAATTACCTGGGAGCAGACTGAACACAGCCAGGATGAGATCTGTTCCCTCAGTAGCTTTATGAAGGAGAATACTAGTATTCTAACACAAGAAAAATATAAGCACAGTAAATATTGGGGTGGGGATGGAGGAGGGGGATCCCTTTCTCTGTAATAAAGAGCCTGAGCTTTTAAGTTGGGCCTTCTGAGGGCTCTGAGCTCCTTTTTGCAACTCATCCTCCCAGCCACTTGTTCAGTGTGGGTTCTCAAGTTTGTGACCATCTCCATGCCAAGGAGCCAGCAAAGGTGGTGGGATTTACATGCTTAGTTGTGTTCTAAATAACATGGCAGCTTTGTAGCTGAAGAAGAGATGAGACAAGCCACGATAAAGAGGTTGTGCTTTTCTCACATTTCTCACGTATAGACTATGGGAAACTGAAGAGGGGCAGCTTGGATCTGTGGGGACAATGGAAGCTTTGATGTCAGAGACCTAACAGGATCCTCTGTTGGTCACTTGCAAGGGTAAGACTTACCTCTCAGACTGTCTGTTTTCGCCAAGTGGAGATGAGTGTAGTGACAACTGCTATGTTCTGCATGTTTGTGTCCTCCCTCATTCATATTTGAAAACCTAAAACCCAAGGTGATGGAATTTGGAGTTGGGGGCATTGGGAAGTGATTAGTTCATAAGGGTGGAGCCCTCATGACTGAGATTAGTGGCCTTATATAAAAGGAGAAGGGTAAGGTTAAGAATACCAGCTTGTTGGTATAGTTTGGACTCAAAAGTTGAGGAGTTTTCTTTGGTTACCCCATTTTCTTTGTAAAATGCAAAATAAAGTTGTCTTCTGAGTGGGAAGCTGGAGGGAAGTGATATAACTTGAAATAGCTATGGTGGGAAATAGGAAAAGGTGTCAACGTGGGACATGCAAGACTTCTGGGCAGCATCAGTGGCCTGGCTGAGTCACAGACCTAAAATTTATAGTGGCTCCCCCATTAGCATTCCTATGGAACCTGTGATAGGTTTCCATTGTGACCCAAACCCCCTTCTTCTGTATTGCTCTGGGAAAACTCTGTGGCACATTGGCAAATCCAGACCTAATAGAAGTCAGCCAGGAAATTCACCTACAGAAGTTTCTGTCACCTTTGCCATTAAGGACACTCATAAAACTCTGCAGCCTCCAGATCTGGTTTTCTGGGCTTCTCTGAGGGTGTTTCCAGAAGACAGCACCCCCTTACCTAGCTGAGAAACTCTGGCTGGACAGCTGGACGTATTACAGAAAGAATGTCTCCACTTAGCACATTGCACTTGCTATGTGGTCAAAACCATTACCTACCTGACTTTGAGCCTCCTCCAAATGACTGTGACATCCACTCTAAAATTTACGTTGCTACAAGAATAGAGATAACCCAGCCTAAAATAATCATCAATTCAACTGAAATTGGCCATTAAAAAATGAAAGCAGCCTGGCCCATGTGTTCCCCATCTCTCTGAGAGCAGTCAGTGCTGCAGCATTTGGCCTTTAGCCCCAAATCCCTTTACGAGGGCTGTGTAAGGTCACAGAAAGCCATATATAAAAGGATCCCAAAGAAACTAAACCTGGTATTTTCCTGCATCCTCGGGATTAGGAGCTGGGAAGAAATGGCTCTCAGCTTTATTGGCCTGCCTCATTGAGGGGATAGCCACCTCTCTCAAATTGCATTTAATAGTTTCCCACTAAAATATTCATCAACCTCTTCTCGAGGGCCTTGATTCCTCCACTATGCCTGAGATGCAAATGATTTTGTAAAAAGTACTGCTGGGTGAAGTACTGCCCGGAGTGCAATTCTTTGTAGTCAAGAGTCAAGGCTGCTTGGCATCATTTCGGCGACAGAACTGGAAACATGATTACTCAGAGCTCTAAAACTCACCTTTGCCTTGTGAGTAAGCGTCTATCTGCAGGTTCTCCTAGGGATGCAAACTGACTTGAAAAGCCAAAGGAAGGTAGTGAAAATGCTCATAGAAAAGAATCCTAAATATTACAATGAAATAATAGAGAGGCTGTTCTTAAAGGAGAAGTTGAGTATCAAGAATTTCACCTCTCTCCCTCTTCCCTAATGAGGAGTGGGTAGGCTATACGGAGGATTCTTTTCTAAAATCCTGAAGCCCAAAAGCTGCCTCTCCCAGTAGGTCCATCATGGACTCGGTCCTCATCTAGAGCAGCATTTACAGCGTCCCCAGTTTTACTGCAAGTCTAGTTTGAAGCCGCCAGTAGGGGGTTAATATAAGCCCTAGTCAACACAATACTAGAGGCATTCGCAAACGAGGCCTACAGTTGCTGCATAGGCACATTTGGCCCACGTTTCCAAAGAGGCAGTAGCTGTTACTGCAGAGAGCACACTGCCTGACACTGCTGGACCATTAGTATGGAAATGAGGCATGTGTGTGACAGGTGGCCTTACAACCAACACAATTAACTTTCTCCATTAGCTGACGCTCTGACAAAACAGATGCAGCATCAATAAGCACCCCCTCCCCTACAGAAAAGGAACTGCACATTGCAAACCCCTTATTTACAAGGAGGAGCAGTATAATTTCTTCTCTACCAGCAAAGTGGGTGGCACTGGCATTGGCTTTTGTCTTATTGCTGTGGTTGTTTATTTATTTATTTTACATTTGCCTTGCATTAATATTGCAATGCCTCCATGGGATCATTAGGGCTCCTAAATTTAAAAAAAAAAAAAAAGTGATTACAGAAGAAGGGAGAGCGAAGTTAGAAAAACCCAACTGGAATTCTTTGCTTTTGAAAAGAAATACATAGGAGATGACCTGCCTTAGCTACACAGGGAATGGGGCAGGTTTCAGAGTTTTGCAATAGGTCTCCCAGCAGCAACAGTACTAATTATCAGAATCTTAGAACCTGGAGTCCTGTTATTAAGAACTTTGTGGCTCAGTAGGAAATATTCCCAGTAAAACTGAATACTATGATCTGGGAAATGAAACTTGCCTTTAGACATTAACTCTATGTCTTTTACTAAGGACAAGAAAAGGGAAATCCAAGACTTGGGAACTTTCTAGATTCTGAAGTATGAGAGCAACTTAGCCGTAGACTGAGGGGTAAGATTGGAACTTCCCAGGGCATGCAACTTCAGTGCTAAGATCTGGAAAATGCCAGGCAAACCAGCATGAGTTGGGTACTCCAGGCTGAAATAATATTGACCTAGTGCAATATTATTTTGAGTCGTGACCTTCCTGTGACAGAAAGCATCTAAGCCTGCTCAGTGATCAACTTATCCCTGTTAGAACACATTCTTATATGAATAATTAAAAGGTCAGTCTGGATAACTTATAAAGTGTGTTACCACTCCAACCTTCTGGGAAAAGTCACAATTGAAAAGGAGAAATTACTCTGGAATGTCTATTTAAATGACAAAGCCTGGAGTGAAAGTTGTTCAGCAGCATTGTTCTCCTGGATTTCCACATTTCCTTACCTACGACAGAAATCCCTTTATCTGAACCCCCTATGGTTTGCTAGGCAGCATCTGGGTAACAATGATATTTTCTTGATCGACTATCTTGTATATAAAGTGATGGGAGCAAGTACCGAGGGAGGTGGGGCCCTTGGCTGAGGGGCAGTTTCACTAGCTATTGAGGTTCACAGTAAAATAATAGGAGTGTATGGCTCTAGACGTGTATCTGCAAGTTAATGACAAAAGTCACTCATGTAAAACCAAACCCTCCAAATAATGACCGCCCCCTCAGAGTGTGTTGTTATGGTGATTAGAACGGGCTCAGATTGGAAAGGGATTATGAGATGTTGCATGGTCAAAGGGTATTTTCCTCTTTCTTCGTAAGTGTTCTTCAGAATATTCATCTCTGATATAGTCTGGAGATTTATTTATTTATTTTTTTTTTAGTGTCCATGGTGTTCAGCAAGAAAACAGTTTTATTTTTAAATTTTTAGTTTTTGAATACATAATACCTCAACAAAGTTCACATTTCAAAAATGCAACAACAAAAAAAGGTAATCCTGAAAACATTATGCTCAGTGAAAGAAGCCAGACACAAAAGGACACTAGGTGTATGACTCATTAATATGAAATACCCAGAACATAAATCTACAGAGACATAGGAATATTGGTGGTTGCCAGGGTTGGGGTAATGAGGAGGCTCTGGCTAATGGGGAGGGAGTTTGCTTTCAGGTGGGAAATGTTTTGGAGCTAGATAGAGGTAGTGGTTACACACAGTGTGAACATACAAATACCACTGAATTGTGTACTTTAAAATGGTTAATTCTATGTTATGTGAATTTTACCTCAAAAAATTATTTTAATTTTATAGAGTAAATATCTCCCTCTGTCCCTTGTTACCAACCACCCACTTCTCTCCAGAGGTAACCAATGGGTCAGCTTCTCGTGGGTTTTATTTTTCCTAGAAATATTTTATGCATATTCAAACAAAATCACATGTATTTTTTCTATCTTGCATATATATATATATATATATATATATATATATATATATATATATATATAATTGATTTTTTACAGAGAGGAAGGGAGACGGATAGAGAGTTAGAAACATCAATGAGAGAGAAACATCGATCAGCTGCCTCCTGCACACCCCCCACTGGGGATATGCCCGCAACCAAGTACATGCCCTTGACCGGAATGGAACCTGGGACCCTTTAGTCCGCAGGCCGACGCTCTATCCACTGAGCCAAACCGGTTAGTGCTCTATCTTGCTTTTTATACAAATGGTAGTATACAATCTATACTATCCTGCACTTGGTGGGTTTTGTTTGTTTATTTCTTTACTAAATCTTGACGATCCCCCATATCAATATTTAATAGTGTCAATATTTAATTATTTTTCAACAGCTGTATGATATTTCAGTGCATGTATGTAACATAATTTATTTAACCAATTCCCTACTGATAAACATTTGGATCATCTTCCATTTTTGCTAGTAGAAGCAACAAAGCGATGAAAAGCTTTGTGCATATGTTATTCTGCACATGTGAGTATATCTGTAGGATAAATTCTTAGAAACAAAAGCACTGGGGTGAAGGGTAGGTGCATGTGTAATACTGGTAGAAAATATCAAATTCCCTGGATTAAAGTTGGTACCATCAACTCTCCCACCAGTAACACATAAGAATTCCTGTTTCCCCACAATCACTGACAAAACAAATAAAATTTTTGACCAGGAATTTGCTAAGGCAATGTAGAAAATAGTGCATTCTCCAGTTTTCACAAATAGAGGCTTTGTTTTGTTTGTTTTGCTTTGCTGTGCTGTGCTATGCTAGTAGACCCAGTCTAAATTGGAACTTTTCTCACTTTAATCGAATTCCCTTCCTAAATACTTACTGCTTGGAAATCCAGATGGTTTGGCCAACCTTCCTGAATATTAAATTCATGAACAGTTTTTGAATGATCTTATTTTCTGGAAATAAAATCTTTAAGTAGTTGTTAATAAAAAATAATTCATATATGTTAAATGTTTAGTCTAGCAATGGTTACTCATCCTAGTTCATGTACATAGCAAACAGTCAAACAGTTCAGACATGCACGTAAACACAATCCAATGAATTGATATCAGACATCTCACTTGCAAGGGATTGTGCCAAGTCCTTCAGATGATACAATAAGGAACAAAACATAGTACAGAACAGGAATATAAAACAAAACAGAGCACATAGCAAATGCTCTCACAGGATCAAGTGCTCTAAGAGGGAAAGTGTTCTGTATGTTCATGAAAGGAAAAGACATCTGAGTGGGGTATCAGGAGTGTCATGGTGAGGATTCTTATGGGTAAAGATGGGCAATTAATTAATTAATTAATATGAAAATATCCCTAGAAACATTTTAGCACATTTCTGTTGACTTTATTTGTAATGATATATTTTATAATGTTTATGTTTCTGACTTTGGCATTCCAGGTTTTATCTTTCATTCCTAGTCATCAGTTACATGTATTCACTTCTTTCTCCTACCTTAAGGTAGGATGTAGGTGTTAATGAAATTACTTTGAGCCTAGAGAAACTGATCTAGCTCTCCACGGATTAGCCCATGATTAGGTATACTAATTGAACCCTCTAGTCTATGAAATTAGGACATTTCCACTGAGCGTAGTATGGAGGGGCCACATCTTAAAAGCAGCCTTTAAACTTATTTTACTATTTTTAAAAATAGAATATAATTGTGTAGACATATGTGATGTGTATCTTTGCATGTTTTCAGAAAATGTTCTAAGCCTCACAAGTTAATTATTGGTCAAACTTTTGAATGAGCTAGACATGAGTGCAAAAATTAAATGACAAAGTTACTGGTGATCTACAAAACTTGATTTGAGATACAGACTCATGACAAGAATATAATTCTGCCCAGTGGTTGAGCCTTGACCTATGAACCAGGAAGTCATGGTTCAATTCCCGGTCAGGGCATATACCCAGGTTATGGGCTGGGTCCTCAGTGGGGGGCATTCTGTCCCTCCCTCTCCCTTCTTCTATAAAATCAATAAAAATATATTTAAAAAATAAATACATATATAGTTCTGGTTGGATACAGTAGAGTTCATTGAGTTTTAAAGCACAATGTCAATTTGCTAGTCACTGTGCTAGTAAATAGAGCTAAAAAATAATTTGAATTCATTAATTTAGAGAGATATCCATAGCTCCTAACTTCAAGGAAAATGCACTGGAACTAAGGCCTTAATAATCGTAAAACTCACCAAACAATGCGTATATATACTGCACAATTAAGTGAGATCCTTTTATACGTAAAATAAACAGATTATTCTTAACAGAGAATTGGCTTTCTTGAGTCTGAGAAGTAGAATCAAGATAGAAACAAAAATACATAAAATTATTTAAATAACAATCTTTTTTGTTCACAGTATTTTTAAAAAGACACAGACATTTTATTTGAACAAAAGTTTTTAAGAAGCAATTATTAACTAGAGGATTAGTGCCTCCTGCCTCCAGGACATGTGCAAGATGGTATTTGAGATGTTTGTTTCCCCAGATGTGCAGGTGCTGTGGCCAGGGCAGTGAGAACAGAGACTCAGTGTTGGTCCTCCGTCATCTCTAGGTTGGTGCCTTCATATACTCAAGGTTGGTTCGCTCCATCCATCCACAGGGAAAGCCAGTACCTCTGGCTCTGTTCTGTCTTCTTTTAAATCAAGCAAAACTGATCTATTTCTCTGCAGAAGGCATCAGAGTGATGACCTTTCTTTTATTCCCCTCAAAGAGGAGTTCTTCCCACCTTTCTACTTAATCTAGTCTGGGTTATTTAAAAAAATTGTGGTAAACACATAACAAAATTTATCATCTTAACCATTTTTAACTGTACAGTTCAGTAGTGTTACATATATTCATATTGTTGTGCTACCAATCTCCGGAACTTTTTCATTTTGTAAAACTGAAACTAACTAATTAAACAACTTCCCCTTCCCCACCCCCCATTCCCACACCCACCCTCAGCCTCCGGTAACCACAATTTTACGTTCTGTTTTTGTGAATTTGGCTACTCTGATGTCTTAGTTAAGACCGAGTGGCTTATAAACAACAGCCATTATTTCTCACAGTTCTGGAGGCAGGGAAGTCCAAGATTAAGGTACTGGCACATTCAGTGTTTTTTAAAAGCCCATTTTCTGGTTCATAGATGGCTGATTTCTTGCTGTGTCTTCATGTGCTGGAAGGGGTAAGGGATCGATCTCTCTCTCTCTCTCTCTCTCTCTCTCTCGAGAGAGAGAGAGAGAGAGAGAAACATCAATGTGAGAGAGAAACATTGATCAGTTGCCTCCCACACACAGTACAACTAGGGATTAAACCCAAAACCTGGGTATGTGCCCTGACCAGGAATCAAACCCCCCACCTTTTGGTGTACAGGATGACACTCCAACCAGCTGAGCCACACCAGCCAGGGGTCTGGGGTCTCTTTTATAAGCTCTACCCTCATGATCAACTCATGTCCCAAAGGCCTTACCTCCAAAAGCCATCTCACCTTGGGAATTAAGTTTCAACATATAAATTTGGGAGGAATATAAACATTCAATCTATAGTATATAAATACCTCTTAGGAGTCGAGTCAGGAAATATTTGTCCTTTTGTGACTGGCTTATTTCCTTTAACATAATGTCCTCAAGGTCCATCCATATTGCAGGATGTGTCAGAATTTTCTCCCTTTTTAAGGCTGAATAAGATTCCATTACATGTTTATACCACGTTTTTTTTTGCCCACATAAAACCTGTTGATGGACACTTGGGCTGCTTCCACTTTTTGCCTACAATGCTTCGTTGAACACCAGTGTGCCGAATCTACTCTTGGTCACAAGCTTAGTCATTGTCTTAGATGGCATATTTGTTTTGTCCTTTTGCTGCAGTAAACTCAGGGGCTCCCCTACTTTGGTAGGAGTAGTTGGTAAGGAGGTTGGGGGGAACTGAACACATTTCTCCTCCTTTTTGCCCCAGTTGTAGATTGCATCTCTCACCTGCGCCCACAGCACAGGATGGCAGTTGAAAGTAGTCGGCACTTTCTTGGATTCAGAAAAAGATGCCCAGGCAGGAGTCCCCAGTCCCTTCCCTTTTGCCTCTGTCTTTGCACCACGAGAAGGCTTCTCTCTTCTTCCCACACCGGGGGAAAACAGGTTTAAACCTTAGAAAAGGAATCGCTATTCAGGGAAAGCCTTCATCTTCCTATTACTGGTAAACATTGTCCAAATCTGCAAAACATTTTGCATTTCAGCAACATTGTCTTCTCAGACTTTATGACAAGTCTAAGGACAGATTCCTGTTGGTGGGTCGGTTGGCATAACTCAACTGTACTAGTTTAACATGCATGACTCAATTACACAAGAGTTAGCTAATGAGCAATGGGGAAGAAGTTACAGGTTAAAACAAATGGCGCCTAAATGAATCAAGTGCCGCCTTTCAGATGCCCACCATTCAACAAAGACCTGGCAAGACACTTTCTTCACTGGGTATGAATCATCCAGATAAAAAGGAAAACCAGGGCCACCTACGTTCAGCGCTTGTACAGTATGACCTCGAGGCCCAACATCTACCAGGAGCTTCCTTGCAAAAGGCCAAGCTCCAAGGAATAAAAGGGCTTACACATCAGCATTAAATAATTCTCTTAGAGATGCAAATTTCTAATTAGTTACTGTGGCAACTGTAGAGGCCTAGAAGTAAGCCCCTTACACAATGAACCTGAGAGTTTACTTTTTTGATTTACTATGGGCCTGTAAGAAGCAGGGAGGAGGAAAATAAATATTGCTTTAACTGTGACAACAGAATAAAGTGCAGCAAGTGAAGGGATTTCATCTTTTTGTTCGTATTCCTACAGGTCCAAGAGAAGCATTATACTTGACACACAGTCTTGCTGCAAAGAGAAGCCAAACTCTTAAAGGCTTCATAAAATCGTGACTGTTATAAACATGGCCCAAACATAAACAGACCATTTCTTATCCTATGTTGGCATTTATACTTCTTTAGAATGAATATGATCTAAGATTATTTCAAAACAGCATGTGTTAATGAAGTGTTTGTGTTGTTTTATTTTGTATGTTGGTTTCTGTTATTTTAAAATCATATGTAGGTCTTTGAAACTTTTGTGTAGTATGGGGGAAACAAAAATCTTTATTTTTTTATATCTTATGGAGATTTTACTTTCCCAAATCTAGTTATTGGAAAGTAATATCTTTCCTGACTTTGAATACTATGAAAAAAGAAAGATAAAAGTACTTACAAGAAAGTCTGTGGCATCATGGATAGAATATTAATGTGGAGACATGAACTAAAAAGAAAATTTGTCCCAATAGAATTTTTTTTACAGTTAGGATTAATTATTTAAATTAAAATTCAGGAGATAATTGCATGTTTTTCCTCCTCTTTAAAAAAAAAAAGAGAGAGAGAGAAATAATGGTCAACAAATTTGGGTAATATTTTCTCTATGGAATGTATTACTTTCATCTATCTTCTTTTCTAAATATTATAAGTAAAATTTAGAGTCCTAATACATGCTCAAGATAGTTCAAATCAAACTTTGGAATCATATAACTATGCTTGCTTAGATTGTGAACTCCTATATTCAGGAAATAAATAAGTAATTAGAAAGTAAGTGTGTTGGGACAAGGTTTTTTTGTGTTTGTTTGTTTTGTTTGTTTTGTTTGTTAATCCACACCAGATAATTTTTTTCCATTGATATTTAGGGAGAGTGGAAGAGAGAGGGAAAGACAGAGAGAAACATTGATGTGAGAGAAACACATCGATTGGTTGCCTCCTGCACCAGCCCTGACCAGGGCCCTGGTTAGGGAGGAGTCTACAACCAAGGTACGTGCCCTTGACTGGAATCAAACCCAAGACCCTTTGGTCCACAGACCAACACTCTATCCACTGAGCCAAACTAGCTAGGGTAAAGGTAGGTTTTGATAATATTTTAAACAAAGGAAAGGTAATCCTGCACACTTTTTAAAAATCTCCTTCATCCCACTCAACACCCTTCCTCTCTTTCCTTCAGAGGAAATTTCTCCTCTTCACCTTTTTATTTATAAGGGTCCAACTTTATTCTTTTTTTAAAAAAATCCTCACCCAAAGACTTGGTTAGAGAGAAAAAGAAAGAAACGTTGATGTATGAGAGAAACATCAATTGGTTGCCTCTTATATATGCCCCTACTGGGAACCAACCTGTAAGCCAGGTATGTGCCCTGCCTGGGAATTGAACCAGCAACCTTTTGGTGCACAGGACAATGTTCAACAACTGAGCCACTCTGGCCAGGCCCCTTCACTTTTTCAGGTTCTTCCCAAACTTTCTATCCTTCCTCATCAAATCTCACTTATCTAGCATCTCAATCTCAGTATCCTACTCTGTGCAAGAATATGTAAACTTACATATACTTTTATATTAAGGGAAGGATAATGGCTCACATTGATATTTATTTTTAATGGGAATTTCTATAGACACAATAGCTTAATTCAAAGAACTGACTTTATTTTATAGAGAATGGGGGCAATCACAATACTTGTTTCGTGACACATTCTCATCATTGACCCATGCAAGGCTCTTTTTTATTTATTTATATATTTGTTTACTTGTATTTCATAATATAATGAACTGCATGAATCTACCCACCATACATAGAACTAGAATATTTGTCCAAAACTTTTATTACCAATGTTGTTCTCCATCTTATCTTCCTGTCTCCCTCAAGCCATGTCAACTGCTATCCTGAATCTTGTTGGGTGATTTTGATAACCTATCACATCTATATGTATTCCTAAAAGTATATTGCTTATTTTTAACTTTCTAATTCATAATACTATACGTCATCTCTGGAAACTTACTTTTTCATTTAACATTGTCTTGCTAAGATTTATCCATAGTGCTTCAATGTTATAATTCATTTATTTGACTTACATGATATTACATTATATAAATACTCCCAATTAATTTACACAATTCCTTTGCTTTGTTATTATGAACAGTGACAAAAATTTTTTCTGCATGTTTCCATATACATGATACCTTATTAAAAGAGGAAAGCCAAGTCAAAGGACATGTGAATTTCAACTTTATAGCATAATGTCAATCAGCTTTCCAAATTGCCTATCGATTTATACTTTCATCAGCAATGTGTAAGAGATTAATATCTTATATTCTCTCCACCAATAGGTATTGTTATATTTCCTTTTGCAGGAAGCAACATTATTATAAAGGAATTTAATGTGAATTAACATATTCCCAAAATGGGATTTACTAACTCTAAAATTTAAAGATATACATCAAGTAAGTGCAATGCCTCTTTCTTAGTGGGAAAAGGTATGAGGTACAATATTTTATTTTAGCAGAATTGTCCTAGCGAGGACAATTAAAGACCATGGACCACTAAATATTACATCATGTGTCAAGTTCCTGAATCTTCACTGGATTTATCTTCTATCCTGTAACACTTTATTAAGATATTCCATGACATTTGTCACTTCTTTCTTAAGAGGTCCAATGTACAATCATGTGGCCAAGCATGATATTTTGTGGACTGTGAAGGATTTGGGTCCCTGAAGACTATATCATGATAGCAAGCAGGAGAATTAATATAGTTCTGGTGAAAGGGAGTGAATATATACTGCTAGCATTGTCTGGAAAGGGACAACTTATTTGGATTCTCTCTCTTGATAGAATAAAAAATAAGGCTTTCAGCAGGTCAATAACCTATGTTGGTCTATTGCTGTAAAAACGTTATATTGGAAAGCCACCTGCAATTGGGGCTGCCACCCAAAGTAATCCACCATCATTTGCTATGATCTATCTGATTTTTGAAGGGAGCAGAATGGTTGCAAACATTCTTGACCTTTGACTGCATTATTCCAGTCCCTGCCTCTGTGATCACATTGCCTCCTTCTTTTCTGAGTGTAATCTCCCTTTACCTTTTTCTTATAAGCACACTTGTGAATAGAGTTAAGGGCTGCCCAAATAATCCAGGATAATCTTTCCTGTCAAGATCCTTAACTTAATCACATCTGCTAAGACCTTGTTTTGTAAGACAACATTTATAGCTTTGGGTGTCCACTATTCAGCCTTTGCCTACTGACCACCACAGATTCATGTCCACCCCTGAAGAAAAGTACATTTTAGCCTGGCCTGTGTGGCTCAGTTGGTTGAGTGTGGTCCCATGCATCAGGAGGTCACCAATTTGATTCTCTGTCAGGGTATATGTCTAGGTTGCAGGCTCAATCCCCGTAGGGGGTATGCAGGAGGCAATCGATTGATGTACCCTGTCAGATACTAAAAATATGAACTATTTTTGATATAAGAACAACATCTCAATGCTCTCTTACTTTTTAAAAAAATTCCAATTGGATTGTGTATTTTCATTAGTGGCTTCCTGCCATCAGAAGCGTGATCAATCAGAGGGAATGTAGGAGCTGGGAATTTTTATTATTATTATTGATTTCAGAGAGGAAGGGAGAGGGAGAGAGAGATAGCAACATCAATGATGAGAGAGAATCATTGATTGGCTGACTCCTGCATGCCCCACACTGGTAATTGAGCCCACAACCCCAGCATGTGCCTGACCAGGAATTGAACTGTGACCTCTTGGTTCATAGGTCAACACTCAACCACTGACCTATGCTGGCTGGGCATGGGATTGGTTTTTGGTCAACCTCTTTTTACATTGTTCATCATACCAGCATCTTTAGAATAAGATTTGGATGGAAACTTGGTAAAAGTGTTATATTTTTATTTATTAAAAACTATTTTAGATAAAATATCTAAGAAGGAAACTGAGAAAACAATTCCATTTACAATAGGATCAAAAGAATAAAATACTTAGGGATAAATTTAACCAAGGAGGTGATACATGTACACTGGAAACTAAACATTGATGAAAATAAATAAAAAAGACACAAACAGATGGAAAGACATCCTGTGTTCATGTAATTGAAGATTTAATATTGTTAAGATATCAACACTACCCAAAACAATGTACAGGTTCAATGCAATCTCTACCAAAATTCCAATGATTTATTCCGTAAAAACAGAAAAACTTACCCTAAAATTTATATAGAGCCTTAAGGGATCTTGAATGGCCAAGACAATCTTAAAAATGAAGAACGAAGCTGGAGCTCATACTTCTTGACTTCAAAATTTACTACAAAACTATGGTATCAAAACAGTGTGATACTAACATACAGACAGACCTATAGACCAATGTGATAGGATAAAGAGCCAGAATGAAATACCACTTCACACCCATTAGGATATTTATAAACAAAAAGTAAACAAACCAGAAAGTGACTAGTGTTGGCAAAGATATGGAGAAATTGGAAACTTTGTGCATTACTACTGGGAATGTACAATGGTATGGGCTGCTGTGTTTCCTCAAAAAATTAATCATAGAATTACCATGTGATCCAACAATTCTCTTCTGGATATATATCCCCTCAAAATGAAATCAGAGACTTAAGTAGATATTTGTACACCCATGTTTATAGCAACATTATTCACAATAGTCAAAAGGGAGAAGTAACCCAAGTGTCCACTGAGGGATGAATGGATAAGCTAAGTGTGATATATACATACATACAATAAAATCATTTTCAGTCTTGAAAAGAAAGGAACTAATGCATGCTACAATATGAATAAACCTTAAGGATATGCTAAATAAAATAAGCCAATGACAAAAGGACAGTTCTTGTATGATTCTACTTATATAAGTTACCTAGAGTAGTCAAATTGAGAATCAAAAAGTAGAATGGTGGTTGTTAGGGATGGAGGGTGAGGAGAGAAGAATGGGGAGTTAATGTTTAATGGTTGCAGTGTTTCATTGGGGAAGATGGAAAAAAAAAGCTACATTAGAAGATGTAATCCTATATAATAAAAGCCTAATATGCTAAGTGTCCGGTCATCCGTTCAACCAATCAAAGCTTAATATGCTAATGATATGCTAAGTCTGCACAACTACTTGCTATGACATGTACTGACAACCAGAGGGCAGATGCTCTGACTGGTAGGTTAGCTTGCTGCTGGGGTCTGGCCAATCAGGACTGAGTAAGACGGGCTGGACACACCCTGGAGCCCTCACGCAGTCCCTCCCAGATTGGCCAACCTCCCACATCCCTCCCCTGCCTCGATCATGCACCGGTGGGGTCCCTCGGCCTGACCTGCACCCCTCTTGCAATCCGGGACCCCTCGGGGGATGTTGAAGAGCCAGTTTTGGCCTGATCCCACTCAATGCAGGAGTTACCCCCTGGTGGTCAGTGCACTCTCACAGGGGGAGCACCACTCAGCCAGAAGCCAGGCTCACGGCTGACAAGCGCAGCAGCAATGGTGGGAGCGTCTCCTGCCTCAGCGGCAGCGCTAAGGATGTCTGACTGCCTGCTTAGGCCCACTCCCAGACTGCAGGGAGCAGGCCTAAGCCATCAGTTGGACATCCCCCAAGGGCTCCCAGACTGCGAAAGGGTGCAGGATGGGCTGAGGGATCCCACCCGCCCCCCGCTGGGTGCATGAATTTCATGCACCAGGCCTCTAGTGTTTTTCATAATAGAAGACTGTAGGAGAAAAGAATGGCAGAACTTCCAAGTCATGGCAAATGTTCAGGGAAGATAGAAGGTTGAGAGCCTATAATTACAAGGTCAACCAAAATGCAGGCTCCTTTTCAAGAGTGGAGTTAGAGGCAATGTCTCCTTAAAACTCACCTCCTGGCACAGACTGGATGGATAGGCTAACTGCAGGAGAAGGGGACTTGCAATCCCATCCTTCTGACAATGCTAATGGCTCTGCCACAGCTGTAGACAGATGATTAAGAATAGAATGGCATTTCCAATCAACTTCCCTAAGTAACCTTCACTTAAGGAATAGTAGCAATTAAACTGAGCCACTAAAACACTGTGTGGAAACAAAAGAGGGGAACTGGCCATCTGTAAAATACTAATGTTCATTTGTGCCGGGCGCTTGTAAGAAGGTGTTGCAGCGGAAAGCTATTTGAAGGAACTACCCTGGGCTGCCTTTTCTCTCTGTGTGATGTTCTGCTGCAGTTACCTTGTGCATAGCACAGGGCTGCCTGCTTGTCCCTTCTTTTAGTGCCTTCCCCCATACCAAAGTCCTTGTCACCAGGTTGGACGGCCTAATTGGTGTGGCCATGACAATGGATGTTCATTTTACCACAATACAAGGTTTGATCATTAAAAGCTCACACCATATAGCCAGTACAATGCCCAGTTGGTGACCACTGTGAGTAACTGGGGCACTGACCATGCAGGACCCAGGGAAAAAAGAGAAACATAGGTACCCATTGACTGGCCTCTCTCACTGATCCTGGGTTAAGGGATGTCATTTGATCATGGGCTGTCAAGTCCCTTACCCTTCCAGGTCTGTGCATGTGCAAGGCCGATGCTGGCATCACAGAGGCCTTGGTGCAAACAAAGCCAGACATGAAAGCTGTCAGGCACCCATGTGTGAAGCTGCTTACCAACAGCAATGGCTTTAGGAAAAGGTGGGATGAGAAGGTGTGAGGCAAGGAACAAGAGGTGTCCGGCACAGATAACTGAATCCCAAGGCCAAGTAGTATTTAACTTACAGTCTACTGACGCTGTAGTCTTTATTTATTTATTTATTTTGTACTACTCGGTTTACTGTTGCTATTGTCTGAATTTTCAAAAGTTATAGAATCACAAATGTTTTAGAGACTGGACCTTTGAGGTTCTTTTAGAGATAAGGAAACTGACACACATGTTGGAGAAACATGTTTTCCAAAGTCACAAATCTGGTCTAAATAAGTGTTCTACATCACTTTGTAGAGGTCTCTCAAACCACACTGTTGAGAAATAGTTCCTAGGTGTCTGAAACATGTAGATGAATTCAATGGATTTGAATGACATTACCTTCTTTAGGAGCTTTCTTAGAGTTTGGTTAGCCAATTACAAAGATATTTGTTTAGCTTGCTGAGATTCCCATTTATACTGGAATTTGTTACCAAGAGATGCAGCAAAATCATTTTTTTTATCTTGTTACTAATGCCTTTAAAGGGCTTACGGTGTGTGTTTTTTTTTAAATATTGTAAATTTGAAATCTAGCAGCATAAATAGCAATATGTTCAGAATAGGTATATTGGAAGCAGAGGCAGCTGCGGGGAGGCCAGGAGCCAGCCTGCCTGGGTGCATCACAGGTTGCTCAGGGACCATGGGCCTGGGGCAAGTTACCCTGCCTCTGCCTACCTCATTTTCCTCATCTATAAAATGGGAACAATTACAGTACATGCTATGGGACTATTATGATGCTTCAATTAGTTAATATTTGTAAGTCCCTTAGAATAGTGCCTGACACAGAATACGTTTTGTTAAAATAATTGGTCTCTTGGGGGGGGGGATGAGAAAGGTTATTGGTTTATTTTGTTTTGTTTTGTTTTTTATACCATTGTCAAGGCTACTGTTTCCATTCATACTTAACTTTTTTCTCTCAGGTGTAGAAGTTGGACATCTCTGTGGTTATATTATGTGTTGTTAAAAGATAAAGAGGCATATTAAAAAATTTAAGAGTTTATTAGAGCAAAAATTGATGTGAATCAGGCAGCATTCAACCCACCAGACAGAAAGGAGCCCTGAGGAGCTGTACAAAACAAAAAGACTTTTATAGACACAGGGAATAGGACAAGGAAGGTATATGAGGCAAAAAACGTGGGTTGGTTATTGCAAAGTTACTTTCCTTTTAGGGCATGGTAGGGTCTCAGGCAGATTGCCTAATGATTATTGATCAGGCAATTCCTGATGGACTGGTTTAAGATTCTATTTCTGGAATCTTCTGACTAAGTCTCCAGTTGGTAATGTGAGACTTATTGGGCCTATTTCCATTTTGGGCCTATTTCTTGTTTTCCACAGTACTTTATTTCATTTATTTATGGCACTATTTTCTCTTTTGATATTAAATGTAGTAAAACCGTTTTCTTGCCAAGTCTTGGGCTTTGGAATATCCTCTGCCTAAAATTTTTCACCTAGTTTTTAATAACAATAATTTTTAAAAAGAACAAATGCACAGCAACAACAATGAACCCAACACAGTAGAAGAAATAAAGATGTTTGAATTGTGTTTCCTGATACGACTTTAAATTGTTGTAACCACTTGAAGGGGGCATTGTACTGATGGTTCTTTAAAAATATTTTAGGCCCCTTTGAGTTGAAAAAAAAACCATATCTATTCAGATAAATGAACTGTGTTTAATAAATAATTGTGATACCTTTTTCATCAAGTGGCAATAGCAATACCCATAACCTCCTTCTCACAAGGTTTGTAAAATTGAAAATTTCAAAAAAATTTTGAATGCAACACTTCTATTGTTAATCAGCACTCTGCCCATATAACTTGACTCAGAAATCAGTAATCAAATATTCTGCAAACTTTAAAATAGTCTGTTTGCAGAAGTTATTATTGTGAATGGGTGGATTCAGGCATTCTTCATGAGGATGGCCATGCAGCCACATTTCCTTTAGAAAGTTCAAAAGCTGCCGGGCTCCTAACTGACAACTGCAGGCAGCCAGTCAGAAGAGAATCACAAGTCGTTTTGGCAAAACAGAAAAAAAATTTAGAAACTTACTCTCTTTCTCTGTCTATTGGAAAGGTCTTGAGAAGGTAGTGTCTGTAGGATTATTTTATTTCTTGGGTTTTCAACAAACATGTCTGCCCCTCTCCGCTCTGTTTGCAGCTGGAGCAGCCGCTCAGAAATCTGTAAACACGCCGGCTGTTTAAAAGGAAATTCTGGGGCTTAATGAAGTCTGCACATTGGCAGGCCTGGCCTGCTGGGTTCAAGACACTGAAAGCAGCCGCCGGGGGGAATTTCTCAGCCTTTAGAAACTGTCTCAGTTCTGTGAGTTTGCTCAAGTGCATGAAGGCTGTTTGCAAGGGAGGATGCCTGCTGTGTGGGTTTGCTCTCCTCCCAGGAGCTCAGAAAAGGTGAGAGGGCCCCTCCATCGCCTCTCTTTTCCTTGAACTGACACAATAGCTTCTTCAGCAGGTCCCTCTGGCAGGGAGTTCTCCCTCTCGCATCTCTCACACTGGGACATTTTTCCACATTTCCAGGATTATGGCCACTTTTACTTAGATCTATGTGTGCTGCCTCCACATACAAAGAAGCACTTGGGGACAGGATTAGTAGGATTAGAAGAGATTCACATATGTCCAGTTCAAGCAATTGGTATTCAAAGCTTTACACTTTCAAATGCCACCAAGAGAGAGAAAAGGAACGGGGAGCTTGCTTTGCATTTCAGCACCTTCAAGAGGGGACCAGGGCTTTTGATTGGTGTTTAAAGCAGAAGGGATAAACAGATTCCTCTTAGGTTTAATCCAGTCCAGCCTCTGTGGCCTCAAATCTGGGGAAACAAATAGCAGTGCTCCCAGGCCCTGGAATCACAAACTTCTGCATTTTGATGGTGGTTGGTGTTCCAAGTAACATGCCACAGAGTGTGTGTTTACAGCAGGTCTCTTTCCCAGTTGTGATTTACTGTTTTATATATAGGCGTTTCTTCAGGATCTCCCTTGCAAAATATTCATGGCTCTATTTGCACAAGTGTAACAATGACACTCAGCTTTGCAGCAATGACATATAGCAGAGGTTTGATTTGTTTTAATTTGTTGGTGTTGAGGGGTCAGGGGTACTCTGGGTAATGGAAAATAAAGGAAAATGTAGTAGAATTATACTTGAAATCTGAAAAAAGCTGTTGAGATTATGAAATTGTTCCTTATACTTTCTGTGGAGACAAAAGTAGACACCTCCCCATCACCTCTGTTATAATAGTTCAATGCAACAGAACTATTTTCTTATCAATATATTCTCTCCCCACCCACCCCCATGCCCCTTCAATCTCCTATTCCTAAAAAGGCCCATTTTCTTCTATAAAGGAGCAAAATAACATGGTAAATAACTACCATTTTTGGATTATATTGTATCACCACTGATTCCATAACTCCCATTAGCAAATATGTAAGAAAAGTTTTTCTCTAGATTATATTATATTGTATATTTTACTTAGCAACATGAAACCTTGATTATAAGATCAGGTGGTGCTAAAAATCATGCTCCTTTACTAAGGATAAGTCTCTTTCTAAATTCATTTTATTAATGGAGAAAGTTTACACTAGCTGTTATTGGACCTGGGATCCAGTCCCAAATCTGTTATGAATTAGATGTTAACCTTTATCAAGTCCCTATCTTAATAGTGAGGGGAGATAAGAGAAATTTTAAAAAGAATACCAGGATAGCATTTTTATAAGGCAAACTATAAGAGAATAAAGCTGAACAAAGGTTGTGAATTGGTAAGAATATGTACTGAGATAAGGTAAGAAAAATTTTTTTCAAAAGTATGACTTTAAAATGTTTGCAAAACACTATTATTTAACCCTCACAATGGCATATGTCATGAGTATCAATTTCATTATACAAATGACAAGGTGTAAGTTCAGAAATAGTAAGAAACTTGTGTAAGTCTGTACAGCTGGTAAGCAGCAGCTCCTATCCAGGAATCTTACAGTATTTGCCTTTTTGTGACTCCCTAATTTCACCTGGTATAATGTCCTCACCCATGTTGTTGCATTAGTCAGAATTTCCTTCCTTCTTAAAATTGAGTGATATTCGATTGTATGTATATACCACATTTTGCTTATCCATTCATTTACCAATGGCATTTTGGTTGCTTCCACTCTGGCTATTCATGAATAATGCTTTCAACTCTTGGATATAAACCCCAAAATGGGATCTCAGTAATATTTTGAAATGTATGTACTTTATTTTGGAAGAAATTGGGAACTGAGTTCTTTATACTAGTATAGCCATGCACTGTGCATAAAATTTTATAATGTTGGTTATCACTTTGAAATCTAGGGATATCAGTTAAAATGCATATGGCTGCTAGTAATAGAATACCCAAGTAAGTGGCTTTAACAATTTAAGACATTTATTAGATTCAGTAAAAAGATTGTTGGGAAGTTGATCCAGATCTGCTCTGGGGTTTAATCAGTGCTTGCTCTTTGCTTCCCTTCTGCTCTGCCAATAGGTTGGCTTTTCATTTTCATGCAACCTCATGTTCACAAAATAGACATCTGTTTACAAGGAAGAAAATGAGGAGTGACTTGGACAAGCAACTGGTGGTATCTGTGTGGTAGGCCCAGGATCCCCAGTGTCAGGGTCCTTTCTAGCCAGTGGATGACTAAATGGCAGTGCCCATAGTGTAATCTTCATGTATGTGTGATGTGACAACCCCTCTATAGTTCTTAGTCCACTTACTTCCCATTCTCCTAAAAGATTGGTTCATAGCTTTTGTCTCTTTAAATCCTCAATATCTCATTCCCCAGTTCTCACTTTCGGCTGTGACTTTGTTTCTTAACAATATTTGAGGAAATAGGGTTAAAAGAAGAAATCTTCTGAAAGCACCAACCCCCACTTCCACCTACATCCCTGCATCTGGGTCTATGCATTGCCTTCCTTTTCGCTATCCTTTCTGTGTTCCTATGAAAGGCCTTTCCCCTCTACTTGTATGTGGTGTCCACCCCTTCTCACCTACTCAAGGGCATGGGTCTAGCAATTGTCCCCTCTCTCCTCTGCATCATCAGCTTCTTCTTACTACTAGATTATTCCCATAAATATACAAGCATGTTGTCATTTCTACCATCTTCAAAAAACAAAAGAAATACGGCTCCAGTATTGTATAATTTTTCTGCTTCTCTTTTAGCAAAACTATTTGAAAGAGTTTTTATTGTTACATTTTCCATTTTTTCCATCCCGCCTTTTCTCAAATTTACTCCATTGTGACTACTACCCCCACTATACCATTAAAACTGTTTTTATCATAGATTGTCAATGACTTCCACATTGATAAATCTCAGTTTTCCTCTCACCAGACCTATCAAGAGAATTTGACTCTGCAGATAACTGCCTTTTCGTTAAAACTCTGTTTTCATTTGGCTTTCTCCCTAGCATGTTATTTAGAGGGACCGAGAACTTGTCATACTGCCTCCTAAAACTAGTGGATTCTATACCTCAATTTTATTTTTAAAAGCCACAACACGTTCCAGGTATATACTCCAACTTCTGAGAGGTACCTTGGTGTTCTTACATTACGAATTCTCAGCTTGCCAAGTGGTAAGGGCATAGGAAAGAATGGGTCCCTGTCTTAACAGTGAGGGGAGGTAAGAGAAAAATTTAAAAAGACTACCAGGATAATATTTTTATAAGGCAAGCTATAAAAGAATAAAGATGAACAAAGATTGTGGACTGGTAAGAACATATACAGACGATAAAATAAGAATTTTTTTTCAAAATTGTGATTTTAAAAGGTTTGCAAAACACTATTATCTAATCCTCACAATGGCATCTGTCATGATATTAATTTCATTGTGCAGATGACAAGATAGAAGTTCAGAAGTAGTAAGAAACTTGTGTAAGTCTGCACAGCTGGTAAGCAGCAACTCCTACCCAAGAAATTTGATGGGTTGTGAAGTCTTTCAAGTATAATATCTGCCTCTGGTTTTCATAGCATAAAGTGGGCCCTCTCATTAATGGGGAAGTGGCATTTCTGTTTACAACTTAAGAATTATCAAGATATCTTATTTATAGCTCTCTAAGAGCTCATCTTTTCTATAAGCTCATGGTATTTTCAAGCTTTGGCCAGAAGACAACTTATTAAAAAAAAAAAAAAACTACACAGTATTCTTTATGCATTTACATTATTTGCTGATGTTTATTTTTGTCCCCTTTGTTATTGATGGCTTTATCAAAGGGACATGAAGGACACCACAGACATGGAGAGGGACTATTCCCTTGTTATTCTAGTCCTGTCTTAAAAAAGGTTTTCAACTCCAATCTGCATATGCCCTTTGGGTTTTAGTTTTTGCAGCTACTTAAAACCCTTAAGGCAAATTGGTTATAGGCTCTTGGTCAACATCTTTCCTGCCACATAGATCTTCTAGCAATATTTTTCTAATGGGTGTCTGTTTGGGGCATTATTTTCTATTTAATATAATTACTTTAATTAATAAATCTAATGGGAGCAAAAGAGCTGCGCTCCACTTCTTTACTTTTACAGCAGGCAAAACTTTGATAAAGATGAAGAGACAGGGCAATTATAGCAAGTGTACTTGAAAATTACACGATTGCATTTGATTCCTTTTTATACAAATAAATCACATATAAAAGTTCTTGTTCAGAGAAAAAGAATTTTTACTCTGCAAATAATTTTAAATAAGCTTATAAATCATGCTGACAAAATAAAAACATTTTTTCTCACTATGAATTTCTAGTTTCATATTCTTATTTAAGTAATTGTATTACATAATTGCATTATGAGCAATTAGGACACTGATGTTGTCCTTCAATATAAAGTTGAAAGTTCTCTTATTTTTCTTCTTCTTAGCAATAGAAAAAATGAAGAACTTGTTTGGGAACACTGTCCAGCAGCACTAGGATATCTACAGTATTGACTTTCAAAAATTATTTTCCTTAGCAGCGTTTCAGTCTGGTAGCGTTCTCAGTTTTCCGCTTCACCTCCACAGCACTTTCTGAGCCATCCCAGTACTCAGAAGTACCATCCCCCAAGGATTGCTCAGTGTTCATTCTCACAGCTCTATCTCACGCAATCTGACTGGCTTCACGTATGGCAGATGCATGACTGGTGAGTGAGAGTGCCAGAGTCTTCTGGGCATTGATTTTATTTCAAACTGGCTACACCTCTGACTTAGAAAAATAGCCACAGATGTGCTCTATATTAGAATATTATATCAGCATCAATGTCACAATTTCCATACATTTCTAAATAAACACATATTTTGGGAGTGCTTTCATACAAACAACTCCATTAAGTGCACTTAAGAGTAGGATTAAGTTTGTGTATTGTAAACTAAGGACATGTACACAATATTTACTACACACTCCTTCTCTTCCTGGTCCTTCTCATTTCAAAGGAGTTGTTTTTTTCTGAAAGCCTACTTGTATTTATTATACTTGCCATAATAAAAAGAAAGAAAAACAAAGTGATAAAGTATCTAATTGAAATAATCACCTCTGTAAATATAAGTAGTTCAATATTCTTCTATTTCCTATTATCAATGGTTACAAGATAATTGAAATTACTAAGGAAATACGAGGGTTTGGAAAATTATCAAGTTTCATCGATATCTTAATGTCATGTTATAAAAAGATAATTATTTTCATTATTAGTTTATGTTGTAAAAAATAACATATTCCAAATATATGGACTGTTTTTACATCCAGATCTTGAGAGTACTATTGAGAATATCATTTCAATTGTTAAATAGCAGACTCAGAGTTATCTGCATGTAAAATACAGAATGATAAATATCTAGAAACTTTGAGTAATGGTTTGTTTCCAATCTGCTTTCTCCCTCTCTACCCCTCCACACCCCCACACAAACCTAAATAAAAGTAACCTGAGGTTTGTATTGCCTGGATAATTGCTTAAGTTTTATTACATATTATAATATAGTGTAAAGATGAAAATTCAGCCAATATTGTAAATAGTGACAATTTGGTCTTAGAAACTTTACATTCATGTTGTTGGTGTTATGAAAACAAAACAAGACTTAGCTATAAATAGAAAAATACAATGGACTAATGAGGAAAGACATTTTCATTTGCTTTTAGAAATAATGGAGCAGAGTCCACCTGGTCCATATCAGAGATTCTGTATAAAATCAATCAGTCATGGAAATGTCGATTTTTGAAAACTGCCATTTTGACTTTTCAGGATTCAGTAGCAGAGTCCTTAATTATGTATGTAAATCTATATTTGTTAAGAGTCCACATAACATTTAAATACAACTCTATTTATGAACAGATATATAAAACTTTGTCTTTATTATCATCTGAAAAATAATTTTTTCCTTTTCATTTAGGACTAAAAGGCTTCAAATAAACATTTTAATGTATTTAACTTTATGCAAATATACATGTATGTTTCAGAATGTACAAGTATAGATACCGATAATGAAAAGGTAGCATAATAAGTTGATGACACAAGTGTTAGCATCTCTTTTATCCTCTCTTGCTCTAAACATAGGTTCTTACATTCTAATGCCTTTGTGGTATCTTTTATTTATATACTTTTTGTATAATCGCTTCTCAGCCTTTTGGCTAAGATCAAGTGTAGTATATACTTTTTGTATAAACCTGAATATTATTGAACAGAAAATGAAAATTATGAATATGCTACCTAACATATTTATTTCTAATAGAATATTTATCTCTAAAATAAAACTAAATTCCTTAAGCATGTTAGCAAAGAGTACAGCAATATTTAACTATCTAATAGGATGTACCAAGGAGATGGTGTAATAACTTCCAATAATAAAAAGGAGAATTTCATATTCTGTGCTACTTTATGTTAAGATATGAAATTATATATAGTAGCTTTAACTATAAGGTCACAAAAGAATTAAATTAATAACAATAAAATACTAACTTGAAATCATCTGGTGGTTCTTAAACTATTGGTATTAATGGAACCACAAATCCACAATGTCAGGACACATGCCAAGAATGTGTGTAAGTATGCAAATTTTAACATAACTCATTGGTTTACATGATTGATCACTAGTGATATTTAAATCAACTTAAACATTCCAATCTTGAGAAAAAATGTTTTAAATTTATAGGCTTATGTGGGAAACTCAGTAGAGGTTTTGGCAATTGAGCAGATATTACCGGAATGGGGGGAAAAAAGGAGAGAGAGAGAGAGTACTGAACTATGCTCACTAATTGAGCAAAATCCTACAAATGAAGCCCAGACGTTCATATCTCCTTTGACTTTAGTCAGTCTTTAAATAATTGTAATGAGTCTGTAAGTTCTAGCCAGACTTGCTGCTTATGCATCATTAAAATCAAACTTCTTCTGCCAATGTATTAACTTGTCTATATATTCACATAATTAGCGACTCATCAATTTATGCTATTCTGGTACTACCTTGCATCTTCCAATCTCACATCCAACATTGCAAAAAAGCAGTTACTATCCCCTCATCAAATTCTGCTGTCCTTCAACTTCTGCTATTTTTTGCTGTATGAAAATCAGATTTAAAAAAGAAAAGGAGAAATACTGGGCAGACCAATGAGTGTTCAAGATATTATGCAAAATATGGGGCAACCCAGAAAACTGAAACATTTTGCTCAGTCGGACCAGATCCATTCTCTGGGACCCTTCTAGCACCTATTTAATTGCTGGGGTTTCAATGCTGGCGTCTCTGACTGGGGGTCTGGGGTCCCGTCCCTAGCCACAACTCCATCAGCAGGGATGTGCTGCTGCGAGAGACGATTCCTGCTTGGCTGTGATTTATTTTGACATTTGATTTTTAAATACCTGTTGTCTTTTATTTATTTTTTTTCCCCTTTTGGTAACGACTTCTTAGATCCACCTAACAGCCTTGACTGACGCGCCCCGCCCCCTTACTGCTATTGTTGTGAAGCGATTGTTTTACTCAGTTAAAGACAGAAAGTACTTTGTAAGAAGTTCCTCGTGGTCAACTAGTTTTCAGACTATTTCTCCGGTTGCCCATGACGGCACATCTTTAGAGCTTTCTGGGGTTCCCTTTTATCTTTTTGGTTTTGAAAGAGGGATTGGGTTAAAAGGTGAAGACCGCAGGGCCGCCTCCCGCCGTCCGGTCTGGGCCAAAGTTTCTGTTGGTCAAGTTTGAGGCTTGGCGATCCACAGGAGCCCCTGGACCTTGCTGATGGACCGCCTCCGCGCAGTAGCCTCCCGGCAGGTCAGCCAGCGCGACACTTGCCGCTGGACTCCTCGGAGGGTTTTGGGGGGAGGGTTGCTCCTGAGCCCAAATCGCCTCGGCCTTAGGCAGAGCCGGCAGCTGCTGGAGAGCACCTCCGTGGCTGGCGCAGGGAGCGGTGGGCGCCTGGCACCGAGCGGCACGCACCCGGCACCGGGTAAGGGACGGTCCCCGGTGACGGGGGGCGGGGGGGGGGGGCGTTGTCAGGAAATGCGAGGAGCCTCAGGAGCGTGCGGTCCCTGGGAATCTCAGAGCTGAGGCTGTGCGCCCGGGGCGCGCGGGGAAGGCTGGGCTGCTCTTCCGACCAGGTCCCCGCGCCGCGCCGCTGCTTTCAGGTGTTGTCCACAGGCTGGGAAACTCACAGGCTTCTCCCAGAGCCCGGACTGCTGGGCGGGGAGCAGCCCGCAGGCCTTGGGACGCACCTGTTGCCAGAGAAGGACCCAGCCTCCGCGCCGCCGCTGCGCAGCCGGGACTCGGGGTGTGGCCCGCGAGAGCGCGGCTCGGCGCCGCCGCTGCTTGGCTCGCTCCGGCTCGCGGCCAGTCTGATCCCCCGAAACGGGCCCCCGGCCAGGGCCAAGGTCACGGCGCCTCTCTGGCTAGGGCCCCTTGGGGCTGCTTCAGCAGCTTCTGCCCATCGCCGACGCCTTTACTCTCTCCTCCCGGCACACACCCGGGGGGCGCTGGGCAGAGACCCTTGGAAAAACTCGGTCAGCTCGCGCTCCTGCGCTCCGCGCCTGCCCCTTCTCTGGTTCTGGGCTTATCCCGAGGGCCAAGCTGGGGAGCAGAGCCGGAGCTGCCCGGCGGGCGCCTTCGCCTTTGGAACCTGGGCGAGTATCAACCCATTTCACTGCGAGCAAAGTTGTGGCTCCTGTATTTTCCCGCTTCTCGTAGTTAATCTCTCCGAGAAATAGAGACTGAGGAACGAGGGTCCGAGGACAGCCTGGGCCCCCTGGAAGGCCTCCCTAAAAGTGCTTGCCTGGCGCTCCCGGCGGCCCTTCGGGAAAGCAGAGGGCATCCAGAAAGGAGAGGGCGCTCTGTGTCCCGGACGGCGACCGACGGGCTGGGCCTGGACATGGCAGGTCTGCCACGTAAGCTTCGCCAAGCCACTGGGGCTACCAACCCTTTGGGGGTGGAGGGGTTAGTGCAGGCGGAGGCCCCGGCCCCCTTCCCCGCCCAACTCAGCCCCCCTGGGAGCTGGTGGAGGTCGGCGGAAAGGCTGTGCCCAGGAAGAGAGATCTCTGGTTCGTACTCTCGGAACCCTGGCCCCTCTCTTTCTGGTCCTGCAAGTGAGTTGTTCACTTGGATTTCGAGGACTGCTCCCCCCGCCCCCCCCCCCCCCACCGTCTTTTCCCCTGCAATCTTCTCGATTAATGTGGGGGAATTTTACACTTTATTTCATGTTGTCCATGGAGAAAATTGGGGATTTTTAATAAGGTAGAATATCTTTCATTAGCATGATTTTTCTACTTCTTCACTTGCAACCCTTCTGCTCTAAACAGGCTTTGTTTTGGTACAAAACTGGAAAGCAGCATTCCCAGCTGGGGCCTGGGAAAGACAAGTCAATGCCAAGGGGTCGGGGAGGAGGCTCAGGAGGCTGGCGGGGCGGTCTGGAGCACTGCCCAGAGGCGGGGAAGCCACTTTGCCTACAGTGGAGCGCTCCCCGCCCCCACCCCACCTCCACCTCCACCCCCACCCCCACTTGCTTAGCAGGCAAGCCTCTGAGGGTTGTTGTCTGGACCATGCCTCTCCCCCAGCTTCTGTCGGATTCTCTGGAACCCCTTTTCACATGGGGGGGGGGGGGGGGTAAGTGTCCCTGAGCTAAAATGGGCCAGTCTAGTGAGTTAAGAAACATTCCTTCGGCTTGGATATTAGGAGTGCGTTTGGACATCAACCTTTCCACAATCAATGGCATTTGTTGGTTTCTCCACGGTAAGAAACTTTTCTTCCATGGAGGAGGAGGCTGTTGGAGGATAAGATGCTTGTGTCCAAATTTCACGGGCACTGAAGTCCTGGCCTTGGCGATGGACTGCTGGCCATTTTCTTTTCTTTTTACAGAGAAGCAAAGTTTGGTATAGAAACAAACAAACAAACAAACATCTGTTCCAATGGTGCATCTCCCCAGCCAACTGGTGCTGCCAGTGCTGCTTTCCATCCTCCTCCTCCTCCTCGCGCGTCCTGGAGACCTGCAGCGAGTGCCGCGCGGACGGAAGCCCTAACTACCCGAGGGTTCCGGATAGTCTCAGTGTCACACTTTGCACCCAGACACAGCACAACCTAGTGTCTGTCTTCGGTTCCTCCGCGCCCAGAGCGCGGCGGTGGCCAGGTCCTCTTAGAGGCCGCCCTGGGGCTCTCTCCCTTCCGGGGATTTCTGCCTTCCCACCCCTCACTCAGCTTAGCTATTCCCGAGTAACAAAAACACAGCAAGGGAGAGGAAACACCGGCGCCGACCTAGGCACTCGCACTGAAAGCTCCAAACGCCAGGCCTGGTCCGGATCCGCAGAAACACTGCGCTGGCCCTCAGTGCCCACGCGCGCGCACAGAGCCTCTCCCAGGCCCTTTCGCTGCCGAGTCGCGCGCGCGCGCGCGCGCGCGCACACACACACACACACACACACACACACACACACACACACACACGCATGTAGTTTATTACTGACCCAGAGCTGCAGCTTTCCCCGGCCCGCCTCGCATTCCGCCCGGGGAACAGAGACCGCCAGCTGCGGGCCCGGGACTGCCCCACACGGGTCCGCGTCGCCCGGGAAGCCCGAGCAGGAACACTCCGGAGTTCCCGGGAAGCTTTCCAATCCCTCATTTCCTCCCGCTCCCTCGGCTCGTTTTCTTCCCTTCCGCTTCTTAAATAGGCTCTTCTTGTAAACACTAGGATTTATTTTATTTTTCACGGGTCCAGGTCTAAGAAGTTAGAGAATTGGGCAACGCTGAAATTCTTTCAATTTCTTTAAAACCAAAGAAAAGACATAGAAAGCTATAGACCCATCTCCACAGCCGTGTCACGGCCAAACCCAGCGCCAGATATGACTATCCCGTGGAAGCCACACCAGAAGGGCCCAGTTAACAGAATGAACACACTATCTGTTTATGAAAAGAGAACTAATTAAAAAAAAAACAAAAACGAGAGAACGCACTTCGACTGCCATCTCGTCCTCCCAACCCCCACCTGCCCGTGGAACCTGCCCTCCATCCGCCTCTGCCCCTGAAACCGTTCCGTTCGGACTTCTGTGCCCACATTTGTGCAAAATTGAGCGTAGCTATGAAAGGGAGGAGCAAGAATGTTTCAATTCCTTTCTCCAAACGCGGAGGCATCCCTGCCAGCCTTCCTAGCCCCTTTCCTCCCCTTCCTTCGGTGTCTTAGGTGTGATTTGCTTAGGGAAATTGAGAAGGGGCTTGGGTTGGAAGCAAGTTTTTTTAAAAAATCGGGAAGGCGTGAGCTGGAGCGGTGAGTGTGTCCATCAGGGGTTTGTGCCTGGGGGCTCCTAGCGGTTCTCAGCAGAGGTGTCCCGGGGCGGCCCGCGATGAATATGAATAGGAATCCTTGCTAAATGGGACAGCAAAGCGCACCGCCCTGAATGATGGCACGTCATCCTAACCAGCCCAGGATAGATAGGAGGGTTTCTTTTGTCTCTTCTCTCCGCCGCAACTCTATAAAAGCCCCTCTTTTTCAGCGCGAGGTTAGTTCAAGCACACACCAACTAGCTGTCCAGGGAACTGCCTACCCAGAGAGAGGGGAGTGGGAGGGAGAAAGGCGGGGAAGGCAGTGCCTCAGCTTTTCTCCTCACGTCTTGTCGCTGAGCAGTGGGGTTGCTGGGCTGTGCAGATTTTTTTTTTTAACTCAAGATTTTCTTTAATTTCCCGCCTCAAGCCTCCCCGCGGTTGGGACGCATCCCCTGTAATAAAATGAATTCTGATTCGAGCTCTGTCTCCAGCAGAGCTTCCTCTCCGGACATGGATGAGATGTATCTGAGGGACCACCACCACCGACACCACCACCACCAGGAGAGCCGTCTCAACTCGGTCTCCTCCACGCAGGGCGACCTGGTGCAGAAGATGCCCGGGGAAAGCCTCTCGCGGGCCGGCGCCAAGGCCGCAGGTGAGAGCAGCAAGTACAAAATCAAGAAGCAGCTGTCGGAGCAGGACCTGCAGCAGTTGCGGCTGAAGATCAACGGACGCGAGCGCAAGCGGATGCACGACCTGAACCTCGCCATGGACGGGCTGCGCGAGGTCATGCCCTACGCGCACGGGCCCTCGGTGCGCAAGCTCTCCAAGATCGCCACGCTCCTGCTGGCCAGAAACTACATCCTGATGCTCACCAGCTCCCTGGAGGAGATGAAGAGGTTGGTGGGAGAGATCTACGGGGGCCACCACTCGGCCTTCCACTGCGGGACGATGGGCCACTCGGCCGGCCACCCGGCGCACGCCGCCAACGCCGTGCACCCGGTGCACCCCATCCTGGGCGGCGCGCTGTCGTCGGGTAACGCCTCGTCCCCGTTGTCCGCCGCCTCGCTGCCCGCCATCGGCACCATTCGGCCGCCCCACTCGCTGCTCAAGGCGCCCTCCACGCCGCCCGCGCTGCAGCTGGGCAGCGGCTTCCAGCACTGGGCCGGGCTGCCCTGCCCCTGCACCATCTGCCAGATGCCGCCGGCGCCGCACCTGTCCGCTCTCTCCACCGCCAACATGGCCCGGCTGTCGGCCGAGTCCAAGGACTTGCTCAAGTGAGCAGCGGGCTGGCCCGGCTGCGGAGAAGGAGGGAGAGCGGCGGGAGGGGCCGCGGGGCCGGGCCGGGAGGGAACGGGGAGGCTGGGCCCTCGGCTGGCGGGAGGGTGGGCCCGGGCCCCGTGGCCTCCCGCACAGGCTGAGAGATCTCAGACCCCACTTGACCCCCGGAGGGAAAGGACCGGACCGGAACCAAACTGCAATTTCTAGGTGGTAGCGAAGGGGGACTCGAACCAGACGTCGTGTGTTTCGCATGCATGCTTCTTTTCCCCGTGCCGCGCCAGTCTTTCTCCCTACCACATGCTCTTAGCAAAACCGCGTTTGTTGTATGAATTGGGGGATCTGTGCAGTTAAAAACCTGCGAAGGGACTTTGGAGTTGGCTTTCTCTGGCTCTGTGTTCTCGCTTTGAAAAAGACAACCACCCCTTTTGTGCAAAACAAATGTAAATATTTCCTTTAGAGGGGTGCCGTTCTGAAGGTCACTGTCCTCTCCACGGTTGTTTTGTTTTCTAGAGACACGGGAGAGAGAGAGAGAGAGAGAGAGAGAGAGAGAGAGAGAGAGAGAGAGAGAGAGAGATAAAGACCCAAGTTCTGAGTCTCACCTCCGGTCCAGGGCATGACATCTCTTATGTGCGTTTTCCTAGGGACGCAGTGTAGGTCAAAAGAATGCATGCACGCTTCTACATGAATCTTGTCTAAACATGTTGTGCAGGCCGTGGTGCCATCTTCCTTGTAACAAGGATTTATTAGTGAATTCTCCCAAGTACTCCGTATATCATCTGTCTGTGGTTGTTTGGAATGAAAACGGGGGCAGAGTGCAAAGACCCAAACTCACGCACATGCGCTTCTTCTCCCACCCCAACCCCTTCAAACCCCGTTCCCAACCTTCCACGGCTGTTCTAGGGGCGACTGCCAGAGCCTGGGCTCCTTCCACCAGCTTGCCTCACTCCCCCCTTGCTCAGTTACTCTGCATGCGGGGTAGGCTCTCTACCAGCAGCTTTGAAAACGTATCGTGGTTGGGGGAGGGGTGCGTTTTTATTTTCCTGAACATTTGCTTGAAATATTTTGTTAGGGCTTCAAAGACAATACCTGTCTTTATTTTTTATATATTCTTGATAACTATGATATATTTATTAATAACCAGTGTTTCTGGATGAGATTTCAAATAAAAAAGAACCTTTAAATCCTGGCTTTGCCTTTGCCTAACATTTTTGAAGATGGGGTCGTGGGTAGGGCACATGTGGACACAGAAAGGTGTATTTGGGTCTGGGCGAGAGATTTGGATGGGTGAGCAGATGTGAAGTTTGCTCTGGTCATTTACAGGTAAAGAGGTCATATCCATTGGTGTTAATTATTACAACTAAATGTCCTCCTAATGTGGGCATTATCAACGTTGGTAGCCTTGTGATATTTGAGCTCCTTGTTTCTCTGCAATAATCAGACCCTCATAAACTCAGCAAATTGAGTTGTTTTTTTTTTTTTTTTTTTTTAAGTAACCTGGAAACCCAAAATGACAGGAAATTAGAGGCAGAGTAGTCTGTGCTGGTTGTGTTGGCAACAGATGAGAATGAAGCAGTAAGTTAACTTCTTTTCCCTTTAAATTGCCCATGTGGCCTTTAAAAAAAAACACAGGTTAAAATGCAGTATATGTTTTAAAAGTCAACAAAGAGTGATTCTAGAAAAGAATCAAACCCGGCCCCCTGCCTGCTGGGGCCGCAGCCCCTCAGAGAAAAGGGAAGGCTGCTCCGCTTTGTGAAGTGAGCAGGGTGAGGCAGTGACCTGCCCAGGTCTCAGTATCTTGCAGATTTATAGGGGCAATTCGCCCTTCTTTCCTCCCTTAGAAGATGGCAGGTCTTTAGTTGAATACAAACTATTTGCAAGTCTTACGGGCTGAGGAGTGGGGAATGAAGAGAAAAATCTACATTAATGATGGCTAAAACAGGGGTCATTTAAATAAATTACTTTACTCTCTTCATCCCTCCATTCCCTAACAGTTCCAAACAGTGTATATAAGCCAAAGTCATCCAGCAAGAGGGTTTTGTTTGTTTACAGAGGGCGAGAGATCAAATTCGAGTGATGATAAACCCAACAGCACAAGTCTGTATTTCCCACTAATGAAAATAAAAACCTGATTAAAATGTGTCACCCCATATTTGCCTCTGGATTATAGGTAACATCACCTCCTTGTTGGTGAGGCCTAAACTCCTCTTCAAGAGGGGGAGGCCCGACGTGCCCACCCCGGGGCAATAGAGCTGTCTCTCTCCAGCATTCAGCCTGGACAGCACAGCTAAGAAGCACCTGTCTTTTCCTTCCTGTCCCCCCACCTCCCTGCTGCCTGCCTGGTGCTGCTCCTCCCTGGGAGGGCATCTCTGTGGGTCCAAGCTCTATTTAACTCACTCTCCATATCTTTTTACCCCCTGACCCCCTCCCAACTTCCCCACTGTCAGGGAGAACAACCAAAGTGAGGGTCTACAGTGGAGGGTGCTTATTTCCTCTGGTTTTTGGCAGACAAATGGGGGAATAATCGTTTGTTTCCCAAGGGTGATTCATGTCTCGGGGTGAGCAAAGAGCTGTTGAGGATTTATTTGAACCAACACTAGGCAGCCCTCCAGCCTTTCCCTGGGAGTTTATTATTTAGAAAGGGGAGGGGACAGAGAAGTTTCATCAATCAGGAAAATGACTTTCCCCTGAGCCACTGCTTCTTTGAGTCCTGTTTCCGAAGGCCTGGTTCGGGGAAGAAACAGACTGGAGGCCTGGCCACTGGCTTAGCAATGGGCTTCACCCCCTCTCTAGAGCTGGAACGTAACCTGGGCGTGGAAGGACTAAGACCACACTCCTTACCCACAATGCTGGCTTTGGGGGCCCTGTTGCTGGGACAAGAATCTTTTGAGTTATCTAAAAAGCTGTGGGTTCTACTCCCATGGGCCACTGCGCTAAAAAGAGCCCAAAGCCCAGAGAATTCTCCCCGGGTTGTCCAGAAGCGGAAAAATAGACCTTGCTTCCAACTTTGAGGAGGTCTCCTAAACGGGCTGAGCCCTGTTCTGGGTCACAAAACTCCCTTTTTTTTCTTCTTCTTCTTCTAGAGACGGAGAAAGGATTGGAACAGGGCAGGAACTCAAGAAGGAAGGCGATTTGGGAGCCAGGTCGTTGGGAGTTTATTGAGTTATTGGGTAGGAACAATCACCACTCCCATTCCCAGAAAGGGCCTTACAGCGGTGGGAGCTGGTAAGCTGGGGATGTGACTTTGCATTGAATTCTCAAATGACTGATGCTAGAAACAAAATTACATGGCCTCAGAAGTAAGAATGGTTTTTGGACGCGCGCGCGCGCGCGCGCGCGTGTGTGTGTGTGTGTGTGTGTGTGTTGTACATTTGCCACTTTCTTCAAAGTTCTGAAGTTTCAAGTTTTTAATTCCCCCTAGAAACACGACAACGATCCCTTCATTCCAAAAATAAACGTTGCTGTGTAGTTAAAAGGACAGTGAAAGCTTCGTGGGCCGAGATCTCCTGAGCAGCCTAGGTCGAAACACCCCTGTGGTTTAAGCCGGTGGCCGAACTTTAAGGGAGGGAGAGAGTCACACTTAGAAAGGGGAAACAGGCTGCTAGGCCTTGGTTTCTAATGAGCCTCTCCTGCTCCCCGGGCTGGTGGGGGTTTGGGTTTACATCCTGAAAAGGGGCGGCCTGAGCAGCCCACGAATCCAAGGTCTTGCGTCTCCTCAAACTTTGTTTTCTAGCTGCGGGGTCAGCAAGGTTTTGTCGCCTCCACTAAGACACTGAGCAGGGATTGCAAACCCCCTTCCCTGCCCTCAGGGAGGCGGTGGGTTCTCCCAGCACCTCTCAGCGAACGAGATTGAATTGCGCTTGCTAGGTCCCTTCTAGAGACTTCCGGCCCCTTTCTCCCGCTCCCACGCCCGCGTTAAGGGTGCGCTCCTAGCCCTCGCTCGCTCCCGCCGCTCTGCCGCCCTTTGGGCTCCAGGGCCAGGCCTGGGGCCGGGGCCAAGCCTCCGGGGTGGGCATGGATCAGCCCCGAACGCGTGGAAGACGCCCCACGGGAGCTCAGCCTCGATCCTGGAGGCTCTTCTGAAACGACGGGGCCAGAGGGTTCAGTGCCTGGTTCGCAGGGTCCTCCCGGGGCACCTCTCCACGGCCGCCGCTCCGGGCCCGAGCGGGAGGAGGGGAGCTGTGCAGAGGGGACGTCGGGCCGGCGCTCCAACCCCGGCGGCTGGGGACTGAGCCTCGCCGGTTAGCGCGGCCCCGGGGTCCCGGCTTCGCAGGTGTAGGAAGCGAAGCCCGAGGAGCAGCCCAGCCGAAGGGCGAGCGCCGGCCGTGGCTTTGGAAAGAAATCGGCCACGGGAGGAGCCCCGGTGGCACGGGCGCACCTGCGCCTTCAAACTTGGGGGGAGGATGAGTGCTCTCCCTCCGCACCCCTGCCACGTCTCTGAGCCTCTTGGGTACCTATCTCCCTTCTGAGTAGCGGGGAAGAGGCAAACTCCGAAGGTTTGGGGCTGCAGAGTCTCGATTTTTAGTTTTGCCCGTTTTCCATGACCCCCGCTCCTTGGGACACTTGCGGTGCCTGGGCTGCGAGGGGGCTGGAGCGCGTGGGGTGCGGGGATCCCCCATGGCAGAGAGCAGGAGGCCCGCCGGAATCCGCGCTCGCCGAGGCCCCCCGGAGCCCTCGGACTGGATCCCTCCCGAGCCGCTGGCTTCGCTGGGTGTGTGGCCTCCCTCTGTCCTCCTGTGCCCGGCAAAGGGAGCGGGGAGCCGGCCCCGGGGAGCCGGCCCCCGGAACTGGCCCGCACTCGCCTCTGCCCCTGGGGCCTAACGCAGAGCGGGGCCGAGCTGGGGTCCTGGGGTGCCTCCCGTGGGCAGTGTCCGTCTGCGCTCCTGACCCCCGGTCCCCGACTCCTCGCCGTCCGCCCCGCAGGCCCAGAGAGGCGGGGGCGCAGGCGACAAAAGGAAGAGGTAAGGAGAGGAACATCTCGGAACTAGGCCCGGACCGACTGCGTAAACCCTTGCAGAGACCCTCGAATTATAAGCATTTGTGGAAACGGGGAGGGAGGAAAAACAACACAGTAACAACCAACAAACCTAAACTCGAGCCGAGTGGCGCGGGAGCGCTTTTCTCTCTGCTCGCTGCGCCCCCGAGCCCTGCGCGGCCCTGACACTTTAGAAACTTCGCTAAAGAGAGCGAGTCGGCGTTGGCCCGGGTGGCCTGGCTCCCCCCTTGCCCAGCCGCGTATGCTGGTTGGGGACCCTCAGAGAGGACCCAAGCGCCTGGCTATCCGCGGGGGATCCGGGCCACAACCCCTGGCGCGGAGCCTCTGCTTCCAATCCAAGCCCCGGCCCTGTCCCCCGTTCTGGCACCAAAGTTTGGGCTTTACCCCGAAACCAGCACTCGCGAAAGGAAGCTCAACACACCCCGGAGTGGGCCGCGGGGGACGGGGGCCTGCTGGGGCCGAGACCCGCGAGCGGAGCCGGGGGAGGGTGTCCGGATCCTGGCGCTCAGCGCCCTGGGGTTCCGGTACAGGCGGAGTAGTGGGGTGTCTCGCGCCGAAGAAGGGCAGGAAGGGGGCAGCGCCAAAGGGTCTGTGAGGCAACTTGAGACGGCTGTCCGTCCCCGAAAGTTTTAGAGCTCCATCTGGCCCCGTCTTGGTCGGGGCGCGTCTTTCCCTCGCGCTCTGCGCCCCATGCCGGGGAGAGTGCAGGAGTCGGCCGTGATTCTGGGGACGCCACAGTGTACCAGGGTGATGCAGCGTCTCAAGAGCCCCTCATGTCCCTTGGGCCTTGGAAAACTCCAGAAGCCCTGTTCTGACACCCCCCCCCCTCCCCCGCGCGTGCTGCAGAGCTGCGGTGCCAACAACGCGTGTCTGCCACCGGCAGGATCCCTAACTCCACGCGAGGGAATAGAGGTCGGAGCGAACACTTTTTATAGAGACTCTGTTTCCCTCCTGGTTATTCACCCACCCCCTCCCCGCTTCCCATAGACCCCCAAAAAGAACCAGAAAATTCGCATCAACCTTTGAACCCGTATGCAAACATACAGCGCTTTAGTGCACCCCCCAGCGATGTAAGCCTTGCCATCACTTCCTTTCGAGTTTCTCTCAATTAATCGTACTCCACTTCAGCAGTGAACACTTCCTGGGTGTCTCCGATGCGCCAGGCACTGTGAGAGGCACCGGAGAAAAAGGAGCAAAAACAGCGAGGGAAGAAATACGTTTAAGCGCACGAAAAACATGCCCTGCGCGCAGGGCCCTCGGAGCCTCGTGGGAAAACACAGGTCGATGTGTCAATTCGATGGTGAAAACCCCGCGGTCCTCACGGAACGCAAGCACGGCCAGCGCGTCCTTGCCCAGGGAGCTTGCGGTGCTGGGAAACTCACCGCCCATTCGCCCCAGCAGAGAGAGGCCGGGAGCAGATGCCTCTGATTAATATGGAAATAAAAAGAAGTAATGGTGGCGGTAGTTTCATCGCCCTGGTTTAGAGATTTATAGTCACTGAGATAAACTTTGGTCTGGGGCATCTCTGTAATTCCTGTCTCCGTTAGTTATTACCCAATGAGCAAATCGTTTTTCTTTTAACTGGTTTTTAAAAGAAAAAATAAATAAATAAAAGAAGGGGGGGAAGTTGGGAGAAATCTTTTTTTAATGGGATTAGAGTCATTATCCTCCTGGTCTCCCTGGGTCCCTGAGCTACAGAAACTTGCCTCCCGGCTCCCCGGTTCACCAGGCTGTGTTCTAAACATAAAACAATCCTGTAATTTCCTTCAAGAACAAAAGTTTTCAAAGCAATGACCTGCACGGTATCCCCCTCAATAAAGCAGGATTGACTTAATGGTCTGTTAATTACTCCATCCCTGCAGGGGGAGGGAGGCTTCCAAAGGATCGCTGCAGACCCTCTGTTCACCAAAGCTGTGGTCTGTCCCCAAGTGTACAGCTGGGGCCGGGCCATTGAAAACCCACACAAACAAAATCCCTGATAAATAATCCTACCTAGGACACAAAGATCCAGCATACAATTGTCAGATCTGCGCTGGATCCTCCTAGAAGACAGGAGGGCGGTCCTGTGGGGCTTCCGGTAATCTTTAAAGCTTGCAGCCAGGGGTTCCTCTACAAAAGTTTTAAGAAAAGAGAGCTTGTTTGACCTTTTTTTTTTTTTTTTGGTCTCCTTATTCTCCTATGTAAAATTTCTTTCTCTCTCATTTCATACTTCTTTTATCTAACCTTTACAGTTTGTGTCATCATTTAATACATTTTGGGTTTGGTCGTCTTTTCCAATTGTTTCTGTATGAATGATTTAAACCTAGAAGGCAAATTTTGAGTGTCACAGTTCAAAAAGTAGGGAATCAAACTGTAGGAGAGAGAGTTGGGATGTTATTCTCTGACTTTTTCTCATCTGAAAGGTGTCAACGGCATCGTGCAATTACATATGTTTTTAAAATAAAAATAAAAACTTTAAAACCTCTACTTAAGCCCAAGTAAAACTGAATAATCATTCAGTTAATTTGGCATCAGAGACAGTTAAGTAGAAAAATTCAATTTCCCAAACACTTTTTTAAGGAAGAGCATAAGCATGTTTTACACTAATTTATAAAGCACTAATTTCAATTTGGTGTGCATTTGGCCTTTGCGGGCCCATTTAAATGAAACATTGCAGGAAAATAAGATGTGACATCTATAAAGATGGGTACTGTGAAAGTGACCAAAATGTTGATATGATTTGCTTAAAATTAGTTCTTTTCTGAATTCTGCAATAGCAACAAGACTGTCAAACTACCTGGTTTGCCACATCCACCATTACTTCTTAAGGTAGTGACACTTCAGGGTTCTGTGGTGATTGAAGCCAGCCTTTGCCTTCCTTGCCACACGTGACTAGATCCTGCATGGTGTATGAGCTAGTCAATATGAAGGCATGGACAGGAGGGAGCCTCGCTCCAAGGGGACTGGCATTAAATTGAGCCCATAATTATGTTTCATATAGAAAGGTAGCGAACAAACACTTTTCTCTCTTTTTGGGAAAGTGAAAAAATCTGTTCAGCTAGCTGTTCACTCCAGTCATGTGAGAAATGGGATCCAGAGATAGAGTGACAGTGTGACCTGGGTAGCCCAAATAGTGTTAGCCCAAACCCATAAAACCCACACAAAAGGCCATCTTTGTGTGTCTACTCAACGATGTCTTCATGATCCTGACTTCCCCATAGTATGTATAACTACCAGCCAAACATGAAGAACGAGAGACTGTTCCTCGTGCTAAATAGTCCATGAGAAATACTAGAAATAGAGGAGGCAATCTGTTGCTAGTTATTACTTGAACTATATTATACGCACATTAGACTCCAATATTGAGTACTGTACAGTTTTAGAAATTGTACTGACTGACCATACAATGTAGAGAATGGAGATGGGTCAGTGCACTCAGATATCAATGCTCCTCCCAACTCCATGTTATAATTTAGAATTCTTTTTCCATTTTTTTTTTTTTAATCTTTAGGTACTTGATTCTCTAGGAGTGTTGTTTTCCAGGCACTTAAACTGAGACATTTGATCTTGTCAGGGCCAGAGTATACGGACTTATGACCAGTAACTTTTCATCATTATTGATATGGTCAAGTTTAAATAAAAAATACCAAGAAACATTCATTATTTTTTTTTCACAGTAAACACTAGATCTCAATGCAAGGAGCTATACCTTGAAAGAAAATAGTAAGAATAAAAACTTTTTGAAATATATTAAAAGTGAAAAAAACTATTTTTAAAAAACACACAACAGTTTTAGTTAAACTTCAACCAAATGCTAACTTGGCATTGAAATGGCTGATGCTGATAGTATGGAGGAGTGGGAGAAAGGAGGAAGGGAAAGATAAATAGGAAAGTGTTACTTTTCTAAATTGTGGTTCCCATGCGCTCTCACCATGCAGACCCCAAACCTCATCTAAGGGGGCAGTGAGGAGTGAGATGCTTTTCTTAGTACTTACTTGACCATTAGAGAGTCTTTTCTTTTTCTGTAATTTGCTTCCTTGAAATTGTATTTGAAGGTTGTTTATCTAAAATATATACCATTATGGTATAAAAGAATGTTCTTATGTTTGTTGAAACTAGAATTAGGTTCATTGAAACATTCAATATTTCTCTACACTTTAAGCTTGAAAGAAAGATCAGAGTGAGAGATGGAGAGGTAGAATCGGCAGGGCAGGGATGAAATGGATATATTAACTAGAGCAGGTGAGGCAAGTTACTTTAAAAGTGCAAAACATGTCCTAGCTGATTTGGCTCAGCGGATAGAGCATCGCCTACAGACGGAAGGGTCCCAGGTTCGATTCCAATATAGGGCATATGCCCAGGTTGCCGCCTCGATCCCCAGTGGGGGGTGTGCAGGAAGCAGCCAATCAATGATTCTCTCTCATCACTGATGTTTCTGTTGCCCTCTCCCTGAAATCAATAAAAAATATATATACATTTCTTTAAGTGCAAAACATTCCTGCTGATAATACCGAATCGAGTCACTGTTATTAGTTTGTTGACACACATTTAGATTGTGCAACACTGCTTAGAAAAAAAAAGACCTTGTTTGCTTACTTCCAAGAGATCTAAGATTTATGGGCAATTTTCTCTTTTTCCTGTCTTCCTTTCCAATTTTCCTGTCTTCCTCTATTTCTCTATCTTGTTTCTCAATGATCTCATCATCTTGCTCTCTAGCTTCTTCTACTGCTCTGCTTCCATCCACTCGCTGTTTTGTTGTTGTTGTTGTTGTTTTTCTCCATTCCAGTTCATCACTCCACTCTATTTGGGCTTCCATTCACAACTTTATTTTTAGGGGATTCCCCTAGCCTTCCCACTCTGTCTTTGTACACACATCTTCCTGCGCTGCCAGCCAGTTTTGGTTTCTATGAAGCCCCCACGGCTATCTTCACTCTCAGCCTGTGTTATGTCACAGGAAAATGAGCTGCATGGAAGTGTGTTCAGAGCCAAAGGTGTTCTGGGGGGGGGGGGGGGGGGGGGGAGAAAGTGCTGTAACTTTCCAAAACAGCATTATTATGAGAATGTCTTTTTAGGTGATAGGGGTATTGTGGTAGGTATATGTTTTACCTGCTGATGTTAACTTAGAGGAAATATTTATATTAATAATTACAGCAAACACAGAATACTTAGTAGGTGATCGTCATGATTTTAAATACTCAACACAGTAACACATTTAATTCTCTCTGCGAGCCTATGAAAGTGGTACTATTATTCCCATTTTTTGTAGATAAGGAAACTGAGGCATAGAAAGGTACCTAACCTTCCTAGGGTCATGCAGCTGGAATGTGGCTCCCTAGGCCAGCAGCATCAACGTCATCTGGGAACTGGTTAGAAACACAAGTTGAGATTTTACCTTACAGACTAGTCCCAGGCTGATGGATGCTGGCAGAAGACACAAGACTCCTGGGTTAGAAACAGGGAATTGTATTTTCCACTGCACAGAACGTGTCAGGAACATCATGTTCACATTGGTTCCCTGGCCCCTTAATTCCCACGAGAGCAATGTGGAGGTACCTGCAGCATGTGAAGTGGATTGTGTTACATTTGAGGAATCTTTAGCTTAGAAAACCCTAGTCTTTCATAATGAGCTTTTAGCAAACCACTCTGACTTTTGTCCTGAAACAAGACATTATATTTATTTCCCTGGGAGCAAACAAACCTGTCCTCTGTTCCAAAGAGAGATACTATCACTATCTTCCAAGGCTGTTCTATATACAAATATCCCTGAACAGACAGTCTAGGACAAAGTTTATTAGTATCTTGGATCAGAAGACATGCAGAAATACAAGAGACTGTCTCCCAAAACAGGGTTGAGATGGGTTCACCCTTTAGTGATTGGTACACTGTCGTCATTGTTTGGGACAGCTTGAGTTTGCCTTGGGTCAACTTGGCTAGTCTATGGTATCTAGTTATTTGGTCAAACACTTTTCTAGATGTTGCTGTGAAGGTATTTTGTAGATGTGAATAGCATAGACAATCAATTGACTTTAAGTAAACGAAATTACCCCCACAGTGAGTGGGCTCCCTCCAAACAGCTGAATGTTGCAAGAGCAAAACCTGAGGTTTCTCAAAAAAGAAGGAATTTTGCATCAAGACTGAAACATAGAAATCCTGCCTGAGTTTCCAGTCTGTTGACCTGCCCTACAGATTTCAGACTTAGTCACATGAGCCAGTTCCTTAAAATCTCTCTCCCTCTCTCTCTCTCTCTCTCTCTCTCTCTCTCTCTCTCTCTCTCCTTCTCTCCCTTCTTTACTCTCTCTCTCTTTTACTGACTGATACTGGATGATTAGTGAAGAAAGACTCAACCCCTGCCATCACAAAGCTTCATTATGAAAGATAGAGAAACGACTGATTATATATTTAGGAATGTAATTCCAGGAACAGAGACTGTTCCACTGTTCTCTTTAGATTTCCTGAAGCACTGGGATCAGGGCCCTGAACAATAGAGACACTGGGCAAACATTTACTGACTGAGGGAATGATACTTGGAGTCAGAGAATAAGATTCTGGTGCAAGTTCTCCCCAAGCAGAGCTGTGTGACCAGAGTTTACATACTTACCTCTTCTGAGCCTGTGTCCTTTTCTATGAAATGAGGACATTGAAATAAATGTTCTTAGGTTCTTTCCTCTTCCAATTATCTGTGATCCTCTGAGAGCAAGTGGAAGGCAGATAAGGATAAATAGAAAGCTGCTAATCTATTAATGAGAACGGCTAACTTTAGAAATGTTTTCCTAGAAGTCAGTTTTTGTTACTTATACAACACATGAGAGAGTGCTAGGATCCTCCAAACCTTTTACTATCATTAGCTAATGTCACCATGGTATGCATTACATCCTCATGGCTTATTTTATAACTAGAAGTTTATACCTGTTGACCCTTTACCCAGGGTGTTGGCAGGGCCATGCCCTCCACTGGTGCTCGGAAAGAATCTCTCCGGGCCTCTTCCAGCTTCCAGGTGGTCCCAAGTGTATCTTGGCTTGTAGCTTCCAGATGGTCCCAAGTGTATCTTGGCTTGTAGCACCATAGCTCCAATCTCTGCTTCCGTCTCCACATGATCTTCTCTCTTCTGTGTCCAAATTTCCATCTTCTTATAAGGAAAGCAGTCATTGGATTTGGGGCCTATCCTAATCCTAATCTGGTATGACCTCCATTTTAGCATGATTGTGTCTACAAAGACCCTATTTCCAAGTAACGTCACATTCACAGGTTCCTGGTGGAAATCAATGCTGGAGGGAGCACTGTTTCACTCAGTACACCGACCCCACCATCGTTAGCCCAGCCTTGCTCCACTGACCATGCTATTCAGGAGGGAAGATAGGAGAGCTTAGGAGAGGATCGTGGCTGCCCACGAGCATAGAATGTTGCCCATTCTGCTCTTGTCATAGTCTTTTAATATTTTTTGTTGGATCATTATACATCCTTTTCTGTGAACTGAGTACATATGCCCTGCTTGATCCAAATAAAAGTTTTTATATGTATGCATTATGTAATCTTGGAGGGGTGTATTAGGCAAATAGGGAGGAATGAACTAGTGATGTGGAGGGGCATGGCAGGAGAAAGAACCTTTAATACGCTCTAGATATCAGCATCTGTGAACAACAGCTCTGACCTGCTCTTACAATAGGAACGTTTTGATTATTTGTTTGTTTGTTTGAAAAAGGTTGATATTGAATACCTGACTGACAACTCCTTAATTTCACTTTAAATCCAATTCTTATGAAAATAGTAAAAAAATCATCCCTGCAGAGTGTTTTTATAGAAGTTCAAATAGAATGTATAAGTCAGGACAGTTATTGTTTCTCCTTAAAATGAATGTTGGAAGGAAAAAAAATCAGGATATTTTTCATTTTATAAGATGAAAACTTGCCTTTTTTCTATATTTGCATACTGTGTTTTCTCCAGTGTTTCATATTTACAAATCACATTGAATAAACAATTGAGTTTACTTAGGGCAATCCTCTTACCTACTTGCTTAAAATTATATTTCTTTGATAATAAAGAGAAACATTTTTCCACTAAATAATGAATATTTGGGGGAGAGAGGATTTGTTATATGGTAGGTTCTTTCCAAGGTTCTGGAGCTACTGCCGTAAACAATGTTGATAAAGTTCCTGGGCACTCCAAAGTTTATAATCTGGTGTTATAATCATCAAAAAATTGTATTTCCTTTTTTGGGAATTGTGGGTTTATGTTTACTACTAAATTATCTGTTGGAAACAGTGTTTTACTAATTAACTGGTGAGAGCTCTATGTAAAAAGTGGTAAATCTTTTCTTAAAAATGCCTTTTCTAGTTTGTCATTTGCCTTTTAATTTTGATTAGTTGTTTTGGCTGTTATTTATCTATTATTTTTTGTTTCTTTTCAGTTTTGTTCTTTAACATTTTCTTTGTATTTAATTTCTTTTGGTGATCTATTTTTAGTTCATAGAAAATTTACAGTTACATGTAGTTATAACATGAATTTGTTTATTTCAGGTTACTTTTATGATTTTCAAGACCTTCTGTACCCAGATATTGCTAATCAGTGTGACCTTTTGTATTGGTAATTATATAATGTGACTCAATAACAGTAGATAGTATTATCCAATGGCCAAACTTACTTTTAAAAAATTACCATATTTAATTTTAATCCTTATTTTATGAATGAGCAGCAGTTTAAAAATGAGTCTTAGAGAAGTAAATACCTTTTCCAAATTTAAAAAGCCTCCACTCACGTGTGAAGTACAGTGTCTACACCAGGGAACTATTTTGAGAACCTTGTAGGATGAGAACCAAAATTGATTGTTTTTCCTTCATAACAGCCCACACTTCCCAAAAAGATTTATTGATTCTCCCCACCCTTTCCCATTATTGAGGATGTCTCTATAGTATATGAAACATTCACAGGTAGTAAGGCCTTTCTTGCATATTATAAGGGCTTTTTTACATGTAGTAAGCACGCAATGCTCTTTTTTATTTTGTGTGTTTGTGTGTGCTTTCCTTTGTTTGGGGGAATAAGAAACACATTAAAAGATATTTTTTAAAATAAAAATTCTCTACTTGTTGTTTTTTTTAACATTTTCTCTTAGAGATCTTTGGGGAAAAACTGTTTTAAGTATAATTGCACTCATACTTAATTATTTTAGGAAAAAACTAATGCACATAATTATTTTAGCTAAATTTGTTGATTCCGTTACTGATGATTTTAAACTAGAAAGATATGGTTGGCTTCTTGAATTTGAACTTTACTATTTCTTACTGTTCAGTTTACAGATATCTAGAAAGTTAAGTATGTGGTGGAAGGTACTTTTCCAATGTTTCCAAGCAGAGTAAAGACTCTCATTTTTGCTCTTTCCCAAAAAAGGGTTTGGTGAACTTGAAGCAGCTTTATGCAGATGAATAATGTATGTAAATGACCCAATGGTGCCCCTTGGTTCAAGCCCCACCTCTTTCTAGCCCTATTAATCTTCAGCCAAAACAAAATTACTGCCAGAGGAGGGAGTAAGACAGTTTATGATGGACTTGAAAAGAAACAGCTGAAGGTATATTTCATTTCCCTTCAGAAAAATATCAGGATATTTCTGAAACTAATAGGAATAAATAATTTGGCTCCCAAAAAGCAGCTTTGTAATATCTACCTAATTTTGAAATTTCTGGCAGGACAGTTAGGAAAAGGAGAGCGCTTTTAACTATCTCTATGGCATGCTTATCACCTTCCACTGTCAGGTTGTCCTTCCTGGAAGTCAGAAGACTTTCAATGTTCAGGAAGCAATTGGCTGACCATCAGCCAACCACCATGGGCATTGCACTCGCCTCTCACACCTCTAGAGCACATTGAACTTCGGCCCTAATTCCATACCAATCTACATACAAACCATTTAACACTTGACTTGATTAAAGAATCAACAACGTGTCTCTTAAATCTCTCATTCAAAACAATTGCTTGTAGCAGAAATCCAAGAACATGAAATCTGTTTCTTGTTTTAACAGTGCCTTAGATGTATCACCACCAACCGGCTTGTAAATATTTGTCAATCCTCAAACCTCTCTTTTCAAGGAGCTGAAAAATGTCCCTGTGCCCTCAAAGAACACACCTGTTATCTGAAACAGTTTTTAACCAGCTTGTTAAGCAGCTTTGACAGATCAAAGACCCCAGACAATGGACACAAACTTTCACAATAGTATAGCCTTGAGCAAAAGGTTCTGTCAAAGCCAGGCTTGTGCCCATGGCGTTATGGCCAGCAATTGAAAATAAATTTTACTTGAATAAGTACCTCAGCCGATCAGAGGCACTGCCTCTGCTGAAACAAAAGCAGTTGGGGATAAGTTATTGACTCTGCTGACAGCCTGAATGAACTTCATTATGCCAGCCCACTCTTGGTAAATGTGTCAGGTTTTAAACTGAATTAGGTGGCAGGTGCATGGACCATTTTCCTGCCCCCCTTGAGACAGGAGACAGCCAATCATCACCTGATTCTACAGACAAATGTTTAGATTTGTTTTTCATATTGCACGGCCATAAGTGAAAGCACATTTAAATCTTTTTTCTTTTTTTTTTTATCTTCCATCACCACCGTGTTATGATCCCCTGAGCAGGTCGTACCCACGCTTGGGTGCAATGGGATTCACAAAGGCCTGGGCTGCCACCCCCCTCCCCCGCCTTCCCCCAAAGGCACAGATTTCGGGGATGATCTGGATCCTTCACTTGAGGTTATTGGATTTAAGCTTTGGAACAGAAGCTCCTCTCCTGTCCTGGGAGACCGAAATGCAAGGAAACACAGCCACAATCTCTTCCATCTTAGGAACTTCGAAAGAACATAGCATGGACATTCCAATAGGTTTTAACCAGAAAGATTAAATAATGGGTTGACTTTTCAGTTTGGGAGCTAAATTACAAAACTCAGAAATGTTGTTATGTAAAAAGTGTTTCCCACCAGCAAACCTTGGAATCCCTGCCAAGGCCCCAGAGTTCAAGCAGAGTCGGTAAGAAATGGCATTTTACTATCGTCTCTGTCATCTATCTATCTATCAACCCATATTTGCTTGTATATTTGGTTTTAAAACATTTGGTTTTATGATCTTCCCTGGCCTATAAGGATAATTGCAAGATCAGCTAAACTTCAGATACTTTGAAGCCAGCTCTCATTACTTAATCATGAGACGCAGGACTATTAAGACTCTTAAAAATGAAAACCCGGACTTCCAACCAGAGAGGGAGAGGGTTGGCATATGCCTTTGGCTGTGTGCCTTATTAAAGTAAATGAGCAAAAAAGACTCCCTTTTTCTAAGTATCTTAACGACCCGAACTCTTTTCTCCCAGGAAAGTATCTTTTTCTTCTGAATAATGTATCTATTGTGCATTATAAATAATGACCCTTTTCTTAACATATAGATGGAATTGTAAAGTTGAGTTCTTTCCAAGAACTGTCCCCTCTCATCCTCCAAAATGCAGAAATAATAAGATTTAAAAAAAAAAAAAAATCCCAAACTAAAGCATGAAAGACACATCGATACCGTTGTTCTTTGGAAGATGCCCACACACAGTTGGCTCAAATCTTCAAAGGAACCGATTCAGTTATTGACTGCATTTATTTCCCAATATTGTGTTGCTGGATTCTGTGGTTTAATGTTTGCATTTTAGTATAAAGACAGATTCAATTTTTTTCACTTCCACATAAAACATCATATTGTATAATTTGTACACATACGATCTGGATGAGACATACTAGCCAGGAATACAAAGTTGGTTTTCCTTTAAGGCTGCCTACAGGCCGCCGGAGTTAACACAGGGCCGTGTTCTGCAGTGGCTCTCACTTGCTGGAGCCTTTCCTCCCCCAGCCGCGGCAGATGGTGTTTCATAGTTGGTCACAAATGGCTGTCAGCGAGTGTTTGTCTGCCTGCCAGTAACCTGTGGTTCAGGGACTCCCTGGGAGAGTGTACCAGCTCTGACTCTGCTGATAACAGCATCTGAGAAAATGATCCGTCCTTTCTTGTCAGGCACAAAATTAGCCATCTCACTTTCAAACTGTTGACAAGGGGGACATGAAAGAAATAAGGACCGTGCCAGCCCAGCTGATGTTTCCTCAGTCCTGGTTCTATGGGCCTATTGCAGACGGCTTGGGAAGCAGACTTTATGACAATGGCGATGTCACTGAATAGACGGTGTTGGAGCAACCCCAGTTCTGGTACCAGCACTTCCTGCAGCGACTTGCTGGAACTCTCTATTGGGCTCATTTTGATCTCTAGGGCAACAGATATTTTCCCAACCCCAGGGCTGTCATCAGACTTCAGGCTGTTAGTGGCATGGCCTCGGATGCAAGTGGAGGAAGAAGAGAGTGTGATAAAGGTTCGGGCAGTTGTCCTTGCTGTTCTGGGCACCACCCCCAGCTAGAAGACAAGGTGTGCATCCCTAATGCCTTTGTGGATGCAAACAGCTCAGGAGCAGGTGAGGCAGCTGCTAATGAACCAAAGGAGAGAAGAGGAAAGAGCAAGAATGAGAGAGAAAGGAGGGGAGAAACTAAAGGGGAACTAGGCAGGAATTTGGAAGGAACTAACATCTGTTGAGAATCTGTTATGGGCCAAGCATCGCCTGGTGCTGTTGGTGCATCAAATGAGTAACCCTTCCAGCACTTTCAAAAGTTAGGTACCATCATCCCTATTTTAGAAATGAGGAAAGCATGACTTTGAGAATTTAAGTAACTTCTCTGGGGTCACAAAACCAGAAAGTGGTAGAACCAGCATTCCTACTCTGGCCAGTGCATTTGAGATTAAAAGACTAGACTAGGGCTACGTTCTTGACTAAAAACCTGGCTTTGCTACCTACCAACTGTGTAAACCTGGGCAAATGAACAACTTGATGTTTCTTCATTTGAAAAATGGCAATTAATAATACCTATCTAATAGATCACTGTGGAGGATGGACTAGGTTAATAAACAAGTACTTTGAGCAGTACTTAGACAATAGTAAGCATTCTATAAAGGTATGTTTTTATTCTCTACTGATCTTGTGTTTTTTTAAAGTATTTATTTTAGTATTCCATCACTATCTCTTTATTGGCAAATAACCCTTTTAGAATCCTCACTTTAGCAAAATATTGTTCTTCTAATGCCCTTATATTTCTAGTTATTGCTTATTTCCTTGATTTTTAAAGCGGATGAATCTAAATTCTGCAGCTGTATTGTGAATATAGTGTGTAGATGTGGAAAGAACAGCAACTCTGTATCAGAATGTGGTTGAACCCTACTTATTCCATCTTTCAGCTGTGTAATCCTCTCACAGACTCAGTTTACTCATCTATGTAATGGAAAATACTTACAATTTATGGAAATGCTATTACAACTAAGTGAGAAAAGGTATATAGAGTGCATAGCACACAGTAAGCATTCTGTCATTATAATTATTATTGTTTTACTAAATAAACACTGGCTTATATTGTGTAGCTATATATGTCAACTCAAATGTGGGTCATAAATGTTGTACCAGAATTTCTGGATTACATGCATAGACTGATGAAGCTGGTGATGAAGCTGCCCTAACTGTATCTCTTAGGACATTTCTCACATTTAATTCACCCTGAAGCAATATTCTGGGTAATGACCACCAACTGCCATAACCATTTTGTCTGGCAAAGGAATTTTATTTCTTTACCCTAGACTGTGCCCCTGCTGCTCTGAGTGAGGGGTTGCCTGGACCTCAGGGAGCTGGGCTCCCTTTCAAGTAGCACAAGCTTCTGTCAGGTGAGGTCAGCATGGTGATTAAGGGAACATCCTGCAATCCCTGTAATCTCTCCAGGAGAAATGAGAGGAGCCTCCTGCCAATTGTTAATGATAATGGTTTTATAATTCCAACACCACATTTTACCCAGGAGGATCCCAAATGTTTTACAGATCCTCAAATAGCTTCACCCACTCTGCCCATAGGCGTTAGGTGGAGTAAGCTTGGAGGGCAGCCACTATGGGGAATGTTACTCTCCTATTTTAAAAAAATGTGCAAAAAAATGTGTTGGAGTAATTATAGAACAGAGGAATGTGACTGCTTTACTCACATGCTTTACTTTTTAAAATATATTTTTTATTGATTTCAGAGAGGAAGGGAGAGGGAGAGAGAGACATCAATGATGAGAGAGAACCATTGATTGGCTGCTTCCTACATACCCCACACAGGGGATCTAGCCTGCAATCTGGGCATGTGCCCTGACCGGGAATCAAACCGTGACCTCCTGGTTCATAGGTGGACACTCAATCACTGAGCCAATGCTGGACAGACTGTTTTACATTATTTTTATTAAAAAAATTATTAATTTTACCGCTTAGGTATGGAACTCCCAAATGAGCATAAGCTTATGTTTGCAGGTCATTAGTTCCTTAACAGAGGAGCTTAGGGTACAACAATTCTTAAGGTACTAACCTGAATCTTCAATAGTACATTGCATTACTTAGCTGCTTCTAAGTAATGGGGTGCATGTCATTATTATCAAGTTCCCTGAGTATTACCCTATTTCCCCACATCTTTTTTTGTAAAATCACTTTCTTGTTGAGAAATAACATTGAGTGAGATGTAGTTATGGTAAGAAAAAAAAAAGTTAAATTTAATACATCCTACAGATAGTGTTATTGACAGAATTCCTGACGGAAGAAGAATGACTGCTTTAGGAGGGAAAATCACTGACTCCTCCTGGATCCAGTGTATTCAGTCTGTTCTCAGATCAAGTCTGACTCTTACTGTGTAGCCCCTTCCTGCTGTCTAGCTTATTTCTGGATCTCTGCTTCAGAGAATTACACCATTTAACCAAGCCAGAATGCTGGGGCTCACCCAAAGCCAGTCCGCTCCCTCAGCCTCCAATATTCAATTAGTCATAAATCCTATCTCCCAAATATCACTTAACTCCTCTTCTCTTCTTTGGTACCACTGCTACTTCTTAGATCAGGGGAAACTGTAGTCATGAGCCAAATCTAGCTCACTGTTGATTTTCATATGGTCTGAAAGCTAAGAATGTTTTTTACATGAAGTGGTTGGGATAACTGCTTTTTCCATGTTATTCCATATTATTTTAGAATAATATTTTGTGACACAAAAATATATGAAATTCAAATTTCAGGGTCCATTAATACAGCTTTATTGAAACACAACCATACACATTCATTTGTGAGAGTCTATGGCTGCTTTCACAGAGTAGTTGAGTAGTTGCTACAGAGACCATAGGGCCTGCAGAGATTAAATATTTATTATCTGGCCCTAGCCAGTTTGGCTCAATGGATAGAGCATCAGTCATTGGACCAAAGGGACCCGGGTTCGATTCCAGTCAAGAGCCTGTACCTTGGTTGCAGGCTCCTCCTCAGCCCAGGTCCTGGTCAGGGCACATGCAGGAGTCAACCAATCGATGTGTTTCTCTCACATCGATGTTTCTCTCTGTCTTTCCCTCTCTCTTCCACTCTCCCTAAAAATCAATGGAAAAATATCCTCGGGTGAGGATTAACAATAAATAAATAAATTTTAAAAAATGAAATTTTTATTATCTGGCCCTTAACAGAGAACTTTGTCAGTCCTTACCTTAAATAATGACACAAACATTTCTTGCCTAAGTAATCTTTAAGATTGGTTTCTCTGTTTCTAGAATTGGTCCCAGCATTGATCCGCATCTTAATTACAAGAGTAATCTTCTTAAGGTATATAATTGGGAAGACCATTTCTTTTTTATAATTCTTCAGTCATTTTCTAACATCTTTAGAAGATGAATTGTATTTATATGAATTAATCAAAATTAATAATCAGTTTAGCCTATCTTTTCCATCAGAGTACTACAAAAAATACCATGTACTTGGTATCTGATGTCCTACTAAATGACTCTTTACCAGATAGCTTAAATATTTGCTAATGTCTAGGTACTAGTGTATCTACTCTTTTTAAACTATTATGTATTTAAAGAGTGTAACTAATTAGTTAGCCAAAATTAACACTAGTTTTAAAAATATTTTTTGGAAGGCAGGGGAGGGTGGGTGAGAAGAGATCAACCAATGAACTTGTATGCATGTATGCATAACCCATGGACAACAGACAATGGGTTGTGAGGGCCTGGGGGATGGGAGGGGAGGATGGGAGAGGGCTGGAAGGGGTTAATGGGGCCGGGGGGTGAGTAGGGAGGAGGACCTATGTAATACTTTCAACAATAAAGATTAATAGAAAAACAAATTTAGAAAAACTAAAAAAAATTAATAAAATATGTGTGTTTTTTTAATTTATTTCAGAGAGAGGGAGAGATAGAAACATTGATTGGCTGCCTCCTGCACACCCCCTACTTGGGATCAAGTCTGCAACCTGGGCATGTGCCCTGACCAGGAATCCAACTGGTGATCTCCTGGTGTGTAGGACAATGCTCAACCAACTGAGCCACATGGCTGGGCAACACTATTCTTAATTGGGTTACTGAATGTTTGTGACAGAATCATGGAGGAACTTCATGAAAATAGTAATGAATATCTCAACATGATTTTTATTGTTACTCATGGTTTTCTACCAATATTTTCATAAGAAGACTGGAAAGTTTTACATGTATTCCCTCTAAAGTATAACTGAACAACTTGTAAGCACTTGGCAAATATAACTACATTTTAGAAAGACTATGAGTGAAACAAATTATGATAGTTATCAATCTAGTTTTATTTGGCTGCTCAGAATGTCCCCAGATAATTGTTTTGGTTTGCTATATGACTCAGAGCATGCCTCTGGGTGTCCAACCAAGTGACATAAATTTTCTCAGATTTATCCTCAAGTCAAAATGAAATCTGCTTGATGCCAAATCTACTAAAATGTGATCTTAATCTTTGAACACCATGGTAAAAATTAATAAGAAATAAAAGAGAACAATGCCAGGGATATGTTGAAAATAAAGTTCTTAAATGATGTTTTTGGATAGTCTATTGGTTGATGGTGGGATTTTTCTCCAATTGAGAGAGCGGTCCAGGTAGTCTCCCAATTAACATTTTAGCACATTGTTCCTATATTTTGTCATAGCCTGGATCACTAGTGCCTGGGTTTTAATAAATTACACAAATTACAGCGACATGACATATATAACATGTCTTGGCTTGTTTTCCCTTGAGACAGGGGATATCCCTCCAGTCTCTTCATACCTTTATTGTGATAAGGAAGCTCCACTCTATCAGGAAATCCAAACTTCCAGCACCTGAGCTGTGGCCTGGCAAATTGTTTTTGGTTTACTCGTTGAAATGTAAAAACTATTTTCTTTTTAGATTTGTATTGTAATATTTAATTTATATTTATTTTATTTTATTCTTTATTGATTAAGGTATTACATACGTGTCCTTATCCCCCCATTGCTCTTCACCCCCCCCCCCACTCATGCCCTTACCCCCCTGATGTTCATTGGTTAGGCTTATATGCACGCATACAAGTCTTTTGGTTGATCTAAAACTTCCTATTTTCAAGACATTCATAATTTAGTATAAAAGAATAATGAACAAAACAATCATGTAAAAAATCCATACATTTTGGTGCACACAGAGAGATTTATTTGGGAAATACAACATGAAAATGATTAATAATGACAGTAAATATAATGGTGCTTAAAATATAGGACAGCTTAAAATAGCTTTTACAGTTTGAAATTACTAATGTAGTGAATATTAAGTATTGTCTGAGTCTACAGTATTTAGCACATGTAATAAAAGCTAATATTTATTAAATATTCACAATATGGCAGGCTGACAATGATGATAGGCTATGGCACTCTAAGCATTCAACATCTAATAACTCATTGATAATGGTGCTATTGTTTTCCCCACTATTAGCCAGATGAGGAAATCAAGGCACAAAGCTATTAAGTGGTAGAGGCAGAATATAAACTCAAATTGTCTGGCTCAAAGGAACAAGTTCTTAACCATTTCAAAATACATTCTCTAGTTAATATTCATTATATATGTATTCCTCAAATGAATGAGTCAATCTTTCAATAATAATCCATTAATGAATGAGTGAATAAAATATAAATGCACAATAAAAAACAAATAGGGAGATCCAAATATAATTTAGTTAATTTCATTTTATAGAGTGTATGAAATTAAAAAGTATACTTCCAGCCCAGCCCCAGTGAGCTAGACCTATGAACCAGGAGGTAACGGTTCCATTCCTAGATAGGGCAAATGCCCGGATTGCAGGCTCGATCCCCAGTAAGGGACATGCAGGAGACAGCTAATCAATGATTCTCTCTGATCATTGATGTTTCTATCTCTCTTTCCCTCTTCCTTCCTCTCTGAAATCAATAAAAACAAAATCTTTAAAAAAATTACACTTCTATTTTAGGGTTCAGGACTCTATGGTTTTATTAATCCATCAAATTGGATTAGAATAAATAAATAAAATAACCACAATTTTCCTCATGTATTTCTCAAACATAGAACATGATAAAGCCTCCTCCACAAGATTACTTTCCTCACAGAGAGAAACATTAGCTACCTCCCAATATTTGCTTCGCTTTACAAGATGAATTTATATTCTTGCACTTATCCATAATCTTTTGTAATTCTTTGGCTAAATGCTATAAAGGAGAACAAAATTTTCATCTTTGAGACTTGTTATCCTTTTTAATGGACATGACTACATATAGGGATACTAATTAGATTGATATAAAACCAATGGCAAGGCCAAAGAGCATAAGTATTGATATGTAAGAGCATCGAATAAAAGAAACTAATGAGTCAGAATGATTCCCAGAACAGAGTATATATAGCTATTAAAAAACGTATTCATGAAAATGAAAGACTGATGAGTTTAAGCCATTGCTATGAAGTTTAGAATGATCCATTTACATTAATCTTACTTCTAGTATTTTTTGTAATAAATAAAATATTTTTGTATTTAAATTTTAAAAATAGTTTTATTTTCTACCTATAATTATTTAATTTTTATAAGTGGGGCAAAACTTGGACCCATTTGAAGTTAAATTTTTCTGGATTCAGTAAAAAAATGTTTCTTAATGTAAGGTTTTTTAAAATTAGGAATGTAAGCAGATGTTCTTGGCTGCTTATAAGCATTCTGAGTTATGTTTATTCCATGAGGTTTAATACCAGGAAAAACAATCTAGTGATTCTTGAGGTGAGAATTTTGATTTAATGATAGTCTTAAATGTAAATCAGTCAGTTTGTTTATTGGGAAATATGAAATCTTTAAGTACTTACATTAAAAATTAAAACCTACAAGTAGATGTTGGGGAAATACTGAGATGAAAGTGAACATGGGAATAAAACTCTACTTGCTAACTTTAAGTGATCTCAAAACATACTTTGTTTTTTAAATTTTTAATATATTTTTATTGATTTCAGAGAGGAATGGAGAGGGAGAGAGAGAGAGAGATAGAAGCATCAATGATGAGAGAGAATCATTGATCAGCTGCCTCCTGCACATCCCACACTGGGGGTCAAGCTAGCAACCTGGGTATATGCCCAGACTGGGAATCAAACTGTGGCTACTGGTTCATAGATCGACGCTCAACTACTTAGCTACACGGCTGGTCCATGCTTTCTTTTTTAAAAAAATTTATCTTTACTGTTGAAAGTATTACAGATGTCCCCACCCCTTTTTTTCCATTGATCCTCTCCACCTCCCTCTCCTGCTCCCCACCCCCCAAGCCTTCACCACACTATTGTCTGTATCCCTAGTTTATGCATATGTGCATACAAGTTCCCTGGTTAATCTCTCAAAACATACTTTCTAAAATCCTTGAACTAAAACTGTCTTTTCTTTTAGTCATTTCAACCAAAGAATGAAAAGTCTATTTTTGCTTAAGTTATTGAAATTTTTAGCATACATTTTTTGGATAACTAGCTGATTCTCTAATGTTCTAAGAGGTTCTAAAAGATGTTTAAAATTAAATATTAAATCCATGAACCAATAATCTAAGTTTATGACATTAAGTAAGCATTCTGACAATTTTTTCACATTAGAATTAGTTTTTTTTTTCAAATTGGTTTTGACAGAGTAGTAGATGTTAACATTAACCTCTGGGTACATATTTACATTTTACTCTCCAACTCTAAATAGTTAAAGTATGATTTTAAAAATTGATTTATATACAGTATTCTTAATATTCTATAAATAATATTGATTTATTTAGAAAAATAATCTGTAAATAAAGTAAAAATATCAGGCAAGATTCTGAAGAAAACCACAATTAAAATTTTGATATTTTCCAAATCTCTATGAACAAAATGTATATAAAATATTTAAATAGGATCACTTTATATATGCTATTTTAAAGTACTTTATTACTATTTATAAGGTGTATTTTCTAATTAGTTTTAGCAGATTATAAAAATACTATTGATTTTTATATATATTGATCTTATAGTCTCCATGTAAATTAACCTCTTAATTCTTATAATTTCTCTATGAATTACATTGTTTTATTCACATAGAATTCTGTGAATTAAGACAATTTAAACTTCTCCTTATAAATTTTTATACCGTTTTGCCGGGACCGACCAGCAGACCCTGAGTGGCAGATGAATGATTACTCTGACACACATTTCTGTGAAAGAGAGGGCTAAAGCACTGCCTGGCAAGAGGCACCAGACCACTCCATTTGCCTGCCTCCTTAAGCTTTTATTGTAACAACAGCTTGAACTAAAATTACCTCTAGATACAACCAGCAGGGTAAGTATCCCTGAGAAAGCACATGCTTCAACAAGATGGGATCTAAAGACTAAATGTAGGGATTCCAGCAAAACACCTGGGGGCTTGGATTTGTTTGGAAAAGTGAAGGCAGGGGTTGCTACCTTCAGCAAGGTCCCCCTAAAGGCCCCCTGACTTTTCGGAGAATCCTCCTTACAGACTTTCTAACCAAGTCCCGTGCTTCCCCCCAACTTTTTTTTTTTTTTTTTTTTTTTTTTTTTTTTTTTTTTAAAAATATATTTTATTGATTTTTCACAGAGAGGAAGAGAGAGGGATAGAGAGCCAGAAACATCGATGATAGAGAAACATCGATCAGCTGCCTCCTGCACAACCCCCACTGGGGATGTGCCCGCAACCAAGGTACATGCCCTTGACCGGAATCGAACCCGGGACCTTTCAGTCCGCAGGCCGACGCTCTATCCACTGAGCCAAACCGGTTTCGGCTCCCCCCAACTTTTTAATATTTTTCTTTAGCTGTCTGTGACTTTGTTCAATGTTGAATGGAAATGGTAGTATCAGATGCCGTTATCTTATTAACTAGAAGCCCGGTGCACAAAATTTGTGCACGGGGGGGGGGGGGGGGGGGCGGTCCCTCAGCCCGGCCTGAACCCTCTCCAATCTAGGACCCCTCAGGGGATGTCCAACTTCCCTCTCGCAATCCGGGACCGCTGGCTCCTAACCGCTCACCTGCCTACCAGCCTAATCCCCCTAACTGCTCTCCCCTGCCAACCTGGTCACCCCTAACTGCTCTTCCCTGCCAGCCCAGTCGCCCCTAACTGCTCTCCCCTGCTGGCCTGATCGCCCCTAACCACCTCTGCCTGGGCTCTCGCCACTGTGGCTTTGTCAGGAAGGATGTCTGGAAGATGTTTGGTCTAATTAGCATATTATCCTTTTATTAGTATAGATGATTTTAAATATTTCAAATATTTCTCTATCTAGAATAATGTTTGCTTTTTAAAAAATTATAAATATATGTTAAATTTTATCAAATGGTTTTCCCTTAATCTATGAAAATATTCATATTGTATTTCTTTAATTTTTTATTGTGAATAGTACATTATAAGTGTTCTAATGCTAAATACATTTGCATTTTGGTAATATTCACTACTTGATCATAGTCAATTATCATTATAAAGTTGGGTTTTCTTAAAGATAACACAAATTATCTCAAAATTCTTTTGAATAGAGTGCAAGTACTGGGCAATAGCTAATCCAGGGCTTCAATCTTTGAGAAAGAAAACAATTGAGGTGAACCCACCACTTAACCTGACTTTCTCCCTAATAGTATTTTCCAAATTATGGTGCAGGAAACAGAGTCCAAGCAGAGAGTAATAGTCTCACTGGATGGAGGAAATATCACGGATACCTGTATATTTTTCAACTGCTCCCATTCCCAGAATAGTTTTAGACCTCCCACTAAATTAAGTCACTTTTCCTCTCAAAATTTTCAGTCGTGCTTTACTAGCATTTTATATTTGCTCTCTCATCAACCCACTGAAGATGCCAAGTTGACTGTGACTAGTTTGGTTTCACTAAGCAATAACTTCAATGAAGTTATCAGATACAATGAGATTTCAGAACTATTTATGACCAAGTGATTTGTTCATCCCTATTCTTAAAACTCCTCCTTCCCCATTGTCAATTATTTTTGCAAATGGGAAATGGGAGGGGAGATTACTCTGGGAAGCCATGACCACTTGCTTTTATGCCTTTATCTGAAATCCTTCTTTGGAGAGTTGTTTAGTAGCTAAGCCAAACAGGCCATGCATGACAGATAACTAGAGCTGGCCTCAGGGAGAATGTGTGATTTCCATGCCCATGACCGGTTTTCATTGTATGCTCTCGCAGCCTGAGATAATAAGCAATCTGAGAGCAGGCACCTTATCTTATACATCTTTGTATCACTCCCAGCTTCCAGCACAGCCCCTGGTGGATAGTAGGCAGCCAATATGGTTACTGCCTGAATGAATGAATTAGTGAATATGAATAAATGAATGGATGGATGATGGCGGACAGATGGCACTGAGGGGAAATCTGCTGTGTAGGGTTCGGCTCCAGTTTCTGAGCTAGATTTGTGCCCCTCACCAGAACAACTCCCCTCTGTGGAGCTTGATGATCGCGGTGCCTGTGGGTCGAATGTGTTGTGGGGGAGATGATAGCTGCCTGATATGAGAGATGATATCAGAGATTAGTTAACCGTATGGGCTTTGTCCCAGGGGAGGTGTGTGAAATGAATCAGATTAAACAAAATTGATAATGTGAATGCTTAATCAAACAGACAAAGGTAGTCTGCGCAGCTAATTAGGGGCAAATAGAGCGTCCCTCTTGTACCTCATTTAACTGACAAATTGTGCAGACAGTTTTAATGGGAGTCTTTTTAGCAAAGAGAAGGCTGTATAGTTGACAGCTTGGCAAAATGTGGTTTCTGTAACACCACATGATGCTTATGGAAATTAGCCTGGTGCAGCTGAGCTCAGAGCCGTCCTGGGCTGAGCAAATCACAGCAAAACGGACCTTTCACGGGCCGCTGGCCATGGCACTCTTAAAGGCAGAGGACTAAGTTTTAGTATTTTGAAAGGTCCAAGGGTTTAGACGCTGAGCTTTAAGTTAAATCCCATGCAGTAGTTAAAAAGTAACACGAGAGAGAGACTCCCTGATCAGAGAAGCAGACTTGCCATTCAGACAAATGAGAAGCTGTGGCATTTTGGAGCTGAAAGAACCACCTTCCACTAAACAAGAATGACTCAAGGGTTAATAAAATATTTGGGTCATCTGAACCTTCAAAAGCTTTAGATAAATTGTACCAGAATCTCCCAGCATTTTTTATCCCCCTCTAACCAACATCTCAGCTTCTCACCCTCTTACTTCCCTTCTGCCTTCCAAACCTCAATAGCCCCTGTTCCTTCTCCTTTTACAAGTGAAGCTCCTTCCTCTTCTATGGTCATGTCCTTGGACTTGCCATGTTGTTGGAGACAATGAGAGAATTTCTGGGAGCAGTGTTCTTTCAGGAGTGGAGAGCATATTCAGTAGAGAGCATATTCAGCGTGTGCTGGTCTTCCAGGTTTACAGGGAAGAGTGTTCTCATGGGCCTGTCCAGGAGTCACACGCGAGGCCGCACTGGCCACGCCTGTCATGGACAGCATCATTTGCTGCTCCGTGGAGAATTGGGAGAGAGATGAAAACGTGTGGGTGTGAGACTGGGCTCTCAGGGCTCCCCTATGGAATGGCTTCCCTAATGCTGTGCGCCGTGCTCGCTTGCATGAAAGTGGGCATTCCAGGGACAAATGGAGTTGCAAGGTTTGCCGTGGCCTGCGTGCAGCCCCAGGATGTCATTGTCTGGGGCAGGCACTGAGACTTGAGTTGGGATCCACGTTGTGGGGATGAGCTCCTCCCCCTTGGGTATCCATGCGAGGCTCACAGTTCCCGCCCCTCTAAAGGGAATAAGGCCACGCATGAAAAGTGTTTGTTTAATGAAGTGATTTTTGTGAATCACCCCACCAGTCAGACATGGTCCCTTCTGGAAAATGAACAGTTTTGCATAAAACGGTCCATTGGTGTCAATGGAGAGGGTCTGACCTTCAGCTCCTCGGTAAGCCTGGTCAGGTGGAACTGCTGGGGTTGTGCTTATAAGATGAGGTCTTCACCCCAGGAGATTTCTACGTTAATATGCATTAAGTGCAAAAAACAAGAGAAAATCCACTTTTAATTTGCAAAGTATAATTTTAGCAAAGTTGGATAAGTCCTTGAACATACCCCAATACACATTTTTTTTAAAAAAAATTATGGCAAGTAACCTATTTATTAATTTAAAATATTTTAAACCAGCAGAAGGGCTGTGTTTTATCACAGCAAAGCTACACACACACACACACTCAAAATTGTATTGGTGTTAATACGAATCAAATTTATCCATTATGTTTGGCTTTTACTTCCTTGAGCAATGGATCAGTAGAAACAATTGAGGATTTGACTGAACACATTGGCTGCAAAAATGAGTACTGTTATTTAGAGTCACTATGAAAATAAACCCTGGGTTTTCTTCATTTTTTACTACGTTTAAGTTTACTAAATTATTTTCTTTTAAGAGAAGAAATAAATGACTAATACAAGGAATTTATGAAAGAAAAAGAAAGAGATACCAAAAAAAATATTGGACTGATAATATCCTATAAGGAATCCATTTGTGTTCAAGAAATTATCATGGTCTTCTACTTTCTGCAACTTGACAATGACCAGAATCTGTTTTATGTATATGAAAGCTTGCAAAATATTCTCATTCCTGGGATTTTAACTTTGTGCAGGAATCATCAATCTGTGATGAATGGGCATTATTTTAAAAAGACATAAATGTAACTAATCTTGCATAGAAAACTGAGATATTAAAGCAATTATTTTTAATTTTAAAGAAACAAAGAAAATAAAATGTCACACTTTGATTATAATATTTTTATATCATTTAAACACTTCTGTTTATCAGTTTTACACTCTGATTTTCTCATATTAACAGCAGAAACTTTTTGTTGATAATGCCTCTTTGAAGGAAATGATACGTACTTAGGTAATTCAAACAATGGAAAGAGGCTCATGATTGAAGGGAGACTTTGGTGCCTAAATTATTCAAATATATGGCCCAAGATTTCGTACTTATATGACTTCAGCTTTGACTTGGACCAGCCAGGATCTGTCTTTACCGATCTATCTCAAGAGGCAACTTCATTAATGACAGATTTTTCTTTCCATTTCCTTTAGTGGTCTGCCTACAGGGCCCCTCCTCGTTGAATCACCGGCATGCAGAGTGAAGTGGAGAATTAATTACTGAGGGAATGTTCTTTGCACATAACTGATCAATACCATTCAGGCCTCTCCACACCCAGTAGGGACCTACTTGATTAGGATCTACAATTCAGGGAATAACAACTTTGCCATTAATGTTGCTTAACCTTATCAGGGAGACATAGTCATTGTATGGGAGGGAATCTCTAAGCCTTGAAGAAAGGCCGGAGATTGAGAGGGGTTAAGGGGAGAGTGACTAGAAGGGGACCAGGGGAATGAATGATCACCAAGGCCAGGCCAGCAGTCCATAGTTAAAGGCGTGCAGGGCAGCACAAGCAAGACTAGAATTGGATCACTAAAAAAAAAAAACAGGAAAAGGAAAATGGCATCTGGACTCAGGCAAAGTAATGATGGAGGACAATTTGTATTTTTGCCTTAAATCAATATCTCTATTTTTCTTTCTGGGCACTGCTGCTAATGAAGAAATAAATAAATATATTTGACAATTTAGGCCAAACTTCTCCTTCTGTCTCTTTGCCACTATTTTATTTTGCCCAACTTTACATTTCCTGGAGTGATTCTGGTTATATAAACCCGACCTTCCTTTACCAGGTTAAGGAATTGTCAGTTTGTCACTCCTAACCTTCCCTATGTTAGTTCCAAGGAAACCTTTTTACACTCTAGATCTTAGATTCGAGTTTCCACAATGGATAAGCACTTAAATGATGGAGCAGAAATTCTGGCATCTGTCACACTGTCTTTTTCTCACATGATAACTGACAGTTTTACTTTCTTCATGCAAATTTACGTGACATGAATTTAAGCTATTTATGACAACATGTAGTCACAACAGTTGGCATGCAATTAGTTAGAAACTATAGGTTCTATTGAATAAGTGATAAGTTATTACATTTTACTATTTAATTTCAATGTCTGAAGTATTAGCTGACATTACCTTTAAAGGTGTCAAAACGAGCATATGCTTTAAAAAATGTTTTTGAGGCAAATACTTTTTTTTTAAATTTCTTTATTGATTAAGGTGTCACATATTTGTCCTCATCCCCCCATTCCCATCCCATACCCCTCCCCACGGCTGCCCCCACCCCCTTGTTGTCCTTAACCTTTGGTTAGGCTCGAATGCATGCACACAAGTCCTTTGGTTGATCTCTCCCCCCTACCCCCACCCTCCCCTCCCCTCCCTCTGAGGCCCGACAGTCCGATCAATGCCTCCTTGTTTCTGGGTCTGTTCTTGTTCATCAGTCTATGTTGTTCATCATTTCCCCTAGATGAGTGAGATCATGTGTTACTAGAAATATACTTATAAGAACCGAATGTGAGACGAGCAATAATAGTTATGCTGACAGGCAAATGAATCAGTCTGTAGTGAGTTTCTTTCTGGACCAACAGTTCTTTTGAGACCCAATTTCAATGTCCACCAGTTCCTTACGTGTACATGTCGGCACTGACTTTTCAGCTCTGGATGGTGGACAAATGGTGGTAATGCAGGTCCGACTCCCTCTGGTTTGGTCTCGCCCGGACCCAGGGGCGCGGCCTCATCCGCACCTGGGACCCAGCATCACCCGGGCCCCGGGGCACGTGGCCTCACCCCGACCCAGGTGCGGAGGCAAATACTTTTTAAATGATTACTAAGACCCCCCAAAATTGTAGAAAGAGCTAACTTAATCTGTCCCTTAATATCTGTTTGATGAAATGTTCCAAATTTCATCTGTAGGACTTTATTTAATGACAAAATTAACCATTCATTTTAGAGAAATGATTATTCAATTATGTTAGTTTTCTGTAAGAACTGTAGTTATTTGAGCAACTGCATTTTCCCTCCACTTTTTGCAGTCGGTCCATAGTTGCTCCCAATACATTTTTAAAACTTGTGTAAAAGTTTTTAAAGGGACACATAATTCAGTAGTTAGCTTTGATACTAATGAGTTCTATTAAATAGTGTAACTGTCCTTCTTAGGGCCCTAAATCTTCTTCCACCATCTAAAATGACAAGCCATTCTGCCACCTGGATGACCTCCAACTATTATTGTTCTGTATTGTTCTTGTGAGGGAGGGTAAAGGAGGGAGAATGGAAAGCATTTGGAAAGCCAGAAAATTCACTTTGTGAAATAGCAAAGAGAATTTACTTATTCTCATCCTTTTTTCCTTTTCCTCCTGACTTGCGGATGCTTCACTGTTTCTGTCGTCAGCAAATCTGAAGTTTTCTGGACCATTTCATCAGCATGCACAACGGAAGTGGGAGTGGATAGTGAGTCACTGTCTGCACAGCCCTGCTTTAGTTAATTGATAAACCTCTCCTTTTTATTAGTAGTGCTAGCCTTCTGTCTACAGCCACACAGCCTATTGCCCCTGCAAGGCACTGAGATTTCCTTGTGGAATTCTAACAGATATTGGAGATTGTGGTGGCAAATTAGCAGGGGCCACAACCAGAAGTGACAGCTCCAGTACCCTGATGGGGGGAATGCGGCAGTCCCTTGCCCATAGCAATTGGTCAGGCTTATCATATGGACTAATCACAACAGGTCTGGGGAAATAATGGGCACCAGATGTTGTCGCTTTGTAGGCTTGAGCTCTCCAGAGATTACAGCCATGATAGGAAAGCTCCATGAAAACAGGACCATGATTCTGTCGCTTATTAATCAAATAGGGAGGCTGGGTGTGATCTACTCCTTTCTTGGTGCTATGGTGTCTCTCTGCTAAATTGATGAAATAAGGAACACAATTTGTGTGTGTGTGTGTGTCTGTGTGTGTGTGTGTGTGTGTGTGTGTGTGTGTGAGAGAGAGAGAGAGAGAGAGAGAGAGAGAGAGAGAGAGAGAGACCAGAGATGGGAGGAGGGTGGGGGAGAGAAGCTAGATGTACACATGTACACACACAATTCAATTTATAACTATTTTTCCTAGAATTAAATATTTTTCTCGAGTCAATTGTTTTCAGTATTGATATATCAGGAAGGACTTTCTTAATTTGATCTTTTCTTTTTCTCTGTTTTATTTATTCAAATTACCCCCAACTTTAAGAAGATTATATATTTTTAACACATCAATAGGAGACCAGATGATGAACCAAATTCTCATTTTTCACTTTTATTGATTTTCCTGATAATTCTCTAATATTCTGATATAGCACCAGCTTAGCTCATTGGAACCTATGGGGTTCAGGATGTAGTACTCCAAAATGTGACACCCTGGCACATCGAATAGTTTAAACTGACGGAGTTTGAGGAACAGCAGAGCAGGAAGGTGTCTCTGATGCGTCTCCTATCCTTCCCCCTGAAGCAGGTAATAAGACCCTCATGTGAGAGGTGCCCTCTATATGCCCAGAGGAAAAGAGTATCCTTATCTCTAAGACAGAGTGATGGACACTGAGAAGCCTTGCTAAGTGTCCCTCAGTTTACGACACTTATCTCATATTCTTTACCTTGTCATATTCTTCCACCACTATCCATACTTCATCAAACCCAGCATAAAAACAGTTGTATTTAACTGTTTCTTTGGGTCTTTATTTCCTTATGAGGGCTCCCATGTCACATAAAACTTCAGTAAATTTGGATTTTTTTCCCCCTGTGAACCTGTGTGTCAGTTCCCCCCGCCCCCCTTCCCCCCCAAAAAAAACAAAAACCAAAACAACCTACCCCAGTTCTGCATATTACACTTTTGGTCCTACTTAATTGAAGGCCATCACCATCCTCCTACTAACCTAGATCTAAAACTTTGAAGTCATCTTGTACTTAGGTCTTTTTCTCAGCCCTTACATTCAGTCTATTTCCAAAAAAGTAGAGTTGTCTTGAATTTAGCAGTCTTTCTCTGTCTCTGTCTCTGTATCTCTTGTTACTTTCTTCTCCTTCCCAGTGTCACTGTCCTGATTCAGTTCCACATCATCACATTTGCAGAGTCTGACTCTAACCTCCAGAGTGACTGTGTTTCCCATCCCTGTCCAGCCCATGATCTGACCCCTAGATGCCTCAGTAGCTTTGCATCCCTACATGTATCCTAAGCTCCAGCCATGCCTATTCCTTGAAGATCCTACCTCTTGGTGCTCTTTCAAGCTCTTTTCTACATTTGTCTGTGTTTAAAAGGGTGGAGGGCAAGACAGGAGATAGGGAAACAGTTCGGAGGCTGTTGGACAACTTTGAGAGAGAGAAAATTAGGCCATGACCTAAAATATTGGGTAGTTGAAATAAAGAAAAAAAGGATGGGGTTGTAGAGATGAACGGATACATCTAATATTATTCAAGTTATTGTTATGTCAAGTACACACCCCATGTAAGATGATAAAAACAACAGCAATACTAATACTAATACCTGACACCTGTGTAGTATTTACTGTGGGCCAAACATTGCCCAAAGGGTTTCACATTTTTTTACTAATTTAATCCTTAAAACAATCTATGAGGGAGGTTCAATTCTCACTGCTAATATTATAAACATTTTATCAAACATCTTAAGCTTTTCATTATGGAAAATTTAAACACAGTAGTGAGAATGATATTAAAAGCTTCCATATATGAACAACCCAACTCAACAACTACTCATGGCCAATTTTGGTTTATTTAGCTACTGTGCCATCTCCCCAATTTCTGAAGCAAATTTTAGGTACCATATCATATTATCTCTCTTAGCTCCATATTAAAGATGTGGAAACTGAGGCACAAATAAGTTAAGTAACTTGTCTGAGATAACATAACGAGTAAGTGGAAGAGCTAATATTTGAACCCATGACTTGGTACTGGCAGTCATTTGAACATATGCATCTATGCCGATGCCCCAATTGGCAATCCTCCAATAGCTAGGTTGTACCAATGGCCTCTATATACTACAGATCCAAATGGACCAAGCCAATAGCAACTGAAATACAGAATTACTGCTGTGGGTCCATTCTAGAGTTTTTGTGGAGGGTAATGAAACAGGAAAAGCTCTGAGTTCCTCCTCATTCATGTGACATCTTTTCTGGTGTTTTTTTTTTTTTTTTGTCCTTATGTTCGACCAATAAGAAAAGGTTTCAAAATTAGCCCTCAAGGGTCCCAAAGGTCTCTTTCAAATTGTCAACCTCTACCTCTCTGATGGCATAATTAGGCAATGACTTTCCACTGTAGGTATTCTGAGTTTCTTTCAGAGATTTCCAGTGATGTGGTAGAGTAAGCTGGAGGTGAGGGCTGGGGAGGTAAATCCCTGTAGTCCATCGCAAGAGTGAATGTCTAATACATAGACAAATAGCCAGGCCCCTGGATGTCCCTGAAGACAAGGCCAGTTGATAGTGCTTTGTCAGTTATTCTGAAAGTGTTGCCCAAGGCCTATGTTATGTTGAGCAACCATTTAAATATGGGATAAAGAGGGGCCTATGGGAGATATCTGTAATACTATCAACAATAAAAAAGTATATTTAAAAAAAACACAACAAACATGGCTGTCAAATAGATCACAATCAGCAAGTTCAAAGGTACGGTGTTTGTCCTCATGTAATACTTGCAACATGTGGTTCCATTTACTTATCAGTAACTTAGAGCTGGAAAGGAGTTACAGATATTTTCAACAAATATTTCTGGTCCTTAAGTGTTTGTAGCCAGTTATTTAAAGCTAATAAATACTTATGAATATGGGCTTTACAAAATTAGAGTTTGTGATTGTTTGAAATTATGCTGGGATAAAGTTTAACCTGATATTTTCTCTAAAAGGAATGTTTACCAACTGCTTTGATAGCATAAACAAAACTGAAGGAAGCACTTTTCAGTTAATTATGAAAGTAAAATGTCTCAAACAACCTTAGCTGAAATGCTCATCTATATACATGTAATGTGTCACAATCAGATTTTGTCTGTTGCTAACATGTTATCCTCTAGTCAATAAAACTAATTTCCTAGAAGCTACCACTAGAGAAGACAGTAGTTCTGTTACTGCATATCCTTGAACGTAAATAAAGGTTCATTTTTTTACAAGTGCTTTATAATTCAGACTCTTCCTAGTTTAGCCAGAACTTTGCAGAAAATGAGTTCTTGTCAGTCAGTCTTGCTGTTATAGGCAGTTTTCCCATCTGAACATATTGGTGTCAGTGCAAGTAGCACCCCATCATTTATGTCATCCAATTAGCTGAGCAATCCCCAGAGGCTCCCCCACCAGGCCTCCTAGGTAGACAACAGAAAGCACAATCCTGAGCAACTAATCCCTTCCCCTCCCAGTTCCGAAGGTGGCTTTAAGTTTGAAAACCTTCCTTAGTTTTCCTTGCTCTTTTTATTCTAAAATTTCCTGTTTTTTTTTTAATTATTATTTCTAAAGACACACATGTCCTGAAATTCTTGCAAAAATGATGGTAAAATAGTAAAAAGAAATTAAGAAAGGAAAACAAATTCATTTGAGGGAGGGATTAAGGGATAAGAAGAGAACAGAGAAGAGTGGAGGGTAGTGGAGAAGAAAGGGAAGGCTTGAGGAATAGAGGGAGGGAGGGAGAATTCAGCTCTGGTGAAGGGAAGAAGGAGGTTATATTGAATACACAAGCACAAAGCAGGATGGGTTGGGGTGAGAAGATAGAGGAAGTAGGAAAAAATAAAGGAGGGGTATATCAAAAAAACCCTATCAACCTCTGACAGGGAAGGTTCCACCTTTTTTACATTTCCTGAAAGCTACTTCCTTTTTTCAGCGGAGTCATTACCAGTTGTATGGCTTCCCTCTGTCTTTATTCCTATAATTCAAGAATCAGAAAAGAAAATTATTTTCACATTAGCAACTCATTAAATGCCTCCATATTTGTAGCTGAATCACTGCTGGATCTGAATGCATTGTTTTTACATATCTGAATGCCTACTTAGAGGCATTGTCAGCCAGGACGTCTAGGTTGGGAGCCCTTCTGTCATGCATATGGGTAAGTGAGTGGGGTGGGGCTGTGTCAGAGTCATCCATCATTCTCCATCAATGTCACCACCACCTACAGGGACCCAGCTAATGGTCAGTCAGTCACTCAGGCCTGACAGCTGGCTATTAGTCCCTGCCCAGTGGGGGCTAGGCTATGGGCTCCAAAGGTATTATATACTGGCTCTTTTTTTTTTGGCTACCAGTAAGTTCTAAGAAAGTCTCCACTTTCAAAATTACCAGATATATTGGCAATTTTGCTCTCCTGCATGACAACTGGTCAGGGTCAGGCCAAACAAAGATGATATTTGCTCTGTATCTGCCTAGAATTATGTGGATCATTATTTAAAATCGAGTATTGTGCAGTTCACACAAATAAGGTAGGAACTTTCATGCATGACAAAAACATACTCTTTTGTGTGCATATTTATTTTAATGTTGACACTGTAGTATCAAGCAAATCGGGACTAAATCATGGTAACTAGCTGCCTAATTAGAAAAGGTGCTAATGAGTTAAGCCTGTCTCTGTCATAAATTCTCTCTCTGAACACAATAGAGCAGTAGGTGTGTGTGTGAGTGTGTGTGTGTGGGAGGGTGAGTGGGTGTGAAGGAGATCTATGGGGGGATAAAGAGAACATCTATAATACTTTCAACAATGAAGATAAATTAAATAAGTAAATAAATAAAAATTGCAGATAAAAATGAATGCTTCCTTTTTTAAATTGAGGGATATTGTATCCTATATAATAAAAGTCTAATATGCAAATTGTCCCCTCGTGCGGGAGTTCAACCTACCAGGAGTTCTACCACTCACTATGTATGATGTGCGCTGACCACCAGGGGGCAGCGTGGAACATGGCGGGCAATGGTGATATGGCACTGGCAGCAGGTGGCAGTGGAGGCACTGCTGACCCCGATGGGCCCAATGAGAGTGGGACCGTGGTGGGATGGTGGAGTAGGTGAGCGGGCGGCACCAGGCCAAGGCAGTGCGAGCTGGGGCCTGATCGCCCCGTCGATCACCCCACAGACGGCGGGGTCAGCGAGTGGGCGTCGCCAGGCCAAGGCAGGGTGCCAGGCGGGGCTGCAGGGCTGCGAGGTGTGGGGCACGAGCTGAGGCTGTGAGGCTGGGTGTGCGTGCTAGGGCCCGATCTCCACAGGCCACCCTGAGGGACCCCACCCGTGCATGGATTTTGTGCACCGGGCCTCTAGTATCAATATAAAATAAAGTTTACAATCAGTGCCATGACTTTTTTCCTATGTACACATTACTTATATAATCACCCCTGGATTAGAGGTGAGGCATAGATCCCAACTGTCTGCAAGTTGCATCACTTCCAATTCTTCCGTTAGTCCAACCATCATTGACTGGGTTTCTCTGAGTGGGCTGTCCTCCATGGCTTGCCCAGTCTCTCTGGAGGTCTGAATGCTCTATCCTGAACTTCAAAATGCCTGGATGAGGTCCAGTTCTTCCTTTCATCTTTTCTATGTCTGTATCCTGCCTTCCTGTTGAAGCTGGGTCATATCCTGGGAGAACTACCAGAGGGACTCAGCTTGGGAACGTATTGCCTAGCTTAGCTTTCCTCTGCTATCTTGGATCAGGCAATTGGACCTCCTGGTACGTACCAAATCATGTTGATGAACTGCACCTTACATACCCAGTTGTTCCCTTTAGGACCAGGCTCTGATCTCTCATGCTCAGGGAACAGGTTCCCATCTGCTCCCTGGCCTTGGGGTTGCCAAAATCCCAGTCTACTGCACCAAAGTCTTGCAATACCCCACACCTTTTCATGATTTAATCATGGGACACAGGACTGAAGGAATAAAACCTTAGAGGTCGTTGTGCCTAACCCCTGTTCTTCCAGGTTCACTGTTCTTAAATAATCCTAAATGAGAGGTATTAATTGTATGGAAAACAATATTCCCACTAAGAATACATTACTGAAAAGAAACACTGTGTTCATGGTAGAGCTGAATGACATTTGAAACATGTAATGGCTTTAAACTTTCATCTAATCTTTTGAGTTTCTGATTTTGTGGTCCTTTTCATTTTACTCCAGTCATCATATAGACAGAATCAAGTAGATTATAATGAGAAACTATTTAAATCTTAGAATGGAAAGGAAACCCATGACTTAAATTTACTCTACAACAGTAAGCAGGGCACGCAGGGTAGGATTCATTTCCTCCACTGGTGGGCAGTTCACTAACTCACAAATTCTAATTGTGAAAATATCTAATTTTAAATCATTGTTTTCTTACTGTTAATGGAAATAAACTTTGTTGTTTCAATGCTCTTGGAACTCTTCACATCAATTTTATCATTTTATCGTGTTGCAATTATTCACTTAAGAGTATATCTTCCTCCCTAGCCAGTTTGGCTCAGTGGATAGAGCATCAGCCTGTGGACTGAAGGGTCCCAGGTTATCAAGGGCACATGCCCAGGTTGCAGGCTCAATCCCCAATAGGGGACATGCAGTGATGATTCTCTCTCATCATTGATGTTTCTATCTCTTTCTCCCTCTCCCTTCCTTCTCTGAAATCAATAATAATAAAATGAAATAAAATAAAATAAAATAAAATAAAATAAAGAGTATATCTCCCCAAGAAGGCCTAATGAGTTGAGTAGTCTGTGACCTTCAAAATCAAGAATTCTAACATACTTTGGAAATTATCTCAAGTTGGCTGGAATCAAAAGGAAGGTAGGTCTGCCTTCAGGTATATTTTGATATAGGGCTCAGTCAATGTTATCAGAGTTCTCTGACTCCATTTTTCTGTGACTCTCTCTGCTTTGCATCCTTCATCTTCATGCTGTGTCTTCTCATGGAAGCAAAATGACAATAGCAGTTCCAGACCTTATATCTGTACCCATCATTGTCCAAAGAAAATGTGGTAAAAGCCTTTGGATTCCCTTTTGCTCATTAGACCTGACTGGGTTATGTGGTCTCTCACTAAGGTCAGGCTTGTACATCCAGGAAGAAAGAAAGAATGGATTTGAGAGGCAAAAAGAATTTGTCCACGGATGCTTAAAATTCTGGTAGAATTATTTCATAAACAAAGGGGTGGCATGAGATGATCAGATTCAAGTTTAAAAATGTCCACTTGAGTGTGAAAGGAGGACAGAATCACCAGCGAAGAAGCTGTTGCAATCATTCAAATGTGAAATGTTGAAGGTTTGAACTAAGGATTCCTCAGAGGTAAAAATAAGAGTTGACCTGCAATGACCTCGAGGATCTCTTCCCACTCTTTGATTCAGTCCCCTATGGGATGAGTGGCTGCTCCTTTTCACGAGTCACCAATTCTTGAGAGGTCCAAGCAAATTTTTAAAATGAGCCTGCAGTCAGTGGGTATTAATCAAACACCAAATGCTGTCAGGAGCATGGTCAGAGCCATTCCTATAACATGCCAGGGTAGAGAAAAACCAATTGTCTGCTTACAAAGCAACACATCATTAAAATATAGTACTTCTGAATGGAAAACGCCAGAGCTCAGCCATTTACTAACTGTGCAGCTTTGGGCAGGACACTTGGTCTCTCTGATCTGCAGTTTCTTGGTATGTAAATAGGGGACTAACTCTAACACAAAGTGTTGTTGAGAAGTTAATGAAATAACGCATGTGACAGTCAGATGCTCAATAAGGGACGTGGATGAGTGTCCTTTCCAATATGCCTTTGTAAATTTGCCTTTGTTCGTAAGAATATCTCCATACCAATCTCAAAGTGAAAGAAGATAAGATTTTTTTTTAAACCTAAATATTATGTTCTCTGCACTGGCCGTCCACCCCACTCAGGCTCATTCCCCCAGGGTGCCTGGTGACGGAAGATCCACAAGCTGCCTGCAGCTGGTAGAGGTAACACATTAGAAATTCATTTTTTCCTGTCATAATAACAAAGTGCATCGCAGCAGCCTGTGCATAGTTTCGTATGGGAAAACTCACAGAAAGGGACAGCTGAAAGAAGCTGTGCTTTTCTCCGATATTTCTTGTCAGGGAGAACCATCCTCAAAAGGAAGAGGTGGGGCGGGGGTGGGGGGTGGGGGGTGGGGTCCCTGTTGAATTTGGACGTCTCCTTTCTAGTGGCAAAATAATTCTGCCTTCAATGCTACACTGCCTTTTGCTGGAGGGCAGTGCAGACACCTCGTTCCGGCTCCCGGGAGCAGTCACTCCGCAGCCCCTCTCTTCAATGGGCTAGTCGGAGCCATAGAGGATCAGCAGCTCAGAGAACCAGATGTGATGTTTCCTGATTTGCCTCTGGAAACATTTCCTAAGAAATCAAATTCCTGAGTTCATTTTTTAAAAATGAAAACGGCACTCATTTTTATTGGTGTGCGTGCATACATTAAACGTAAGGGACCCTCACACTTTCATGTACTCACAAAATTATCTTTACAGACATCAGTGAAAGCTTGGTTCTGCAATTCCTTAAAGAGGCACAAAATTTCCTGAGTTTAAATATATGGTCTTAATTATGCTCATGTCCTAATATCCGAAGACAGATTGTAGAAAATGGAATCCCAACTGTTCTGAAGGATTGAAAATGAAACATAGTACATTCTACAAGATTTAGGTTTATAGAAAAGAATTTAATATTAACTGTATACCTCTCTTTCCTTCCTTCTCACCCACACTCCCTCTCAGTTACTGAACATTATTTTTCACAGTACAAAGTGATACACAAATTACCCAATATCAACTTTTCAAAAAAAGAAAATAAGAGGTGCTATGTAGCAACAGATTTACGAATGCAGCACCATTGAAATTATTTACTGAGCACCAATGCTAGATCTGCTATTACTGCAAGCTTACCCCCCCCCACTCCAAACACAACATTTCTGAGGTGTTTTTCACTTTTCAGACTTCTCACAAGTAACATGTCATTGGAATTGGAATTACCATTATACTCTGATGTAGGTATGGAAATAATTATCTCTAACATGTAAAAATTCAGGCAGAAAGAACAATTTTCCTTAATGTCACCCAGTGTTACTGGTAAGAGTTAGGATAGAATGCAAGTCTTATTTCTAATTCTGTGTGCCGCCTGCTGTCCCCTCGCCCCCACATATTGTTTTAGAGAATGCTACTGGGCATGCCAATAGTCACTGTGCTCTTGAGTTTCAAACAAGTTTTGGAAATGCTGAATTAAACCACGTTATCCAGATTCCCAGAGCCTTTAATGTGCCATCTTAAATCTCAGGAAAGGTGTGGAGAATAGAACAAGCATCATAAATTCAAAATCCCACATGTCACAAAGCAGGTAACAAATGCAAGCATGCAGGCAAGGCTGGGGCTGGGGGCTAAGGGGCTGTGATACCATCCAATGGGGTCCTCAGGCACAGGAATGCAGTACAATGTTGCCAGGTCTTTGCTAGAGAAGCTGCAAATCTTGGCTTGCACCTGAAATCTCCATGTTTATGCACGTTGTCTTGAATTTAAAAGAAAAACACTGTAGTTTGAGCCAACTTTTTTTAGATCAGATAGTCTGGCCCCATTCGGGAAATAACAGTCCTAGATGTAGCAGTTTCATTGGGTGGGAAACGAAAGAAAAAAAAATAGGTGTTTCTCACTCTCTCTCTCTCTCTCTTTTTTTTCAGAACAAATTAAATGGATGTAAGTGGGTGGACACATGGATGTGTGCTAGTATACCCTTATTTGCAACTTTGTCCATAAGTTCCGGGTACAGTGAAATGCTTGCAGGACATTAAGTCTAGTTCTTCAATTCAAGAGACAAGAGGAAATCCAGAGCCTGTGAATGTAGCTGCTTCCGTGATGAGGGGTTTCAGGGCATGCCACCCCAACCTGTGGCACCTCGTCATACTGAATATTTTAAGCAGAAGCAGGAAGGTCTTGCTAACCTTCTACTCTTCTTCCCTGAAACAAGACAATAAAACCCTCATCTGAGAGGGCCATAAGTATACCCAAGGGAAAGGAGCATCCTTATCTCCTAAGACAGAGAAGAATCCGAACGAACCAGCCTTGCTCGGGTGCCCAGTTCACTCCACTTACCTCACACTCCCTCAGCTATCAAATTGCTCTACAACTATCCAGTCTTCATCAAACCTGGCATAGAACACACAGGTCTAACTGTTTCTTTGGGTCTTCATTTCCTTATGGAGGCTCCCGTGTCACGGAAAACTTACATTTAATAAACCTCTATGCTCTTCCCCTGTTAATCTCTATTTGTCAGTGGAATTCTCAGACCCAGCCAGAGACCCCAAGAGAGTCCTCCCCGACAGCAGCTTCCTCACCAATAAGCAATGTTTTGCTTTAAAATACACGACATGGAGTAAGAAGAGATGGCTATAAACTGTAAGAACCAGTGTCCTGGTAAAAAGGGAGACAGCACGATCATGTCTTTAGACACAGAGGCCACTAAAGAAGAAACGTGCTCCAGGGCCCTTGGGCTGCCTTCTCCATTAGCAGGCACCGGGCCCAGCATACGTTCAGGAGCTCCAAAAACTGATTATATTTGCCCTAACAGAGAGAGAAAGATGCTGACATATTTAAAGTTATATAATAATACGGTGATATTATTTTAGTGGGAAGGACCCACAAAGGAAAAAGTGCCCAGGGACCGAGAAAGTCTTAATGTAGCCCCGAGGAAGAGCCAGACTTTAAAAACAGAGAGAAGATAAAAACAAAGGAAGATAAAACTAGTAACTCTTAAATGGGAGTTTTTGCATTTAGTAGCTTATAATTAACAATGAGATCTAATGACTTTTACAGAAAATAGTATACATTTTCACAGATGGATAGACTATTATTTCCATCACACCATATATTAACATTAATCTAATTTGATTCTTCTTCTCCTGGGAATTTAGAAAAGGTGAACGCTAAATGCTTTTACCCTGTCATTTCACTCAGCTTTTCCTGTGCTCCTAAGTGTCCCGAACCCTGAAGCCCTTCGGGTGGGAATGAACTAACACACACCTCTGGGTTAGTCGCTCGTGTTCAGTGTCAACCAGCAGGGGTTGCTAGAGAGCAATCCAGGCCCCTGTCTCCTGGCAGAGGTAACAGGCGAGCTGGGGAGAAAAACCCCCGGAGAGAGTTCAAGCTTTGGTGGACAGTCAGGGCTTTTCGCACCACACCACAGTCTAGTTTACCGTGGAGAAACGAGCCATTCTGGGTGTAGAGATTAAGAAGCAAACACACTGTTATTGATGTTCCTTGTTTTGGAAGTTTCTGCATCTTTGTGAGCCATACCTGGACATTAGCTCTTAGAGCCCGGGTAAACCCAACTTCTGAAGCCTGGGGAAGCCTGGGGAAGCCTGGGGAAGGCTGAATGGGGGCCAGGAAGAGTCAGGCTGACTCTACACTCTCCTAAGAGCACCCGAAGCCCTTCTCTGTGGGAAATGCTGAGTCTCAGGCTGCTCTTAAGGGGGTGAGTTTTTGTTTTCTTTGACCTGGTTTTAAGGAAGGCAAGATTTACATTTGAACTCCAGACTGGCCTAGGAAAAGACGCCCTGAAATAATCCCACTAACAGCAATGGAAACTTCAGATGACTTCTATATTTCGAAGGTGATGATTTACTGAAATGTTGCAGGGTCTGCTGCTGCCTGGTAACAACGTTGGTAATGGCCCGGGCCTTTGCTAAACTGCAGGTTTCAGGGACTCAGGCTTGATGTGCATTTGCTGTCTTGCTGCTGCCTATTGTGTTAAAGAGGGTTTTTTTTGCCTGATTGTAAATGTTTTGAATTTAAAAGACACCCAAATTCATTAAATGTGTGAAATGACGGGAAAAAAAGTGTGAAATTGTAACAGTCGGTTTGTAGTTGATTAATAGAAATCTCTTCTAACAATCCCCAGAACCTTCCGGGGGTCATTGGAACAGAGCAGCTGTAGAGACAGCAGGAGTGATGTCGGCACTGCCCACTGAGGGCTGTGCAGAGCTCCAAACAAGTGGGGAGAGTCCCATGCACTCTGCACCCTTGCGGGCCTCTCAGAGGTGATTGGCCACAAGGTCAAATTAATATGCAGATCAACCAGCAAGGTGCTGCTTTGCTCTTCTTGGTCTTGGAGGGGTTTGTCTTTAAGATACATTAGGGTTTCCCAATGGTTGAATCACTTGGAGTAAAAACCAGCCACTTTGGCCCCAGGTAACTACTCACCCAGAGCCAATCTGATTTCTTAGCTTGACCATCTGTGCCACAAGCAGAGATGCATAATTAGGTGTGTGGCAGCAACTTTGGGGTGCCGTGAAAGGGGCTGTTTAATGAACACAAAAGTTGGCAATTGATTGGAGCCTCAGGTTCCCCCTTCCCCACACCTCCGCTGCTACAGACAACCCTTGACAGGGGCAAGGAAGTGAAAGGAAAAAAATTGCCTTTCTTTGAGGAAGTACATTTTTGGCCTCCACCCACCCCAAAACCTGTAGTGTCTTTTCTCTTTGAAACCCTGCTGCAGGCTACCGTCCTGAAGTTAAAGGGTTTTGCCTTCGAAGAGGTACAAAGGAAACATCAAAGTAAATGTCCTCCCAGTGACATAAGGATAGAATAATGGTGACCTAGCAGCTAGAGACTTGGCCAAATGCTGAGAGTAATTCACGCCACTCACTAACAATGGGAGATGTGTGACAATGATATATACCAGGAGACAAGGACAACCATTTTGCAGGGCTCCGATGCCCCACAAACCCAATTGTAGGCAGATCAATACTGTCATAAGACAATTATCAAAGACCATCAGCACATCATATTTTCATACCATAAACAGCTCAAGGCGCCAGGGATGGCTTTGCTACAGAAAGCACATAGCATAAATTTGAAGGGTGTGAAATTGACATGATTAATAATTATAGTTATTAGCACATGTGCCAGCTGCTCATGTATGGTTTATCCCTTGATTTATGGTGCCATAAATGCCCATCTCTCCCTCTGATGCCGAATCCAGGGGGCACACAACCGTGGGCAGAATGAGTCTTTCTCATTGCCAGGAGTTTCATCACAAATAAAAGAAAAAAGTGGGTTGAAAATCACCCTGGATCTGGAGACACCTCAGTGAGAGGGACGCTGCCTTTTGTTTGCATGACTGCTTTATCGGCTGCTGAAACCTGTCTGTTCAATGTTCTCAAAGCCTTTGAAGTTTGGACTGCAACTAACAGGGGGCTCTAGTCTTCCAGCCCCCCTCACTCCTCGAGCTGTTGCCAGGCTGCAAACAATCACTATACATATTACAGATGAAACCACAAGGGCCAACAATGGAAGAAGCAAAAACTAATCTTTGGGGTGCCAAAAGTTAAAGCTTTTGTTGTCAAATGCAATTTGAGAGGGCTTTTCCTGGACTTTAAAAAATATTTTAGTTATTTCATATGGTTATAAACAGATCTGGACATTAACAGTATGTCAAAATACACTTTAGCATCTGGGTCCTCAGATCATTTTTAGGACAAAGAGCCAGTAAAGACCCAAGCCTAAACATGTGAATTCTCTCATCAATGACCTATTACATTGTAAATAGATCATTTCAATCTCTACTCATGACTTCTATTATGTTAAATTATGTGTTCAAGAAAAAAATTAATGAAGGGTAGTAAGAAACATGAGATCTCTTTTAGCCATTTGAATAATAGCTTTCTTTATTTTTGAGACATACAAATGAAAAGAAAAAAACAAGTAGAAGATGCTAAAAAGTTCTTTTTATTTTTATTTTAGCCTTACAATTATTCAAGTACATTCTATGTCTTTAGAAGGTAAACATATATAAGGAAATGCTTTGATAAAAGGCAAAGCTTAAAATATGCAATCAAATATTCAGATTCTAGTTTGATATTATACACATCAAACTTGCTAGAGATGAATGAACATGTCCTTTATAGATCTCCCCAACAGTTTGACAAAGAGGACCAGGAAATCCTTAAGACTTTTTGTCTCCTGCCATGCTCTTCCCTTCCTCTCCTCCCGTTCTGAGCCAGCAGCAGCAGCCAGCATGGCAGCCTGGCTTTAGGGGTTTGTGGCTATTCTAGGTGGGAGAGGCTGCCCTCCTTTTCATCATACCTGGTTTTGGAATTCACCTTCAGCAGCTCCCACTGCTGAACCGAGACCAAGGTCTGAGGATCATTTATACTACTAATAGATTAACTTTGACAGCACATGAAGAATCTTATATAATAAAAGGCTAATATGCAAATTGTCCCCTCACCTGGGAGTTCGACCGGGAGTTTGGCCAGGGGGAGGGGCCGGCCGACCAACTGCCTGAGGCCCCTCCCCCGCACCAGCCCTGTCCCCAACCGGCCCCCCACCCTGATAGGGGTGGGCCGGCCGGACCCCAACCATGCACGAATTTGTGCACTGGGCCTCTAGTTTCTAAATAATGCATACTGACTTTTTTGACCCCAAGAAATAATGATTATTTGAAGAGATGTATTAAATAAGTAGTGTTTAAAATAAAAATAATTTTTTCTAACTAATGAATATAAATAAAGATGGGTAAATCCCTACTCTAAACCTCAGTAAACCTAATGTCAGCAAAGTGTTTAATATTTTAATTAAAAATAAATTTGCAATAGGAGCATTTGTTTTGTTTTGTTTTGTTAATCCTTACCCAAGGATATTTTTCCATTGAATTTTTTTTTGAGAGAGTGGAAGAGAGACAAGAGACAGAGAGAGAGAAACAGAGAAACAGTGATGTGAGAGAGACACATTGATTGGTTGCCTTCCACATGAGCCCCAACCAGGGCTGGGGATTGAGCCAGCAACCGAGGTATGTGCCCTTTGGCCAGAATCGAACCTGGGACCCTTCAGTCCATAGGTCGATGCTCTATTCACTGAGCCAAACTAGATAGGGCAGAGCACTTTCTAAATGAGCTACTTGTTTTAAATGTAATCCTGTATATACAACAAATTAATGTTATTAATAATCCTTTTGAAGGAAATCATCACAGATCACAAAACTAAATATTATCTCTAACTTGAAGAAAAGTAAAAAGAGAAGTTGAAAAGTAAAAGTTAGAATGAATCGTGGATTAGATCATGAAAAACAAATAATTTGTGTTCTGAAAGAACTCGATTTTTAAAAAGTTTTTAAGGAATAATTTATATAAATAATTACATGATAATTGGGCTGCATATTTGAACTATATGATTAAGACCACAGATTTTGTTCTTTTCCACCATTGCACAATGGCCAGCTTGGTCAAATCTCTTCACCTGAAGTTCTTAGGCAGCCCAGCTGTTTTGGAATTTGAGAATAGACATGTCTATATTCTCAAATTCCAATATATGTATATTCCAACATGTGTATATTCTCAAATCCCAGAATAACCATCAGGGTAAAAAGCTGCACTACCCAAAGTTGCACTTTTGAAACACCACTCTGGGCTAGTGGTGTCTCCACCTGCTCTATGAGCCTTTTGCTCGCCTCTGACTAGACCGGGTAAACTTGAATTTCAGGTGTCTGGAAATTCCAGCCGAAATCTGCCTTTCATGTTGCTCACAAGCACTAGGTACTCTGAACTTGTCCTGAGTCCTGTGCTTCTTCTTTCCTGTGTTGAGTAACATGAAACTTGGCAGTGGCCAAGGACACAAACGTGGTTCGAGTGCAAGTTCTCATATACATTTGAGCAGTCTCATTTGCTTCAGGGCCCTGAACCGTTTTCTGATGCTTTCTGCAAGTGTGCAGCCTGTTACCCTAGCCTGCTTCTTGGAATCAGGTTGAGCAGCAGTGAGATTGAGATGGTACCTTTTACCCTTTGTGTTAGCAGAATGGTACACATTAAATTCCTGGCCCTCAGCGTCAGTCCCACACTTAAATCTCCCTTTGGCTGTATGACACTATTACTCACTCAATAACTTCAACTCTGACTCTAAACTCCATACTACTAGCACTTTCAAATCAGGGTTCCTTCTGAGGGCATGTGGGATGTGGCATGAGACACATCCAGGAGGAGAAAAAAATGCTGAGTTCCTAATAATGATAACACATGTGGTTTGACATTTAAGTCCCCCCCCCCCCCCCCCAATTTTTATTTTTCCCTGCAGATTTGAGTTATGGTGAGCTGTGTGTGAACCTGTTTTTGTTTTCTTGTTTTGTGTGGTGACGCATTAATAAGCAAATGGCTAAAGCCTGAATCTGCTTGTCCTTTAGCCTCTCTTTCTGGTAGGTGAGGATTTTAATGAGTACTGCTTTTTTTAAACTTTCTTTTTTGTGAGTTCAAGTTCTAAATCTTGCTTACCTATCATTTTTTTAGAAATAGGTAAATGTCAGCAAAAGAAAATACCTGGAGTTTTGCCTGGGCTAGTGAAAGTTGGTGCAGATCCTCATGTGTGTTTGCATAGGAAGGTGAGAATACCAGCAACTACTAAGGAGGAAGTCGTTAAATAATATGGATCTGTGGGTGTTTTTAAAACTCAAGCCATCTGGGTTTGTTTTTAATGGATTAAAAAAAAATAGCTGCTTCAGAAAAAATAAGAGTTTTCACCCATTAACTTCCAAATTAATATAGGTAGAAAGTAAGATACCCCTTAGGCTAAATTGGAAGCTTTTGTTACTCCAGATTTGCATGGCCTTTGAAATATTAATTTACTTGTGGTGCTCTGGATGTGTGAGGTTTGTTCTTTGATGTAATGGTCACTGACCTTCTTATGTGAAATCACTTGTCAGTGGCAAAATGTGTTAGAATTTGATGAAATAAACCTTTTTTAAAAATTAAATGCATTGGAGTGACATGGGTCAATATGATCATACAGGTTTCAGGTAAATAAAGCTTGGAGTTTGAGAAATAAAGATATTTTTTTCAAAAGAACAGATGTTAACAATAGTAAAAGAGAAAAACAGTATTAGAATAAGTTAATGAATAACTTTCCATGTGGTAGATAGCGTCATGTTAATGCAAGAGGAAGAAAGTTTAGGATTAAGACTAACAAAATGTCCTACAAAATATTATGCACATAGATTCCTAGACTACTATTGGTCAAAGGGTCATTTCTTGATCTTGCCAAAATGCTCTACTTTACAAATTCAATAAATGCTTTGAAAAGATTGGATGAATGAAGTAATAGTCACATATTATGAAAATGAGTAATATTTGACAAATTTGAAGAAAAATGTCTTTTTTTCCAAAGGTTAAATTATAAGTGATTTTTTTCACAACATCTAAAAAGATAAAGGAATATTTTTGCTCCTAAGAAGGTGACAGAAAGAATTGGGATCCAAATGAATCTCTGAAGTTGAGTTTTCTGAAGAATAAAAATGAAGGGATATGAACAGGTAATTGGAAATATATCAGAAAGCAAAATCAATACCCATGTCTACATTGACTCAGCACCTTTAATCATTTCCTTTCCACTCATGAGTGACTCACTGGGTCCCCATAAAAACTCTCTGTCAACATTCTAGAGACTTGGGAAACTGCCCAATCCCCCTGTTATACAATCATTAGTGCCTGCTAGCTTCCCTTGATATCTCTGGTTGCTATACCCTGGTTTCATTCCTATACTTTTTCTCTCTGTATGACTCTTCCAGGAAGATGCTTTGCCTTGACGTTAGTGTCCTTGATCTTTGGCTTCATTTTTTAAATTTGGTCTTTCCAAATTCCCTTGACTCTACTATTCAATCTCAGAGTCAGAAGTATCTTAACACTCAAACCTGGCTGGAGCCTGCTTGCCCATGAAGGGAACTAAGATCTTTTGCAATTGTCAAAATCTTACAAGTCTTGTCATTTGCAATAAGGTTGGTGGAACAGTGTTTATTAAGAGGCCCTCCCTATCTGCCCTCTTTTCACGTAAGTGAAAATACTTTTTTTGGGGTTTCCTGATATGATATAGACACATTCAGGTTAGCAGAGAGTGGTAGCAGCCATTGCTTGAGTATTGGTGGGTTAACTATATCCTAGGACCTTCAGATTGCAAATTTCAGTCATGCATGACATTTTGATAGGTTCAAGACCTGGTCTCCACAAAGGAAGAAAGCCACTGCCATTGTTTGATGTGTTGCGGTTCAGTTTGTGGCTTGCTGCTACAGACAAAATAGCCTGACTGGAAATGTTGTCTCTTACTTCTTGGTTGATATTGGCATTGTTTGGTAGGGTATACGCCAAAGTAACACATTTTTGTTATGTATTCCAAGGGGAAAACTTTTATTGAATAAAGATTTCCCTGATTGCAGACTGATTCTTTTAGATTAATCACCCACTCATAACTGTGCTGGGTCTGAAACTTACCTATAATCTCTAATGTGACTTACTGACTGCATCTGTAGAGAGTCTAGGAACCAGTCTATTTTAGGGGTTTGAATAGAATTCAAAGAGTGTCAGGTTGCAGTATTTTCCTGGAGGAGTTTAATACTAGCTTATAGATTCCTTGTTGCATCATAGAGACTGGCTTAGTAAGGCAGATTTAATAAAACTGAACCTAATCTATAGCCCAGAAGTAAATTTTTGGCGACAGAGAATGAATTAAACAGAACATTAATTCTGACACAATTGGCACATCACAGAGGAACAGGATTAGGATCTGAGTCAATCTCTCTGAGTAGCCAAATTTCCTTAAAACCTGCCAGAGACCAACCTACTGACATTATAAAATGCTTTTGGAAGTTGAACTATGTACATGAGGCCACACTATATCCCAATCGACATGTAGTTTGGACTTTGCCAGGGGTGGAAGTTCTGTGGTGATTACTCATTGCTCAGGGGAGGAAGGGACCAAAGAAGATTTAGTCTTGACCTCAAAGAATTTGCCATATTGTTAGGGATATCAAGCATGAAACTTATAGGAATCATAAAAATGGTCAAGGAATGTATGATAAATGCCAAGTGAAGGTACAGAAAAATGTCACAGGAGTTCTGGAAAATGAGAGGTCAGGTGAGAGAGTCCCAGGGAGGCCTTACAGAAATAATGAGATTAATTTGGTCCTGAATAGAGGGTGGATTTGACAGACAGAGGAATGTGGAGGACCCTGCTAGTGAAAGGAATGATGGAAAAAGAGGACTGTTTGGATGATAGTGCAAGAATAGAGCAAGAAGGGCAGAGGATTAAGGATTAAGTCATAGGACTAGCCAACCCCATAGCAGATCCACTGCTATCAACCTACATAGAGTACCACATGGCAGAAGGCTTGTGCTTCTAAACACTCTGTGAATTGTACTCAACGAATGTTTTAGTTTTAAAGCTCTTATTGCTGTTTATTCTAGATCCTTCCCAACTATCAAGATACTAGTGTAATTTTCTGCAATGTCCTGGGTGTCCCTGGATGATAAATTCTGTGCCCACACCACGTTTCTTGTCTTGTGATTTAGGAGCCGACTCTGCTGGGTTGAGTTACACACAGTACAGGAATATGACCATCTTGAGGTAGGCATATCTAATTCTCCGTTATTATTGTAGGAAAAATAATGATCCTGGTGTCTTTAAAATGGAGAGGTAATAAGCATGACAGAACTATTCCTTAGCCAAAAAGGGGACATCGATACACCTTGTAAGGAGTGTAATGAGTCAAACAAACTGACTCCAATTACCTTGACTTAGATTTTCTTATTAGCTGGCTATGGGCATGGGTCAACCACCACAGGTAGGAGGAGCATATTCAACACCAGAGAGCTGTCCAAATGGGTCTATCAGAGAGTTTCCAAAAGGGTTTTCAAGAATTTATCATGGGTTTTAGTAAATGCGAAAAACAAAGAAAAGCCATGATTGCTGGTATATAGTACAACACATCCTGTAGTATTTGCTGAGTTTCTTTCTCTCTAATGCACTCTGACTGAGTATTAAGTCAGTCTTAACCCTCTTGCCCCTATGAAGCTCACAATAGACCCCACCCATGCACGAATTCATGCAATGGGACACACACACACACACACACACACACACACACACACACACACACACTGAGTGGCCAGATTATTATGCACTCAGAGATCTCAATAACCTGGCCACTCAGTGTATATAGCATATAGCACTGTAAATGAATTTTCTCTTCATTATGATTTTCTTAATAGCATTCTCTTTTCTCTATCTTACTTTATTTTACAAATTCAGTATATAATACATATACTGTACAAAATATATGTTAGTTGACTACGTTATCGGTAAGGCTTCCAGTCAACAGTAGAATATTGGTAATTAAGTTTTGGAGGGAGTAAAAAGTTATACATGGCCTGGCTGGTGTGGGTCAGTGGTTAAGCACCAACCCATGCACCAAGAAGTCACCAGTGGGATTCCTTGTCAGGGCACGTGCCCATGTTGCAAACTCAATCCCCAGTGGGGATATGCAGGAGGCAACTGATCCATGTTTCTCTGTCATCAATGTTTCTACCATTTTATCCTTTTTTCTCTCTCTCTAAAAAATCAATAAATCATATATATTTTTTAAAAGTTATGTATGAAGTTTTGACTACACAGAGATTGGCACTCCTAACCCCTGCATTGTTTAAGGGTGAACTGTAATTCCTAGAGATATACATACATCATAGTGCTATAGTTAACAATCCTAGACTATATACTTAAAAATTTGCTAAAAGGGTAGATCTTATGTTAAATGTTCTTATCATTAAAAAAACTAGTAGTAAAAAATAAGAGGATGGGAGGAAACTTGTGGAGGTGATAGGTCTATAGCATAGGTCATAGTGATAGCCTTATGGTTGGGTGTATACTTATCTTTAAACTCATCAAGTTGTATGTATTAAATACATAGAGCTTTTTGTATGTCAATCATACCTCAAAGTGGTTTGAAAATAAATAGATAAATAAATACAGATGAAGCCATTTTATATTGGTAAATGCATGTAGTAACAACTAAAAAAAAAAACTCTACCAACAGAGATGCCAGTGTTAGATAAAGGTAATTTACTAGACAGCTGGGATCATATTTACTTAAGTGAAGGGGGGATTATAATAAATTAATAGATTCAAAGATCCACTGTAGTAGATGCGGCCTCGTCTGGAGTCCTGCTATTAAATGAGAAATTGAATTTTAGCACTTAGCCTTATTATGAATTGACCTTAGATTTTCCTTATAAGAATGAAATAAATAACCTTAACATTTTTGTCGGTGTGAAAAGAAACAGTAATGTCCGTTTAGGTATTTTTACAATGATACTTGTCTATTCAAGCAGTTTTTCTAAAGACTGTTTATGCTGAAATGGGCATCTGCTCAGTTCACCCAATTCAAAACAAAAATTTGCATAATCTGTATTTGCATAGCAGCAAGTGGGTGGAGTTTAGGCAAGTGCACAGATGAACATAAAAATCAAATATGGGCAGGAGGAAACTCAATTTCATTATAAAAAAACATGTTTGTTTAAACATAAAAAAGCTGTGTAAACAATCCAAATGTGTTTACCGTAGTTTAGCCTACAAGGCTCCCATTTTGTTCTCATCCTTTTAGCAGCCCAATTGTACAAATGCAAATAAACTTGTGCTGCTCACAAGAGACTTCAATTTAAAATTTACTCTTAAAAGAATATAAGAAATAGGATGGAAGAGCTGTGAATGGGATGACAGGCACTGTCTGGAAGAAAAAAGTTAAAAGACAATGATTTTTAGCAGACTATATAATTAAGGTTTTTAAAAAATTATTTAAGCAGGCAAAAAATAAAACATTTTGAATATAATGCTAAAAGTTTATATACAACAAAGATTTGAAGCATTTAGAAATGGAAGCAAGTAAGACTGAAAGTGAAAAGGATATATATAGAACATTGGGCTAGTGAGAATAATTTAGGGGGATAATATCCCTGTAACAAAGAAAGGGAAAGAAAAAGGTCACAGAATGGAATATTAACTTAAACAAAAAGTTTTGACACAAACACAATGCTCATCTTGGTTGGTCTTAAATATACACTAGGCCCAAAGAAGTAACACTTTGTCATTAGATGTTGACATTAGATGCTAATATGTTGTGGACCTGAATCTTACCAAATATAATGTCATCTGTAGTCAGAAAATGAGACCATAATGTTAGGTCTATCATAACACAAACCATGTATTAATGGAGCCATTAATCACCATCAAAACTGTATTAGGAGTGAAGATAGCCAAAGAGAGCTTAACTGACAGCAAGTGGCCATAAACCTGTCCAAAAACTAATTTGATTACCATCATACCAGCATCTGTGCCACTTATGAAGGTTCATTTTTTTGATGAAATTAAGTAGACAAGTCATTCATGCGTATAATAGACATCTAAATCATGGTAAACATGTTGCTGGCAACAGAAGTAGTTAAAGAAAGTGTGGGATTGTTTTGGTGTCTGAATGTAGAACCACTCAATGGAAAGTGACTTTTGCCCTATAGTTGGATACAAAATGCCATCAAAGAATCTTTGGATAAAGCCAAGTGCCAAGTGAAAAATAGATGGATGCAAAGTCAGCTGGTGAGATTCAGGGAATGTTGGTTGTTTACAAGAAGGATTGTTTTGCCAGGATAAGCTCTCACTCTTTATGGGTCATAAATGTTCCTAGCAAACAATCTGTTTCATTTGGAGACAGTTGGATCAGTTAGATTTTAGTCCTGACAGACGGAATTGTGGGATGTCATATTTTAATGACAGTCTAGAGAGAGAGAGAGCCTAGAATGTGCATGTTAAATGAGAGAAGGAATGAGTTTGGTGAGGAAGAAAGACTATGTTCCGCAGACTCGCTCATTTTTTCAGCTAGCTATTTTAAAAGAATCTGGAATTCTTTATCCAATTCATGCTTATATAATTTTATCTTAGTAGAAATGTGGTTTTGTATTCTGCATGTTTTCATGATTCTATTCTTTGAGTAAAAGGCTCTCCCTTTTCAAAGATTCTAAATTATTCAAGTTATTAGAGGAGTGATACTATCCACTGAGCTGGTGAAAAACAAATACATTCCAATATTGATTTCACAGAGGAAATGATTCATTTAAAAATGATTACCAGGGACATTTGAATATAACAAAGAACGATTTATTTTTGGTACACAAAATAAAAGATGATCATATAGGTTCATGTACCATGTCCAAACCATTCTCAGTATTCTATATCTAAGTTCTGCTTGCTTAATAATCTTATCCTTTGAGACAAAGCCATGTCTCTGTGTCATATGTATTGGGTTATATTGCCATATGTGTATGAAAGCTTATGAGAATAAATGAATTTGAGAAACAGGGAATTTTTCTTTTAATACCAAGACCAATAGCACTTCCTCGAGACCATCTCAGGAAAAAAAAAAAAATAGCAAGAGTGACACTTATCTCCAGCACTCCGGAAACATTATGCCGCTAATACCTAACACCTTGCCACTGCTGTGAGAAGGCCTCGAGCCATGGGAAGCTGCCTGCCATTCACAAGCTGATGCCTTGTAGGCCTCCCCTTCTTACCTGAGTTTGCAGATGGGCCATTTCCCAGGTGGGCCTGGCCAAACACTCCTCATTAATCATGGCTTAAACCTCTCTCAGTGGGAAGACCTCAGGTTAGACATCATTTGGAAACAAATTGGGTGAAAAATAGCTCTGACAATAAGGAGCCCACACGGAATTCCCCTGTGAGAGCTTCAGCAGTGTGAAAACAGGCTCTTCCAAGACACTAAATGATCTGTCAGTTAGTGAATGACATTATAATCCAGTTTTATGTCATATGCAGCTTGAAGCAGTTGCTGCAAGCTCCAGCCTTTTGCTGCTGTTGCCTTTCCAACTCTCTCGGCTCACTTAATTTACAGAGGGTTGGATTTAGAACTGAAAAGATTGTGTGTGTGTGTGCGTGTGTATGTGTGCATTACATATGGCTGACACACATATGCATAGGCACACAGTAGCTAACGAAGTACCTGGCCATATGCTGCCTCACTAAGAATGATACTTGCTCAACTATCCCGGTGGAACCAGGATACGAGCCCGAGGGTACAAGCCCTAAACTGAATGATCGCAAAACTAAACAAAACAAAAACCTGGAATCATGACAACATGATTTATCCTGGGAGTGAGAAAAACTAAGCCACTTTTCTCCAAATGCATTCCAAGCTTTAGAGTCTTGGGATGAATTTAGTCTTCCTGAGCCTCTTTTCTGTATGTTTGCCCTAAAGTGGCACATTTAGGCATTATTTATACTACCAGATTACATTTGAATTGACTTTAAACCAATGTATTTTATCTTCCATCTGTTATAATTCTCATCCTAAGTAGATCTAGTGGGAGAAAAATAGAAGAACAATGCTACCCATGTATTCTTGGCACAAGGATTCCATTTGTAAGAAGAATACTTTCCAGGGCACAAACCGTGGTCACGCTCCTGTCCTGAGTAAGCCCAGTAGAGCCCTTCTTCTAGAACAAGATGGGTGTGGGAGGCACATGGCCTGGGAAAGGACATACACTTTGAGCACTTGGTTTGTTATGATCCAAGTGCAATCCATAAGATGCTCACATTCCTTAGCTTAGGCACAGTCAGCCCATTTCTCTGACCTACAGAAGTCAGAGAGTAGAAAAATTCTCTACCTTCCTCATGGGCTCAAGATAACATATTCTAAAGGCTGAATTTACCTCTTGAGAGGATCCTGATCCTGGGGGTTAGAGATTCTGCCATTTTCTTTTTGCCTTGACCTTCAGAGAATGTTCGTGATGGATTTTTCCTGAGTTATCACTTTGAGATAGGCCTAGCACAACAGATGTTTGTAATCTGGCATTTAGAAATTATAACAAGCTATACTTTTATCTGATTTTTGTTTCAGAACATTTGTGGACAAAGTAAATCATTGATGTGAGGATAGTTTGGGTTGAGGAGCATCTACCAGATGATGGGAGGTGGCTCACGCTGCAGGGCTCAGTGATGAGCAGTCCTTACCTTCCCAGGAAGCAAAGGCAGGCTGAGTAGAGGCTGGGCAGAGTGCTGCCAGTTAGTAGTGTAAGACAAATAAAGTGAGATATTAATAGAGTCTCTTGTTTTGAATGATTTGAAAAATCATACAAATATTTATTTTTAAAGTCCATCTAAGTACCGCACTTGTCACTATTGACTTAGTTGTCCCTTCTCTTGTGTACGTGTTTCCTTTATGTGGTGCTTGTCCAGCTCACATCTCTTCCCTGAGCTCCAGACTCTAGTTGCATAACTCCAACCACTTATTGCATAACTTTGCCTGGCTGTCACATACACAATTTTAATTTTTAAAAAAATATATTTTATTGATTTTTTATAGAGAGGAAGGGAGAGAGAGAGTTAGAAACACCAATGAGAGAGAAACATCAATCAGCTGCCTCCTACACACCCCCTACTGGGGATGTGCCCGCAACCAAGGTACATGCCCTTGCCCGGAATTGAACCTGGAACCCTTGAGTCCGCAGGCTGACACTCTACCCACTGAGCAAAACCGGTTAGAGCCACAATTTTAATTTAATATGTCCAGAATTAAATCCCTTATTGTTCTTTCTTCTCTTTTCCGTATTACAGCAAATGACAGTGTTATCTATCTAGTTGCTCAAGCTACCTAACTAAAAATTGTTCTTCACACTTCCCCTTTCTTAACCCTTCATGTAAACCTATAAGCATGTGTGGTCTGTTCCCCTTCCCAAATGTCCCTAAAATCTCTCCACTTCCTTTGCAGAAAATGGAAAAGGGATAGCCTGGTGGACATGATAACACCATGAGTTCATTGGCTCCTACCAGTTTTAGCACTCTGTAAGTTCCTTGAAATTTATACACAGTCCAGTGGAAAAGGAAAGTTTAAAACCTCAGTTGCGATTTAATGAACTCATTCTAAGACATATGAAAAAAATTAAGGTTCACAAATAGTAAAATCAACTTTTATAAAGAAGAGAGACTTATCCTATCAAATATCATGAGTATGATAAAGCCACGGAAATAAAAAGACACCATGATATTGGTTCAAGAACAGACTAATAGACCAATGGAATTGAAAAGATAGCTCAGAGAATGACTGTGTGTATAAGGGAACTACAAATAAACAGGAAAAAGACGGGCTGTTTAGTAAATCATAAAAAAAAATAACAATAAAATATCAGTTGACTGAGATAAATCTACACCACCCAACAGAAATGCAGACTCATAATAAAACTTAAATTGAATATAAAAAATACCTTATGTCTTTGGCTACTTAAACTTGCAGAGCGAGGTTTATATGTACTACACGAGTAACTTAGGGCTGTGGGGAGAGAAGAACATTTCTATTCCATTTAGAGCTATGGAACCCAGCTGAGAAATCAGGAGAGAAGACGAGAAAGAAACAGCTGCTATGTGCTAGGCACTATATCGCAGTCCATCACCATTTTCTTGTTAATTTTTACAACATCATCATAAAGTACGTGCTATTTATTCTTCTCTTACCAATGAGGAGACAGAGGAAGCATAAGCAACCTCCCCATGGTGATATTCATGGATTCCTTTTATTAATGTATTCACAAGTATCGATCAAGTGCCTACTCCCTACAAGGTGGTTTTTCCAAGCACTGGGGATAAAGTGGTGGACAAAGTTGACTGAAACCCGGACCCAAGATAATGTATTCTAAAGGCAGGAGACAAACAATACAGCTTATAAATAAGCATACATGTGAAGTAATTGCAGAATGGGACAAGCTATGAAGAAGATAGGGAGATTGCTGGGTATGGGGTGACGGGGCGCAGACACTTCACCTAGGTGGTTGGAGAAAGCCTCTTTAAGGAGGCCATGTCTGTAAATATTGAAATGATAAGGAACAGGCAACCAGATGGCCATCTCAGGGAAGAGTGCCCCAAGCAAAGGGAAGAGCAGATACAAAGGCCTTGAGGTGACAATAAGCATAGCATGTGTAAGGGACCAAAAGGAGACTAGTATGACTAAAGCACCAAAGCAATAGATAGTGTGGTGGAAGATGCTTCTGCCTGCCAGTCTGATCACCCCCTAACCACTCCTCTGCCAGCCTGATTGATGCCTAACTGCTCCCCTGCTGGCCCGATTGCCCCTAACTGCCCTCCCCTGCCAGACTGGTCACCCCTAACTGCCCTCCTCTGCTGGCCTGGTCGCCCCTAACTGTCCTCCCCTGCAGGCCTGGTTGCCCCAAACTGCTCTCCCCTGCAGGCCTGGTTGCCCCTAACTGTCCTCCCCTGCAGGCCTGGTTACCCCCAACTGCCCTCCCCTGCTGGCCTGGTCACCCCTAACTCTCCTACCCTGCAGGCCTGGTAGCCCCCAACTTCCCTCCCCTGCTGGCCTGATTGTCCCTAACTGCCCTCCCCTGCCAGACTAGTAACCCTCAACTGCCTTCCCTTGCAGGCCTGGTCCCCCCCAACTGCCCTCCCCTGCAGGCTTGGTCCCCCCCTAACTGCCCTCCCCTGCAGGCCTGGTCACCCCCAACTGCCCTCCCCTGCAGGCCTGGTTCCCCCCAACTGCCCTCCCCTGCAGGCCTGGTTGCCCCCAACTGTCCTCCCCTGCAGACCTGGTTCCCCCCAACTGTCCTCTCCTGCAGGCCTGGTCCCCCCCAACTGCCCACTCCTGCAGGCCTGGTTGCCCCCAACTGCCCTCCCCTGCAGGCCTGGTCCATCCCAACTGCCCTCCCCTGCCGGCCTGGTTGCCCCCAACTGCCCTCCCCTGCAGGCTATCTTGTGATGGCCATCTTGTGTCCACATGGAGGCGGCCATCTTTGACCACATGGGGGCGGCCATCTTGTGTGTTGGACTGATGGTCAATTTGCATATTACCCTTTTATTATATAGGATAGGTAACTCTTGTTTCCCTTCCCTGGAGACAATCTCAGAATCTAGAACAGTGATGGCGAACCTATGACATGCGTGTCAGCACTGACACGCGTAGCCATTTCTGATGACATGCGGCTGCATGCCGAGGATGAAACATTTGCTGCTCCTGAGGATGAAACATTTGCGACTAGAGTCTTGGAGTTAGTTTTTTCCTCAAAGTGACACACTACCCGAGTTATGCTCAGTTTTTTTGGCGAAGTTTGACACACCAAGCTCAAAAGGTTGCCCATCACTGATCTAGAATAAGGAAAAATACAACTGTGGAAGGGCTATGAAGCTAGCAATATTTTGGCTGGATCCCATGAGTCTTTTCTATTCCATCCCCTGGTCCTTGTGAAAGCCAACTTAATGCTTTCCCTCCAAAGGACTGGCTAAGGAGCCATCCTAAGAGAAGAGAAATCCCAGTGTTCTGGATGGTCCCTCCTTGGGGAAGTGGATTATAAAAAAGCTCCACCTCTAATTACCTAATAAAGAAAAATAAAGGAGCCCCAGCATTAAAAAACAACCTCACACAACAATCCAAACCACCAGTTTGCCAGGACCATGCTATTCTCTGAAAAAGTTGTCAGAATCTCGGGAAAGAGAGAGATTCCAAAGAGGCATTGAGCCAACATAATTAGCAGTGCTCACATGGCAGATTGCCTTTGGATTTCCAGTCATGAACCGCGTGGCCAGCAAAGCAGGACTGATCCAGCAATCATCCCATCTCAATATGTTTGCACCTTGATACCAGTCCCTGGAGAACACGAGCTGCCGCCAGTCTCACTCATCACACAGAATTAGTGGGTATGTGAGTGCTATGGCATGGCGGCTCTGCACAGCAGCCACTGAGCAAGAAGATTTATTGCTCTATTTGACAGTCTGTTATTCACTAACTAAGCATGACACATCTGGGAGTTAGATCATCAACTTGACATCTAACAGGAGAACAAACCTTTGGGAGGAGAACGGAGGTGAGGAGGGGGGTGGAGAGCCGAGGAAAGTGGCAGTTTTCAGAACAGATTTCCCATTTCCCTGCTGACTCTAACTGTTGGTCTAGGCTTAAGGTCATCACCAGACTGAAGGGATGAGGCAGATGCATAGAGGGCCTTGGTCAGGAGTGATAAAATAAAGCCACAAATTACCACAAGGAAAGGTACTTTGGGTCCTTGCGGGGGATGGATATCTTTTCCGGTAACGCTAGGCAGGCTTTTGTTCTTCTCATCTTATTGGAAAGTATGTTCCATGAGGATGTAGGGGAGCTCTCTTCCACTTCTCCCTCCCTTTGTGGCTGAAGCAGAGCCTAGCTGCTGCAGGAGAATGAGCATCCCTGTTTGAAGTCACCAGCTGGCCCCTCATCTCCTTTCCCTCGCCCTGGCCATGCCCCATCTGCTAGATGGGCTGATTGAGCCCAGGCACCATCTTCACTCCACTGCATAGCCCGCTTGCTTCAAAATAGGGATGTACACAAAATCCTTTTTTGTCCAATATAAAGCTAAGATTCTGTCCACAGCATTACTGCAGGCTCCCTTTTCCATGAAAAAAGGAGTGGGGCTCACTAATGATTGGAGACATAATTTATTTAATCTTCATGGTTCCATTGGGAGCCATGGCTCAGAGGCCCATGAATAAAAATGGCAAGTTTGCTCAGAGCATTCAAGGCAGTTAAGACGATTTGTTTAGCCTGCTGCTAAGCGCTCCAAGGACTTATCTACGCTGGCTAAAAATAACACGACTCTCCCCTCCTACCCCCCCCCCCCCCCCCCGCCCCACACACGCACACCCTTTCCCCAGTAAAAGCACCCAATCTCTATGCTTATATTCTAGCAAGCAAATATAAGATGAAGTAAAAGTTTTAATGCCTCATTTCTGTCTCTTTTGGCTCCCATATATTACTCCCTTATATATTTCTTTCATCTCCACTTATTCTCATTCTCATTCTCTCTCTCTCTCTCTCTCTTTCTCTCTCTCCCCTCACCTCTCTTGTCTTCTCCACTCCACCCCTCCTGATTTTCCTTCTGTTTCAGCAAGTTGAGGAGATGAACAAGGCAGTGAGAACACAAGTAGGAGCTCCGGTTCACATTTCTTCCTAATTCCTTGGCAAAACTGTAGAATACAGAAATATCAGCAGCAACAAAGAAAAAGAAGACCAGGGAGCATTTATCTGTTTTACTCTAAACATTTTTTTTTTACATTGTATTGTAGCTTAACTTTGATCTTACTGAAAAGGACATATTCTTTTAAAATATAGAGACAGATATGATCCTTTTTGATCATTTATTGAGCAAATCCAATGGGAATATTAGAAAAATTTCAAGAACATTAATCAGTACATAAACTCTTAGATGTTACATACTAATGGAGAATATTAAAACAACTTAACCAAATTAGGAACAAGAAAAGTTGGGAGGGAAAATGGGGATCAGAGTTTTTCCAACAAGAAACCAAGAGTGAATGGGAATGAATTGGCCACTGTCAGAAGAAAAAGACTTGAAACACTTCGGAATATGTCACAAATTAATGGAGAATGACAGAGAGGCCTAGAGGGTTCTGGCATCAGAAAACCTCTTAGGTCCCTTTCTTTCCTTTCCTGTGACTGCGGTTTATAATGATACTGATACCCTGAGGGACATGGGGACTTATAAGACCTTGTTATATTTGGTAATTATATTCCCTCTATTAATTAAACTCTATTCTGTACTCTTACATCAGAGTGACTGTAAGGGGAGAAATCCAAGGGATTTATGCTTACCAGAGTATGTATTTCTAAAAATGCTGGGTAAGGGTGGGGGACACCAAGTGATGGCGATTACTTAACGCAAGTCTCCTGGGTTAGGTCCTTATGAAGTTTGTTGAAGTAAGTCTTATCCACCCTTACTGTTACATGGGTCAGAGTTCTGGACCTGGCTAGGCACCTTAGGTTCAGGTAGACATAAGTTCTCATGACTATATGATATCTGGACATTTGGAGTCATAGTTTAGAGCTCAGACAAAGTGCACCATCAGTTGACAATGTGGTATTAGCAAGATGTCAGGAAGGCTGGAACCAGTAGAACTTCGGCAGGATTCTAGGGTCTCCTGACTCATTGTGGTTTTTTTCCTCACTAGTTTAATCTTCTCCACTTGGATCCAATCTCTTACTCATTATGCAATTCTGTATTTCCTGGGAATGAAGGTATTTCCCTAAATATTTAGAAGTGCCATCCAAGAAACCAGCCTCTGTTGTCTCTCTGAGTACCTACAAAGGAGCAGCTCCTTGCTACTTGGCATCTTCCTTCCATGTCTATTGAATGTTCTCTTTACACGAGCACATGGAAGTCTGGCCTAGGACTACCCCTATGAGATCCCTTCTACCCCAGTCAAACTCCCTACCTATGGTTAACTCCATCCATGTATATCAGCTTGTTAGAGCTGGCATAACGAAGTGCCCCAGACTGGGTTGTTTAAACAATAGAAACTTATTTTCTTACAATTCTGGATGCTAGAAGTCCATATCAAGGTATCAGCCATCCAAAGGCCTCATTCAGCTCCCCATAGTTTCCAGGTTCAAGCTTGGAGCACCCTGAAGGTTACTCTTACATTGTGAACTAATCCCTTCATATATATCTTCAGGTCTTTGGTTTTCTCTCTAAATCCAATTTTATTTTTTATTTTCCTAATTTTTATGGTATCTTCAGAATTTATAATCTGCCTAAGATGCCACTTCTTGTTTTCAAGATCTGTTAGTCTTGTTTAAAAAAAAATTCTGGTATTTTCAGGATTTCAGGAAGAAAAGGGAGGCTGGAGCGTATACTTAGTTTATGATTTTAATCCAATTACATATGATCTTTGTTCAATATTTTGACAAAATATAGTTTTTCTAAGTTTTTTTTTTGCAAAAACAGCAGAATGATATTATCTAGTAAGCTACATAATATTCTAGTAAGGCAGTGAGTCTCGCCCTTATTGTGTAAAAGTAAAGTTGGAGAAGCATAGTGATGACTGCTATAAGGCACATAGCAATGAAGAGAATCACCATTTATACAGAGCCTTAACACTGACTCTCATGACAATCCTCCTAAGTGTGTATTATTACTTATGAAATTGAAGACTGAGACCCAGGGGATAAGTAACATAGGGGTAAGTGACACAGCAATATCTCAAATCAGTATCTTTTGACCCCAAGTCTGTGTTCCCTAACCCCAACAGTTGCTTCCTGAACAGAGTACTATGGCCAAGCTCTGGGCTGCTCACCAGAAGTTCATCAATTCCTTGCTTTGGGGACTCTGTGGGTATCCACAGCAAAAGACAATCAGACAGTTTGCATAAATCCTTTCTCTAAATACATGTCTTGCAGGCAGGTGGCTTCATTTGTATTGACTCGCCCACTTATTTCCAATTAATGTCTAGGAGGCATCAAGCTTTAAATCTTCCTCTTGTTTTCAATTGCCTCTAGGCACACTTTTGAGAGATATGATCCAGCCAGTTTAGTTCCAGTTGTGAATGAGTATAAAACCCTCCCCCAGCATTTGTACTCATCCCCGGCAAACAGCTATGCTTATTGAAAAAGGGAGTGTTTTGTTTCTGAATTCAGTCCATCATGGGGCAATACTACAAGAATGTATAAAGTGTCATGATTGATTGTTGATGTCTGCCATGGGTATGGAAGGAAACACATGTGTTCCATACTTTGTATCTTTAGATTAGTCTATCATTATTTAATTTGATTTGGGACCTGAACTTGGATTTTTTTTAACCACCATTTTCAGTGCTCTCTTTTTAACTATGATTGTGTCTCTAAGAAGGAAAAAACAAACAAACATAAAAGTTATTACACTGCTGTCTTAGCATAATAATTATGTATACATATGAATGCGAGTGTAGGCTGGTCCTTAGTAAAAGCATTATGTGTGTTTCAATTTTAGCACAAGGGATTTTTACATACCACAAATTTCCTGATAGAAATTGTTTTTCAAGACATAGTTGTCCTGGCTGGTGTGGTTCAGTGGATTGAGCATCGTCTCATGCACCAAGAGGTCACCAGTTGGATTCCCCAGCAGGCCCAGGCCCAGGTTGTGGGCTCCATCCCCAGTAGAGGGCATGCAGGAGGCAGCCAATTAATGTTTCTCTCTCATCAATGTTTCTATCTTTATTTCCCTCTCCCTTCTTCTCTCTCAAAAAATCAATAAAAAACATTTAAAAATACATAAAAGACATAGTTAGAAGTGTGTGTGTGTGTGTGTGTGTGTGTGTGTGTGTGTGTGTGTGTGTACTTGAAGATAAATGTGGTAAAGGAAGTCCTAATCTCCTTTAAAGGATGAATTTATTATTTGATGGTGAATTATTTACTCCTTTTAAATAACATCAACCTAGAATGGCAGACTAATGATGCTACCAGAAGTGTCACAACAAAGTATAAATTATCCTACATTAAAATTTTAAATGTAGAATACATGTGTCCCATTTCATCAGGATATTAGTTCGATGCATCCTAATATATAAAAATCCAGGGGTCGTCATGACCGAAACAAATGGACGGATGACCAAACAGCAGGCTGCGTGGGGCGACCAGGCCGGCAGGGGGGTTAGTGAGGGACGACCAAAGAACTGAACAGCAGGCTGTGTGGACGACCAGGTCGGCTGGCAGGGGGGCAGTTGGGGGCAACCAGGCTGGTGGGGGGGCAGTAAGGGGTGACCAGGCCAGCAGGGGGGCAGCTAGGGGCGACCAGGCTGGTGGGGGGCAGTTAGGGGTGACCAGGCCGGCAGGGGGGACAGTTGGGAGTGACCAGTTTGGGGCGGGGGGAGTTGGGGGCAACCAGGCCAGCAACGGAGGGATCAGGCCGGCAGGCAGAGGGGGTTAGAGGTGATCAGTCTGGCAGGGGGTGCAGTTAGGAGCCAGTGGTCCCGGATTGTGAGAGGGATGTCCGACTGCCAGTTTAGGCCCGATCCTAGGGATCGGGCCTAAACTGGCAGTCGGACAACACCCGAGGGGTCCCAGATTGGAGAGTGTGCAGGCTGGGCTGAGGGGATTCCCCATGCACGAATTTCATGCACTGGGCCTCTAGTATTTAATAAAGAGGCAAACATATGCAACAGCCTCATAGTACTTCTAAATATCTCTTAAACATTCTAGTATACTACATCAAGTTTGTTTGACCATTATCTGAGATTGAGCTTTAAGTGTGATTCCATGTCAATGAGGTGCCAACTCTGAAACTCCTGGAATCCTCTTTGACATGAAGCTGTAACTGTGTTTTAATTTCACAATTACAATTTATTACCTCAACATCCTAGTAAGGGTTGTCATTCTGTACTTTTTTAAAAATTTCAAAGTCTTGCAAGTAGGATCATTGAATTGGTTTTACCTCATAAAGAGGTAATGTTGAAACATACAACAACAACAAAAACTTAAATCATACTGCTGTATTTTAAAAACAAATAGGGAAAGTAGAAATACAAAATGTGAAATATAAAATATATTTTAACAGTGAAATATAAAATGTAATTATGATACATTGAAAGTACTTACATAAATTTTGGGCCAAATTTTTTCAAATGCCTTTACCCCCTACTTACAAATTTGATAGAAACCCATAGTATTTTTAAATAGTTAAGCTTTTCATGAGTACTTAATTGATTCCCTTCTGGGCTTTGCTCCCTGACATCTCTACATCCAGCCCTCCCATCCAAGATGCTGGTGTTGATACCCTAAAACTAGCAGCCACAGCAACCTGTCCACCCTTTCACAGGATTACATTTCCACTCAACCAGAGTGAAGCCAGGAAGCAGTTGTCTGGAAAGGGTTTTCGCTCTGGCTTTGCCTTCCCTCCCAGCAAAGCCCAGAAGAAAATGGATATGCAGATGGGCTTAAGTGCATCTCCCCAGGCAGGAAAGAGTGGAAACCATTTGCATAGAATAGCATCTGGAGTCCCAGCGCACTCAAATGCTTCCAGGGGGAAGACAGCTTTCCACATTCATTGACGTTTCCTAAGGAAGGGGAGAAAGGGAACAAGGGAGGAGAGAAAGGGAGCAGGGGACTCCCTTTGTATCTGTGTCCAATATGGTTTCTTTTGATTTTTCATTCTCCATAGTCGAGGGCTCCCCAGGGGCTCTCATCTGTTACCAGGCTGGGCTGTACCTGCCTGCGTGTGTGAAAGTGGCTCAGCTGCTGCCCTGGATGAGGCTAACATGCCACATCTATCTCCCTGGCATCTACTGAGCTCTCGGGGCCGCAAGGATCAAGCCCCACACGGAGCACAAAGGCAGGTCTGTATAGAAAGAGTCGACCTTCTTTATTGTCCAAAGCTCTTTGTGTGGACTCTGGGGGTCAGTGCTCCCTCCCCCCATTCTTGCCTGAACGCTGGAGAGAAGAGGTGGGAGTGGAAGTACAGTAAACTCTCCCCGGACTTTTGTTTGGGCAAAAAAAGTAGGATTATTAACCTGTCCACCATTTCTCCACCATTCATGTCCCAATATGAAACATCAACAGAACAGACATTTTAAAAAATTTCTTTATTGATTAAAGTATTACATATTTGTCCTCATCCCCTCATTACCTTCCCAACCCCCCCCCACTCTTGCCCCCACCCCCACCCCATGTTAAGAACAGAAATTTTTTGATACTAGTTTTTCCATTCCAAGACCAGACAGAATACTTGAAATCATGATGGAGGGAATTAATGATAAAGAATTAGAGTTTGTTTCAGATTTAAACAGGCATTCGCTAACCTCAGAACAGAAGACATTAAACATCCTATCACCTTATTCAGCATCCTTATCTTCCTCATCATCATTTTAAAATCTGTTATTAGACAAAATGCTCAGAATCAATGATAAGGAAGAACTTATGATAATTAAAAAACAGATGGGGAAAATTTAAAGTTTAATAGTATAACTTTTATTTAATAAAAGTAAGAAAACAATTCAATGAAAGCATTTAATAAACATTGGTTGTCTAGACTGAGATGTGAAATTCATTGTTGACTCTCGCACAGTGTCTTATATACCCTGCTTTCTGTCAGACTTTGTTTAATAGAAGTGATTCTGGCCCACTGATACTGATCTTTGATCTTACCCTTGTGAGCCAGCCATTCTTTTTCTTTCCTCCCAAATGTTGTCTAATGGTTTAAAGAGGGAAATTTTCTATAATCAAAATCTCTATTTTCCTAAGCCCATGCAATTTATACTTCTGGAAAAGTACTATACTTTGGTGTTAGAAAGGATCAATCTGCATTGTCTATAACATTCCATTTGCATTTCTCTTCCTTCAATGAAAGGACTTCAAATTTCAATCTCAGAGAAACAACAGTTATCATCATGCCCTGGCATATATTCTGGTCACTAGTCATAGAGAACTACCTTTTCTACTTGTGCTGTATCTTTAATACTTGTCTAAGTATTTTCCCCCTATGCCTACTCCTTCCTGTCTGCCTTGCTCCCCTATCATTCTTTCTCTGAGAAGACTCAGAAAATGGGCAATAAAAAAAAAAGCGCTGCTGTTCCATTCGTTCCGCCCTGCCCCCATAAAAAGCTAATATTTTCAGGTTGACTGAAAGTTTAACTTTGTTATTTTTTTTTATTTTTCAAGAAAATTTAGCGTGACGTGGCACGTGTTAGTGCCCTCTTACTTAACAAATTACATGTTTTTTTGACCTAAGTTAAAAGCTGTGCAAATCTCCCTTGTCTGTTTTTCATTGTGTATGGATTTCCCTGGTACAGCCTCAGACATGTCCGTGGTGCTGAAACTGAACCTCATTCTATGCCCAGAGCTCCTCTTTGTCTCTCAAAACTGGAGAAAACATTGTCCTCTAAGAATATGATATTTTCAGATGGTGAAACGCCCTCACTTTCCTGCTTGTCATCAAAACTCGGACATACGTAACTAATGTCCTCCAGGGACAGATTTCAGAGAGGCTACCATCCTCTCACTCTTAGATGCTTTTGAAGTGGTTAAAAGAATCATCAGGGCTTAAGAGAATCATTGGGTTTTTTAAGAGTCCAAACCATTTCTTAGATATTAGAAAAATCAAAAAGACACAAAACCTAGCTTTCTTTTTAATTTTGAGGGGAATGGCATACAGAGTTCTTTTCCACATCTCCATGTACTTTAGTGTAGAACCTAACGTGTTTCTAGGTGGTTGTCTGAGTCCTCCCCTGTCATGGGAATGGCTCCAGGCAAACACAGCCTTCTGAGGAAAAAAAAAAATCACTGAGAATAAAGGTCTTAAAAATGGATCAGAGGCATCTTGAGGGAGCCTCTGCTTGTCTGTTCTAAGCACACCAATCCTTTCTTTTCTCTGCAGACTTGCCTGGACTGACCCAAAGCCTTTGCAATGGGTAATGAATATTGAACTGGTCATGCCTGGGGATAGGTCCTTTCAGCCCAGCCCCATTTTCCCCCTAATGTGCCATTTCATTTTCAAAAGGCAGAGATATTCCAGAGCTATAAATCTCCTCTCTTTCTTCACCCACTTGCAGCCCCTGCCCTAATGTGGGGCTACCTCTCGGAAGTTATTCACATTGGGTTGGGAGAGGTCAGCCCGACGCACAGTTCCTGGCAGGTGGTCCAACATGGAAGCTCAAGGCCCCTCACAGAACTGCGACCCCAAGGTGCTTTAAAGTCTCCCCCGGGAGAATAATGGCCGTGAGTCTTTGTCTGCGTCTGTGGGGCTGTCTATGACAGGCTTTGCTTCATGACAGATTGCTGTCCAGACACTGACCCCATTGAATCTCCAGTCAGCCTGCCTTCCAATCCCAGTGTAGAGCAACTTGATATCCTTCTAGAAAATAAGTGCTTTTGACTCTTGGAGGGAAAAAAAAAAAAGAAAATTGATTCTTGGAGATAGTAGTGGAGAGGATCCGTTAGAAAAGATCCCGGAGACTGGGAGGGGAAACCCTGAGCAAAGAGATAGTAGAATACTAGGATATGGAGTCATGGCTAATGTCACTGGCCTTGCTCCTGTTTTTCCACCATATATTACTTAAATTCCTTTTCACTCCGCTTTCCTTCCCAGTCTCTCAACTTAGTGTATTATTTATCTTTGTTTTTTTTCAAGTATGTTTTTTTTCTTCTGATTTTTCTATTTTTGCCTTTATTTCATTCACCCCCCCCCCCTTCTAAAATCTTTCCATTCCACTCATCTGCATGTAAAAGCTTACGCTAACCCTGTAGTGGACAAAAACACCCAATGTTGATTATTTCCTCCTTTGCCCCATCTCTGAATCCTATACAGTATAACATTTATTGCATTCATTGACCATGTTTTATGATATTTGATGTGTCTTTATGTATAAAGTACTAACATAGTAGCCAGTGGTATTTGAAACTATTAATATTTGTTGAATGAGTGAATAAGAGACAGAGCCTTTACAAGAGTAGATTATAATTTCTCATTAGCTCACCAGTTCTCTAGACTAGGGTTTCTCATTTCAGCACTATTGACATGTTGGACTTGATAATGTTTTATGTGGGGTCAGGGGAGCATTCCGTGTATGGTAGGATGTATAGCATATCCTGGCCTCTACCCACTAGATGCCAGTAGCAACTTCTCCCTCTATTGTAACATCCAAAACTGTTTCCAGACATCACCAGATGTTTTCTGGGAAGCAAAATCACCCCCAGCTAAGAACCACCACTCTGAGTCAGTATTGTCCAATAGAACTTTCTGAAATGATAGACTTGTCCCATCTCTGTGGTGTCAAACATGAGAGCCACTAGCTATATATACTTGGCTACTCAGCGCTTGCAATGTGACTAGTTTGAATTGAGTGATGCTATATGTGTAAAATACACACCAGATTTTGGTAAATCTGGTGCGTATTTTACATAAAAAGGATATAAAGTATCACATTAATAGCTTTTAGTACATGTTGAAATGATAATAATTTGGGTATATTGAGTTAAATAAAATATTCAAATTAATTTTACCTGTTATTTTTCTGGCTACTAGAAAAATTATAATTATGCAATTGTGCTCAATAATTTTAAAAGTATAAAATCTAGCTCTAAATTCTTAAATTGAACCAGCTGGCCTTAATCAAGCTGGCAGCTGAATGTAGCTACTCTAGGGGGATCAACTCAGGGTCTTTCAGAAAGCAACTATGGGTTCAGTGCTCTGCACTCAGTTCACCAAGTGAACTCCCTAAAGTCTATCCTAGAGCTGGCTGGGTGGATGCTGATAGGAATTACTAGGCGAAAATATTCCATAGTTAAATGGGTTTGAGACCTTGTGGGCTGTTTGACTGCAGGTCTTCTTAGAACCTTTAAAATACTAAAACACATTGTTAATCATAGGAGATAGATAGAATGCAACATTTTTCACACGTAACTTCATGGAACTTGCATACTGATTTAGATTTGTCCTGATGGTAATGAGAATCTACTGAAGCCAGAAGTGACATGAGCCATTAACATTTTAGAGAGCTCCCTCTGGGATCGAGAATGTCAGATTGGAAATATAAGATGCAAGGTTGGGAAAGGCCCAAGTGAAGAGGCTACTGCAATTGTAAATGAGATTTTGAGCACCCAAAAAGGATGATTGGAGAGATGTTTATAACATGATTTAGTGAGCCCAGACAGGCCCCCTTTCTGGCTTGAAAACTCAGTGGATAGTGGTGGTTCCATTAAGAAGTTTTCAGCTTAGTTCAGAAGTCAGATTTATAAACAAGTAATTGCAATACAATATCATGGACAAAATTAGAAGTAGCTGCAATGAATGTGTGGGCAGAAGTCATAGTGTATCCTATATAATAAAAGGGTAATATGCAAATTGTCCCCTTGACTGAGAGTTCCATCGGAGCTCAACCAGGGGGCGGGGCTGGCCTGCCAACTGCCTGCAGTCCCTCCCCCAGCAGGCCCTGACCCTGATCATCCTCCCCACCCCAATAGGGGCTGGCCGGGCGGACCCCACCCGTGCACAAATTTGTGCACCAGGCCTCTAGTGCATACTAGTATATATCAGATAACCATATTTTTTTAAAAAAGAGGTGTAAGATTCATAATCTTTCCAACTGTAGCAACATTTATAAATGTTTCAATTACACATATTTTTTTAAATATGTTTAGGATCCAAGTTTAAGATTCAATTTTTTCCTTAAAAAATAAAGAAGTTTTTAAGGAAGGGGTTACAAAGTTATAAGAAGACATATTTAACAGGAAAGAAGAAGCAATTGTAGACTGACATCTCAATGCAGGCAAGAGTTATGTCTGTCTTGTTCATCCTATATGCCTCACCCACCAGAAAAATAGCCTGGTATATAAATATATGTGAGCAATCTGAATTCAAAAGCATTCTATATATGTCTCTGAAACTGAATGTACTATTAAGAAAGATATGATACGGTGACTTCAAACCAAAAACATTGCTTTTCATAGCAGCAAAGGGAATTCTTCTTTCCATAAAAATTCTCATCTTACATGTGCACAATATTCTAAACAATACTTGCTGTTGTTAGGGAAAAGCTCCACTCTTGGGGGTAGGGGCTGGCCACTTTGGCTTGAGTTGTCTCTGGGGAGGTCCTTTAAGGGTGTGATGATGGTCCCATAGCTCTACTCCATTTCTGGATGACTTAGGTCTCAATATAGCTCCTAATTTTTCACAATTCCATTCTGAATTCTATTAAGTAAACAATCAGTTTTAAGAGATCAGCCTAGTATTTCATTCATGAACCAAGAGAACTTAGCACTTTCTGTATCTTGCAAACTAAGGAAAGAAAACTTTAGGTCATACTTAATTTAGTTTATTTTTATATTCTATTGTTTCTAAACTGATAGTCATTCCTAAAACATGATTGCTTTTCCAGTACTATAAGCTCTATTTTTACCAGATCTTTATAATTTATTAGAAGAATCTGAATTGTATTACCTTCATCATACTTGCCCTCTCTCACTCTGCTCTGTCAATCTTTATAATATCACATACAGGTTCTTGCTACCCATAGTGTAATACAGAGACCAACAACATCAGTAGCAAAAGATGCAGAATCTCAAGCCCCGCCCCCCGAAGATATACTAAATCAAAAGTAACCAGGATGCCCTGGCCAGTTTTGCTCAGTGGTTGGAGCGTTGGCCTGCAGACTGAAGGGTCGAGAGTTCAATTTCTGGTCAAAGGCGAGTACCTTGGTTGCAGGTTCATCCCTGGTCCTGGTCAGGGTGTGTTCAGAAGGCAACCAATCAATGTGTCTCTCTCATGTTGATGTTTCTCTTCTCTTCTCCCCCTCCACTCTGTCTAAAAATCAATGGGAAACATATCCTCTGGTGAGGATTTAAAAAAAAAGTATCCAGGAAATTAATGTACACATTTAACAGTCACACATTAAGTTAACTCTTGATTAGCCATGTTAATAGGAATAAAAATAAAGACAGCCCAGCCAGCATGGCTCAGTGGTTGAGCATCAACCTATAAACCAGAAGGTCATGGTTTGTTTGATTCCTGGTCAAGGCACATGCCTGGGTTGTGGGCTCCATCCCCAGTGGGGGACATGCAGGAGCAGCTGATCAATGATTCTATCTCATCATTGATGTTTCTATCTCTCCCTTTCTCTCTGAAATCAATAAAAATATATTTTTTTAAAATAGAGAAGACAAAAGGCTTTATTTTGGGCGAATATTTTTTATTGAGATACAATTGACACATAACATTACATTAGTTCCAGGTATACAATGTAATGATTCAATTGTATACAATGCAAAATGATCACCACAATAAGCCTAGTTAACATCCATCACCATACAGAGTTACAAATTTTTGTCTTGTGATGAGAACTTTTAAGATCTACTCTCTCAGCAACTTTCAAATATACAGTAGAGTATTATTAACTATAGTCACCATGCTACACAGTACATCTCCATCATTTACTTATTTTTTAACTGGAAGTTTGTACTTTTTGACCTTGCATGTAATCATAACATCTTGACTTCATCCTTGTCAATACTTTAAAAATCTGCTAAGTTACTATCCATGTGGCTAACTTTTAGTTTCACTTTTCTCACTCATTAGTAAAGATTGGTGAAATTTCTAAAAGGAGAAGGGATAGATCATTCATACATCACATGGATAGATTGAACATCTCCGGATACTATGATATCTTGTCCAAATCCCCTGCATGAGGAAGAAGCCAACTTAGGAGCACTGGGAGGCTGAGAAGAATCTGGGTGTGGCAGCTGGAAAGGCAGCGGAGAGGAATTTCAGCCTGACCAATGACCTATTGATACATTGATAAATTTGGTACATTGATAAATTGATGTATATCAATATATTACATATGAATATGTAATATATTGATATATTTGATACATTGACTAGATATGTTCTCTGCTTCCTATCCTCTGGATGGAGAGATGAGACATTTCAAGAAAGAAAAAATATGGTTGAATTTCAAGTAAAAGGAATGTTTTTAAAACTACAGCCAATCTTGGGAATAAACTCCAAAAAATGTTATCTCCACCTGTGTTACGTCACTTGTCTGCAAAGGTAGAGAAAGGCACCTAGACGGACCACTTCTGCATAAACACATGATGGGCAAAGTCTGGAGATGACATTTCCTTTTCCAAGTTCGGGACCCCTGGTCAGAGGGTTATTTACACGTCAGTCGCAGCATGTTGGTCAATGTTCCAGGCTGTCAACTCGGCACCGCCCTGCTCTTCTTTAACAAGTGCCATCAGAGCTCAAGCTACATGGAGCGTTGAAAGGTTAGTCAAAGACCACATTGTGTTCCTCTAGCTGCAGGAGCGGCTGCACTAATTTGGATTGTGACTTGGCTTGTCTTCCCCCCACTCTTCCTGAGGTCTGAGCTGGGTTTGTGTCAATCAGTGGTGTCACATCATTCAGGCCTTGGAGGACGGTGGCCCTCTCCACCCTTGAAGTAGCTTTTAGGATAAATTTTAGTAAGACCTTTGGGCAGTGTTCGGCAATGCTGCCCACTCAATAGCGATAACTGTCACCATGGCACCTTTTTGCAGACTATGGAAGGTCTGCATCATATCCAGTGGTTTAATTTGTACACTAGTCGATGGAAGGAATGTTAGATTTGGAGCTAGAAGGGCTGGCTTGAGTCCTGCCTTTCCACTTCTTTGGTGCCTCAGTTTCCTTGTCTATAAAAATCAGCCTGTTACCTATCATTAAAACAATTCACATGAGATCATTTTGTAAACTATAAAAAGGCATAATACAAATTAAATGCAGCCACATCTGAACCAAAGATAAATCCAATGTAATCAGTGCTGCATGTTCCAGAATACAGATCATGGTCAGACATTTCAAATTCAAACTTTATTTTTTAAAAAAGGTAGTATTATGAAGGATCATTAGAATCAAGGATTACTTTATGATATTGTCTGCTTCAGCAGCAAACCGTGATTAGGTTTCCAGTAAGAAATGATAATTAATTGCCAAATAAAATTCTAATAAAATATTTTTGAGTTATTGAAGCAGATGGACACAAGTAAACAAAGTACAGCTTTACCTTTTTTAGAGAGAATGGCAGGTCATCTCTGTGATGCAGTCTTACCTGGCAGAGGCCCTCTCGCTCCTTTTTCCTTCTTTATGTGGAATTTCCCCCTTTCTCTTGGTTTTAGATGATGACAGTAGGCCACACACTCCCAAAATCTCTTTTTTTATTCTCCTTTCTTATCTTCTTGAGTGATGATTACTTTTGTGGGTCTCTTTTTTTTTCTGATCCTGTTTCACTGACTTTTATCGCCAGATGTTCTGTTTTCATCCCCAACCAAAAGTGGAATTTCCTGCAAGTTCTTATCTCACTAGTAGAGTGTGTGTAAAGGATGATTCCTTCTTATTGCCTGATCCTTTTCTTCTGAACTTCTAATGGCAACTTGGAATATTTTGCTTTCTAAAAAAGAGGTGATAGGGTAGAAGAGGAAAGTAGACTCTCTTTAACATGTGGAAGTAAGGGAAAATGATAGAGGAAAGTAAGAACCTTTTCCCGTCTTTAAGGAATCGAACGTCTGCTAGCAAGAGTGTTTTGTGAATGACAGAAGGTATTTTTCATTCCTTAGAGGAAAGGCTTATCTTGGAAGGAAGTGGTATTAGGGACCAGGATAATTTGTCTTTGACACAATCTGCATTCACATTCTTGCTGCCATGCATTGGTTGGGATGGATGAGGGCAAACTGATGAGCTGAAACCCGGGGAAGTAATTCAAGCAGCCCTCGTGCCATACAAGCGACATCATGACTTCACTTGGCATATTATGCTATGAAACGTCTTAAGTTTTCCATGTTTTTTTATTCTTCATTTGTTCATTGTAAACATGCAACTTGTGACTTTTAGATCCAGGTTTCATTCATGCAGCCTGTGCAGAAAGAGCTTAGCCACCAAATCTGTTAGGTCTCAGACTTAGAAGGGCCAACATTTTGGCATCCAGATGGCAAGTGGCTTGCTAATGAATACATAAGACTTGCTCAAAAGCTGTACAGTTATTTAGTGATATTCCTCTGGGGCCCTCAGGACCTCCTAGGGATTACTTCAGCATTCAGTCAATCTGTTTTCTTACAATGTGGACAGATCTTTCAGAATTTAAGAAAATAAAATTTGCTAAGAACAGCAGCATTTGTTCCTTTTTGGTCACAGATGAAAAGAACCAGAGTCTCAGCCACAAATGGTAGCGTGGGAGTAGTCAAGAGGACTGGAAACTGTAACAAATTTCAGAGATCTGCAGCACAGAAAAGGAGATTGTGATTTTCCCACACTAGCTAGGGATTTCTCACTCCTGAATCAATTTGGGTAACAATTCCAATATTCTTATTTGAATGGAATAGGTTTGCTCTCATTTATACTTTGAGTCAATAACTATGTAGTTCTGATTTTCATGTTTATTTTTAATTATTGCTCCAGAATACATTCATCATAGCCATTAGAGGTATAAAGGACCAACCCTAAGAGAAATGAGTTTAAAATCAACTGTGCATGTATGTGTTTATGATTCAAATCCCATGAAAACTGGAAATATGTGCTGCCCCAAGACAAAACAGCAACAACCAAAAAGGAAACTGGTATTTCTGATGGAAATCAGAAAATAGGCCTCAGAATTTTAATAATAATAATGGCCATTTTTGAACAAATAACTTCATAGTTAATAGTTCATATTTTTTTTATTTCTAATCTTTGTAGCAACTCAGCAAGAGGCATTATATTCCCTTTTTTCATAGGGTGAAACTGAGGCTCTGAAGGTGGGACAAGTGACCAGTGTCACTTAGTTATTAATTTCTGTCTAATCTCAAAGCCTGTATTCTTTCCATTGTCCTAACTATATTGCTGGTTTCAAATATTTCCTTTTTGTTTGGCTTCCAAAATTGATCCATATTTGAGAATGAAATATAATTCCCCAGCGTGAAGTAATAGGGAGTAAAGGTTATTTGAAAGTGAAGACAATAGTAGGTTAAATTGGAAAACATAAATGAGATAGAGGCAAATTTTATAGTGACTGGAATTAAAGACGGGAAGCCTCCCATTACCTGGGGCTCTCTCTGAATGTGGGGCACACATCCAGTGTCCACACTGAAACTGCCAATTCTTTTGATGTCCCTTCCCATTTCACTACTATTGGGCCACAACTCTTAAATCAAAGTCACTTCAAAGACCCCAAACAGATTGATTCACATGTGAATGCTACCCAAACTGTCTTCCAAAGGAGGAGGGATTCTAGTCTTATGTTTCTTTGTACCTACTGTTGCTCATTTACTAGTATTTACTTTGCATGGCCTATGGCTGAACCATGGAAATTGGAAAACAAACTCCTATTCAGCGAGTCATGTCAAAGGTGACTGCAGAGCCAGAGAGTTGACTGTGGGACAGACATTCTTTCTGATCAGCAGGTCTCTTCTGCAGGGCTGCTGTCTCCACAGTTACATACCTGTCCATGGAAGCCTTTCGTTTATCTTGTCTATGTGGGAAGTCCTAGACGATGCCATCAATCTGAGAGATGAGAGAGATGCCCATTTGACAGCCCAACAATGGTTTTGGGAGGGGGGGATGAGAGAGAGAGAGAGAAAGAAAATTAGCCAAATCCTGAATAAAGTTCTTTTGAATTGTACCATGATGGTCATAGAGAAGATACAATAGGCTCTCAGTTTCAAAACGCACTTTGTGTTCTGTCAAACACACAGTTTAGCAAGGATTTTCACTTAAGAAACATAAAATGGGTGCTGTCCAAGGACTCTGAAAAGGGGGATAGGCAAGAACCAGATCCTTGAGTTTTCCTATGAGGTAAACTCAGATTCCCCGAGAACAATGCGGCTGCAGCATGCATCACTGCCCAGCAGTCCTCTATGAGCACCATATTTCTTGCCGGCTATTCTTTTGGCAGAGTCAGTAAAGTGGTGCAAAGTGTGTCATATTTGAATGATTTGTGAGTTCTGTAGTTCCCAAACCAGAGTTACTGGTGAAATTACTAGTCTAGATTGTACTTCTAAAAATGCTAAAATTGGATTCTTTCAAGATATATTCAAACATTGTAAAGTTCTTTTGATGTGAGACATTCAAGAACTCAAATTGATTTATAGGTTTCTGTTCTTTTTTTAACCTGGAAAAAATTACATTGCATATGCATTTCTCTCTCTATGTTGTAAGGTCAATTGTGAGAATGCATGTGAAAGTGCCTTGGAAAATATAACTTGCTTTTCGCCCCCACAATCATCATCATCATCGCCATCATCATCATTGCTAACAGAATTCTTTGAAAGCCTAGCTGAATGCTGTGTCCATGGTGGAAGCCGGGTCCCCTTGATGTCACTTGAATTGAAATAAAGACGAAGCTTTTCTTATGGGAAGGTCCTTGACGAAAGGATTTGCTGTCAAACTCACAACACTCCAGCCAGATGACCTTTAGGGCAAGGTGCAAAGTCCATCTGTTTACACAGACTTTTACTCCATGGGGGTTAATTTGAGAAGAATTTCTCAGACATGATATGGGAGAGATGTGAGTGTGAATGTTAATGTCTATTTAGTGTTGTTTTTTTTCTGTCTCACATTATACTTTATAAATGTTTAAATGCCTCACAAAAATAGAACAACATATTCATTGAAAAATTACAGAATGTTATTTTCAAGTCTAAAAGAATAAATTATGTTAAATGAAAGAGTACAATTTTTAAAGACATATAGCAAATAAAAATTCAAATACATTGTGATAGGACTAGTGCATTGTATTTTTAAATAATTGTTCTAATCACCATTCAGATCTCAATAAAGTTGAAATAAAAGCAAGTAAAGAGCTAAAAATTGGGAGTATCCATGCAGAGGTCCTGTGGAGAGTCCACTGTCAATTACAGTGATCTGGGTTGTCTTCTGCTGCAGAATATCTCCCTGCCCTCAGAGTAGTGTTATTGCACAAGTCCTCTGCAAGGTCATCTCCACGCACATGGCATCCTTTGACTTATGTTCCAAACCTCCTGCTAAGACCACTAAATGCTTCACATCATGATCTCATTCACATTAGGATCTATTTCCTAGAATTTCTTCATCAGCCCATGAGGAAATATTAGCTTTAAAATATTCCCTTGTTATATCATTAGCTTAAAACTTAAGTAAGCATAGTGACTATACACGGTTTCACAGAATTAGTGGAAAATCTGGCCAAGATTTTCCTGATAACTTTCCTGTCTATCAGTCTAATTTTTAATTCACCAAATTACATCAGCACATGAACCTGTATCTATGTGTGTCTGTGTATGGGAGAGGGGGAAAGGGTGTGGTTATGATAAAGTTACTATTGGTATGATAGATCTTAAAATAGCTCTATTCAACCTCAAGCTTAGTTTTTAGTTTGCATTTCTCTCCTCTGTACAACAAAACTGAGCACTCAGCTGCAATTGATATCTGCTAGAATTAGTTTGTTCCGTAATAATTGATAAAAATATAGGGTGGGGCAAATACAGGTTTACAGTTGTCTGTATGGAAAATAATACAATAACTAATAAAAAATAAAACAAGAATAAACTGTGTATTCCAACATAAACTTACTTTTGCCCCAACCTGAATTTGGCATTGGAGGGTATTCCCACTGTGCCAATGTAACCCTAAGCACTTGACATGCTTCATTTAAACTTCACTAGTCCTATACGGGGTGGGTGCTATTGTTATCTTCACCTTACAGATAAGGAAACTTAGCATAAGAGCTGAAGTGGCTTGTTTGGGGGTCATCTAAACAGCAATTGGGGATCTGGAACTGACTCCAGAGCCCATCTTATTCATCCCTGTGCCCTGTTGCTTTATCAGTGCAACTTGCATCCACTTCACTGGCGAGATGCTCTGTCTGAATTAGTGGAGACCCTTTATCAAAGGAACGACTTGGGACATAGCTAGACACAAACTAATGCCTGAACAAATTTGGAATAACCAAGGAAACATCTGCCCAAAACAAGCCTGTTCAGATGTGCAAAGATCATTTGTTATTTGCACAATAATCATTTGTATACAAAAGGAGGCTGATATAAGCATAAATATGTTGCCCTCCAATGGAACAGGTTGAATAAACTCTTTGAAATTTGGTTCGCAGTATGAATTTGTCTTTCAAATCGACACCTTTCAGAGGTCTACTCTCTAGGTGAGAATTGTGAGGAGCTCCAGATGGGTGGTTTGGAGAGTAGTGAGGGAGGGTTCAGTGTATCTGCATTTCACAGTCTGTATTTGAGTCCTGAATGTGATTATCTCCCACTGGGGAAGTGCTTGTCTCTAAGTGAATCAGCCTGGAGCCTCGAATTCGTCTCCCTCAAACCCCTTTGACATTTCATGTGGTAGAATTCAAGACTACCCCAGCCAGCAACAGGTGCAGCGTGGGGAAGAATACCTTTCCACAGATAACTGGCATGCATCTGTCGGGTGGATTTAATTAGACATAGTGCCCATTAACAATTTATGCAGATGTTCACATCAAATCGGCTGAGCTAATTTTCTCACACTCTTCTCTTTGGCCTATTTTTCTCTTTCCCAAGGGTATCTACTCTCACCTTAATCTTATGGTGCCTATATGCAAGCAGACTTCCTTCTGCTCCTAGAATGCAGAATACTTGATTCACTGTGTGATGTTGAAGAGTTACGCTTGCTGTTTAGTTGATGTTTAACATTTACTATGAAGTACATGTTATTTGTGGTTGAGGGCCTTTTCTAGTGGGGAAACAGTGGCTGTGTCTGCCCAGGAGTGGCAGTCTCTGACACAGAGAATGTGCACACTGGTTTCTCCGAGACACATTAGGCAACTCAGTCAAATAATTATAGGAACAATGGCTGCCTTTGACTGTCCTGCAGAGGCACTTTGTGAATTCAAGTGCCCGTGGCCCCAGAAACTAATGCTTTTTTTCTAAAAAAATGCAACTTATTCTCTAAGGGTGTTCTAGGGTATGTCTACATAGCTAAATATGCTGGATTGAAAACCAAGCACATTATAACACCGTGGAAAGCTTGAACCAGGAATGAGGAGATTTGAGTGCTGGTCTCATTTTCCTCCCTAATCAGCTGGGTAACCTTGACCTCACTTCACCCCTTTCCGAGTTTAGGTTATTCATTTATAAGACAATGAGTTAGAAGGTTTTTATCTTTAAGGTTCTTTAGAATTCAAAAGTTCTGTATTTTTAAAAATAACTAAATGACATTGTTTCTCTCTGCCCTACAGGCACGGCTCATAAACAACACATTATAACATTACAATAACAGATTGGTATTGCGCTTCACACAGATCCTTTCTTTTCAAGGCTCACAACAGCACTGGCAGACAGATGTAGATATTATTTTCATTTTATGAAAACTACCCCCATGAGCAGATTTTAAAATGCCTCTAAGATAATAAAGAGATCTATCAATATCGACACAAGCAGAGAGAAAGGTCTAAAATACGGTATGTGCCCACTCTGCTTTCCTTTTCTTTCTATTGCCCTGAGCCTCAACTAGCACTGTGAAGTGGGTATACCTTACCTCTCCAAAAGCAGAGTCCCAGAGCAAATGAGCTCCTCAGATTATTTTTAGATCTAAAATGCATGCCCAGGCCCTCGTAGTTTCTGCTAATCAGGGGTTGATTACTAGAAAGTCAAAGCAAGCTTCTGTTCAGAAGGAACATTCATTAACCATCTAGAAATAAGACTGTAGATACATAGAAAATATTTGACACAGGCATTTTGGGAAGTTTTAGACTTGATTGATGCCAGGGAGAAAGAGGGAATACCTGATAAGTTACCAATAAGGTAACATATATAGATTTGAAGCTAACCTAAGAATCTGTCATGAATAGCCACCATGTTAAATATCATGTAGATATATATTTTAGTTTATTCCGTCCTTTTTGTCTGTTTGTTTATGTGCTAGTGTCTCACTTTTATATTACTACTATTTTCAAGATGACACAACATTTTCTAATTTCTTTTGAGTTTGTGGGTCAGAGGTTTTTTATGTCTCAAATAAAAGGTCACTTCTAGACCCACCTGCTACACCTATTTTCCCATAAATTACCTAAGAGCATGCATGAGAACCAGACTTCACATTTCAAGCACAGACCTAGAACCAGTGATAGTGTTGACAAATGTAACACATTAACAGGACAAACGTGTTTTTATTTTGCATGAATAAATACCCACATTGCTCTGAGTCTAGTAAATGGATTCCCAAAGTTCCATGCAAATCACCAGAATCTATATATATATATATATATATATATATATATATATATATATATATATATAAAACTCTAATATGCAAATAGACCAAATGGTGGAACAACCGAACAACCAAACAACCAGTCGCTATGTGCGCTGACCACCAGGGGATGTGCGCGGAACATGGTGGGCATCAGCTGCAGCGTGATGGTGGAGCAGGTGAGCGGGGACACCAGACCAAGTCCCGGGTGTCAGTCGCTGTCATCGGGGCGAGCCTCTGGTGGTTACTGAAAATTCTTTTCTCCCATGTGCCGCAGTCCCACCTGGTGCTTGCACCTGCTGCCGGCACCGGCCCCGCTTACACCCACTGCTGGTGCCAGAGCTGCTGCTTGCACCCACTGCTGGCACCCGGTGCCAGCCCCAATCGCTCGGTGCTGTCAGCGTGTGCAAGTGGCAGGTGCCAGCCTTGATCGCCCCTCAGGGCTTCTCCACCTCCCCCTGCTCCACAGGGCAATTCTGGCCAGCAGCCACCTCTCGCACCCACTGCTGGCACCATCCCTGTTCCCACCTACAGCCAGCACTGGAGCCACCATTTGCACCCGCTACCAGTGCCCGGCACTGGTCCCGATCACTCAGCACCATCAGTAGGTGAGAACGGTGGCTACTGGCCCCAATCACCCTTGAGGGCTTCTCCACCTTCTACTGCTCCTGAGAGGCAATCGGGGCAGCAGCTGCCGCTCACACTCACTAACGGTGCTGGCCCCGCTCACACCCACTGCTGGTGCCCTCACTGCTGGTGCCCGGTGCCAGCCCCAATCGCTCGGTGCTGTCAGCGTGTGCAAGTGGCAGATGCCAGCCCTGATCGCCCTTCAGGGCTTCTCCACCTCCCCCTGCTCCAGAGGGGCGATTGGGGCCGGCAGCCACCTCTCGCACCCGCTGCTGGCACCGTCCCCGCTCCCACCTGCAGCCAGCACCGGAGCCACCACTTGCACCTACTACCAGTGCCCAGCGCTGGTCCCAATCACTCAGCACCATCAGCAGGTGCGAGCGGTGGCTACTGGCCCCAATCGCCCTTGAGGGCTTCTCCACCTTCTCCTGCTCCTGAGGGGCAATCGGGGCAGCAGCCACTGCTTGCACTCACTGACGGTGCTGGCCCTGCTTGCACCCGCTGCTGGCTCTGGCCCCAATCACTCCGTGCCATCAGCGGGTGCGGGCGGCAGTGGTGGGAGTGGGGCTGCCAGCAGAGAGGGGACCAGGGGCTATGGTGGGAGGTGCCGAGACCCGCTCCTGTGCCCACTACAGCCTCACAACCCAGTTTTTTTTCAAGGTGCACAAATTTGTGCACTGGGCCCCTATTTAAAAGCACAAAAGTATGTTAGACTAACCAACAGAAGTAGGTGAGCACTGTCAGTTCAATAGTACTGATACAGTTCAAGAAGTCTGTATTGGAAATTCATGTCATGCTCCATGGCATAAACAGTGTGGTTTGTTTGACAAAAATAACCCTGCAACCCTGAATCCCTGCTATATATATGCAAAACATAGTTGGTTAAGAGATTTATGAATAAATTTCATCTTCCTTTCATGAACATTAGCCATTGTTGATGACAGGATGGAGTAATAAAAGAGTATTTATATCAACATTATTTTTATAACATTTTATTTATTTGGAGACTTTGCAAACTTTTTATCTTATTTTTAATTTAAATGTAATAGCCGTATAACATTAGTTTTAAGAGTACAACATGATTTGATATACATATTTATTGTAAAATGATTACCATGGTAAGTTAACATTAATACCTCACATAGTTACAATTTATTTTCTTGTGATGATAACTTTTATAATTTACTCTGCTAGCAACTTTCAAAAATACAATACAGTATTGTTAACTATAGTCACCATGCTGTACATTATATCACTAGTTTTTATTTATCTTATAACTGGAAGTTTGTACATTTTGACCACCTTCATTTATTTTGCCCATCCCCATCTCAGGCAACCACCAATCTATTCTCTGTATCTATGAGTTCAGTGTTTTTATTTTATTTTATTTTTAGATTCCACATATAAGTGAGATCATTTAGTATTTGTGTTTCTCTTGTCTGACTTATTTCATTTAGCATAATGACCTCACAGTTCATCCATATTCTTGTCACAAATGGCAAGATTTCCTTCTTCATGGATGATAATATTCCATTGTTTTTATATATATACTAGAGGCCTGGTGCACAAAATTTGTGCACTGGGGGGGGGGGGTGTCCTTCAGCCCAGTCTGCCTGCTCTCCAATCTGGGACCCCTTGGGGGATGTCTGACTGCTGGCAGTCGGACATCCCTCTCCCAATCTGGGACTGCTGACTCCCAACCACTCACCTGCCTGACTGCCTGATTGTCCCTAACCACTTCTGCCTGCCAGACTGATCACCCCCTTATCACTCCCCTGCCAGCCTGATCGATGCCTAACTGCTCCCCTGCTGGCCCGATTTCCCCCAACTGCCCTTCCCTGCTGGCTCGATCGCCTCCAATTGCCCTCCCCTTCTGACCTGGTCGCCCCCAACTGCCCTCCCCTGCAGGCCTGGTCCCCCCCAACTGCCCTCCTCTGCTGGCCATCTTGTGGCAGCCATCTTGTGACCACATGGGGGCGGCCATCTTGTGTGAGGACATGGCGGTCAATTTGCATATTACCTCTTTATTATATAAGACTAGGAGCCCAGTGCACAAAATTACATGGCCCGCCCACCCACCCACTGCCCTGCCTTGACACCCGAAACTCTCCATGCAGAGCTCCAGCGCACCTGGTCCAGCCCCCTGACCCCTCTGGCCTTCTCTGGCCGCTTCAAGCCCTGCCCTCAGTCCCTCAAGTTGCCTCAGGCTGGTCCCGTCTTCTCTGGGCGCCTCCCCACTTCTGCCCCATCTCCGGAGCAACATGGCAGTTCCGCCCCATCATGGTGCCGGAGGAGAACATGGAAACCTCCTGCCTGCTGCGCTGTGCTCCTTCCCCAGGCAGGTGAGTGGTGGGGCGCTCTGAGTGCTAGCAGTGGGTGGTGAAGGACTGGTGAGGGGGGCGCTACGGGCTCTCACCCCCACCCTCCTGGGCACAGGCCTCCTCCGGGTGCCTCCCCACTTCCACCCCGTCTCTGGGAGCAATGTCTTGCGGCGCACACGCAGGCAGCCTCCTCCTTAACGGTCATGACTGTGACACTGTTAGGACCAATTAGCATATTACCTCTTCATATATAGAGAGATGCATCTATTTATCTCCCACAACTTCTTTAGTCATTAATCCATCAGTGAATACTTAGGTTGTTTTGGTGTCTTGGCTATTGCAAATAATGCTGCAATGAACATGGGGTGTAGATATCTTTTTGAAATAGTAATTTTGTTTCTATTTGATTTTTAAAGTAGTGCACTTTGAATATTTCAGAACTAGACATTGAAATTAGCTTGGTGGGGGGCAGTGCTTTTCATCCTGGGAGCATTCCTTTTAGAGGTAGAATTGGTACATGGGCTCTCACAGGCCTCCCAATGAGTAAGAAAGCAAAACTTACTGCCACCTTCAGAAGAAAAGCATTTACTCTCATAGAAAAGACACACTCATTTCCCCCCTTGTATAATAAGCTTCATAAGGGCAGAGTTATCTGTATACCACTTATTAGGCTGATTACTATCATTTTTAGCAACTATATATTAACTTATTCTGAAAAGAAATTTCTACACATAATAAGGTATTAAAAATTTCCAACGATATGTATCCAAGGGCAGTGTTTTATTATCCATCTTTAAAGATTAACATGGTCTATACAAGCAAATTATACAATAATGTAAACTTCATCACTTACACAAAAAGCTCTTTTCTCCCATATTTTTCATGGAAATTTGCTTTGGATACACTTTTTATGTTTTTACCTTATAAAACAGAGTATATTGAACCTAGTAATATCATTTAAGCTTGTCTTGGTGACATGGAGTTTTCTCTAGAGGTGTGTATTTTTTCAATGCAGGATCATAATTCTATCCTGAATTTCCTCTTCTTCTGAGCAAATGTGGGCTGTCTCATTGCCTGCCCCTTAACAGTTTTCACCCTTCAGGCTCCCTTCTTCAGTGTTATTTGGGTTAAAATGCACCCAAACTAAGAGACAATAAGGCTTGGAGTGAGTTCCTAATGGAGCCCTAGGGTAAAGGGTTGTGACAGAGACTTTGGGGACAGTGGCATCCTTTACTTACTTTGGTACTGTCCTGGGGCACAGGGTTTTCTTAAATCTGAGCCTAGGGGAGTGGAATGTTAATGCAATAGTTTACATGTTCCTTAAAGATTAGAATCCAGTGTTTGCCAAGTAGTTGAAAAGTGAAAATCCACACCAGGAATGTGTACTCTGTGTGCTCACATATTTTATGGGCTGTGTAAAGAAAGCATCCTTCCTTTATCTCCAACTCCTCCAGTATGAACCCATAATTCCCATCAAAGCCATGCCAGACAGGAGGCTGCCTTTTCCAGGCTTCTCGATCTGACCATCCCTGTGCCAACCTCCACTCCCCAGGCATTTTTGTTTTCATGCTCCACAGTATCACTCCACAAAGCAAGCCACAAAACGGGGCTGGGAACGCTTTTTGGCAAAGAATGGCCCTGTTCTGTGGGATAGCCCAGAGGTGTCCCCGAATGAGGCCACAGGCGTCCTGAGGATGCTGACCCGACCCTGGGAACTCTGGAGGTTGACTCAGGGGTCGAGAACCGATGTCCCTTGGATGCCTGCAGTGCTGTTATATGACCCCATCCCACTGGGCAGCTGTCAGCATCACAGCGGACATTCGTTTTGACTAGAAATCGTGCCTTATTGTGAGAGGTCAGACTGGTATGAAAGGAACATTTCATAAAAAGATCCATTGGAAATCTGCTTGGGAAATTATGGACCTGCTGAATGTGTATGCTGCAGGTTATTCTTCCTCCAATTTATTTTCTTATCTTTCTATAGGTTGAGTGGAAAGATAATAAATTACCTTCCCTTTCTGCCAGAGGCACATCACTGATGGTTCATCTTCCACTCCCTCTCCCACTACATAAAATACAGAAGGGACTGTCGAAGTCATTTCAGCAAAGTTAACGTCATCTTCACTCGACACAAGAAGAATCACTTCCTCTTTTGATTTGTGCCAGGCACTATGCCTTTAGCCTTATGTACACTGAAGAGTGATATACCCAAGGGGGAACGAAATGGATACCTTGGAAGTTCTTTTGGTAGCTCTCTTTTCTCCTTTTGGCTTATGAAGTGTTGTGTAGGCATCATGAAAGTACGTATTTCCATCTTTCCCTGGCAATTCAAAAGAGAAAGGGCATGTGCCCAAAAGAATGGAGAGGAGTTCTTTACACCTGCTTAATTCCTCATTGTGTGCAGTCCCATCCCACACTTTAGTTATGGGTCTCCTCCTCTGTTTAAACTACAAGAAGGGTCTTAAAAAGGTGGGATTTCCTTGTGTAAGTTGCAGGGAGATCCAACCTACTCTCTGGGGCATTGGCAGGGGATGAGATGCTCAGAAAGGACTAATTATGAGAAACAAAGGCTCTCACCCTAGACCCTGAGCTGCCTTCATTGCTCCTGGGAAGAAGAAAGTCCAGTCTCCTAGTTTCTGAGGACTCCACAGAGATGGCCTGGATACTGCATAGACGGTACCCCACACAATGCTGAGTCCTGGACCCAAACCTTGATCTACTCACTTAGCTAACCCCAACCGTAGTTTTGGTGTCTATTCCATGCTTAGTTTGTTCAAAGGAAAGACATTTCTTTTCTTACTATAAATTATTGGGCTTCATCATAAATTTGAGAAATCTCTAAAAACCTGGAGAATTCAACTTGGAATTAAAACAAGCAACAAAGGCAATAAAATAAGAATCTAATCCCCTTTAAAAAGATTAAATTAATATGTAATCAAATAAGTGTCTTATTGGTAATGAGGAAGTAATACAAATATACAGTATACTTAAACACATATTGGTTGCCCTTTCATGATTCTTATAGCTTTGCATTTAGCCTTTTAATTTTTTCAGTTCACCCCATAACACATTTTGTACAAATTATTACCAGCTCAGACACACCAAAAAGTGTAAAATATTTTATTATTGGTCTTTGGCAAGTTAATATCTGAGGTCATACTGTATTAATTTGCATAGAAATGTTTAAAAAATATCTAGTGTATCCACTACTGCACATTACTGTATATTTCTTACTAGAGGCCCGATGCACAAAATTAGTGCAAAGGTAGGCCTTCCTTCCCCTGCTGCCGGTACCAGCTTCCCTCCAGCTGTTGGCAGCTGGTCCCGCCCCCCGCCCACACCCACCTTGGCCTGGTGCTGCCCTCGTCCGCCGCCACCCGCCCCTTCCCCCTCGATTGATCGCCCCACTGGCCGATGGCCTGGGCCTCCCTCTGCAGGGTGATCATCAGGCAATGGTGGCCCCCCCCCCAACCAATTGCATCGCACCCACCTTGGCTGGCCTGGTGCCAGTGCGTGTCATAGCATGGTCGTCCAGACGGTCGTTCTGCTGTTTGGCCGTTTGGTCGATTTGCATATTACGCTTTTATTATTATAGATAGCTAAGTCTTTACCAGTGAAAAGGTGACTATGAATGCACTTCCCTATCACCTCAATTTAACAAAATTAACAGCTGGTTAAAACTATCTCAAAATAGTCATTAAAATACAACCATCACCACAGTTGCTTAATTTTAAACCTTCACACATTTGTGTTCTTGGGTCAAGATTGAGTTTCTCAATCATTTCACAATATATGTATATCAAGTCATTATGCTTAAACTTCTGTAGTGCTGTATGTCAATTATATCTCAATAAAATGGGGGGAAAAGTTTTCTGAGTATCTTTTAGAGTAGACAGCCTAAGATCACAAACAGCTCTCTGCATACAAAATCATATTAATGAAATATTAGTAAAAATAACACCTAAATAATATCAATTTAAAAATTCTGTGCATATTTCTCCTCGCCCCCCCTCTTCTATCACCACACTTTTCTTCATAGCTTGTTTAATTTTTTCTCTGTAATTATCTAAAAGAAACTCAGGTAAAGGTGATAAAGTGAGGACCTATTCTCAATGAGGACTTATGTTATAACTTACTAAAGTAAAGATTTAAGGATCATTTTTAGCATAACTCAGAGATCAGGCTATATGATCAGGCACCTTTAACATAAACAGTAACATTAATTTTAGAAATGTTTAGCTTTGGATCTGAAAAAATAGCCTACCAGAAAGTGGCATTAAGTGGCATAAAGAACATTTTACTGGTGTATGAAAGACTCTGAGACAGCATATATTAATTAGTGCATAAATACACTTTTTAGTTAACATAGGTGTCTTAGTCATATTCTTGACTTTAAGAGATGTTAGAATACATGGATACTAGAAGCATGTACGGTAGCTGTATTGTCTTCTCAAACTGTTTTGGGAGAGATGAAAATACGAGTAGGTAGAAGAGGGCTTAAATAAAATAGTAAAATATAAGGGGAGCTTTCAAAATAGTAGGACTTTTTTATTCTCTTTGTTTCTCCCTTGAATGGTGTCAAGGCACAAAGGCTCTGCAGGCTTCACTCAGTAGATGCTCAGCCAGAGATCACCCCTGCTCTGGGCCCTTTCACTGCTGGGAGGGCTCCGGACTTTCCCCACTCCCAGTCTGCCCGCCCCCCCCGCCCCAGCACCCCTCCCCAGACTCATTCCCAAATGCAGTGTGCGATCAAGTGTAACCCCTGCCTGTTCCACCTTCATAGCTGGACCAGTATATTTAGTGACCAGCTTCAGTGGCCCCATAAAATAGACACATACATCTTTAAATGCAAGATGGCATAAAATGCACAATTATCAGTTATCAAAATGAAAATAACATGGAATAAAGGGCGTTGTTAACTTTGGAGTGCTTGATAAATACGAGGAATTGTTTATTAGACGAATATACCCACATCCTGTATCTGCATCACGCAGGGAGGCTGTTGATCTTACCTAATCATAAGAAAGTGTCACAGATAAGGTGAAACTCACTATTGAATGAAAAGGGAATTTACCATAACATACAAAGCAAGAAACTGGCTGTGAATGTGGAGAATAACATTGCACTTGGATTACATTCTGCCTCTTAGCTCTGCATTGATAGGAAAAAGACTCAAGTGCTTTATTCCTTTGGGTTACTACACATACTGGCAATATTTTGCAGCTTTTTCAAGAAAAGGAACTTTATGATTCCATTCCCAGTTCAGAATTTGCATTCCCAGTTCAGATGCACAGCCTGGAACCTAGGACTTACATCACATCATTAGCCACTGAGAAAACCAATAGTTTACGATCACAATCATTTATATGAAAGTGCACTGAACTGTACAATGTCTAGTGTCTATTATTAATTCACTAGAGGCCCGGTGCATAAATTCGTGCACTGGTGGGGTCCAGCTGGCCTGCCCCAATGGGGGCCATCCGGGGCAGGCTGGCCAGGACAGGAGGCCAATCAGGGGCGGGGCTGGCCAGGGCGAGGGGCCGCGGGTGGTTTGCCAGCCAGCCTCCTGGATTGGGTTGGGGTGCCCGCTGGGGGGCAGGGCCGGGCAAGGCAAGGGGCCACAGGCGTTCTGGTCATTCTGCCGATCAGTCTATTTGCATATTACCCTTTTATTGTATATGATGATTATATATGATGGCCAGTGCTATCCAAGGCACTAGGCCTTTGGCCTCTAGCCTCACAACACAATAGCCAGTGAGTAAAGCAACACTCTTAGCCCCTTCTCCTCACTGTTGTTTACGCTGTGTTAAAAGAAACAACTTTACTAAGATTTGAATTATTTCATGAGAATGGCCTTTCTGTCTTCGCACACGGCTCTACCTGCACAGCACCTCAACTCCAAACATTAGCTAAGGGCCACTTTCTGAAGTTGACGCCAATGATGCCACCTTGTGGGCACTAAACCTTTTCTGAAAAAACCAGCTCCTTACAGAGAGCTGCCTGCCAGCCTCTGGGGGCTGAAAACCTTGCTCCTCCGGGCCTTACAAGGTGAAACCTACTGCCCACCCCCAGCCACGTCCAGCTCCTGCTGCACCACCCCTACGGTTGGCCTCTTGAAGGTGGGAGGCGGCATGGCGTGGTTACTTGGAGCTGAGCAATGCAGCTTGGTTCCTGGCCTTGCCCGGCTTCTGGCTTCAGCCTGAGAGGCACAAAACGCTTCCAGGAGGACTCGCATATGATTAGCGAGAGCCAATGAGTAGGCTCGGAAGAGGCAGTGGTTGCCAAAAGAGCAGATGTGTCTGAAGTCTGCATCAGTTCATCTGGTGACCTCCTGAAATCGGTGAAAGATTTATATTGCTATTATAGACTTTTTTCTAATGTATTCATTCTTCTCTTCATTAGAAAAAACGTGGAGATACAGTTCCAGATTAAAATCCACTGTAACTTTAGGAAGGGTGGCATCATCTTTAGGGGTTTTTGCAAACCACAATTTTGACTTTGACTTTCTCAAGTTATATAGGCAAAACATACAGCATACACACACACACACACACACACACACACAGAGAGAGAGAGAGAGAGAGAGAGAGAGAGAGAGAGAGAGAGAGAGAGGGATTTACAGTTATACCAAATTCCAGAGTTCAGCACAATAAAAAACACACCAAATGTACTTTGGTTGGAATTGGGTGTTCATTATGACTTAAAAGTGGTGATAAAATAAACTGGAGTTGCGTGGGAATGTATGTGTTCATCAGATAATTACTCCTGAGACAGGAAACTATGGAAGAAATTGGATGAGTAGCCAGGCCACACTCCTGTGGTTAATTTTTGAAAGTATTTGATTTTTACAGTTGGATATTGTTTCAACCATGGGGATTTTCTCCTGCAAGTTTGAAAAAAAAAAAAAATCCACAAAGCTTTCTGAAGTGGGGTGATAAAGGGGGCCAGTGGCCCTCCCTTTTAGGGATTCATTGGCTTCCCTGTGGACCGTTTTTACATGGATTCAACTTTTCTATAGCTGTGTCCACTTGCCCCATCGAAATGACAACAATTCCCTGTCAATTTGCCTTGAAAAATAAAAACATGAGTTTCCTGTGTTTCTCAAATGGGTGTAGCCACAGAAATACATGTCAAGAAAGGTCAACTATAATCCACTGTTAGCCATTGAATTTCCTCTTGCATTAAGGAATTTAGAATGGGTCCCAAATTCACTGCACGGCTAGAAGGCCAGAGACAGTAGATGGCATGCATGCATTCGTAGGAGGTCCATGTTGAATCGGGAATGTTTTTAAGTTTTATCACGAAGTTTTTCTTGCCATATCCTCCCAGAAATGAAATCTGAGTTGTTTCTTATGAATGATATCTTTAAATTTTAGCTAGAAGCAAATGAATTAAGTGGTGTGAGTGTTTTTCAATGTGACCACTCACGTTATTTTGACATTACTGACATTACAGTAAACTTCAGTAGATTCTGATCAGAAAATCTACATAGTCTTAAGCAGTGATGTCAGTTGTAGATCTTGCTTCCTAAATGAAAAAAGCAAATGATCTGAGCAAGAATCCCTCTAGCAATGCCATAGGCGACTGTGCCTGAGTCCCACACAGACCCAGATATATAGAACCTGAACTCAAATGACCACATGGAGACAACTCCAGGCCACTTACTTCCCAATCCAGGAAAATTTGTTGTCAGGGACTTGATTTCGAATGAAAGGAATGTTGTTTTGTTTCAGAACCAAAGATTTCCGACAAGATGGAGCATGAGCTTTCTGAAAGGAGAAATCTTTTTTGTGTGTGTGTTTTTTTCTCACAAACATGCTCAGACATAGCTTTCCTTTCAGCTAATTAAGCTGTTTTAAAGCAAACTGGTCAAACAGTGACATCTTAGTGGGGAGCCTTGGAGTCAATTGCATGATGTCGGAGGCAGGACACTTAAAGGGTGACTTCTGCTATTGTTTTCTCTGGCTGAATATTTTCTACTTGGTCAATGCTGCCAGAGTGACCACATACAATTGGGAGAATTCAAAGCCACTGGCCTCAAGAGATGCCATTAGGAAGGCACCACAGAATAAGATTTCATGGTCAGAAGCCAAACTTACTCTCTCCTACCAAGTCCTGATGCTTACAATATTTTATATGTATGTTTCTTCCTGTCATTAGCATACTGTTAAAACAGTTAAATGGAATGAGAACACAGCCATGGGGGATTGCTAAAAATAATTATTCTCGTGTTAATGTAAAGTTCATGGGCTTTTTCATAAGAAAAAACAGCTGAGAAAAAAGTAATGTCTAGATTAATGATGGTTCCTTTAAGAGAATGTATGAAATATCCAGAACAAAATTTCTCTTAGCCAAATACTCAGTAAGGGCGATGTACTATTTCCCCTGTCAAACATTTTTTAAACAATGTATGACACCATTTTCAAAATGGATAAACATAAATTTGGTGTTTTGACATCTGTCAAGATGGCACACACTTTTACATGCTGAAGGAAAAAGAAAAACAAATTTTCTTTAAATAATTGCAAGGTGGTTGAAAATGGTTATCATTTGAATTTCACATATTAAATCCCAGCACATAAAATCCATTGTTAGTCTGAAAATGGGTCTTTTAAAACTCTGACAGTGTTAAAGGAGTTTTTAACTTATTACTAGCAAATGATTTATTATTTCCTGCCAAGTATCATGATGTTTTTATTAAACACATGATTCTGGGCCTAATTACAGTGAAAACTGTGTTAAGATGTAGCTTCCTATAGAAGTCAGATGCCACCTGTTTAAATAGGAGATCTGGAACAAAAGGAATTGAAGAAAATAGTTAAAAATAGAAGGAGAAATGATGACATAGCAACTTTTCAACTCCTTCGGGAGAGATGTCATACTTAAGTCAATATCTGAATACTAACTATACATGAAAACAGGATTTCTTAATAATAAGAAAAGGGGGATCAGAGAAAGATAAGTATCACATGATCTCACTCATATGTGGAATCTAATGAACAACATAAACTGATGAACAAAAATAGACTCAGAGACAAAGAAACATTGAACAGACTGCCAAACCTCAGAGGGAAGGCCGGGGAGGGGTGGAGCGGGGAAAGAGATCAACCAATGAACTCATATGCATATATGTATAACCCATAGTCACAGACAATAGGGTGGTGAAGGTTTGGGGCAGGGGAGGGAGAGGGCAATGGGGTATAAAGGAATGACATATGCAATACTTTCAACAATAAAGATTTATTTAAGAAAGGATGGGGGGAGATGACTACCAACACTATGGTCTAGAGCCATGGTCAGCAAACTGCGGCTCGTGAGCCACATGCGGCTCTTTGGCCCCTTGAGTGTGGCTCTTCCACAAAATACCACGGCCTGGGTGAGTCTATTTTGAAGAAGTGGCGTTAGACGAAGTTTAAGTTTAAAAAATTTGGCTCTGAAAAGAAATTTCAATCGTTGTACTGTTGATATTTGGCTCTGTTGACTAATGAGTTTGCCGACCACTGGTATAGAGGAATCTATGGTTTAGTGGAGTGTTACTGAGAACAGTGTTAATGAAAGCATTGTTCCTTTCTGATTAAGAGAGAACTTTTAGGAGCCAGAATGCCTGGGTTCATATTCTTGTCCACTACTTCTCGCTGTGCAGACTTAGGCAGGGTAATCTCTCTGTTCCTCAATTTCCAAATCTGAGAGAGAAGGGTGGTAATACACTACCCCACAGGCACTCTGGTAAGCACTAAACAAGTGCCAGCATTATGCTAAGTAATAACATACGTTATTACTAACAAACTTCAAAGAAATCCTATCAGGACTAAACAATTCTCTAGTTTGTCAGACTGAGAAAGCTAAAGTTCATAGAATTCACTGAATTGTTTTACTGTCACAGAGAACATATTTCAGCCCAATTTGTCTGACTTCAAAGTCTATATTATTCCATACCTTACTGCTTCTCAAATATATATCAACACATAATTTTGTTTGATTATTGGTGAAAATATAAAAAAGTAGGGAACAAAAACTCAAAATTCTATCTTCACTGAGCAGTACTCATGACATTTTGATAGACTGTCATATATATATATATATATATATATATATATATATATATATATATATATATATATATAAAGGCTAATATGCAAATAGACCGAATGGCAGAACGACCGGTCACTATGATGCACACTGACCACCAGGTGGCAGACGCTCAATTCAGGAGCTGCCCCCTGGTGGTCAGTGTGCTCCCACAGGGGGAGTGCCCCTCAGCCAGAATCCAGGCTCATGGCTGGTGAGCCGTGAATTCAGTGGCTTTTAACTAACTACTGACACTGGGAGTGGGCCTAAGCCTGCAATCGGACATCCCCCAAGGGCTCCCAGACTGCAAGAGGGCGCAGGCCGGGCTCCGGGCCTCTAGTATATATATATGTGTGTGTGTATATATATATATATATCATATTGTATAACATCCACTATTGGTGTACAATACAAACATCTTTTATGTGTACAATATGATTTGGCCCTATTTATACATCCATGCTGTGGAAAGATGTAGAGCAATGATGAGGCTGCTATGGAACCATCCTAAGGTACAGGAAAATGAAGAATTCAGTGGCTTTTAACTAACTACTGACCCTTCCCAGCAGTCTGAGATAAAATCTAGCTCTGAAGGAGGTGGGTTCACATCACACACTGGTTCCTACATTCTACCCTCAGTCATGACCTCACATTGTAGAACCGATGACCCTCCAGGCTCCCTCCCTACCTGGATGCGGTGCTCATGCCTCATTCTGATGGAAAGGCTGCTCAGATAAGTCAGACAGAGGAAAGAAGACAGTGGTTAGAACAAGGCAGACCTGGGACAGACTCCAGTTCTGCCATTGTCCAGCTATCATGTGACTTGTCTGAGTTGGCTTTCTCCTTAAAATTTTGGAATGATTCTATCATTCAGGGTGGTTGTGAGGATCTTGGAAAAAAGTATATGAAATGCCTGAGACAGAGTTGGTATCAGAGAAAATGCTCCATAGATAGCAATCAATAATAATGTGTAATAATTATTTAAAACATGCTTTGAGCACTTACTACCCTATTTCAGTTGCTGCACATGTGAAGTTTCTGCTCTCACCCACTGTTCAGATGGCCACAGAGATCTATTTGTTTCTAGAGAACAGTGTCATCTCCAAGTTTAAGGACAAAGTGTCTTATTTCTGCTATAGAAGCCTCAAGTCGACAAGTAACTCAAGTCTGTAGAGATGGTCAAAATGACAAATGACATATTAAAGTATTTTTAAATAGCTGCTAAGATAATGATGTCTGGGCCAAGGAGTGGAACAAAGGAAATTTTGAATTTAGAAAACTGAACACAGAGGCCTTGCATGCATAGAAGCTATCAAACCACTCAAGGGTTTAAGAGTTGTTACCCTGTCTTCATTTGGTTGAGTCAGGGAAGATAAAAGGTAAGAAGAATCCTTCTACTGAGTGACGGAATGGATGCTAATATTCTTAAGTACAGTCAACATAATATTTTGGGCCTAAGAAATGCTTACTTGTGGAAAGAATTGGGAGGGTGTAGTAAGAAAGAAGGTTTCAACACAATTATGTACAACTACACCTTAACCTATAGCATGATGTTAGTTCATATGCAATTTTTCCCAAACTTTAATGTCTTGGACAAAGTTTATCATAATTCATGTTCTATCAATATTTGAAATTCATAAAGAAAAAAGCTGTAAATTTGACAGAAGACACTTTCTTTAGCACAAGGAGTATCCCTATGTTTTCTCTTATATTAAACTACTAGAGGCCCGGTGCATGAAATTCATGCACGGGAGGGTGTGTCCCTCAGCCCAGCTTGCACCCTCTCCAATCTGGGACCCCTTGAGGGATGTCCGACTGCCCGTTTAGGCCCAATCCTACCAGGATCGGGCCTAAACGGGCAGTCGGACATCCCTCTCACAATCCAGGACTGCTGGCTCCCAACTGTTCGCCTGCCTGCCTTCCTGATTGCCCCTAACCACTTCTGCCTGCCAACCTGATCACCCCCTAACTACTCCCCTGCCAGCCTGATTGATGCCTAACTGCTCCCCTGCAGGCCTGGTCACCCCTAACTGGCCTTCCCTGTAGGTCTGGTCACCCCTAACTGCCCTCCCCTGCAAGCCTGGGTCCCCTCCAACTGCCCTTCCCTGCAGGCCCAGTCGCCCACAACTGCCCTCCCTTGCAGGCCTGGTCCCTCCCAACTGCCCTCCCCTGCTGGCCATCTTGTGACAGCCATCTTGTATCCATATGGGAGCAACCATCTTTGACCACATGGGGGCAGCCATCTTGTGTGTTGGAGTGACGGTCAATTTGCATATTACTCTTTTATTAGATAGAATAGAGGCCTGGTGCACGGGTGGGGGCCAGCTAGTTTGCCCTGAAGGGTGTCCCAGATCAGGGTGGGGGTTCCCTTGGGGCGTGGGGCAGCCTGGGTGAAGGGCCTGTGATGGTTTGCAGGCTGGCCACGCCCCCCGGTGACCCAAGCAGAGGCCCTGGTATCTGGGATTTATTTATCTTCTATAATTGAAACTTTGTAGCCTTGAGCAGAGGCCTGGGCCTGCCAGGATGTGCAGAAAGCTTGGCTTCCTCCATCACTGAGGGCAACTCAAGCCTCCTGCTCACTCCGTGGCTGCAGCCATCTTGGTTGGGTTAATTTGCATACTCACTCCTGATTGGCTGGTGGGCGTGGCTTGTGGGTGTAGCGAAGTGATGGTTAATTTCCATATTACTCTTTTATTAGATAGGATTTACACATACATGCCCTTCAATAGGTGAAGGGATAAACAAACTGTGCTCCATCCACACACTGGAATGTTTTATTGAATGCTAAAAAGAATGAGCTATCTATCAAGCCAGGAAAAGGAAGAAATTAAATCCATATTGCTAAGTGAAAGGAGCCACTCTGAAAAGGCTACATAATATGTGATTCTAACTATAGGACATTCTGGAAAAGGCAATACTATGGAGACTGTAAAAAGATCAGTAGTTGCTCTGGCTGGGTGTCTCAGTTGATTGGAGCATGATCCCATACACCATAAGGTTGAGGGTACAATTCCCAGCCAGGACACATACCTAGATTGTGGGTTCAATCCTTAGTCAGGGTGCATATGGGAGGCAACTGATTGATGCCTCTCTCTCCGCTCCCCCACTTCCTCTCTCTACAAAAAAATCAATAAACATATCTTTGGGTGAGGATTAAAAAAAAGATCAGGGGTTCAGAAGCGGAAAGGGAGAGATGAACAAGTGAAGCACAGAAAACTTTTAGAGCAGTGAAACAATTTTTCTGTATAATATTGTACATTTTTCAAAACCCACAGAATGTACACCGCAGTGAGCTCTAGTTAAAATGGACTTATGTGATAAAAATGCACAATAATTTTTTAAATCTATATGAAAAAACAACCAGAGAAGCTAACAGTACAGATGAAGAATCCACCTTTGATTTAAAAATGTTTTAATTGATGAAGACATCTATATCTTGCATCAGATTATTAATTTTGATGAGATATTTCAAAAAAGAAAGCAGTAGCCCCAGGTTTAAGGTTACAGAGGTCCAGCTAGCTGTGACATAGCATGACTGGTAGACAATTAGCTGTACCAGAATTCTTGTTGGGGTTGCTATTGTTTTGCTAACACTCTGGTTACAAATTATATGGGTTTTGAAAATCTGCCCCAACCCTGGTTTTCCCAAGAGCCCTGTTATTTTTAGTATATGTTTTGCAATTTTGTAGAACATGAGGCTTTTCAGGAACACATACATTGCATCTGAGAAGTGCCTGTATTTCTTTGCCACAGTTATAAGGCTAGAATCTTTCTTTCTTATCCATTAACTAAATTCCTTTCTCTACTGTTGAATCTTCCAGGTAGCCTAATACTATGAAAATATTTAATTAATGTATGTTTTAACCGCTTTCCCATAATCTCTAGTAGGAATTCTATCATTATAGCTCAAGGAAAATATAAAGACAATAGCTACTGTGAGAAAGAGAAAAGGCATAGAACATGGAAGAGCATTCCAACAAAATCAGGGGGAGCAGGGAACCCATCACTTTTGCCCCATAGAATTATAAGAAGAAGAAGGAGAAGCAGATGGTGACCTGTGTATTCCAAGCTCCCTCTTGAAGTGGGAATTCTAAAAAAAAAAAAAAGGAGCATGTTGGATAGGTGGAAGAGAGGACTCTCCAGGCAGAGATCAGTGAGTTCTGAGAGTGCCAGGGGGTTAGAAACAGATGCTGTGCAGTTCACAGCTTAAGCCAGAAGCTAGGGATGAAGGAAGTAGAGGAAATTCAGTGGGGGTCTGAGTGCCTAGGTCAGCCCAAATAACCCTTGTTAGCCAAGGAGGACCAGTTGATCCTGAGTAAGTTGAGAAAGAACAATCTGTGTTCACTAGGTTTCAGTAACAAATGCAGGGGGTGGGGAGCAGCCGCCAAGGAGCAGGGCTCTCATAAAGGAAAGCAAGGAGGTCAGTGCAAGGACACTGGTGAGTCAGCCAAGGCCCTGGCAGGTTACAGAGATGGAACAAATGAAGGCTCTCAGTGGACATTATTTCCAGAGGCATGCACAGAGTTGAGGAAGCAACAATGGATGGTGAGGTGCCCAGCAACAAGCAACCTAGTCTTCCTCTCCCTGGGGCTAAAGGGACCCGCGAGGATAAACCAGAGCCCGTGAGAGCTGGAATTGTGCCAACCTGAATCATGGGACACAGAGCACGAAGGAGAAGGGAGGAAACTCCCACACTTTTCACCTTCCAAACCCCCATCTCCTCCTGGTGTCTCCCATTAACCAACCCAACAGAAGCCAACCAGCAGGAAAGCCTGGGAGAGAGTCTGCAGGGGCCAATCTTGCAGGACACACAGGAGCGCAGATAAAGGCAGAGGTGGAGGCCAGGGGGAGGGAGGACAAGCAGAGAATAACCAGACGCCTCCTTCCATTCCAACATGAGGGCATGGAAGCCCTTCTTCCTTAAATACGCAGATGCCATTTTGGAGAGCACTAGAAGGCCCTGAAATAGTAAATATTTACTTCAAGAGACTAACCCACTTACAGGAAGTGTTTAAATTCATGAAACACACTGAGTGTGAAAATATCATTTATTTTCTCTCTTTACCTATCAGGCCATTGAGATGAAAATTAGATAAATTATTATTATTTTTTTTTTACTGAAGAAGCTACATTTCATTGCACAATATCCTGAAGTGTGAGGAGATCTGTGTGTCTTCTCTACTTTGTACCCTCTGCTTCCAAAAGGAACTGAGGCCCTTAAAGACAAAACAGGGCAGAAATGTCCTGACAGAGACACAAGGAAGAGAATACTTCAGACTCCTCTGTGAGCAAGAGGATCTTAACAACTGAGTGCTAAATTATTTGACATCTAAAATGGCAAGGGTACAGTCTATCCCATCCTTGTTTTTTTGAAATAAAAATACAAATTTGTTTAAAGAAATGAAATATTTTCTGAAGCTAGATATGAATGAATTTATCACAAGGGATCTTTTATAAAGTACATTGAGTGATATGCAGAAAAAAATCTTCCAGCATATTTTCTAAGATAATAAAATGATGGTCAAGCATGATATAAATTCTAGATGACTTCACAAATCCTAGCCTTTTGCTCTGTCTCCTCTGAAATTTTTCACCTTTTATCCTTGCTCATGGCACATGCCAGTTTCCCGGTTTCTTCTGGACAAAATGATTACTTTTAGCAATGACCTCCAAGCCTTTTCTAGAGCATTCGGACCAGCTTGTCAGAATGTCCTGCTTCATGCACAGACGTGGCATCAGTTCCCACTGGCTTCTCCTTGGATATCCCAAACATCCAAAAGCAATTTTATATTTCTTTGTCCAACCCTTCCTCTCCAACATTTAACTATCCCGGTACAAAATTCTTCCACAAATGTCATACCAAACATTTTGCAACCTGTCATCATGATCTTTAACCAAACTCCTCCATCTTTTTACATCTATATTTTTTCTGTATTTATCTGTTATATTTGTCAATGTCTCTCTTCTCCCCATGATATTATAAATAAAAATATCTGTAGATAGAGTCTGCATTAATTTTCACTCTATATTTCTCAGACAGCAAAAGCTAGGCATTCAGGAGATGACCAAAAACATTATTAAAATGGAGAAGAATACAATACTAACAAATATATTTGGAGGAGAGAATATGTAGTTTCTTGTTAAACAATATTTTTTGAAATTCTAAGGAAAATGCCTAAATGTCAGCAATTTGCTTAAAGCATGATCTTGCTTGATGCTTTTCTCTTCCTTTTTTAACCTAGTTTCCCAAGTCTCAATTAAATATTGTGATGGCAATACCTTCCTCTTCCCCCACCACACCACACACACACACACACACACACACACACACACACAACCCAACAGCTTTCCTGGAAAAGTCATCCTAAACTAGTGGAATTGGGAACCTGACTTAAGTGAGCCTTTAGTGGCAAGCGGCATTATTTGGAGACTTCATGTTTAGTGATATTTTGGTTTGTGGCAAGAACTTTGAAGGGGGACTCCCAGTAGCATTTCCTGGCCACTTGCTACTTTTCCTATGTAGTTGCATGTTAAACATGATGACCTGCTGTATAGAAGCCATGTGTTGTCATAATGTAACATCATTAAACAAAGTGTTTAGAGCAGTTTTAGCTGAGCCAGAACATGAACAACAAAACCCGCCAATTACAGTGTCATTTTGTGTAGTTGTTAGGGTTTCAAATGTCTCCAACTTTTTCTGGTAGGCCATATTGAGCATGTCACAGTGAACATCTGAGATAACGATTTGCTAGGCAATGTGCAATTCTCGCTCCTTTTTTTAATATCGGAGAAGAAAGAGTTCTTTATAATAATTTGGCTCAAATGTCTACACACATTGCTCCAGCGTCTGTAGCAGCATGTGTTTCTAGGATTGTTCTGGAAGAGAAAATGCAGAAACAGCAGGGAGCAGAAGATAAACAGGCAATCCGTGACTCATTAAAACAAGCGTTGGTAGCCAACATTGTGGAGTGTGTGAAGACCCCAGATCCAACTCGCCTATAAACTTTTTGTACCAGCTGGACTTAGCATCTGTCAGAGTTTGGAAGGAGAGATAATCTGGTACAAATGATTTCAGTGTGTCGCATTTATTAACCTGCCACCTTACATAACTCTGCTGATTGGGAACTCGGGGAAATGTTTGAGCAATGACACAGCTTATTGGTGCAACGTGACAACTTCAGTAATAAAGATGCAAGTTGTTGCTTTAAAAAAAATGCAAAGACTGCAGAGCAATTGGAAAATGATAATGAAGCAAAGTTAAAAAGCATCACAGTCTTGAGAAATGTACGTGCCAGAAGAATAATTGAAATTCAGTTTGGATTTTGATCGTGTTCAATTCTTTACATCAATTAGGCAGGAAAAGTCTTTTATTTTTTAATAGTTGTCACATTAGCATTGTTAAGCAGCTCTGGTGTAAACAAATGCCAAACTGGGAGCATTATCGTGTCCTTTTCCAACTACTTACTGTTCTAAATAAATGACTTAGCTCCTGTTGTTAAATCCCTGACAATTGCTAAAAGGGCATTTTCTGTTTCTTTAGCATTTTCACAGTAGAACTGAAGGAAAAGTAGAGGGGTCTTTATATATAGACCATGTTTATTTTTGTCTTAAACAGCTTTGTTTTGGCTCACAGTTCACAAAGGACAAAGAATATTAACCCAGAGGTCAAACCATGCAAGGTAATACACACCCTTTTCATTTCTGTGCTTTGATTTGCTTCCCTTTTGCCTCAAAGTTCTCTTGGGATTATTTGGTCAAGGGGGGAAAACACCACAAAGCAATTTTCTATTTCTTATCCAGCTCACATGCCAGTAATTTCAAATTAATGAGGATGTTTACTCTCTGGTCCAAAATTTGCACATATTAGCTTATAAAATATGGATAAGCCAGTTTCCTGTAACAAAATATAGCCCTGCCATTTAAAAAATATAAATTACAGAGACTCTGGAAAGAAATCAGCCGAAGGAATGCTTCACATTTTGCAATGGTTAGCCTATTATTTGTAGTTTTGAAACTTTATTGGTCCCCAAACTAATCTTTTCCGAGTATAAAAACATTAACATATGGTTTAACACAGCCCAGGGCTGGAAAGTCCATATCCCAAATGCGCATTGTATGCAGGGTGACATTCACACTAAATATCATCCCTCAGGGTCTGTACTCCATTTTACCTGGGATTGGAGAGCCATGAAATCCCTGGAAAAGTTGTTCATGAGTCTGAACCAAATGGTGCGCAGTGTACTGAGATGCTAACAGTGTATGCTTCTGCCAAAGGTTGAGGCTCAAATGTCTCTCTAAGTAACATTAAAAATCTGCTGCTTCATGCCTATGAATTTCAATATTTATAGCATTCAATAAAACGGTCCACTGTCAGAGAGAGATGTGCCACTGTGCACTCTCTGAGCAGATGGGCGGCAATATGGCACATTTACAGGGACCAGCTGTGAAGCGCAGCAATGGATGCTGGTCAGAGGCAGGGTACAGGCCCCACATCTGGAATTCTAACCAACTGGCCTCGGTACCCGTTGTAAAGTTTCCTTCTGCAGGATAAGCTCTGATTTAGAGCTGCTCACTAGTGTGCCTTAAACTGCATCAAGAGTCCTCATTAACACAAGAGACTAGAGGAAGGTTAGGGCCTGGAACTCCTCTGGTGGGCATCTGTTAAAGTCTGTGGATGGTACTCTCTAGTCCGTTATAGATGCACCCAGGGGAAGATTATCTCTTGCCTGATGCAATGTTCTCTACTTAACTGGTTTTATACCAAAAAAGGAGGTTTTATTATAAACAGAGCTACTTTCGACACACTCCCTTTTCTAAACAGCTCAGAAGGACAATCCCTAGGATTTAAAAAATTTGGTAGAAATACACAATTTTTTTCAAGTCTAAAATGGAACATTGTCTTATTTTGGATAGAATGGGCTGAGTTCAAATGCATGGTTAGACATTTCTAAAATATATCAAGCTCTTAGACTAGATATCTTTCTTGTGGTATCACTATTCAGATCATTAAAACAGTATAATTTTGCAGAGTTTAAATCATTCAGCTGATTTGATAGAAAAGTAAATTACTTTACATATTTCAAATATAAACAGGAAACACTTTGTTATGTAAAAATACTCTTAAAGAGTAACATTCTAGTTTTATTTTTAGTAAATATTTTCCTCTAGAGAAAACTCTACTCTCAGCCTTTCATTTTGTAAAATACGTTTCCCCACATTTTCTAATTATTCACTTTAAAATTTATTCGATCTAAATGACCCCCATCTCTTGCAAATTTATTTGTTTATAGTCCCATACTACTGATGACTCATTTTCTGCAACAACCTTCCAACATCTATTTCTACTCCTTTCACCTCCAAGAGAAACATATTTTAAGCAAGTGAGCCAATACAACTAGTTACCAACTGGGTTAACTAACTTAGTCAGTCATGCAATTTATAGATATTCAATAATCATCTATTTTAAGATAAAAAAAATGTAATTAGGCTATTTAGCCTCAATCTTTAAAAAGAAAAATTTGGTTAGAACTGTCAAAGAAATTCTAAGGAATAGCTGATTTCCATTTAATTGCAAGTTAACAGGTTAAAAATACTCTGATTGATTGATATTGATTGCATTGTATTGAGTGGATTAGTAACTAATGCATGACCAAATGCTCAACCAAGACATATTAGCTAAAGCAATAATTGTTTACTTAAGATAGTATCCATTATAAATATACCCAGGTGGCATATACCCTAGAGCAGTGATGGGCAACCTTTTGAACTCGGTGTTTCAAACTTAGCCAAAAAACTGAGCATAACTCGGGTAGTGTGTCCCTTTGAGGAAAAAACATTATTTCGCCATATTTATAGTTTAAATAACATAAATGTTTCATCCTCGGCATGCGGCCGCCTCAGCGGCCGCGTGTCATCAGAAATGGCACTGACACGTGTGTCAGAGGTTCGCCATCACTGCCCTAGAGGCTCAATAATCTATCAAGAGAGTGAATTGGTGCCCTGGCAGGTGTGGTTCAGTTAGTTGGGCATCGTCTTGTGCGCCAAAAGGTTGCAGGTTAAATTCCTGGTCAGGGCACATACCTAGGTTTTGGGCTCAATCCCCAGTGCGGGGTGTGCAGGAGGCAGCCAATCCAAGTTATGTTCTCACGTTGATTTTTTTTCCCCCTCTCTCTCCCTCTCCTTTCTTTTGTCTCTAAAACATCTTAGAAAAAAGGTGAGTGTGGGCTAGAGGGGGTCAATGGGAAAAATACAAAAAACAAAACCAAAGGGGATAAATGTAATATATTCAACAATAAAGATTTAAAAGATCTTTAAAAGAAAGAGGGTGAAATGATGAGAAGGAAATGATAGAATGCCAGTGATAAGAGGGATGAAATTATTAAAAGATAAAGAGTGTTTAGGTAACAAAGAGTAAACCCAAGCTGGCAATCCAATAAAATATGTATCATCATATCAGTCTTAAAGAAGTCAATGAGAGTGATTTTTTTTTCTTTTACTTTTCAACCATGTTTAAAATTTTCATGGCAGTTCAATATCTCAAAGGTATCGTGTACTTAATAGATCATCCCAGCCGCTCCTTGTAACTAACTGTATGGATTGTGAATATATTGTGAACAAAATGTGTGATACCTCTCAATAGAAATATAATCTTCCAACCAAGGAAGTATTGAAAATAAAGTGCATCAGAAAGCAAAGTGCCATTAACATGATACAAGCATTCCCAAATGGCAATCTCTATCCACAGCAGCCTCCGCCTTGCCATTGTGACGGATACAAACTTTCCCAACACAAATAATCCCATCTCTGGGTGTCCATCAGGCGGGCAGAGTTCCAGCACCGTGTTGTCTGGCTCAACATGTGCTCGTCACGGATTGCTTCCCGCACAACTTTTCCCATCTTGTGGAAGGCCTTCCGCTCCACTGCTCCTGACAAGAAACAAATCTATTTATATATCTCGCTCTGGTTTTAAAATGCCAGAAAGGTCACTTTTCCTATAATATTTTTTAACAGTTACTCTATGAAGGCAATTAAATAGGTGTAAAGAATGGCATAGATCCATAAGCTTGTATAAAAGCAATATTTAAATGTCTGGTAGAATGCTCTTTTCTCAGCTTAAAAAATGTGTGAATATGACTGTGTGCAAATGTGTGTGTGTGTGTGTGTGTGTGTGTGTGTGTGTGTGTGTGTAGAAACAATATAACAAAACTACAAAAATAGATGTATCTTGTTTAATAATTTTTAATTTATTGTTTACTCTGGCAAGCAATAAAAGTTTAGAAAATCTCAAGAGGATTTTTTTTGTTTTGTTAATGTTTGATTCAAGTGCCTAAACTCCACAAATATTGAAAGGGAAAAATTTAGAATAAACTTTGCAAGTTTAGGATTGGCATTAGTATAAATTCATGGTTTCAAAATATACTTTGTGTATATTTATTTCTCCCCATAGAGACAGAAATAAATATGCACATAAAGTATGCGTGTGCACATATTTGCATATTTACGTGTTCCCTAACATCCACTGAGAGAGCCTTGGAGCCACTTGACAGCTCAATAGCAAGGTGCATACCTAGCACCCTGAGCTTAGCTGTAATACTATTCCCAAGAGCCTGGCTCCTTGCAGAGATAACTGATCCCAGGGAGGGGGCAAGGAAAGTACCAGACAAGCCTGGAACATCGTACTGTGTCAGAAAGCAGGAAGCACTCAAAGAATTATAAGGGCATGTGAAAAGGGCACAGAGCCAACTTGATGAAACGTCCACTGGCCAAATTGGGGACGATGTAAGCATCAAAATAAATAACAATAGTAATGTATTACATCTCATTGAATAAAACAGAACATCATCACAACATATAGACATAAATAAATGAATACATTTGAAGCTTGATAAAGTACAAGATAATTATATTGTTTCAAAGTACCTCCCCACAAAATACTTATTCATAACAAAGGAGAAAAAGATTAACATTATAGTTTAGAAGACTGGCCAACATCACCCTAATCAAGCCATCATGAATCTCATCAGTGATGGAACAAATTAAAATCATAAACTTCAACAGGAAGAACCATCAATTCCATGATCTTCTTATAAAACATGTAAACTTAAATCTAATCTCGAGGAAATTTCAGACAAACCCAAGTGGGAGGACATTCTACAAGATAAATGGCCTGTAATCTTCAAAAGTGACAAGGTCATGAAAATGGAGGAAATACTGAGGAAATGTTCTGGTGTAATGGAGATTAGAGAGCCATGATAATTACATGCAAGATGTGATTCTAATCAGGTCTAGTTTACAAAGACATTTATGAGGCAATGGATGAGACCTTGAATGTATCCATATTAACCATCTGATTTTCACAGTTACTTTGCCTTTGGGTTGGGGATGTTCTTGTTTGCAGGAAATTCACATTAAAGTATTCAGAAGTGCCCTAATCGGTTTGACTCAGTGGATAGAATGTCGGCCTGCGGACTCAAGGGTCCCAGGTTCGATTCTGGTCAAGGGCATGTACCTTGGTTGAGGGCACATCCCCAGTAGGGTGTGTGCAGGTGGCAGCTGATTGATGTTTCTTTCTTCTCAATGTTTCTAACTCTCTCTCCCTCTCCCTTCCTCTCTGTAAAAAACCAATGGAATATATTTTAAAAAATAAAATAAAATAAAGTATTCAGAAGTGATGGATCATTAGGTGTGCAATTTAAATGATTCAGGGTTAAAAAGTTATTTATTCTGTATTTCCAACTTTTCTGTAAGTTGTAGTTTTTCAAAATTAAAAACAACAGGTTTTAATACTTATTCATGAGAGAATCTGGAATGATTTGAGGTGAGACCCAGGCATCTGCATTTTTAAAAAGCTCCCCAGGTGTTTCTGATGTGCAACCAGGGTTGAGACCATTGGTCTAGACCCGTGGTTGGCAAACTGCGGCTCACGAGCCACATGAGGCTCTTTGGCCCCTTGAGTGTGGCTCTTCCACAAAATACCACGGCCTGGGTGAGTCTATTTTGATGAAGTGGCATTAGAAGAAGTTTAAGTTTAAAAAATTTGGCTCTCAAAAGAAATTTCAATCGTTGTACTGTTGATATTTGGCTCTGTTGACCAATGAGTTTGCCGACCACTGGTCTAGACTCTAGACAAACCCTCTCATTTTACAAAAAAAAGCGAATAGAATTCAGATGTCAAACTTTAGGTTGTGCAGCTGACAGGACAGGCAGGCTCTAGTGATCAGCTCTTTAGATTCCTAGTTGGTTCATTCATTCATTTTATTGACATTATAGTCGAAGCACTTTGCTGGCTTTTTTTTGTGTGTGTGTGTGTGGGGGGGGGGGGGGGGGGGGGGAGGGAGACCAGTAAAACATATGTGCTTATAATAATAATACCTTCTCTTGTATAACATTTTATTGCTTGTAAAATGTTCTAACATTTCTTTGGGTTGTCAAAGCAATTCACTTGAGTATTATTACCTCAATTTTACAGACAAGGAAACCAAGGTTACAATGAGCAAGTGGTATCCTGTGTCAGGTCCGGGACTCAGGTCTGCTGACACCTAGGCCAGGACTTTTCTGTCACACTTTACTAGTTTAATAGAAGACACCAAATGTTAAATGTCAAATGAGTAATAAAGAGCCATAGACATTCTGGGAGCATACAAGAACTTGAGGTCTCTCCAAGTACTAGGGAGAACTCCATTAAGGAAGCAAGATATAAACTGCAAATGGAAGGTAGTTCAGTAAGATCATTTAAGCAAAGAGAGAAGGAAAGTCATTCTAGACAAGCAGGGTAAATGAACAAGGGCAAGAAGGAAATAAAGGTTATTGTCTTGTGGAGATATTGAGTAAAGCAGTTTGGATGGAGGAAAGGGTTCATATCAGTGAAACATTTCTATCAGAGAGATTATGTGAGGATAGACTGCAAGTACTTTCAGATAATCTGCAGCCTCCGAAGGGCAACCACAAGCTGGCTGCATGTGGTGGGTTAGAAATTTTGATTGAAGTCTAAAGAAATCGATGTTTTCTCTACTTAAAGTGCGACTAAAATAAAAGTCTATTCAGAATAATAAATATATTTCAATTAATTAAGCTCTATCAACTTTGGGAGTGAATGTTGGGACAAAATATTACTTCCAGGTTCAAAAAGGCCTGGTTCTGGTTAACCCTACCAGAACTGTGCACGCAGTAGCCTTGCCTGACCCTGCGCAGGAACAAAGGAGAGAGAGAAATGATGGGCTTGAGAGGTGGGTAACTCCAAATTCAAGCCTCTGTTATGTAACCTACCAGGTGGGTGATCTTGAGGATTTCAATAAATCCCTTCTACTTACAACTTCCTTCTCTGTGAAAAAGCAACAATGATTCCTACCTCATGAGGTGGTCATGAAGTATGAATAAGATCTTTTAAGTCCAGTGTCCTCCACAGGGACAGGCAATTAATATGAGAGCAATGCATATAGTTTCTCACCTCCTGCCAGATTGAGTAATAACCCTTGCTCGGTTGAGTCTTTTTGAGATTGGTTATCTTGGGCCTTCTCATTTCATTGTTGGAAGTACTGAGTACTATATAACTGCATTGCACAGTAGATAATAATGAACAGCCAGGGCTCAAGTTCAGAGCCCAGCTTTCTCTGATAGTAGGTTACACTACTTTTCATAGTTTTAAGTGTAGAATGGGAAATGTATCCATGAAAAGGGTTGAGGATCTAGCAATAGATCTGGCTCTGATAGAACCAGGAGTGTTGCAGAGATGAAGAATGGACTTGGAGAGAATAGTTTGAAGAGGAATTTCAAAACATTCTAGAAGAAAGGAGTGTCCTTACCTCCTGGTTCCAAAATTGAAAACAAAAACAAAACAGCTCATCCTCTCCTTTGGTCAACAAACCATTCTGACCTGGGAAAAGCTGCCCTTATTGACGTCTTTGCTGAAGGTCAGTGGAAATAAGCCACCTGCTCATCTATGAATGATGAGCATGGGCCTGAAAATGTTGTTTGCCCTGAGAAACAGACTTGAAGGTGGGGATTAGAAAAGAGGGAACATTCTATGCCAGGCCACCAGGTCCCATGGCATAGAATCTGGGCAGTGCTTTCTCTGCCCAGACGGACACATGTACCCAAGCTAAATGCTGTCATTGTTTGTCCATGTCAACTACCTCACCCACATCATTTGTTGAGCCTCTTCAATATAACAGGCACACACATTTGCTTATACACAGGGTGGGTGCTGGCAGGAGACTGTGGGGAGGAGATGGATGAGATACCACCTCAAGGGTCTTCATTCTGAGGAGATCTTCAGTCATGATTTTAATAATTCTCCCTTGTTCTAAACCTGTGAAGGGCCCTGCCATTTTAGTTGGTGAATACCCATTTTGACTCCTCCGTGCTCGCCTTTTGCCACTTGAAATTAATCTTAGAAAAGGTATTGAACTGGTGGGGACAAAAGGTATGAGTGAGAAGAAATAAAATTGTGTTTAAAATGACTGGTTCCACTCCTCTTGATTCCTGCATTACTTGATGGCAAACAGCAGTAATTTCTGTTCTGGCCAGAAACACAATGTGAAGCATTGTGGGGGGAAACAGTCACTAAAAACAGCTGAGTAAATTTATGCTAAGTTTCCATTTGAAAGATCCTATGGAAAAATAGTTTAAGTAACTTGCTCATTTTTACTAGGAATAAAAGGACAGATAAATATTATTGCATTATAAAAGTTACAGGAAAACAATGCTGAGTCATATTTGTAAAATGTTAGTTTAGACGCTCTGCATTTTGCAACAGAGTTGCCCGCGTGCGGGACTTTCTCCTCCTGGGTGGACTACCATCAACTTATAATTGTATATGATGATGGAGAATAGTAATAGCCACAAATTATTTCTCTTTTGTCTTTCATTATATTTTAGTAATTTTCTATAAAAAGGATATACTTTCATGTGTCCCTGGGAGTAACGCTAAGCTGCTGTAACAAAAATACAATGATTCTAAAAAGGTAGAAGCTTTCTTTCTCTCTCCTAACACTTCTGCAGTGAGTCAGCCAGGGTAGGGGGGGACCGTCCTGCTCCCATGTGGGAAAGACTTGGGACCTTCCATGTCACTTCATCACCCTCATGCCTGGTTATCATGCTTGAAGCTAGGTCACCACCATGTCTAGAGTCAACCAGTAGGAAAGGGAAAAGGATGTGGATGAGACAGCCCAATGTCTAGAGCTCCAAGATGGCACACATCACATCCTGTCACATTCTATCAGGAAGAATGTGGTCACACCTAACTGCAGGGGACTGGGGATGCAGTCTCCAGCTACACAGCCATGTACCAGGGAAAGAAGAAGAAGGGGACTGAGGGACAACCAGCAGTCCGCACCATGTTGATATGACAAGAAATTATAGTTCAATGTGTATTTAGACAACTTAGGAGGTTGCACAGTAAAGACCTTGAAGAAGCTATTAAACAGCCCAGTTTCCTTATTGCCTCCTAGTGAAGATGTTAAATCCCTCTAAATTTAGAAGAAGTAACCAAGTGCTATGTTAAAATAATTCACCATATTGCCATAAAACTTGACTTAAGAGCACAACACTTAATAACATCAATATACAGGGTGTGGCAGAAGTAGGTTTACAGCGTGACTACAGGAAACAGAGTTTATTCTTGTATTATTATTTATTTATTATTGTACTATTTCCATATGAACAACTGTAAACCTACTTTTGCCCCGCCTTGTATACTGGCATAAGAACTAAGAAGAGTGAGGGCATGTATGGGTGTGGGGTGGGGGTGGGGGCAATGGTAAGATATGTACACATATAATACCTCAATAAAAAAAAAAAAGAACTAAGAAGAGTCCTATCTGATCTACCTTAGATCCCACACTGGCATCCTACAGTGGAAAGAGGCACCTAGTTCACTAGTGTGGCACAAGATATAACTTCCTGAAGAAAAGAAAAGGAAATTCTGATAAAAATACTGTGCTGTCATTTCCACCTGGCAATAGGCTGGCACTCCGCTAGGGCAGGTGCTAGGCTCACCAGTCTCTGGCATAACCTCCTTTCTTGCACCCATACTGCTCTGGCATGGCCCTGACATACACTGGGTTATACAAAACGTAGCCAATCCACTCGAACCTAGTGTTCAACTTTGACTGTGATGGCAAGAGACAGTTGTAGGGACGTGGGGCAATTACCCTCCACAGGACTTGCTGTTCACAGGCTTACTTCCTGTGGCTTTCTCCTGCATTTAACTTTTCTAACTAATTTTTACTTTTCTTTTAAAATACTTTTTACTATAATCTCTACTAAGAATTGAGTTGTCAAATTAGATAAAAACCTTTCTAGCCTCTCCTAAGTCACCTTTTAACATTTCAGTCTCATTGATTCATTGAAGATAAAATTTGCATGATAAATTCCCATAACATCAGATGACAGAATTCTACTTAAGCAAACACACAAAAATGAACTCTTGAGCCAAAGGTAAATCATTTGTGTTTTTAAAGTTTCACTGGCCCTTATTATCATAGATTACAACCACCCAGAAAGAAAAAAAATCACATAATCATCATGTTCTCATACAATTAGGCATATATACTTAGACAATCACCATGTGTGTTATTAACATAGAACTAGAAATAAGGTTTTCAAGCATAAGTCAAACTTAGCACCATTAGAGGAATCCTCCTATATAATAAAAGCCTAATATGCTAAGTGTCCAGTCATCCGTTCAACCAATCAAAGTGTAATATACTAATGATATGCTAAGGCCACTCAACCGCTCGCTATGACGTGCACAGACCACCTGGGGGCAGATGCTCCTACCAGTGGGTTAGCTTGCTGCTGGGGTCCGGCCGATCCACCAGTGGGATCCATCAGCCTGGCCTGCACCCTCATGCAATCCGGGACCGCTCAGGAGATGTCGGAGAGCTGGTTTTGGCCCAATCCTGCAGGCCAGGTCAAGGGACCCCACCGGTGCATGAATTCATGCACTGGGCCTCTAGTATATAATAAAAGCCTAATATGCAAATTATTCTACCGGGAGTTCGACAGCTCGCTATGATGTGAGCTGACCATCAGGGGGCAGCGTGGAACATGGCAGGCATCGGTGATGCGGCACTGGCAGCAGGTGTCAGTGGAGGCGCTGCCAGCCCCCAATGGGCCCTGATGAGACCAGGACTGCTGCAGGATGATGGAGCATCAGGCCAAGGCGGGTGCAAGCAGGGGCCCGATTGCCTGCTGATCGCCCTGTAGACGGCGACCAGAGGCGGCAGATGGGGGGCAGGGCCGCCACTCGGTTCCCAGATGCTGAGGGAGCCGGGCAGGGGGCCCCGATCGATCGCCCCACACGTGGGATGGTGGAGCAGATGAGGGGGCGGTCCTGGGCCACAGCAGGGTGCCAGGCGGGGCTGAAGGGCTGTGAGGCTGGGGGTGCCAGCTGGGGCTGTGAGTCTTGGGGGAGCAAGCTGAGGCCTGATCCCCACAGGCCACCCCGAGGGACCCCACCCATGCACGAATTGGTGCACCGGGCCTCTAGTCATTAAATAATGAATGGTGTCTCGGTGAATAAAGTGCTATGTACTTGAAGAAATCTTCAGAGGCACAGGTGAAATGTTGAGAAGGTTGGAAAGAGAACACACACCATTTTAAAAGCTTTTGCTGTTAGAAAAATTCAAGAAAGTTTTTAAAATCTTAAAAAAAATTGCCCTAGCCAGTTTGGCTCAGTGGATAGAGCGTCAACCTGCGGACTGAAGGGTCCCAGGTTTGATTCCGGTCAAGGGCATATATCTTGATTGCGGGCACATCCCCGGTAGAAGGTGTGCAGGAGGCAGCTGATCGATGTTTCTCTCTCATTGATGTTTCTAACTCTCTATCCCTCTCCCTTCTCTCCGTAAAAAAATAAAATAAAATATATTAGAAAACTAAAAATAAATTTAAAAATCTTTAAAAAATAAATTCACTGAAAAAATTGAATTCATGTTGAAGCTATTGAATAAAAAGAATAGAAATGGAAAATGCAGCCATAAGAATGAATATTAGATAGGAGGGAAACAGTCTGATCTATATGCCCCCAAATAGAAGCTTTTTCTTTTCTTTGCTGTCCTTTTATGTAAATAATTTCTTTATTTAATTTTCCTCTGAGTACAGCGACAGACTGGGATGTAACTTAAATCAATCAGCTGGTCAAAAAAGTCGTCTCCCAGGCCAAATCCTTTGAAAATGTACCATATGCGTTAATTCTCCAGAGCTCAGTTCAGAACCCACTGGTTAAAAATTATGTTAGACAGTGTATTGGTTCTTTGCTCTCCCAAGACCGTCAGAACCCATCCCTTGCTCTTATAAATTTGAGCTGATGTCTGGTTTTGTTTGGAAAGAGAAATCAATAATATAACAAAACACACACGGGGGAGATCCAACAAGGCCATCATTAATGTGCTAAATTATTTCTAATATCTATCTCCCTCCTAACTCCATGACTGCACATGTTTTGCATAGCAGTAAAGCTGTCTTTATCTGCTGAGCTGAAACAGAGGGGGGGGGGGGGGGGCGAACATTTGCATTTGACTTCTGCTGATAAAAATGAAACATTAAAATGCTATTTGGCAAGTTCGCAAAAGCCCAGAAGAGCAAAGCCTTATTCTTTTTTAGATGTAGTTCTTTACAGAGCCTCCTTAAGAGTGCTCAGTAGGGTGTGACCATATTGCTCCCCGTGGTCATCATATGGTTTGCCCACGCAGACGCCGAATTGTTTTGTGGATGTGAAATATTGTATGTTACCCCGAGAGCGGTGGAGCCAGTGGAGCCAGGAACTGTTGTTGAGACTGACAGTTACATTGTGTTCCTGAATAGTGAAACGGCAGAATCAAAAACACAAACGGACCCAGACAGAATGTCCTGACCTTTAAGAAAAAGCCTGATTGGATATGGTGTAAGCTCGCCTTCATCTCCCTCCATAATCCATTACACCTTTCTCAGCCCACTTTCTCAGGGTAGGCGGCTCATAGAAGAGCTTCTCTTAGATTCTTTATGTGAAATTATTTATGGGCCGAAAAAAAAACCCCAGGAGCACTGCAGTAAGTAGCCACTGTCCCCCCTATAACTTATTCTTGATAGTCATTTTATAGTAACACGGTTACTATAAAAACCAATATTAATGACAAATAGTGTTAGTTTCATTAATCCAATCAGATTGGTATTTGTGACTGCACTTAATTTTTTTTTAAATGCAGACAGATGCCCAGATAAGGGAATAAATGTGTAATTAATGTTTCCGAACAAATGTCATGTAAATGTATTTAAATTCATAAATTACTGTTTGTAATCGCTGTTCACCATATTGCCAACTTCAAGTGATCTAAATATAAAGTAGAAAATGCACAAAAGAGAAGCAGTCATTAATTCCTCATTTCTCTCTAGAGATTTTTCTATTGACCAAGATTATAAAATAATGGTTTTCTATATGAAAAACATTTCATTAATGCTTGACAAGTGTATGATAAAATTATATAAATAAAATAGTGTACATATTTTAAGTTTATATTTCAAACTTAATTGTTTTCACTTTATGGATGAGACTATTAATTGTCACTCTTTAAAAAGACCATGCTGTTCATGGGTAAAGATAATATGTGATATTTATGAAATGCAATGTCCTACACTGTCTGATAAAGCTCTATATGGTAAGTTAGGATGAGAGTTTTAGAGAACAGCTGAGATAATTAACATAACAAGATAATAGTTTCAACTACATGTTTATTTCTGCATGTAGAGGTGGGTAATAAAATGAAATTTTGACTGCTAGGAAAAGTTGAATTTCAATACCCAAATAAAATAGTCTAGATTCATGTTTACAGTAAAAAAAAATAGCAGCTCTTTATTCTTATTAAAAGATAGATTTATTTTTTATATATTTTTTCTAATAATTTTTCCCCTTAGACCAATCCTGTGGACATATAGCAGCCTTTTGAGGGTTCTCTCTGTCTTTCTCTTCCTCTCTCTTGTTCTTTTCCTGATTTCCAGGCTGCCCTTCTGCTAACAAAAATCTCCTCCATACATTAATATATTTGATTTCAAATGTTTCATATACATATACAGTACCACCAGATTTGTTACACAAGATTTAAAATATTTATAAGATTATATTACATTTACTTGTATATTTAACCTACCTCAACAGATACAAATACTTAACTTCTCATCGTATTTATAACTCTGAACTTTCGCTCTAAAAGTCTGATGATTGCACTGGTATTTCTTACATCTCTGTTATCCAAGAGGAAAGCATCTTCTAACTCAATTAGCATGCTAAAGAATGGGTTTGGTTTTGTGCTCCATTAAAGTCAACTAAATGGATGCGCTGCATGTCTTTATTTCAAAAATAAAGCTGAACAATTAAATCCCATGTCTCTTTGCTCAGCTTTTGATTCCACACAAAGCTTTCCCACTTGCTGCCTTTGGATGTAATGTTAACAAAGTCAGTTAGCATCAAGCACTGCAGTAACAGGCATGGCAGAAGTCCTTGTTTTTGCTCAATCAGTCTGTGTTCAAACTATCAGTTTGATTTATTTGTCCGCATTGACCCTTATTCACCACTTAATTATCCTCGTATAATGTTTCAAGAGGCTCCTGACACATAGAGAAAGACAATTGCCGATGTCCTGTGAAACAACTGTTGACCTGATGGGCCCAGATGAAGACCATGGGTCGAAGGTTGTTTGCTTTTGGAAGAACCCACTTCTCATGCCTGAGAGCTGTGGCCAGAGCCACTCACTAAGGACACCAAAGGCTGTTGGGTCAAGCTGTTCATCAGGTTCTCAGAGTGTGTGCTGACCATCAGCACAGGATGTTCACCGCATTTTGCTCTGCCAGTCTCTCTAAATTCCCTGATAGGTTTGGGATAATATTAGAGTTAAGAAAACAACACACACACACACACACATATACAAACACACCCTGCACTTCAATTTCAGCAATGTCCTTATAAGTATATGCTTACTGCTGTCATTGGAAATATATCTCTCACTTTATGTAAGAGCAGGAGGGACTTCAGAATCATAGGTACAAAATGAGAAATTGTATTATGAGCATTGAACTGTTTCATATTGGATTAGTCTCTAAGCTCCTGCTAACAAATCAGATGAATTACTATTTTATTGGAAAGCAAATGGGTATCTGTCTTTTTCTTCTTGCCAGAAATCTCAAAATAGAGTAATAAATTTAACTTGAAATTAAGAAAATTTATTCAGAGCTTTTGAAATCATAGCCACTACAATTTAAATATAAGTAAAATAAATGGTAGTGAAAACAGACAACAAATATTAAAATTTATAGAAAAAATTAAAAAGTATAATTTTATATTTATGAAGAGATTTTCTATAAAATCTGAAATTCTAACAAGTTGAGTCCATATTTCATTTAGCTCCATCAGACTACTAGGATACATAAATGGTCTTTACAACACCATACCAACCTCAGTTTGTCATTTTAACTTTTCACACGTTTTCCCCTTTGTTTGGTATGTTCTCCATCTTATTAAAATTTGGTCTCCACAGTTACCAATGTAAACTGACAGCATAACTCTTTTTCATAAATTAAAAATGTTCCTAAATGCTGTCTGAAGCTGATATTAGAAAATCGCAAGGATTCACGATCTGAGATGCCCTCCATTTGTTAGCAATTTTTATCCTTTCATAGTCTTGGCCTTTCTTTCTCTGTAATGGGTCTATGATAACAAATGTTACCACCCACACAGAAACAATATCATAAGAATTGGATAAATTACAGGCAGCATTTTGAAGATGAAAAACACCACATTGGTTAATGGGATTGTATGGATTTCAGGTGTACAAAAAAAAAGAAAGAAAGAAAGAAAAGGAAAGAAAAGAAAAGAAAGAAAAGAAAAGAAAAGAAAAGAAAAGGAAAGAAAAAACACCAAATATTTCTAAAAGCTACTTGGTGAGACACGCTATGACTTTAACCAGTTCCCTGGGAAACATTTTTAGAAGCCCCTGTAACCAGTATGAAAACCACCAGAATGTAGTCTTGCACACCCTACAACCCTGACCTCTCACTCCCTTAGCCTGAGGAGGTCTGAAATCCCAGCAGAGATGGTCTTGTGGCCAGTGACCTTCTACCTGATTCAGTACAGAGATGGTGCAGGTCAGGAGCCCCTGTGTGTTCGAGAGGCATGCATCTGAGTGGATATGCATTGGCAAAGACACATCAGCTACCTGCCGCCCTGCACACCCACCCAGCTTTGACCACATGGATCCACTTTTTTTTAGTTCTTTTCCACATAAAAGGATTCCATGAAGTTTAAAGAGTATTTTCTTTTACATCTCTGGATGTAGAAGCCTTCCAGCTATGGGATGACATACATCTGAGAATAAAATTGTCATTCTTAAAGCGGAAAGAATGCAAAGAGACAAGGTGGAATGGGCAGAAAGAAAACCTCAGGTGGAAAACTTGGCCTCCATCTCATCCTTTGGACCATTCCACCACCCTTCCATGGGACCTGCCATTTGTGCTGAAAACACCATTCCACCGCTTCCTCTGGTCACAGACACAAGGGGCTGAGATCTCCTGAGGGTTCCTGCCCAGGAAGAAGGCCAGTGGGAAGGAGAAGATACACACAACTGAGGATTGCTCCAACATGGAATCCTGCTCAAAGAAAGGCCACAGAGCTTTTCTCTCTGCTCTGGGCTTGGCCTCCAATGCCAAGAAAATGTCATATTATATTTCACTAGGAATCCCCCATATAATAAAGAGGTAATATGCAAATTGACCATCATTCCAACACACAAGATGGCCGTCCCCATGTGGTGAAAGATGGCCACCCCCATGTGGACACAAGATGGCCGCCACAAGATGGCCAGCAGGGGAGGGCAGTTGTGGGTGATCAGGCCAGCAGGGGAGGACAGTTAGGTGTAACTTGGCTGGCAGAGGAGGGAAGTTGGGGGTGACCAGGCCTGCAGGGGAGGACAGTTGGGGGGGGGCCCTGCAGGGAAGGGCAGTTGGGGGGGACCAGGCCAGCAGGGGAGGGCAGTTAGGGGCGACCAGGCTGGCAAAGGAGGGCAGTTAGGGGTGACCGGGCCAGCAGGGGAGGGCAGTTGGGGGCAACCAGGCCTGCAGGGGAGGACAGTTAGGGGTGACCAGGCCAGCACGGGAGGGCAGTTAGGTGTCAATCAGGCTGGCAGGGGAGTGGTTAGGAGGTGATCAGGCTGGCAGGCAGAAGGGGTTAGGGGCAATCAGGAAGGCAGGTGAGCAGTTGGGAGCCAGCAGTCCTGGATTGTGAGAGGGATGTCTGACTGCCCATTTAGGCCCGATCCCTCGAGGGGTTGCAAATTGGAAAGGGTGCAGGCTGGGCTGAGGGACATAACCCCCTCTCCCCCCGTGCACAAATTTCGGGCACCAGGCCTCTAGTGCTCAATATAAAATACTCCCTGAGAAAAATGCAGCCATCTTAAAATTTTGTGTTTTATCTCACTCTTCTACTCAGACATCCTTTCAACCTGAAAATGTCTTTTTTTAATTTGAAAAAAATAATTTGTTTTCAATTCTTATAGCTAATTATACCTGTTTCTTTCAAAAAGAGATGTGTCAAAAACCTACTGCCCACAGCTGAAGGATTCTCTCATAGATCTACTTGGGCATTTGTCTGCTACTAGTTATTAAAAACAGGACATGAATATAAAAGTAACCAATGGGAGAAAGTGTACCCAGGAGCCATAGAAATAGGCACATGTTTTACCAGATATACTTAACTAACTCCCATCAGCATAAACATCCCAACTAATGGAATTAAGGCTAATATGACCCTTACCAAGAAGATAAGAAGAAATGAGACTCTGACAATAATTCTAAATTTACCAGCATATTGTGGGTTATTATAAATAGGGTTAATACTTGATTAGATTTATCTTTTGATGGAGTATAACTTCAACAAACTATGCATTGGCCCTCCTCAAGACAGTGGATAAAAAATATTTGCTTAAATATATATAATGTCTCTAATACTGGAATAAATACAGCACTGAAATAATTGGTGTTTGAATTACTTATGAGCTTTAAATTGCAAAATGTTGCATTAAAATAAAATAGTAAAATTTTCTCATGTTGTTTTTCTTTCTGTTAAGAGTCTGAATCCCTTGCATTAAATTATTTGGATTCTGGGAATTTGTAATAAACTCAGCAACCAAAAGAGACCATGTATCACAGAAAATGATGCAGGGAAGATAAAGACATGAGGTTAAAATCATTCTAAATCTGTGTTGCTTAAAGCTTCTATATTTTATTCAAATTTGTTCCTTCCCCGTAAAACACAGATACTGAATCTGAGAAGACTGCACAAATATATTTTACAAAGAACAAAGAATAGATTTAATGTATGGTTTAACAGTGTATCAAAAAGCATATGAGCATTAGAAGTACATTTGTTAACGAACTGCACAATACAAGCACCGTGATCTTGCTCATTGAAAATCAACTACTTGTGGAGGAAAAACATAAAAACCCTTAATTTTCTTATTTTACACAAGTCTAATACAAAAAAGCACTTTGAGACCAAGTATTCAGTGGAGTCTCTAATGTTGACCCCAAAGTTCAAGGTGGCATTGTTATGTCTGATTCTCTGTGTGATGGCAGAGGGGCTTCTGTTTCCCAGAATTTTGTAAGAAAAATCAAGTTGTGTTTTCCGTGGCAACCTCTGTAAGCAAAATTTCAAATACACTTTTAATAAAAATACATGAACATGTAATATTTTCTGATTAGTATAGATAGATGAAAAACGATTGCTGTTGTTTTTATTTGGAAAATTTATGACCACAAAGTCAGTATATATCAAAGAGTTTGGCCAACACACACCAATAAAGCATTCACCTACTGGGTTATGTTAAAACAGGGCAAGATAAAAAGTAAAGTTAGTTCATTTCTTCCCATCACAACAAAAAGGTTGATAAAGAACATACTTGATATCCAACAGAGCTCCCTGCTGGCTTCAGTTACCTGGGAGTTTGGAGCCTGTGGTTTGAATAATGTTTCCCCTACAATAGGAATGACAGCAGAAGTGTGGAGAGACTGATGGGGCTTCCTGCAGCCTCAGCTTTTAGAGTTCAAACTCATTCTTTATTCTCAAGTAGAAGCTATAACAAATGTGGAAATAAATAGTCACTGATCTTCTGATGTTTCTTTTTTGGTGCTGGGAATGACATAACAGTTCACCCAGCAGAGGTGAGCTAACTGCTTCAGACTACATTCCAGAATTATGTAAGTTTTCAAAAGAATTAGCAAAGAATAGTTTTTCATAATTTCACTTTAAAATAAATGCCTATAAATAAGATTCATGGAGAAATAGGGTTTAGACAGTTGGGCAAGCTAAAGATGATAAAAATAATAAAATCTAGAATATTAATAGACTTCATACACATGCATGAATTCTCATTTTAATGACTATATTTTTGTCTCCTCAATTCTGGAAAACATTTTGCCAAAATAATAAATTTTTAATAAAAGTATTCAAATTTTAACATGAAGTATAATACCTAAACTAGCATTCATATTTTTAAAAGGAATGTCTAAATCAGTAACAAAGAGATATCTACTTGGTCCTCAGGTACTTGGCTATTAGTTATCTGTTTCTTAAATATGTATATCAAGGAAAAGATTTAGACAATACATTTTGTAATTGCATATATTATTGTCTAATAGTTTTTAACCATTAAAATAAAAATTACAATATTTAATAATCATTCCAATTTTTGAAGTCTACATATGTTTTTGTGATTTAGCAGCTACATTTCAAGCAATGCCCAGAGGAAAATACTTTAACTTCTGATAAATTAAAGTTTAAGTTACTGGGAGATGGCGACAAAGAAAATTCTGGCCTGAGTTAGAATGATGAGCTATAGAGCAGTTCTGAGTGACCACCAGAGGGCAGCATCCTCAAGTGGTTGAGGGTGGGGAGGGGAAAGAGGAGCCTAGGACAGGTGTTTAGCTGCATTCTTTAGAACTTGAAAGCTTCATACTGTTTTTTAATTTTCCCAATTGAAACCCAGAAGTGTGAGAACAAGGATTTTTGTTCTCCAATTTTTAAAAAAAGTGGAAGAAATTCCAAAGCAGAAATAGCAATTTATAACACTTAACCATGTGCCCAATACCATTTTAAGTGCTTTACATATATTAACTCATTTCGTCCTCATAACAACCCTGTGATGTGCACACTGTTATTACTCCCAATCTTACAAGTAAGGAAACGGAGGCACAGGGAGCCTCAGTCACTTGTTCAAACCAAGTGGTGGAGCTGAAATTCCGATTAAAGCTGCTGGTTCCAGGGTCCAGGCATATGTTCTCTACTAGAACTGAGACTTCTCAATACACTCTCTTCCACTGAATCATTAGGCCTGTCTGATAGGCTGAAAGTCAGATAGTAATTTATTTCTCATCCCATCTTCTTGAATGATACAATTACATTTCCCTCTTATTTTCCATAATAATAACAACTCATCTGTACTTTTAAAAAATGCATTATTTCCTTGAAATTCACACTATTACAAACATATCTATCATATTAAGACTTGTCAGAGAAACCAGGTAGATGGAAGAAACTTGGGGGGGGAGGGGAAGGGAAATACCTGTGATATTCTCAACAATAAAGATTTAAAAAAAAAGACTTGTCAGAGAGAATAATGTCCATTTTAAGTTTTGAATTTTCAGAAGGCAGAAACCTAATTGTGCACAAAAATAAAGTCTAGAGCCTCAGCCAGCATTGGGCTTATAAAATGGTAAAACCAATAGCTCAAATAAGGGGAAAACAAAGAATATCTTATAGAAAAGAGAAGTTGGAAATTAATATGAAATAAATCTGAACTGTCAAGTACACCATTCATTTGACATTTGTAGAGAGGTAAGGGCAGAATTAATGACCCCTTCACAGAGTAGAGCCTTGAATTATGAGTAGGATGTTCCTCAAAGACAAAGAGATGTGGAAGAACAGGATGTGCTGAGGCTTATGGTCTGTGGAGGAAGGTGCAAGGGGAAGAGCAACAAACATAAGGGACAAAGGTGTGTAAAGGGCCTGGTATGAAAAATCTTAGTAATGGACTCAACCTTTAGTTTGTAAGAAATGGAGAAAGTATAGGTTAAGCCCTAAAGCTGGATAAAAGTGTATATCCAGGGTGCAAGGTAAAGATCAACCTCTGACATGGTATTAAGCATTTGTATGAAAGACTGAATAATGAGTTCCTTTAGGGTCACAGATGCTGCCAGGTCAGGAAAGCAGGCTAACATTTTATATGCCTTGACGAATTGAAGAAGCAATATTTAAGAAGAAGTAAGAGAAGACAAATGTGGAGAGGAAATGAGTAAGGACACTTAAAGAAGAGCTAACAGAAGTAGTGTCTCGGACCATGCATGCCATGGGATTTAGATAATGACAGTCTTGTTTGCCAGTCACTGTCCAGCAGTCTCAGACCAGCAGCATGATTTTAAGATGGCCCAGTTACTTAAATCAAACTTTTTTGAACATAGGAATGTTCCCCTCAAGTAATTTGAATGCTACCGCCTTCTAGGCACCGTGCGAGGTACTGGGTAATCAAAGATGTAAAACAGATGATTTCTGCCGTCAAGAAGTTCACAGTTGGCCCTGGCCTGGTGGCTCAGTTGGTTAGAGCATCACCCCATACTCCAAAAGGTTGAGGGTTTGATTCCTGGTCAGGGCATATATCTAGCTTGTGGATTCGATCCCAGTTGGGGCATGTATGGGAGGCAACCAGTCAATGTTTCTCTCTCACATCAATGTTTCACTCTCTCTCTCTCTCTCAAATCAATTAAAAAAAAACACAACACCCACCATATTCTCAGATGAGAATCTTTAAAAAGTTCACAGTTGTACAGGGACAGAGTAAAGATGACAATACAACAAATCATTGCACTATGACTGAGACAATCTAATGAAGAGCTGTCTATATAGTTATATGATTTAGAGAAATAAACTAGTCAATCAGAAGGATGTTCTTATTGTTCTCTGGAACTCGCAGTTCAAGGATGTTCTTCCTTTCCTCTCCTCTTGTAGAAAATTCTATTTATCTCTCAAAACTCATTTCTCTGAAGAAGTCACTAATTCTTCCCTCACCCCAGCTCTTAAAAATCCTGAAGCTACTGGGTACTGTGTGATCCTGTGTGTGAGGTGGATAGTGTGGACAATGAATTGGAGAGGAACATAACTGTAGGCAGGTTACTCAGTGTTCGTAACTGTTTGCACTCTCCACCTTTGCCACATTCATCAATGGGCATAGTATATTTCCCTGCTCCAATGACTTTGAGCTTGGCCAAGGGACTCACTTTGGCCAAAATAATCTTGAAGGACATGACATAAGCCACCTCCAAGCAGAAGCTTTAAATGAGCATGATATGGCTCTATCCCCCTTGAGCTTGTGCTACTAGTAAATCTCAAATGGGGGCTGCTCTTTCATCTGGTGCCACAATGGGAAGACACATGGAGCCCAACCAAGCTCAGCCAAGCCCAGACAAGCTCAAGGTCAAATTAAAGTCCTCATATAATGAGAGCAATAATTTTGGGATTGCTTGTTGTCACAGTAATTGTTGACTAATGAATCAGGTAAAAAGTTGTGATAATTCAGATAAGAAGTGACTGTGGCATAAATTCTAGTGGTGATATTGAGGATGGGGGAGTCAAGGGCTATATAGGAAGTAAAACCCAGAGGACCCTAGTAATTAAATGGAGGTGAATGTGAAAAAAATAGAGGAGTGAATCATGATATCCAGATATCTGGCTTAGCTACTGGGGAAGGGAAGCAAAGACATATGTTCAAAAACTAAAGGTGTTGGATCCTTTAATGCATGCAAAGAAAATAATGGAGAACAAGTTAACACTAAAAAGTATTTTAATACATGTGCGTGATTGTAATTACTAAAGTGCCTATCATCCATCTCTATTAAGCATCTAACAAGTGGAAATAAGCTTAATTTGCATGAAAAGAGGTTATTACACTCAAGAATGACACTTCTGACTAGAAAGGTTGTTAGATATTAGAATGCATTATCCATGGTATTCAAAGAATTTTCTTTTACAGAATATATTTAGTTCCAGATTAGACATGGAATTTTCAAATTAATTATGAAGGAAGATATTTTCTAGGAGTGTGATTTTACACTATTCTTTCCTCTTCTTCAATGACTTCGACTGGGTTAATTTTATCTCCCTGGGCCTTCCCTTCACCATCTATAAAACAAGGAAATGGAACTAGATGATTTTCGAAACACCTCAAACCTTGGAAATAATAAAACAGACCCTGCCAGTCCCCAAGGGCATAAGGATAAATCCTCAGCTTGGGTTATAAACAGTGCTATGGGAAAGATGCTTATATATCATGCCCTTTTATATTCTGACATTGCTATAGAGAGAATATACTCTTTTTAAAACACAGATATACTCCTTTTCTTATAAAAAAAAGAAAAGACAAGAAAAACGAGCTAAGCCTTAGCTGGTTTTGCTTAATGGATAGAGTGTCAGCCCTCAAACGGAAGGGTCATGGGTTGATTCCAGTCAAAGGCAAGTACCTAGGTTGCAGGCTGGATCCCCGGCCCTGGTCAGGGTGCGTGCGGGAGGCAACCAACCGATGTGTCTCTCTCACACTGATGTTTCTCTCTGTCTGTCTCCTCATTCCCTTCCACTCTCTAAAAAACAATTACAACATTTTAAAAAAACTAGCTAAAATTATTTTTTACATAATTAAAGTGTGCAAAAAATGGTTGAAATGTAATTTCCTGTGACTTTTTTCTATAAATATAAATTTCAAATATTGAATGCCTGAATCCTTGCTCCATGTACCAATATAATTAAACTTAACAGCTTGGCCTGAGTTGCTACACTTTGCCTTGGAGGAAATATTTGGTTAAGCGATATCTACATGAGACTTTCAACCTAACTCAGCATAACACATAATATGTAATACTCATAATTCTTGGGTTTGGCAATTGATCTGCTTTTACAGCTACTTGATTCTTAATAACTGGGTACATTTGATATAATTTAACTTTGTTAAATGAGATTTTGCTTACAAAACTCCTGATATATATATATATATATATATATATATATATATATATATATAATTATTATTATTTTTAAAGGGTCCTTAGCATTTTTATGTCAGGTGTGGTGTGGAGGTGCTATCCAGGTAGTTCTAAGTTTGATCCAATATAACTGATATCATAGATTACCAATCACTTTACAACATTTATTGGGTAGCAAGTCCTGCAAAGTCTGATACTATATGATGCAGAAGGGAAGGAAATGGGTGTTAGAAAATAGCTTATGCCACAACAGACCCAAAGAGGAAGTTAGGTTGCAAAATGAAAAGAAAAAGGTCTCTGATCACAATGTTCTTTAAATTCTAAAAATGAATAAGAACATGCTGACTCTTAATCTGCCAGCTAAAAATAACGCAATAGGTAGTCTTAAAATGTAAAGGGGAGCTGGATTAAAAAACTTGCAATCGTGAATCCTGAAATAATTACTTATACTATCAACCTAGCATTTTTTATGCCCTCTTGGCTAATGAAAAGTTTTACAGAGGATTTCTCCTGGACTCAGAGTTAGTAGGAAACAATATTTTTGAGCTAAAAATGTCAAGTATGTAATCGTTCACATAGGTACTTAATAAAAATGTATTCAGTAATAGATTATTAGGTTAAAACCCCTCAAGTCTGCAAAGGAAAACTATTATAATTTTACCTATTTGGCTCAACCTATCCAGCATGAAATAATTACAGTAATGGCTGTTGTGTGTGTGCTAGAAATTCTACACTAGTATTTATTTGCAAGCAAAGTAACAATTTTTTAGTGAGAGGAGGGAAAAACATGTAATGGTTATTTCAGGTCTTATTCTCTGGATTCTGATATGAATTACTGGTCTTAATTTATGCACCAATTATATAAATGCATAATAGCCCTAGCCAGTTTTTCTCAGCAGTTATAGCATCAGCCCATGGACTGAAGGGTCACTTGTTCAATTCTGGTCAAGGGCACATACCTCAACTGCACGTTCAATTCTGGTCAAGGGCACATACCTCGGTTGCAGGTTCAATTCTGGTCAAGGACGCATACCTCAGTTGCCGTCAGGGCATGTGAGGGAGGCAACCAATCGATGTGCTGTCTCTCCCCCACCCTTCCACTCTCTCTGAAAATCAATGGAAAAAAATATCCTCTGGTGAGGATTAACAACAACAACAAAAAAAGTATAACACCAAACACTCATGGGGTGTACATGTGCCAGGCTCTGTTCTAATCATAATTATGTGTGTGTGTGTGTGTATATATATATTATCAGTTAATTCTCTCAAGGTCTGAGGTTGGTACTATTACCCCATCATGCAGATGAGGAAACTATGAAGGGTCTGGGAGTTTTGCCCTTTATGCAGGCTAACAATTTAGCGGCCACGGTTTCATGGATGATAGCAAAAGACATGAGACTCTAGGCTAGAGACAAAGGACTCTATGACTCCCAGCACAATAGGCAGCATGAATTTTTCATATTTACGTCAACCCCCTATTCCCCTACGTGTTACTGTGGTGCTGAGAGTGGGCCTGGTGCATACTGCACATGGAGTGGGTTTGCATCACAGCCAAAGAATTCCAAGCATAGGAAACCCAACTTTTTAAATGGGCCATAAAAAAACTTGCTTAACCTTTGCCCCAGAGAGAGATGTTATTATACTGTACTGCAAGCAAATCTGCCCTCTCCTCTGTAGACAGGTCCTATTACCTTCTTCCAAGGCTGTTTGCGATACAAACATCCTTGGAAAGGGTAGTCCAGACCAGAACAAGAGTTGTCAGTGCCTGCTTGCAAGTCACAAGGAACATGAGAGATCCACGGAGAACTATCTTCCAATGTGCTTCTACAGCTAGAACCATGTGGCTACAGCTATTTGTGTGCAACACACTGGTATAGCCAGGGTCAATTTGCAGAAACTGAATGAAAATTTTGAAAATTGTAACTCTAAAAAGGCTGAAGCTTGTCCAATACGCATGTGCTTCCTAAAGGAACTAGATCCACAGGCACCTTTGGCTGCATTACAGACAGACAGGAGCAAGGAGAGACGAACATGTGAGCATTTGTGTATCAGGACTTGATGTGTTACCTGACTTAATCTTCATAACACTTTGAGATAGAGATTTTTATTACCTCTGCTTTTCAGATGTGGAAACTGGTACACAGAGCATCTAGTAACATTTCAAATAACCATGAAATGCCATAGCTAAAATTTGAGCCCGGGTGTGCCTAATGCCAGAACCTATGGTCCTGACAGGTCCTACCCCCCTCCCCACTGTCTCCTGACAGCACAAATGTATGATGCTCAGCAATCAACATGAGGTGAGCTTGATCCAAATACAGCACCCCAGAATCTTTTAATATTCCTCACAATTATAGGTTGTAGTGTGGGACAGGAAAAGATATTCTCAGTGGAAATTGGCTTGGGATGAGCAGTAATAGGTAGAGGAAAGAGAAGTGACAAGAGAGATTGGCGTTGTTGGACAGTCCATATGGGTCACACTCATGTAGAAGGAAGAGCATAGTCTGAGGGACTGATGACACATCATCCAGCTGAGAATCACAACCATCCTAGCTTGGTCATTCTACTGAAGACTAGTTATCTAAAGTCTCTGAGCCACACTTGTGTGGTTGTAAAGTGGAGATACTACTGACCCTTACCATATTACAAAATATATTCCTTATCTGTTGCTGTTGAAGGGTAACAGAATATGCCACCTCCAAGTATTTCACTTTAGCATAAGGATTATTTTGAGCAGAAGGCAATTAAAAAGAAACAAATGCAATAAAAGCTCTCTGTCTACTTCCTATTTGCCTAAAAGCAGGATGCACATTTATAAAGATGACCCCCCTTCCTCTCCCCTCTCTACAGGAAGAGCAGAGTGAATCACTGGAGACAACTCTAGACCTTTACTAGGCACCAGAGGAATCTAGGTAGCAAACCTAACTAACCTGTGTTTACCATTATTTGCCTGTCCACAATTTTCTACCAGTAAGAGAGGAAAAAAATAAATGTCCTTCTAAATTCTTCTGGCTACTCTAATAATCAAATTGACATAGAGTAACAGGAGGAAAGTACCAAATTTATTATGTATGTACACATAGGGGTTCCAATGACACATTTGGCAGTTAGGATTATATTTCATTCTGGACTAAGCAGAGGTAGGTATCTGGGACCTCAAAAGGAAAGTAGGCAATTCATAAGTAGATCAGAAGGAGCAAAATTTGATAGACAAATTCTTGCCAGGCCACCCAGAAAGAATGGGACACAGAGGGAAGTCTAACAAACAGAAGTTGCTAGATTGTACCATATGCCACACTCAGTTCATATTATGTTAAAGTGATAGCTCCTTCTTTTAAGCATGTTTTCCCCATCTAAATTCATTTAGGCAGGTGTGGGGAGAGTCAAACGTTCTTTCTGAAACTTTTGTTTCTTAAAATAACCAGCTTAAAATCAATATCCCAAAAAGCATATTTAAAGGTGGCAAAACTTTGTTCTCCCTCAATGATGTTCCACATTCCATTACTTCTGCCTTATTTTATTGGTTAGAGCAGTGGTTCTCAACCTTCCTAATGCCGTGGTCCTTTAATACAGTTCCTCATGTTGTGGTGACCCCCAACCATAAAATTATTTTTGTTGCTACTTCATAACTGTAATTTTGCTACTGTTATGAATCATTATGTAAATATCTATGTTTTCTGATGGTCTTAGGCGACCCCTGTGAAAGGGTCGTTCGACCCCCAAAGGGGTCACAACCCACAGGTTGAGAACCGCCAGGTTAGAGGCAAGTCTATAGATCCAGCCCACAGTGAAGAGGAGAAGATTCATAAAATGTGAATACCAGGGAGCAAGGATCATTGAGGGTCATCTTGGAAGTCTGCCTAGGCATCTGAGTGAGAATCTGACAAGGTGATATGTTTAAAGGCACTTAGGAGTCTGGTAAGGTTAGGACTGCCACTCAAACATGACATTTCCCCTACAGCTTAAATTTTCATAATGAGAATTAGATATAATTTCATTAATTAAGTGCATTAATTTCATCCCATGCCTGTTGGTTAGAATGTAGTTTGATCAGGTTGTTGGCACGGTGTCCCTGAGAAACTAGCTGTCTCGGATCACATAGCTTCTTTGTTTGAGTGGTTAGAAGCTGGCTGAAGTATGGGAACTACACTACAGATTGCTTTAACCTTATTGTTTTTGTAAAAAAACAAACGAAGTTATATCAGTTTGGAATTTTACCCCCAAAATGAGAATAAATAATAATGATGTAGAAATTCATTGATTTTTGTTCTGATCTTAAGGTGCTATTCCTATCATTGCCTGTAACATTAGATTATTGTTTTCTAATTTTGATTAACCACTTTATTTTAGTTTGTTATAGCAAAATATGTATCAATAAAACTCTTAAAATTGAATTTTCTGCAGGAAAAATAAATGGACTTCTGAAATTCTCTAGTTCCTAACCTCCTTTTGCCCAACCACCCAATTGAAATCAATATTTTATCAAACATTTGTGAATAGACAAAGCTTCTTTAAGAACCAATGATCACATTATAGCAAGAAATGATTTTGATTTACACAATATGATTTACACAATATGATTTTGATGCTAATGGGTTAGCTCTCTTTTGGGATTCTCTCCCTCTGTAAGCCCTGACTTTCTTCCAGGTCCACCTCAAGTCTTATCTCCTCCATGACATCTCCCATTGCTCAAGCCAACACCAAGTTTTTCTGTATATGTAAAATTCTACTACACTTAGTGTTACTATCTTATGACAAGACTATGTTATATGATTTCTGTTTCATGGAGTCTTTTTTCCCCCCTCTCTAAAAGATGCTTATAGCCCTAGCTGGTTTGGCTCAGTGGATAGAGTGTCAGTCTGCAGACTGAAGGGTTCTGGGTTCGATTCCAGTCCTGGGCACATGCCTGGGTTGTGGGCTCAATCCCCAGTAGTGGGTGTGCAGGAGGCAGCGGATCAATGATTCTGTCTTGTCATTGATGTTTCTCTCTCTCCCTCTCCCTTCCTCTCTGAAATCAACAAAAATGTATTTGAAAAATAATAAAAACAAATAAATGATGCTTATAAACTCCTTAAAGGCAGTAACTTTATCATTTGTGAGCTTGTTACACCTGCTTCTGGGGGCCCATTATTGACTGATGGAGCAAAAAACTGAAGAGAAAAGAATTTTGGACTAAATGTAAGAAGTTAGAAATTTCCTAAATTCCACATTCAGCCCACATACACACAAAAAACAAACAAACAAACAAAAAAACCCACTTCCCTTTCTAGTGTGGACATGTCAATCTTTGCCCAGACCATATCCAACTTTGAAGACAAGGACTATTTTTTTTTCCTCATCTTAGTTTTGTCTCCCCTTCACTTTGTGCCAACCTCTCCTCACTGTGTCATTAAAAAGTCTATCAAAGTGGTTTGCAATAACCTGAGCTGGTCTAGAGTTTATACCAAAGAGCCATTTACTAAGAAATGAATCCTGGTGCTGTAAGTGGTAGGTCTAACACCAAGAGCACATTCTGGCTTGGCTGTCTGGAGCCTCTGCTTGAGGGCTTCCTTTCTTTGCTAAGCAAAGAAGACCATCCATGATGCCTGGTGGTAGATCAACTTCCTACCATTGCCCCTGACTTTCCCTCCCAACAAAAACAAAACAAAACAAAAAAACCTGTAAATGTAAGAACAGAAACAAAAGGAGTGTGTTTCCTTTCTTTCAAGGCAGGGAAACTGGAATTCTACCAAATGGGGCCCATCTTGTCTATTCTGTAAAGTGGGTAGATTCGGACAATACTAAATACCTTTCAAGAAAATCCTGTCTCAGACTCTCTGGTCAAATGGTTCTATCCTATGTGAGGAGCCTGCAAGCCTCTACCCCTGCCTGGGCCAGGAGTGAGAGGACTATGACTAACTGGGAAGGTAAATTAACTTTGTTTACTGGGCAGAATCAACCAATCCTAACACATTTTTATGTTATTTGGTGTTTTGCCAATATTAATTCCATCTGTAATACGTCCTTTCCAAGACTCAAACAATCTGTCTGTTTCATCTCATTTTCTTCTACAATCTGTGGGTTTTCATCTCTATTAGCTGAGTTTCCTGGGAATTGAGGAAGTTGAGAAATTGCATAAGCCAGAACAGTTGGCATAATGGGTCAGGGGACAGAGAGTGCAATCCAACAAACATGTATTGGTATTTTACTTTATGCAAGGTTCTGTGTTAACTGTTTAGACAGAAAGGTAAGTAAGATACAAGTTCTACCCTCCATGAACTCACAGTCTGTGGGAATTACATGCATGCACACATGCGCGCGCGCACACACACAGTCAGAGTAGGCCAGTCAGAGTATGCCAAGTGATTCAATAGAGGGAGAAAGTAAGTGCTGAGAAAAAAGAAAAATTCATTCTGACTGAGAATATTAGAAACTTCATGGGTAAATTAATATTTCAGATACAATCTACAAGTTTCAATAGGCAAGAAGATGTAGTTGTTACATGGAAGAAAATTTGACCATTGGGAGATTGGTTTAAGATTAAAATATTATTTTGACTTTTCATACCATGAAGTTTTAGTATTAATAATAAACATATCACTGGGGTATTTCAACTTATATTCGTATATATAGGAATATCAGGCATTCTGTTATATATAAGAGTTTCCATGCCTTTTCTGTTTGTTCTATTAGTAACCTTTATGTAAAGATTTCAGTTTGGATCAAGAAACGTGTTCACAAACCTTTATTCCTGATTCTAGTGAGTCTCACAGCCATAGATAGTTTAGACTGAGAGACTTGAGCAATTATGTAAGCTAAACTCATCTGACATACAAGTGAATGGTTAGTTAGCAATAGAATTTATACTAGAACCCAAGTCTTCTAATACTTCTCTCAGGTGCCTTCCACAACTGCCCTGAGACTCAGCCCTGTGAAGGCTCTTGGGAGAGAGAGGCCTCTTGCTCCTCTTCTATTTTTGTTTTACATTTTGTTGGAGAGGAGAAGGGAGAGGCAATGATGGGAAATTAATATTATCCCCTGGCCTCACAAACAGGGTCTTTTGCTTAGTAAGGAAGGTCACTCTTCCCAGTTAGCCAGGCAATTTAAGATCACCTGGCAGGTCTTCCTAGGACACCACACGTCCTTCTCCCTTTTGCTTCCCTCTGGGTCCCACAACTGAATTTTCCTCTTACCTTCTCCCATTCCTCCCTCCTAGTTCTGGGAATAATTGGGCAGTGGAAGGGAGCCCACCAGCATGGAAACCCCCTGAGGGCAGGGTTTTGTCTATTTAGTTTGTTTCTGAGCAATGCTTGGCACATAGTAGGTCCAGGCAAGAAAAAAAGGGGGGTGGGTGGGGCTTAAAATGAGGTAGGAAGGATTGAGGGAGACTTTCTGAAATATAAAGACAAAACCAGAAAAAGTATGTGATTATGTTATTTTTAAAAGAGAAGATTGGTCTATAATCTTCCTAAAGTTGTAGTTCATATGTTGGTTCATGATGAGTTGGAATTAATGAATCAAGCCAGCACACAATGTGTATTTCACCAAGGAGAAAAGAGTTGGGGCCAAACCCACCTTGGGTCACCCCCGCCCAACCCCTGACACAGGCTCCAAAAGCACAATAGCCATGTCTGACTCCCAGCAGCACCTCCCAGTACCGGGCATCTGGATGCAGAGGACACAAGGATTCGTTGCAAATTCAAGTTTGTGTGCACATCTGAGTAACAGACTTAATGAACAGGATTTTCTTTTTTACAGTGAGAAGAGAGCTACAGAGTCATGACTTTCTTATATTCAACCCGAGTTTAGCCTCTTCTCAATTGACCAACTCTTCAGTTTCTGAAAATATTTCACCAGTAGTAATATATTGATGATTTAAAGTTTGGCCTGCACTTGATGAGTATTCCAGGGTGGCAAAGCTGGTGAAAAATTGTTTATCATGCCAGTTGCCTATGCCTCTGGTGGATAGATAGTACAGGACAAAAAATGATCAAAAAAATGATCTATTTTTTCTTTCCAGATACATATATGGCAGCAATACTTTTACTGTGGAATGATGATGACAGTCTCCAATTTGAGTGAGCCTGGTGCCACGTTTCACTCAGAATCCCAGCTTGTTTAAAACAAGTCCAAATTCTTTCCCCTCCATTTAAAGAAAGAAATCCAAACAGCACTGTTTTAGCTGCTGTGTTTCAGGATGCTGAAGATTGAATAGAGTTGTAAGACGAGTAGGGAGACAATCCAAAGACCGTACTCATGTGTGCGCGTGCACAAACACAGGTTTTATGAGAGGTGGTGTTTACCCGGGAGCAGTATTTATAGCTCTGCATAATTTATAGCTTTTAAATCTAATGTTATAATGCAAATAAAGTTTTTTCTTCTGGAGTGATGAGCTCATGAATAAACCTGAAAAGGATGTTAGGCTGGAGACAGAGTTGGGAAGAGGAGGCTGCGAATGAATTAGTGTTGCCTTGCTTTCTCCAGCAACTGTCACTGCAACCATGGGATCAGCTCACCGCTCAGCATGAGCGCACCGCTATGTGTGACATGGCGCTGAACCATCCCCGTCCGAGGCAACAGACCAGGAATGCTGCTGAGCCCACCACGCAACAAAAATGTATGAAATGGCATGAGCAGGAAAACACGATTTCTGGGTCTTATCACCGAAAGGATTTCCCCCCTCCTAGATGAATGCTCACCTCTCACTGAGCAACTGTCACCCGCTTTATTTCTACACGAATGTGGCTTTTACAACTCATAATTAAGGGCAGGATCTTTATAATCCCATCAGGATGGAAGGTCTTTTTAGCGCCTGAAGGCAGTTCATTTACAGGATACTTAGGGCTGTTGTTTTCAGGAGTTAATTGGACTACGGTTCATTCGCATGTCCTGAACATGCATTTTCAGTCTACACAAGAACTCCACTTCATGACTTTTCTAAAACACATTCTGGAAGGCTGGTGTCCGTGATCCTGGTGAAACAAATACTACTCGAGACACGATTTGAACTTGAGAGACACATCACAGCGGAGGAAATAGCCAAAACCCAATCAGACATTCTCCAAATTAACATAAAATACTGTTTCTAAGAAAGAAATTATACAGTATAATAAATTGCAGAAGTCGATGCCTCTTCATTAAAGCAAAAATGATCTAAAAGTTCTTCAGGAGTTCAAATTTAGAGTTTTTCACGGGAACTGTGTTTCACAGAAGCAATGGTGGACAATACGCTTTAGTTGTCACCATGGAGTTTTGGGAGAGTGGGGAGACTTAAGGGCTAATTTGCTTAAAATTCATGGCTGATTTTATGGGGAAACATTACCTATTTTATTCACAAGCTATAAGGTTTCGAAGACTATCGATAGAAACATTAATTTAATGGATCCAAATCCTAGCTCTTCAGCATATTAAAAGAAGCCCAACCAGAAAGTTATCAAATGATACAAAGTTGCATACAAACACATCTATCAATCTAAACAGATATTGGAGTTTTGTAGATCCTACTCTTTTCGATTGCTACCCTCTATGCCAACAGGCTCAGGTCAGATCAGCCTTCCAGATGGAATTAGCCTTATTTTCCCCACAAAGATTCTGTAAGTTTTCAGTTGATCATTGTTCATATGAACACTAACCAGGCAAGTTAATGAGGCTAACCTAGCACTATCAACCCTTCTCTCCCTCCCTTTCCTTCTGAGTAACTCTCAAGCACCTGAAAACGACCCAATCCATGGATAATTCCACACAAAAGAGCAAACAAACAAAATCTTATAAGATGCATTTAAATGGAATATACAAAATTAAATTTTAAAAAAATTATTTAAAAATTCTTGAGCCTTAATTAGATTAAAAACATGTTGCTCTAAAAATAATTTACTTGTGTTCTTAATTTACTCACAACTCATTATGAATATAATTAGTTATAAAAGCTTATAATTTAAACTTCTTGAAAATAAATCTTAAGTATAGTGGCATGCATTTAAGTCCATGGTATGAATTTAAATTCCATGGTATGAATTTAAAATCCATGGAAAGAATTTAAATGTGGTTGATGGAGTTTTATTTTTGGTCTTACCCATTGAATTTATTTTAATTAAAATTACAATTCCATTTACCTACATCATATAGTTGGAGTATTTCTTTGATCTAGTTATTTATATTTTAAGATAAATTTTATCTCACCACATCTCAATATGTTACTATTATTATGTATATTGTGTTATATATAAAATATATGTTAATATATACGAGTAGACACTATCCAAAAGGAAAAGCACATAAAATTACCTATTATATCTGATAATAATTGCTAAAACTGTTTAGTGTGAAATGTAGCACCATTATGGTTTTATCTCTGAGATTAACAGTTTTGTGAAGTATCTCCAAACTAAACTCAAATTAATTGGCTCTGTGTCTTTGTGCAAATAAGCACACAGTTTTGAACTATTGAAAGGAAGACAAATGCAGTGTATGTGTGTTTTTAAATTTTATTTTTAGCCCTAGTAAATTAACACTGATCTCAGTGTCCAAAACCCCTGTGACCAAAAGACTGGAAGTCCCTTCTGATACTTTATCAGATATGTAAAAACTATATTTTACATCACAGAATATGCAGATATAGAAATATTTACATATTTTATTGTAAATAAACAATAATAAATTTTCCTGACACTGTTTAAGATATAAAATATGATGAAAATGCGCATGAAAACATTTTTACTACAAGAAGTTTAAGGATTAAGCAATCAGAAGGATAAGAATCAAACTCTGTCATTTTTACATTGTTGAAGCATGCAGAAATCTGAATGCTGAAATTACATTCATGAATCATTCAAATTTATTTTCATATAAATGCACCTAAAAGTAGTTTTATTTGCCATTTTATTAGACATCTCTGTCTTACATAGTTTATAAAAAAATAATTTACTAATATTTATGAATTATTATTTATGAATCTCTGAATATAGTTCATTCCATTTTCTTTAAGTGCTCAGCAAATTTATTCTTCACTAACCCAATAATCTGCCCTTAGGAAAATATTAAGGTAAGTATTTAACTTATATCACACTAATGGATTTATTAAAGATTTTAGTGTAAACAATGAAACTAATATATTAGATGAAAAGAGATGTGTCTTTAAACTGATATCAAGGTACAAGAGGATTTTTTAAGATAAAGGCAATAAAAGAATAAAGGAAAATGAGAAAATAAAATTAAAACTTCTATGCATAAAAAAACAAACAAAACAATAAATAAAATAAATATTTTAATTGGGTAATAAAAAAAATTTAATAAATAATAATAAGACTCTAAAAATCACTAATACTCTAATAAAAAACATGAATAGACAATCCCTGGTTGGAAAAACACTAATTTCAATGATTTTTTTTTTAATTACCTACCTCATTACTAGAGAAACATACAATAAAGCTACATTAAGATTCTATTTATGATCTGCACAATTGACAAAATATACTTTAAATGTTAATTCTCAATGTTCACTGTAACAGGTACTCACAATACATTATTTGTAAAAATGTAAGTTGATATTAATTTTAGGAAAGCAAACTGACAAGTATCTCAAAAATATTCATAGTCCTTAAATCAGTAATTCTACTTTTAAAGAAATAGTCATAGATAGGTTCACAAATGTATATGTATAGATGTTTGTTGTAGTGTTATTTATAACTAGAAGCCAGCACACGAAATCACGCAGCCCTGCCTACCCGCATGCGCCTCACCGTACTCACAGCCTCCTAGTGACCGGTCTTTGGTCGTTATGGCGTCACAACCACTGGGTTTTTATTACATAGATAGTGAAACATTAACAGTAATCAAAAGGTCCAACAGTAGGTAAAATAGCAAAATAAATTATGACTTCTAATTTATGAATCTGACAGAATATAACGCAGCCATTATAATGATGCTTCCAAAGCATATTTAAAAACTTGGAAATTATTCATGATAAAGTGTTAAATTGAAATTTAATCCAAAACTTATATTTGTATTATTATTAAATATATAAACATTTAAAAATGGAAATAAACCAAAATACTGGTAAGCTTAAGTATAACTTTTATTTTCTTCTCTGTATTTTCCAAATGGCCTACAATAAAATATACTCCTTTTATAATTATAAAATTCCTTTAAAATTTTAAAAATATATGACAACTTTACACATTGAATTTATTGGGGTAACAGTCAAGGTAATATAGCTAGATAGATATAACAGATATAGATATAGCTATAAATATAGACATAGCTATAAATAGACACAAACACATCTACACTAATAAAAGAGTAAGATGCAAATTGACCGTACCTTCATGACACCCACCAGTCCAATCAGGAGTGAGTATGCAAATTAACCAAACAAAGATGTTGGGTTAATTTGCATACACAGGCGCTGAGCGTCCCACCCCGCCCCAGCCACTCCTGGCCTCTGGGCAGCTTGGAAAGGCAGAAAGGCGACTCTGGCATGAGCAAAGGCGGTGCCAGTAGCCAGGGGAAGGAAGGCCCATTTTGCACGAATTTTTGTACATCGGGCCTCTCATATATCATAATATCACCAATAAAGTTACATTAAATATGTTTAAATAGTATTCACTCATGTGTTTACATTAATTTTCTGTTATAAGGACATTGCTTCCCCCCCTTGTATTACATGAGTTTTCATAAAACTTAACCATAGTTTAATTCCCTACTAACTTCCTCACTACTGTTCATTTTTTCTTGATTTTTAAACATTAAGATATAATTGACATGTGTATGTGTGTGTGTTTGCTTGAAATTCCAACATTTTGAACATAATATTTATAACTAGAGGCCTTGTGCATGAATTATTGCATGGGTGGCATCTCTCCGCCTGGCAGGCGATCGGGGCCAATCAGGGCCATCTCGCCCAGTCCCCGCAGGAGGTTGGCCGGCTGGGGAGGGACCGCGGAAGGGCTCCAGGGCGTGTCCAGACCCATCTCACCCAGTCCCGATTGGCTGGACCTCTAGCAGCAAGCTAACCTACCGGTTGGAGCATCTGCCCCCTGGTGGTCAGTGTGCATCATTCAGTTGACTGCTCAGTCAGACACTTAGCATTTAGGCAGATGGTTCACAAGCAAAAGGTAGAATTTTTAAAACTAAACAACTGCAACACCAGCAGTTTTCTCACCCTGCTACACTTGAAGTTTTAATGAAAAATAAAATAAACCAATCTTTTTCTAACGTTCTGATTTAAACGTTCTGATGTCAAGCTATATTTAAAATTACTTTTATCATCCCTTTTCTTCAAAGAGAAAAAAGTGTTTCTTTTTATCTGCAGAATAAATATGATTACATATTAATCATAAGGAGTTAAATCTGAATGAAGCAGATTATTAAATCAATAAGTTAATAAATAGTTTAATCTTCATATATAGTTTATACCAATATAATACTATTTGGAGGAGCCATTACCACTGAACATTTGAACATTTTCTCCTCAGTAGCTCAAATTTTTAAATATTATTGAGTGACTGAATAATTTAGTGACTTTCAAATTTTGGTGCCATTACTTACCTGATAGGAAATAGTCTCCAAGTGTTGATTTCAGAAGAGAAACTGAATTTTAAACTTAAACCATGAGAATATGATACCTTTGCAAAAATATTAACTCTAGTAGAGTTATGCTTATTGTCTTTGAAGTAGAACAGGCTTGCTTATTGATTTTTTTGACAAGTATATTTTACATTTATCTTTTAACAAAAATAAATAACAGATATAAAACTTACTATTATTCTCCTGTTTTTAAGTCTGGGATCTAAGAGACTTAAATGACCAAAAAATAGGTTGCTATGTTGCATTGACATCTGGTGGATTAAAACAGTTATTACAAGGTTGGAGGTAGCAATTTTTAGTTAGAACAATGTTAACTTTGAAAACGTTTAAAGATCATCTCTAGTCTAATCCAGTAATTTTTCAGCTATGAAAACTGAGGCAAAGAGAAAGAAAATTGGCCAAATACTTCAAAAACTGTGAAAACACATGAAATAAATATAGTATTGGCCATAGTAAATAGAAATTCAATTTAAGAAGCAGAAAACAAATACTAATATAGAATATATATAGTTAAAAAGTATATAGTATTTCCCTGTTTTGGGCAGGAATATGGGGTTTCAGTACACTGCTCTGTGTATGTTTGGGGGGGAAAGTTATAAAAGGAAATGTGAAATTTATGTTAAGTTTAAGTATATAAATATTGTATATTGCTGCTCCTATGATGAAGAACTTTGGTTTTCTAATTTACCTGAGTGTGAAGAGAGATGAGAAAGGAAGATAAATGAAGACTAACATTGTTTTCGCTCTAGTACACATATTCAAGCAGTTCTCTGAGACGGTACTTCTTAAGGAGGAAATAGCACTTAGTCAAAGGCTTTTCTTTCTCAAGCTCAGATACTTTGCTTCTCCAAATTAGTTCCTTCTTCAAAGACATTTCAACACAGCATCGCAGAAGAGAACAATCTTGCATGGGGTTTTGCAGACATTGGCTCGCCCTTTCTGAATTACTTTTTCTTCTCTCTGGAATGCACATCCCAGATGCCTGTGCTTCGCAGCCCCACTCTTACCCCAACCCTGATTCATTCTTGGAAAGTCCTCCAAAGAGCCTTCCCTGCCAATGGCTGACAGACCTGTGTCCTCAGTTTCCTTGCACCAACATGGAAACTTAAATGTGTTTGTTTCTTTCCCTAGAGCTGCTTTGAGGCAGGTATCCAGCTTGTAACCATTTCTTTCCAGTGCCTATTAACTTCTGGCAAATAGTAGGAGCTCAATTAGTGCCTGACAAATACCTGAGTGCTCTGGTACTATCTCCTGCAGGCCTTGCTTCCACTACCAAAAAAATCCCTGTTATTAATTTCCTCTGTTAACATTTAGTTTTGAAAGATTTTAACCGAAAGCCTGTATTTTTTAAGTAAATTAATTCCTTTGACCAATTTTGTTGACCAAAAGTGAATGCAGACTTTCTAAGGCTCCCCAGCCCAGCTTAGGAGTCCCATCTGGAATGTGTCCAGGAAATTCCTAGTGAAGCGCAGAGTTATTATCATGTGGCCTAAGGATCAGAACCAGCAAGTCATAGGTGAGTTAATTAATGGGATTCTGGAAAGTGAAATAACTGCAAAGTTTGCATTATTGTCATTTCTCTTTAAGTTTTTTAAATATTTTCATTGATATATGCCACATACCATAAATTTCAAAAGCATTTTTTAATTTATCTTTATATAGGAGGTCCTCGGGTTACGTTGGAGATCCGTTCCTATGGCACGACATAACGCGATTTTCACTGTAAGTCGGAACCCACCTACATAAGCACCTACGTCACTCACATGGAGCACATACACAGCAGTAATGAAGTGAAACAGTAAAAAAAAATTAAACGAAAGATAACAATTCCTGACCTTTACTTGTGGTAAATAAATAATAAAAAACATAAAGCACATATGTACATATGTCGAAAGACGGAACTTTTTTTTTTTAATAAATAAACTAGAGGCCCCGTGCACAAAATGTTTGCACTTGGCGGGGGGAGGTGTCCCTCAGCCCAGCCTGCGCCCTCTCCCAGCCTGGGAGCCCTTGGGGGATGTCCAACTGACAGCTGGCAGTCGGACATCCTTAGCGCTGCCGTGGAGGCAGGTGAAGCTGCCAGCCTTGAGCTCGGCTCAGGCCTTCTGGCTGAGAGGTGCTCCCCCTGTGGGAGTGCACTAACCACCAGGGGGCAGCTCCTGCATTGAGCGTCTGCCCCCTGGTGGTCAGTGCGTGTCATAGATTGGTCGTTCTGCCGTTCGGTCAATCTGCATAGTAGCCTTTTATTATATAGGAGGATGGGAGATGGCAACGTAACCACAAAACGATGTAGGTCGAGTCAGACGTAACCCGAGGACTGCCTGTATATAAAAGCCTAAGTGACCAGAATGACCGGTAGACCAGTCGCTATGACTGACCACCAGGGGGCAGACTCTCAACACAGGAGCTGACCCCTGGTGGTCAGTGCACTCCCACAGTTGGAGCGCCACTCAGCTGACCAACCTGTCCCAGCGGCCCACCAGCCCAGAAGCAGCCACTCCCTCCCTCAGTAGTCCTGCAGGTCTAATCTCCGGAGAACAGGCCAGGCACTGATGGACCAGCACCGCCAGCACGATCCTGACAGCACCACCAGCTTCCTAGAAGTCAGCCTCGGGCACTGTGGCCACTTCCCCTCCCTAGACGCTCCGCAAGGAAGAAACACTATAAAAGCCGCCGTCAGGTGGCTCCTGACAACCGGAGCAAATGTCAGTGGGATGGATCCAGATCCTGGGCCGGCAAGGGCATCCCACCACCACCCGCCTGGAGGGCTGATTGTGTCCCACACCCCCACACCCACACCTCCGCCTCAGGGCCCCACCCATGCATGGGCATCTAGTAATTACATAAAGTATATGGTTCAATATTTTAAAATAAATTCATAGATTTGTGCAACCACCTTTACAATCTAACTTTAGAACATTTTCATCACCTAAAAAAGACAAACCCTATAGTTATTAACAATCACTCTCCATTCTTCCCCACCTTGGCCCTAAGCACCCACTAATGTATTTTCTGTCTCTATAAATTTGCCTATTCTGGACATTTTATATAAATGAAATCATACAATAAGTGCTCTTTTGTGACTAGCTTCTTTCATTTAGCATAATGTTTTCATGGTGTACACATGTTGTAGCATATTTAAGAAATCATTCATCAGAGAAAGACAAATTAAAACCACAATGAGATATCAACTTGTACCTGTCAGAATGGCTATCATCAATAATCACAAACAATAAGCTTTGGCAAGGATGTGGAGAAAAGGGAACCCTAGTGCACTGTTGGTGGGAATGTAGATTGGTGCAGCTACTGTGCAAAGTAGTATGGAGTTATCTCAAAAAATTAAAGATAGAACTGCCTTATGACCCAGCAACTCTACTTCTGAGAATTTATCTGAAGAATCCTGAAACACTAATTCTAAAGGATATATGCACTGCCCTAGCAGGTTTGGCTCAGTGGATAGAGCATCGACCTGTGGACTGAAGGGTCCCGGGTTCGATTCTGGTCGAGGGCACAGACCCGAGTTGTGGGCTTGGTCCCCAGTTTGTGTGTGTCGGGGGGGGGGGTATGCAGGAGGCAGCTGATCAATGACTCTCATCATTGATGTTTCTGTCTCTCCCTCTCCCTCTCTGAAATCAATAAAAAATACTTAAAAAAAAAAAGAATATATGCACCACTTCTGCTGGGAGAAAACTGCCCTCTAACTCTTACCCTGATTCTAGACAAGTTAGTCCCTCCCTGAATATCTCAGATTCCTTTCAAGCTGCTGCCCCAGTGCTGGAGATTGAGGGAGTAAGTCGGCAGTGAGTTTCAGTAAGTATGTGTGCGAGCCCTTTAAAGGGAACTGCCTGGAACTCCAGCAGCCTCTGTGTCACTGAGCCACAATCCCCACTGGCTTTTACAGCCAGAAGTGTGGACTTCTCTTCCCAGCACCAGAACCCTGGTCTGGGAGCCCTGGTGTGGGCCTGGGACCCCTTGCTCCTTAAGGAAACCTTCACAGCCAAGGTATTTCTCCTGATTTTAAACCACCACACATGGGTGTGGGACCAGCCAATTCCCCAATTCCACCTTGCATCTCTGTTCCTCCTACCAGTCTCCATGTGCTTCTTCTTTAATTCCCAAGGTTGAAGGACTTTCGTAAAGCTGGATTTCAGGTGGTTCTGAATGATGGTTGTTCTATATTTTAGTTGTAAAATTTGATGTGGTGGGAGTGTTTAAGTACGTTTACCTATGTCATCATCTTGACCAGAAGCCTGCCCTTGCATTTTAATATGAAATTTTTGTTGTTGTTAACCCTTACCCAAGGATATTTTTTCCACTGATTTTCAGAGTGGAAGGGAGGGGGAGAGCTAGAAAGAAACATCCATGTGGTAGAGTCACATCAATTGGTTGCTTCACCCCCCCCCCCCCCCACTAGGGCCGGGGATCGAGCCTGCAACTAAGGTATGTGCCCTTGACCAAAATAGAACCTTCAGTCACGGGCCGGCACTCTAACCATTGAGCAAACTAGCTAGGGCTTATATGAACTTTAAAACCCAGGTATTTTGTTCTTCTGGAAACTTGTTACTTATATGTTATTTTTAGTTGTATCTTACAAGTTTTTAATTGTTTTCAGTCATGATTTTCTTTATATACATGTGTATATCCTAATATATATGAAGAGCTAGGTGGTGTCACAACCGAACAGGCGACTGGTCACCATGAAGTGCATGGAGCACCTCTTGCCACCCCCTCTCCCCCAGCCCCTGAGCCACTCACCATGAGGGGGGACTGGCGGCGGGGCGGGACTGGGGACTGTTGAGTGGCGGTGGTGGGCTGCTTCACGGGGTGGCCGTGAGCTAAGCGGAGCAGTCACCCAGGCGGCAGTGAGTTTCACGAAGCAGTTGCGGGGTTGGGGGAGCCTCGCAGAGCAGTGGGGGTGGGAGGGTCAGGGGAAGTTTCGGGGAGAGTCCAGCAGCAAGCTTCGTGGGGTGGCAGCAAACTTCAGGGAGCAGTCGAGGGGCGGGGGGAGCCTTGTGGAGCAGTCGAGGGGCCACGAGCATTGAGGAATGTCTCAGGGCGGGGAGCTTCACATAGCATCGCAGGGTGGCAGAGGCCAAGTGACAGAGGCCAGGCCAGGCCTAGGGACCCTAACTGCACGATTTCATGCGCGCTGAGCCTCTAGCATATCTATAATAATACAAGTGTAATATGCTAATTAGACTGGATGTCCTTTGGGACGTCCTTCCTTCCACACAAAGGCACAGCAGGCGGGGGGGCCAATGCAGAGCCCCCTGGCTGCAAGAGCAGCGGGTGGGGGCCGGGGCCAAGGCCCTTGCATGAATTTCTTGCATCGGGCCTCTAGTATATATATATATATTTTCCCTCTATCTCTTTTTCTCTAAGATTAAAAAACAAAAACAAAACTCTCATGTAACTAATTAGGGTCTCAACAGTAACCATCTTATCATTTAAATTTTTAGTTTAAAACCTGTTAGTTCTAGACAGAAAGTTTTGGGTGGGGGGGTCTGTGTGTGTGTGTCTTTTGTTACTGACTCTTCTTATGTTCTCTTATTACTATTTTATTTAATAACACCTTTACAGAGATATAATTTACATAACACAAAATTTGTCCTGTTAAACTGTAAAATGGTTTTAAGTAGATCCACAGAATTATGCAACCATCTAATTTCAAGTGTCTAATTTCAGAACATTTTCATAACCACCAAAAGGAAGTCTGTGCCCATTAGTTCTTGACAATTTCTTGATAAGCCTCTTTCTTACATCTTCTCTGTTCATTTTAGCATAATAGTCACTTTGCCTTGGACTATTTGCTTATTCCAAACTAAAGAGTATTTAGGTTACTTGTTATGATTCACCTTGTCTCTAGAGAAATCTTAAAACTTTTGCAGGGAAGTGGTCAATTATTTACATAAAAGGCTTTGCTGCTCATCATTTAAAACACAAGTCTTTCCTGTCTTTTAAGGTTACCCAGGCTACATTGCAAAACTATACAGTAGCATTTAAATTTCATAAAGTGTTTGGGAGGGGGAAAAAAACCAAAATATGCTTTGACTTCCTGGCCCTGTATTCTTTCTGCCTCTTTTCTTTTTACATAAGAATTGCATTAATAAATGATTTGCAGAAGTATTGTGAGAAAAATTAGAAAAGAATTTAAGCAAAGTGTATATGTACTCAGTTCTGTATCAATAATGAATAAACCTCTTGCTCACCGCATTTAAAAACTACTCTCAACTGGGCCCTAGAAGTTTCCTGAGTTACATCAGTGGGAGCCTTGCCAAGAACAAACAAAACAATGAGTTCAAACTTGGAGAGGATCCCACTCTTTAATTACGTTCAAAACCTTTAGAACTTTAAAACTCTTTATCACGTGGAAGCACAGAAGCAAAGCCTCATTTTCTGAAGGCAGGCAGGCCTGGGTTAGAATTCCACCCAGCAGCTGTGTTGCCTTAGACAACATGAGAAAACAGACCTGTAGTCTGTGGACCTCAGCTTCCTCATTTCTATACTTGTAACCTGACTTCTTCCAGACCTCACCCACTGGACAGGCAGGTCAGGCCACATTAACAAGGATGACACATACTTCCTTGGTAACTGTGGCCTATGGCTTACGCAGGATTTAGACTTTCCTGTAAAGTTCATGTGCCCAGGTGTGTCTCACAGGTGCTTACTTGCAAACAAAGGAGCTCCACTCACACCATGGAGGGCACTGCCGCTCCTCCACACTGCACTGGGGCTCATATCAGCTCTTGGGCTCCCTGGGGCTCAGAACGGGCCCTGCTGCTGCTTCTCCATTGAATACAGACAGAAGTTGAGGGTCGCCAGGTACTTGATATTATTCTGGTACTTGATTCTCGAAATCTCTACCCTAATCTGAGTTTCTATCTGGTACTAAGGGCAGGAAGTCTATGCAAACCATCTCTAGAGATGTGGGTTTCCAGCCCCAGGGTGTATGAGAATCACGTGGTGAGTTGTTGAAAATGCGGCTCCTGACACCCCCCCCGCCCCCCCCCCTTCAGGTCTCTGTGTTGAACTTGTAGTGTTGAAGGTCCACAGGCCACCTGGAAAGCACCTGTCTGGGGTATTGCTGGTTCAGATAGTGTCAGGCTGTCCGATGCATCCACATGTTCTCCAAGTCATTTCTGCACCTCCCCTCTTACAGCAAGGTGCTATCCACAGTCCAGGTTAGCCTGTGAAGGGTCAGTCTATAATCAGTAGCCCATGTGTCTCCAGCTCTCAGTTTATTCGCCATGATAAAAATGTATTCAAGTAGTGAGTAGTCTGAGGTGTAAGTGGACAGGGTCCTACATTATCATCTTATTTCTCTTAACTTTTTCTCTTCCTTTATTCCCTAGATATTTCTATTCACTCTACTCATTTCTACTTAAATTTCCCTTTAAATCTGCCCCTCCTTTCCATTCAGACAGCATTACCTTTTGCCCAGACTATTAAAACCAACCCTAGATTCTTCTCTCTGCCTCCAATCCCTTCCTCACATTTGAAACCCAACCTCAAGACAGAGTGATCTATCAGAAATGCAAATCTGTCATCCCATTTCTCACCATCTGCTCATTTCCCCCCCCCCCATAGTACTCTATAAAAACCCCCAATATATTAAAATGATAAAACAGGAGCTACTCAGCTGAAGAAGACTCACGAGATGGGTTGGTGGGAAGAGGAGGAACATACCTCCATGCACCCACTTAGCCTTCCTGGATCTCCCCAACCTCTACCACCAGCTCTGGCAGCAGCTCTGTGTAACCATGGAACCACTGGTCTCCATGGAACACAATTTGAAAACCACATCTCTGAAAGATAAATTCATAATTACCTACATGGCGAAAGAGGTCTTCAGTAACCTAACCCCCACTCACCTCTCCAGCTTCATCTCCTCCCATTTATCCCTCAGAGATACTGTGTTCTCTGTAACTGGGCTTGACACTATGGTAGTCACTAGTTACATGCAACTCTTTAAACTTAAATTACTTGAATTAAATAAAATTTAAAATGTAGTCTTGCTGTCAACCAGCCACATCTAAAGTGCTCAAGAGCCACTGTGGCAGTGGCAGCCATGATGGGCATCCCAGATAGAGAACATTTCCGTCACGGCAGAAAGTCCTAAAGATACTAAACTAACAGCAGTTCCCCACACCCACCACTTTCTCAAAGCCGAGAGCCTTTGTACACGCTGTCCTCTCTCACTGGCATCTTCACCTCTCTGTCTGGGAAGTTCCACACATTCCTCAAGATCCTGTCCAGAGAAGCCTCCCCTTAGAGGCCTTCCCTGCACTTTCCAAGTTCCTGTCTGATTCGGGGAAAACCGGAGCACTGTTTCTTCTTGGATCCTCGGCACTCATTCTTTTACTATCGTACTTTTCGCATGGTTTTATAATTATTTGCTTGGTTGTATATATTTTATATTAGACTGGTATTTTAACTCATCTTTATAACAAAAGCAATACATTATCTATTAAATTCATAAAGTAATTGATAAAGAATGGGAAATAATCAGATTGTTATATACATTTGGGTGAAAAATGACAAAGATCATGGGAATGGTGGATGTGGTGAGCAGCACACCCAAAGAGGTCCCATCCTAACGGTCAGAGCCTATACCTTACATGGCAAAAGGGATGTGGCAGATGTTGATAAAGTTAAGGACTTTAAAACAGGGAGATTATTATGGGTTATTTAGGTGGGCCAGTGTAATCCTTAAAAGTGGAAGAGAAAGGCAGAAGAGAAGATTCTAATGTGAAAAGGATTTAACCTCCAGCTGCTGGCTTTGAATAGGAGGAAGAAGGTCATAAGCCAAGGAATGTGAGTGGCCTCAAAAGTTGGAAAAGCATAAACAGATTCTCTCCTAAAGCCTCCCAAAAGGAATACAACCTGCTTTCCCCTTTCTTTAACCCGCTGAGACCCATTTCAGACTGCTGACCTCCAGAACTGTACAATAATATATTTGTGTTGTTTGGAGCTGCTGTGTTTGCAGTAATTTGTTAGAACACCAAAAGGAAACTAATACAGTAGAGTTAGGAAGGGAAGGGTGTTAGTTCAGAAGAAAAATTTGCTCAGCTAGGGGACTTCTAAGTGCTGGGCCCCTGGGGTCCAGTGAAGGGTGAAGACCCAGTGCAGCAGGGCAGAGACATCATCATAGAGCCCAAGGTGGAGAGGATGTGTCCTGGACTTGAACATGGTCCCCAAGGGCTGGTAAGCTTAGTACAGGCAGGAAGACAGATTCTCTTGGCCGGCCCAGTGGTGCCAACACCTGGTCTAGACTTCATCCTCTTTCACAGAACAGAAAAGGGCCAAATACTTTTTTAAAGCCCATAACTATCTAGCACATTGCATGAATCAAACAAATACTTACAGTGTGACATGTGAAAAATACTGGATAGCTTCACAAGCACAGTGGACATTTTTTTGTGTAGCACAAAGTTGTGTTATTATGATATCTACACATGCAATGGAGATCATTCTGTTCAGAGAAGCTGTAAATATAGACCACCTATTTCCTAGTCAGAGTTTCAGTATGAATTGAATCGTTCTCAGTGGTTTGATTTTTTTAAAGCATTCATCTAACAACTACCTTCTTTTCCAAACCATTCCTTTGGATGCAAAAATGAAAAACCTAGTCACAGTCTAGCAATGAGGCCAGAGCTGTAAAGTGTTAGAGGTGTCCTGACAGAAGTGAGGGCATGATAGTCACCATGGTCACCTCTACCCTGGGAGAAAATTTCCAAAGAGGAGGTGATGATCAAACCATGTCTTAAAGGATAAGTAGGTGTCTGCTAGGTGAGGCAGGGTTGGCTCTGGGAGTATAAAGGATATCCCCCTGAGTTACATTGCAGGTGTGGCTGATTCAGGAACCTGCAGCCATCCCACTCTGTAGGGTAAGAGTGCAAGTGAAGGGAGGGAGGTGAGGAGAGTGGTCTGGAAGGAAAGCCAGGAGAAGTCTGGGAGGGACCCTGCATCCCATCCTGCAATCAAGACCCCCTGAAGGGTTTCAAGAAAAGAAGCAACATGATTAAATTTGCAACTTAGAAAAGACACAGTGACAGTCATGCACCCAAGAGAAGGCTAGGTGGTAAGATGAGGCAATTCTGTCAGTGATACTGAAATTCACTGTAGATGAAGAGAAGCCACATGCTAGGGAAGTTAACAAGGTGCAGCTAGATGGGGAAAAGCCTCAGAATCTGGTTATCAGGGAGAGCAAGGGAAAGGTTTCTGTCTGAATGACAGGAAGGTGAGGATAGCATTGAGACAGGAAAAGCTTGATTGTGGACAGGTTGAGCCACAGGGTGCCAGTGTGCCCTGGCAGAGCCTCCAATTGGCAGTCAGATAGCCCTGGATTAGAGCTGCTGACTGGGGCGGCACTGATGAATAGGCATCACTGAAGCTATACTCAGCATAATAACAGTCACCAGTCATTGCTTCCTCAGTGCTAGGAACGGAGAGAAGCCCTTTATACCCATTACTGAATGTAATCTTTACCACAGTCCTGTGGTGCGAATTACTACCACATTTTACAGTGGGAAATCTAAAGCTTAGAGAGGTTAAGTAACTTAATTTACCCAGATCACAATGCTTACAAATGGTAGAGGTGGGAATCAAATATTTTTGAGAGATTACTCATACGTTGTGCAATTAAATCACAATGAAAGGATATAAATACCTTGAAAATTCACAAAGTAAAATAAAATAAGTCCTGGAAATATAATGAACAGCATGGTAACTAGAATTAATAATACTGTAGAATATATTTGCAAGTTGCTTAGATCTTAAAAGTTCTCATCATAAGAAAAACAATTGTAACTGTGTGATGACAGTTGTTAACTAGACTTATTGTGGTGATCATTTCACAACATATACAATTATTAAATCACTATGTTGTACACATGAAACTAATATAATGTTGTATATCAATTACATCTCAATTTCTAAAAACCTGACCTTGCAACTAATACAAATACCATTTTAGGTAATGGAGAGTAGAGTTTCAAAGGCAGATTTTGAAATATATCTTTCATGTCCAGCACAAAATCTTCTTTACTCCCCAGAATTGTGTGTAACCTCTAGCCGGGCATTGTATTTCTTTTTCTCCCCCACTGCACGGTATAGTACTTAAGGCAGAGGACCTTTTTCATGGGCCCTTATAGGTAGTCATAGTGCCTATCACAGGGCACCTACTAGGTACTGAATAAATATTTGTTGAGTATCTTTATTCACTCATTCAACCAATAGATGTTAAAGTGCCTCTATGCAGGGCACTGTGTGAGTCAGCAGGAGTATGACAAGAGGACAAATATGCACAAACCCTTCCCTCGTGGAACTTCCAGGTTACTACCGGCAGCACAGACATTAATCAAAATATTACAGAAACAGAATAATTACATTTGTGATTTGTCCAAAGGCAAGGTGTGTGGAGCTATGAATGCCTAATAAGGGCATATGCCCAACTGGGGAGGTCCAAGAAGATGTCAGTGAGGAAGTGATACTTTGAGCTGAGATCTGAAGAAGAATGGTGCTTAACCAAATGAAGCACCTGAGAAACCATACCAGGCAGCAGGGACAGCATATGCAAAGGTGCTGAGCCAGAATGGACAAGGAAAGAAGGAATGATTGATGTCCTGTCCTAGAGCAGTTCGGCCTCCAGGGAAGGTCAAGGCCTTGTTCTTCTTCACCCTCCATCATCACATCCCCACTCCTCCACATCATAATCAATATTAGTTGGTAAATATCCTTGTATTAAACAGCATCCAAAGTTTTTTTTATTTTTTTTATTTTTATTGATTAAAGTATTACATATGTGTCCTTATCCCCCCATATCCCCCCATCCCCCCAACTCATGCCCTCAGCCCCCTGGTGTCTGTGACCATTGGTTAGGCTTATATGCATGCATACAAGTCCTTCAGTTGACCTCTCCCCCTTACCCCCACCCTCCTCTACTTTCCCTCGGAGGTTTGACGGTCTGATCGATGCTTCTCTGTCTTTGGATCTGTTTTTGTTCATCAGTTTATGTTGTTCATTATATTCCACAAAGAGTGAGATCATATGATATTTATCTTTCTCTGACTGGCTTATTTCACTTAGCATAATGCTCTCCAGTTCCATCCATGCTGTTGCAAATGGTAAGAATTCCTTCTGTTTTACAGCAGTGTAGTATTCCATTGTGTAGATGTACCACAGTTTTCTAATCCACTCATCTGCTGATGGGCACTTAGGCTGTTTCCAAATCTTAGCTATGGTAAATTGTGCTGTTATGAACATAGGGATGCATATATCCTTTCTGATTGATGTTTCTAGCTTCTTGGGATATATTTCTAGAAGTGGGATCACTGGGTCAAATGGGAGTTCCATTTTTAGTTTTTTGAGGAAACTCCATACTGTTCTCCACAGTGGCTGCACCAGTCTGCATTCCCACCAGCAGTACATGAGGGTTCCTTTTTCTCCGAATCCTCACCAGCACTTGTCATTTGTTGATTTGTTGATGATAGTCATTCTGACAGGTGTGAGATGGTACCGCATTGTCGTTTTGATTTGCATCTCTTGTATGACTAGCGACTTTCATCATGTTTTCATATGTCTCTTGGCCTTCCTTATGTCCTCTTTCAAAAAGTGTCTAAGTCCGTTGCCCATTTTTTTATTGGATTGTTTATCTTCCTTTTGTTAAGTTGTATGAGTTCCCTGTAAATGTTGGAGATTAAACCCTTATCGATGATAACATTGGCAAATATGTTCTCCCATGTAGTGGGCTTTCGTGTTGTTTTGTTGATGATTTCTTTTGCTGTACAAAAGGTTTTTATTTTGATGTAGTTCCATTTGTTTATTTTCTCTTTAGTTTCCATTGCCCTAGGAGCTGTGTCAGTGAAGATATTGCTTCGGCATATGTTTGAGATTTTGCTGCCTGTGGATTCCTCTCATATTTTTATGGTTTCCCGTCTTATGTATAGCTCTACAGGCCTATCTCAAAAAAAACCAACAACAACAACAACAACAACAAAAACAACAAGAAAGAAATGGTAGCAAATCATCTAACTCTATAATTTAAAGAATTAGAAAGAGAGCAATAAGAAAAGCCCAGAGAGAGCAGAAGGAAGGAAATAATAATAAGATCAGAGCAGAAATAAATGACATAGAGACCAAAATAACAATACAAAAGATCAATGAACCAAGAGCTGGTTCTTTGGAAGGATAAACAAGATTGGTGAAACTCTAGCCAGGCTCACCAAGAAGCAAAGAGAGAGGACCCAAACAAACAAAATCAGAAATGAAAGAGGCGAAATAACAACAGACCCCACAGAAATACGAAGGATTGTTAAAAAATACTATGAACAGCTCTATTCCAACATACTAGACAACCTGGAGGAAATGGACACATTCCTAGAAAAATACAACCTTCCAAAACTCAATCAAGAAGAATCTAAAAATCTCAATAGGCCGATAACTATGGAAGAAATTGAAGCAGTCATCAAAAAGCTTCCAGCAAACAAAAGCCCGGGGCCAGATGGCTTTAACATCTATTTGTTGAATGAGTGAATAAAGATACTGAACAAATATTTATTCAGTACCTAGTAGGTGCTCTGTGATAGGCACTATCCTTTACCAAACATTCAAGGGAGAACTAAAACCTATCCTCCTCAGACTATTCCAAAAAATTCAAGAGGAAGGAACAATTCCAAGCTCATTCTATGAAGCCAGCATTACCCTAATACCAAAACCAGATAAAGACAATACAATGAAAGAGAGTTACAGGCCAATATCCCTCATGAACATACAAGCCAAAATCCTCAACAAAATTCTAGCAAATAGGATCCAGCAGTACATCAGAAAGATCATACACCATGACCAAGTAGGATTTATCCTGGGGATTCAAGGATGATACAATATCCGCAAATCAATAAACGTGATATATCACATAAACAAATTGAGAGATAAAAATCACATAGTCATATCAATTGATGCAGAAAAAGCTTTTGACAAAATCCAACACCCTTTCTTGATAAAAACCCTTAGCAAAATGGGAATAGAGGGATCGTACCTCAACATAATAAAAGCCTTATATTACAAACCGACAGCCAACATCATACTAATGGGCAAAAACTAAAACCATTTCACCTAAGAACGGGAATGAGACAGGGATGCCCACTTTCACCACTCCTGTTCGACATAGTTCTGTAAGTGCTAGCCATAGCAATTAGACAAGAAGAAGAAATAAAAGGTATCCAAATTGGAAAAGAAAAAGCAAAACTGTCATTATTCGCAGATGACATGATACTGTACATAGAAAACCCTAAAGACTCCATCAAAAAATTATTAGACTTAATAAATGAATTCGGCAATGTAGCAGGATACTAAATTAACGCCAAGAAATCTATGGCATTTCTATACACCAATAGTGAACTTATAGAAAGAGAGACTAAAAAAACAATCCCATTTACCATCGCACCAAAAAAATTAAGATACCTAGGAATAAACTTAACTAAGGAGGTAAAGACGTGTACTCGGAAAATTACAAGACACTGAAAAAAGAGATAGAGGAAGACATAAACAGATGGAAGAACATACTATGTTCATGGATTGGTAGAATCAACATCATTAAAATGTCCATACTACCCAAAGCAATCTATAGATTCAATGCACTTCCTATTAAAATACCAATGGCATATTTCACAGACCTAGAACAAACACTCCAAAAATTCATCTGGAATAAAAAAAGACCCAAAATAGCTGCAGCAATCCTGAGAAAGAAGAACAAAGTAGGAGAGATATCAATACCAGATATCAAGCTGTATTACAAAGCCACTGTGCTCAAAACTGCCTGATACTGGCACAAGAACAGACATATAGATCAATAGAATAGAATAGAGAACCCAGAAATTGACCCAAACCACTATGCATAATTAATATTTGACAAAGGAGGCAAGAACATACAATGGAGTCAAGACAGTCTCTTTAATAAATCGTGTTGGGAAAATTGGACAGATACATGCAAAAAAAAAAAAAATGAAACTTGACCACCAACTTACACCATACACAAAAAATAAACTCAAAATGGATAAAGGACTTAAGCATAAGACAGAAAACCATAAAACATTTCTTAAAAAAATTTTTCATTCACTCTTCATGAATTTTCAATTGCAGATTTATATGGAGAAATACAACCTTCCAAGTGGTCCAAGAATCAAAATCAAAAGATCTAGGTTCTAGCCTTAGCCAGGTGGCTCAGTTGTTTGGAGTGTCATTCTGTACACCAAAAAAAAAAAAAAAAAAAAGTTATGGGTTTGATACCTGGTCATGATGCATACGGGAGGCAGCCTAATGATGTCTCTCCCTCTCTCTCTCTCTCTCTCTCTCTCTCTCTCTCTCTCTCTCTCACACACACACACACACACACACACACACACACACACACACACGCATCAATAAAGAAAAACATATCCTTGGGTGACAAAAAAAAAAAAGATCTAGGTTTAAATACTGTGTTATCTTGGTTACTCACTTAACTTCTCTGGGTCTCAATTTCTTGTTTTGTAAAGTTAGAAGGTTAGGCCACAGGACTGCTGTAGAAGGTCCTCCCTGCTTTAAGTCTTCTACATTTATGTAGGTGCTGATTCTTAAGGCGTGAAGAGGCATTGGCATGATATAATAAAAAATAGAGCAAATTATGACATTCTTCACATCCCAATTCTGCTACTTAATAGCTGTGTCACCTGAGGCAAATGACTTAAGCTTTTTGATCCATACTTTCTGAATATAATAATAACTATCCTGCAGAGTTATAAGAAAATTACACATAAAGCACCTTCAATTGTTATTATAAATGAAGTATACTCTTAAAACTCTGATGGGTTCCATGACCTCTTTTTAAAGGAAATTGTAAAATAATACATAATAGTCTCAAGAAAAATGAGTGTTTGTCAGAGTTTTTCCAGAGAGTAATAATTTATCCTCCACAGATGTGGGTTTTTGTTATTTGTCCATGTCACTAACTTAGACACACCCAGTTAGGGCAGAAAATTACATTTACTAAGACTTGCCCTTTTGCTGAAAAGAACATTAAGTTGAGAACTTCAAAGTCCTTTTTTTCTCATCAAGTAAGGGGCAAAAGGAGAGAAGAGAATTGCTAGCAATTGGGAATTTACAGCTACAATTTAGTAATTTTTGTTTCAGCTTCCATTTTAAGAGTCATTGTCACTAAGACTTAGGGAACAAAATGTGGGAAGTGCACCCTTCAATATGACAGGCTATGAGGATGCTCACCTTAGTGAATTTTGCTATTAATTTATCACATTGTTAGAAAAATGAAGTGAAATATTTTCCCAGATGTTTTACTCATGTAGGCCCTGGCCCTAAAAACCCACGTAAATACAAACCTGCTCTCTTTTTTGAATAATTAGACAAAACTGGATTTTTGAAGACACATTCTTCATTCTACTGAGAAAACATGGATAAATTTTTTCAAATTTTTAAATCAAACTATTAAAACACAATGTTTCATTTTTTATTACATTGTTTTTATGGACATTTTCAAAATATCACATTACTTATTCCACTCTCATTTTGGTATAGAACTGAAAGAGTTTGTTCACCCAGTCCTAGCAGAGCCAATAAAATAAGAAAGAAAAAATTTTGAAGAGACAATTGTTGAGAAATTTTTGGAATTGATGGAAAATAACAATTCTCAGATTCAATGAGACCAAGCAACTTCCAGCAGGAATAATAAAAGGAAACCTATATCTATAAATAATGTATTTAAACAAAACAACACCAAAAAGTTCCAAAATTATCCGAAAAGAAAAGATATTTACTTACAAAGGATCTATAATTTGATTAACAGCTGCCTCTTAACAGGGAGTAGAAGCCAAAAGATTGTGATATCTTCAGAGTGTTAAGAGGATTATATTCTTAGTGAAATTATGTTTTAAGAACAAGGGTAAAATAGAGACATTTGCAGACAGACAAAAACTAGAAACATATTAAAGAATCTAGAGATACTAAAGAATCTCTCAGTATGGTCTTCCATAACTAGGAAAATGATCCCAAAAGGAAGATCTCAGATGCAAAATGGAAGGATGAATGAAGAAAATGATAAACACATGGCTAACTCTAGAGGCTCACTGATTATGTAAAATGATAATATCAACAATGACTAATTTTTGCAAGTATAAAAATAAGGCAGAACCAAAACACTGGGTAAAAATAGAACTGAAGTTGGAGAAGGGCTAATAAGGTATGAAGCATTCTAAGATCTTAGTGTTTAGAAGAAAGGTCAAGGTTTGATTCAGTTGAGACTTCTTACTTGAGTTAAACATGAATATTAAAATATCTATAATAGCTACTAAAAATATAGAAATAGGCCCAGCCAGTGTTGCTCAGTGGTTGAGCATCAACCTATGAAGCAGGAGGTCATGGCTTGATTTCCAGTCATGGCACATGCCCAGATTGCAAGCTCAATCCCCAGTTCAGGGGTGGGGAGAGCATGCAGGAGGCAGCTAATCAATGATTCTTTCTCCTCATTGATGTTTCTTTTTCTTTTTTTCATTTAAATTCTTTATGTTTAAAGTATTACATAAGTCTCCTTTTTCCCTCATTGGCCACTCCCCGGCGACCCCCAACCCCCAGCACATGCCCTCACCCCCCACCCCCTGTCTGTGTCCATTGGTTATGCTCATATGCATGCATACAAGTACTTTGGTTGATCTCTTACCTCCTCATCCCCTGCCTTTCCTCATAGGTTGGACAGTCTGTTCAATGCTTCTATGACACTAGTTCTATTTTTGTTCATCAGTTTATGTTGTTCATTTTATTCCACAAATGAGTGAGATCATGTGATATTTATCTTTCTCTGACTAGCTTATTTCACTCAGCATAATGCTCTCCAGTTCCATCCATGCTGTTGCAAATGGTAAAAATTCCTTCTTTTTTTATGCTCTTGCCTCCTTTGTCAAATATTAATTGAGCATAATGGCTTGGGTCAATCTCTGGGTTCTCTGTTCTTATCCATTGGTCTATATGTCTGTTCTTATGCCAGTGTCAGGCAGTTTTGAGAACAGTGGCTTTGTAGTATAGCTTGATATCTGGTATTGTGATCCCTCCAACTTTGTTCTTTCTTAAGATTGCTCATCATTGATGTTTCTATCTCTCTTTCCCTCTCCCTTCCTCTCTGAAGTCAATAAAAATATTTTAAAAATTAAATTAAAATATAGAAATAGGATTCCATTTTAGCAGAGAGAGAAAAATGGAAGGTGGCAGGGGAGACTTTGTCAATGCATTTACATAAGTCAAAAAAGGAAATGAAACAATATATGTTTTAATATACATATGTAGTAAAATTAACTTTATTTAATCAAGGAAAAGATTAACACAAAGATTAGACTGCTACATACTTCTCTAGAGGATCAGAGGGTGCTCTCTGGGGAGCTGGTTGGGTCTTTAAAGGAAACAGATGGTGCACTCAAATTAATTAGAAGGGAAGTTACTAAAGCGATTACTTACAAAGGTAGGGGCACTGTGTAGAAAAATAAGTCAATGCAGTGCTACATTGGTCACAGCTAACTGGAAGTCAGAAGGCAAAGGAGGCTGTAGGTAGAGATCATACAGAGCACAGAACATGGGCAGAATGGAGCAAGGGGGCCAAGGTGAAGGGCAAACCAAAGATATCCACACAGTGGGGCTCACTTCATTCTCCTTTTAAATCAGTAAATTATGTTCTTTATACGAGTTTGTATGCATGACACATTTTACAGCTCAAAAATGGGGAAAAGCACAATATAAATAATGGGATTTTTTTTATCTTAAAAAATTACTTTACAGATGTTTCAAACAGAGAAATGAGGAGCAAGGAAAGTAAGAAACATCAAAATGACTAGTAATAGGCATTATTTTTCCTTTGCTGTTAGCCAACTCCTTTACTTCTATTTTCCCTCATTTGTAGAAAGGACCACTAAATATTTTAAGTTGTCATAATCTCATTTATCAGATCATCTAGCCAAGAAATAAAGCTGATTTTCAAGTTTCTCACAGAAATAACTGGTCATTTTCAGGAAGGACAGTTTACTGCCTCATAAGTGGTATTCTGGGAATAAGTTAATCCCATTTACTGAGAAAATAACATATAAATAAAAATTAAATAAACAGAAAAAGAGTTTAGACACAATAAAAAGAAGTTTAGTGATTTAAAATTTTTTCAACACTCTCTATTATAACACAATTATATACAGAAGCATAATTAAGCAGTAGTAAAAACCAATATAGTAATAGCAATAACCAAAAATTACTGAGTGCTCCATATACATATTAAGTCATTTAATCATTACTGGAAATCTACAGGGTAGACTCATTAGTACCCTTTTACAGATGAGGACATTGAGCATAAAGAAATCAAATCACTCGACAGTGGAGCTAAGCTTATGTTCTTTACAACTGTGTCCAAGGAGTTGCTTCAGTTGAGGTGTGGTGATGCCTAGCCAGAGCCCCATCCCTGCCTTCTCCCCTAGCAATGGGGCACCCCTGGAGAGAGACTGTGGAATCCCTAGGGATACACAAAAACATAATTTGAAATCTACCAACTTAGAGAGTGGGAAACACATAAGAATATTTGGGGGAATATTAGAATTGAGTATTTCAGTTAATATAAGTTTCCTTAAAACTAATAAAAACTAGGAAATGCCATGGTTTAGATCAGGAGTTCTTACACTGTGTAGTTTATTGAAGACTCTAAAATCAAAGGTGAACTCTTATGCATACAGGTCATCTAAATGTCCCAGATGTCTTTGCCTGTGAAATCAAATTTCCCTTCAATGTCCAGACACAAAGGCTTGTGTATCCATGTCACCCAGAATGCTTGGCTAACCAAGGTCCAGTCTTTTCTACCTGCCTGGCAAAAGGAACCTGGGAATTTACAGGCAATCCTCCATGTGTCACAGATCATCCTGGTTGTGGCATACCACTTCAACCAGAATTGTGGCTTTAGAGTGTAGCTCCTCCCTTCTGCAGATTGCCTCTTGCCATTAGAGGCCCAGTGCATGAAATTCATGCATGGGGGGTGGGGGGGGGTCCCTCAGCCCAGCCTGCACCCTCTCACAATCCGGGACCGCTGGCTCCTAACGGCTCTCCTGCCTGCCTGCCTGATCGCCCCTATCCGCCTCTGCCTTGGCCCCCACTGCTGCAGCTTTGTCCAGAATGACATCCGGAAGGTCGTTCAGCTGTCTGGTCTAATTAGCATATTATGCTTTTATTATTATAGATATAAAAGGCTAATATGCAAAGTGTCCCCACGCGAGTTCCACCAGGCTTTCTATCGCTTGCTATGATGTGTGCTGACCACCGGGCGGCAGCATAACATGAAGGAAGGCCCCAGCTGGCAGCCAGAAAGCCCCCATCAGCCCTGATTGCCAGCCAGGCCTAGGAACCCTACCCATGTATGAATTTTGTGCACTGGGCCTCTAGTATAAGAATAATTGATTACTGGGATCCTTATCTTAATGAACTGGGTAGCATAAAACAATGCAAAACATTCTTTAAGGCCACAGACTTTGAAATCAAACAGACCTGGGTTTGAATTCTGTGGTTTGAGTTATTAGCTGTGGACAAGTTGTTTCAGTTGGATTCGGTTTCCTCATCTATAATGGGAAGATTATAATATCCATTTAGCAAGATTATATTGAGAATAACATTCATTAATGCATGCGCCTGAAACATACAGTGTACTCTCTGAATGGTAGGTCTTGCTAGATTATTAATCTTTGCAATGGAAGCATCCAAAATGGTGCAGAGATCTTAATTCCACAGGACCATTTCTTTTAACATCAACATTCAAGAATGCCAAAGACAGCAATAAAGCTACATTAGTACAGGACGTTTTAATTTTACAGAGTTACACTAATTCAGACCAGATAGTTTAATTTATGGTGACCTAATATGATAAAAGGTTAGAACCGAAATCTTACAAAGGGAAAATAGTTAATATTTTACTTGCACTGTTGTAAAATATCAGTTACTTCAGCTGCATTTTTTGCATGAGTTAATTAGGTCAACTCCAAACTGAACTTTCTGGTGACTTCATAGAATAAAAATATTCTTTGTTATTTACTGAGACTGGATCCACAGATTTGAGGTACCAGATATGCACATGGCAAACTTCACTCCTTATTTGGAAATTATGGAGTAGTTTTGCTTGTCAAATAAATGGGGACTTATTCCACTCGTGCAAGGAGGTGGAAAACAAGGGTAGTGAAAATTCTCTTCTGGAGAACACTTCTCCTTTCTCTTCCTAAAATATCACCAAGAAAGACATATAAATTTTCTTTAACATGGTGAGAGAGAGCTTTCGCTTCACAATCAAAACTTCTGCATTCAATTTTGCAAAGCTCATTCACAAACAATCGGTGGTATTTTGGTCATAATTGGGAAATTAAAAATTTTTTGAAATGACATCCCAAACAAGAGGATTGTGTTAAAAGATTTGGCTCACATTGACCTGAAGTAATCTTTTCTTCTCTCCAAACAAAGCATAACAGCTGTAGTGACAGGAAACAATGCTGTCGTAGGGGCATGTAGCCTACTCTGCTCATCCAAATTAACATTTATTTAGTGGTTATTCACTAAGTGGTTATTATATGTAAAGTCATACTATTTTAAGTGCACTGTATTATATGTTTCTCTTTATAATTTTCAACTGTGATTATCCCTCATAATGAACTTGGAAGGTAGGTGAGACAGTTCAGATCCATGTGGCTGCAAACATAGCTTAAGCATCTACCCTCTGTAAGGAGTAAAGATGCATAAGGTGTTCTAGTTCCTCACAAGATGATGAACAAATGTTGATACCATCATTCCACCACAAACTGGGCCCCAAAAGGCCATGGTGAAGACCAGCTGCCTTCTGATCCTTGTCCCTCAGCCCTGCACAGTCTACCCCTGGGAGCCAGGAATTGACAATCCAAGGAGGCAGCTTTTGGGACAGAGCAATGCCGGGCTGAGATCCCAGGAGGGATCACCTGAGAGATGAGGTAATGGGAATTACCTGAGAGATGAGGTAATGGGAATTGGGAACACAATAAACAGAACCTCACATCCGAACTCTCCACGCTGAGGAAAATCTCCCCGTGCTCACTCCTTAAATGTACTTGGAAGGGCAAAAGCTAGGAACTGAGCCCTTGTCCCCTTCCCAGGTGCACACTACCAGCTAAAGGCAAATAAATAACAAGAGGGCTGATGAGCCTGAAGCACTTCTCCCCAGTTGATTGGTAGATGTATAATTTATATCTTCTTGAGCTAAAGTTTCTTTTTCCCATGTGTAATGTCCTTCTTTTGACTCTTAAGATGTTTGTTGCTTTAAATTCGTACTTAACCTAAAATTGCTACTGTTGGAATCATGTTTTCCTGGCATATGTCTTTCCATTTATTCCTTTCAGCTTTTCTATATTCTTTTTTTTCTACAAAATTTGTGCATTTTGATAAATAAGTTTGAGCCATTTAAATAGAATATAATTACTACTGTATTAGGACTTCTTCTGTGATTGTATTTTATATTTTCCATTGACCATACTTTCTGTTTCTTTTTTTCCCTGTTATACTTTTCATTAGATAGTTCAAACTTCCTTGTCTTAAATTTACACATTTTAAATCTATCCAGTGAGCACCTTTTATTTACTAACATGCATATTTGTGTTTATGTTTATTTTTTCTCTTTCAATTTTCTTGCCCTAGCTGGTTTGGCTCAGTGGAAAGAGCATAGGCTTGGGAACTGAAGGGTCCTGGATTCAATTTCGATCAAGGGCATGTACGTCAGTTGCAGGCTCAATCCCTGGCCCTGGTGGGCATGTGCGAAGGCAAACAATCAACGTGTCTCTCATATTGATGTTTCTCTCTGTGTTTCCCCCTCTCCTAAAAATCAATGGAAAAATATCCTTAGGTGAGGATTAACAACAAAAAAATTTTTTTTTCTTGTCAAGATCTATTTGTTTTCCGTGAACAGGTCACTCTTATCTCCTCTGGTTCTACTCCCTATATTCTACTTCTTCTCATCACATTGGTTTTACCATAAAGTTAATAGAAAAAAAAAGTAGCAGAATATTTTTGCAGACTTAAGAGAGGAAGGAATAATTTAAATGAGACCCAAATGCTAAAAGTCATAAGGTTTAAAAATATATATATAAACTAGCTTACAAATTCAGGATTTCTTTCCAACAAAGAATACCACAGACAAGATAAACTTATTGGTGACAGATTGGGAGAAAATATTTGTGATACCTAAAGTCCAAAAGGGATTTGTGTCTAGAATAGAGAAGGAACATATATGAATCAACAAAAGACAGGAAACACAATAGAAGAATGAACAAAGTATAAATGAAATTTATATACAAGAAATACAAAATGCTAACAACTATAAAAACATGCTCAACCTTGCCATAAATTGGAGAAATTAAACAAAATTAAACTTTATGTAAATTGAGATAAACGAAGCATCAGAAAGACAAAAAGGCAATCAAAAAAAGTTAGATTTTAGTAAAAACAGAGGGAAATGAGAATGATTATGCACTTCAGGAAGGACTGTAGTGTTTTAGCAATTTAGAAGAATACTCCAGTAGTCCCCAGCAGATGAACAGACCATGTAAAGGTAAACCTACTCCTGGGTGTATTCCTAGAGTGGCCTCCGCTCAAAGCAGGAAGCTAAAGGCAATACAATTGTACTTTTTACAATGAATAAATAAAGGATGAATGAAGAACCAGTACTTATGAATCAGGGAAAAGAACATTAATAATACTTAAGTATTTATATTTCTTTAATTCTTGTTCTAATTATTTTTTTAACCATAGTGACCAACAATCATGCTCATACTCAAGGCTTTATGATTTCTTAGAAACACATGACAGGAAAAAGGCAGAACTCTTATGTGAATCTGAGCTCTGTGATGCCTGCTCATTTGGACCATGAACCAAGGCACAATTGGTTCTAGTACACCATCCTCATTTCAATATACACGTATTCCCAGCACTGAGCTGGTAAATTCTAGCCAACACATAGTGATAGCAATGGTCACAGCCAGTCAGGACAGTCTACAAGCAAAAAGAACTTCCAAGAAACCACCACAGTTCTATGGTTTGTTCCCTCAAATATTTGGCTAATGCACACCATAAGAACAAGGAGTCCCATATTGCCATTCCCAGCTAGATAGGGAGCGCATTCATTGCCAACTCATTTCACTTTCAGTGACTTCTAGCAGGAAGGCAGTTTTCACAAGGAGTCCTGTGAGATACTTTTTTTAAATCATGACCAGAAACCTATGTCCTCAGGATAATGAGTCAATAAAGACTTCTTTAGTGGCTAATAGAACATTTATTTGGAACATTTTCCCAAAATCTAAACCTCATATCTTTTTTGGAATGAAAAAGTTAAGTCTTAATAAGAGCACTTTTAGTCTTTCTTTCTCAATAACTATGGCTGATTTTTAAAAAAAACAAGGTTCTCCCTAATAAGTCTTTCTATCAAATAATCTATAATAATAAAAGGGTAATATGCTAATTAGATCGGACATCCTTCTGGACGTCATTCCCGACATCCTTCCAGACGAAGCCGGGGCGGAGGGAAGCTGCCCGGGTCCTGGGTGCCTGCCGGCCGCCCGAGAGAAGTGTGGGTCCTGGGTGCCGGAGAAAAGCCGGTGCCGGCAGCCACGGGAAGGAAGGCCTACTCTTGCACGAATTTTCGTGCATCAGGCCTCCAATAGAGAATAAAACCATCCTCCAGTTTTTGATAAATGAGCATCCAGGGTAAGAATTAGAGGTAAAGAGGACAAGAAAAGTGTGTGTTCTGGTCTCTACAATAAGAAAGGACTACCAATCTAAAAGCACTTCTCATTCTATTGTAAACAGAGAGAACAGCTGACAACAATGCAGAAACACGCTAGTTATTCTCAATACCCAGAAATTCCCATTTTAAAACCATGCTTTAGGTTATTCAACTCCTTTTAACAACAGAGAAATTTCTCAAATGGTCAGCACAAATACAGAGCATTGTGCAACTTCCCTTCAACCAAACCACAAACAGTCTCAGCATAAACAGTCATGTCCTTAAAATGGAGCAACTTAAAAGAATAGATTCAAAGTTGGGACTATGGAAAAAAAGGACAATTTTTTTTTGGAAATGTAACTTTATGTATTTTCTGGTAGAGCATTTCTTCCCATAAGTTACAGAAATAATGAACAGTAGTTAACTAATGTTTATTATGCACAAAACACTATACTACCTTATGTGGGTTATCTCATATATTCTTCCAAAAATTCTATGGAAAAGACATTATTATTATTACTTTATTATTATTATTACCCTCTTTTCACAGGCAAGAAAAATAAGGCTTGAAGAATAGGTTGCATAGTTAATAAATGAACTGACCAAAAATAAAAATCAGATTTGTCTGATTCCAGAATCAGTGCTTCTATTTATTTTCTTTTTTAGCAAATTCTCTTTCCCGCTAATTATAGGTATTTTCAAAGAACAGGTCCAAAGCCCTTGCTCTTTCCACTACATATATTCTTTCATTTATTTTAACTGTCACCTTTAAAAACATTCCTCTCAAATTAGTACCTTAGAATCAGGACACTTCTTACCTGTAAAACTTAGCAGATTGGTGATGTCTGACTTATCCTGCACCATTCCTCTGTTTCCTTAAATTCTAGCTGGGATGTCTATTCTAAATGTTTCACTCTCAACTCAACAGGTAATTGTGTAAGTATAGACAAGCATTTTTATTTTTAAATCTTTATTATTGAAAGCATTAATAAGTCCTCTTTTTCCCCCCATTGGCCACTTCTAGCCCACACCCACCCCCAGCCCCAGGCCTTCACTACACAATTGTCTATGTCCTTGGGTTATGCATATACTAGTATGCATGTAAGTTCTCTGATTTATCTCATCCCACCCACCCACCCACCCCTGCCTTCCCTCTGAGATTCAACAGTCTGTTTCATGCTTCCATGCCTCTGGATCTATTTTGTTCATCAACTTATTTTGTTCATTAGATTCCACATATCACTTTACAATAGCTAAGATCTTGAAACAGCTCAAGTCCCCGTTGGTAGATGAGTGGATAAAAAAAGCTGTGGTACATTTACACCATGGAATATTATGCAGCAGTAAAAACAGAAGGATCTCTTACCCTTTGAGACAGCATGGAGAGGACCTGGAAAATATTATGCTAAGTGAAATAAGCCAGTCAGAGATAGACAAGCATTTAATTTTTATTTTATTTTTTGGTCCTCAATTGTTTTGGGTTGTTTTTTTAATCCTAGAAAAAACTACATTGAAATGATCCCTAACGTCTACTCTAAACTGTATGGTTCTGTGATTCTATATATAGGACTAAAAATCATCACATTATTCCCTAAACCTCTCCTTCCGAATTTGCCTATGTCTCTGAATGGACATTTGAGCAGAGGCCTAAAGGAAAGGAGGAAAGGAGCCGCTTAGATCTCTGGGATGGAGCGAGTCAAGCAGAGCAAACAGAATGTGAGGTTCAGCCTGACTGGCATGTTGAAGAAACTCTCAGAAGCCATTATAGCTGGAGCCGAGTAAACAAGAGCAAGAGAAGATGAGGTCAGAGAAGGGCCAGCTCATGGACTAGGGTCTGTGCTTAGGGTGGCCATGCACTTCGTTGAATGCTCTGAGGTCGGCACCTCGGAATTATTACGAGTTTTAACAAGGAGCTCTGCATTTTCATTTTGTACCAGGCCTTGCAAACCATGTATCTGGTCCTCAGTCAGAGCAGTAGCAAGACTTGATTGCTGTGGTGTGTTGTAGCCATTGAGCCTTGTAAGGAGTCTCTGAATGAGATAAGAAGCCACTGAAGGATTCTAAATGGAAGAATGACAAGATCTGACTGTTTTTCTTTTAAATCGCTGCTTTTAGGGCAGATCTAAGAGGTCTAGGTTGAAAACTGGGAGATCCAAAACAATCTAATTTGGAGAGTATAGTGACTCGGCCCCTGCTGGTAGCAGTAGAGGTAGGGAGAAATGGTCAGATTCTAGGCATATTTTGAAGGTAAAGCCAAAAGCATATGGTGATGGATACGATATAAATGTCAGAGAAAGAGAAGAAAGAGATGATTTTAGGGTTCGGAGCCTGAGCATTGGGAAGAAGAGAGGCAGATTAAAGGAGACTCCAGCCTGGGGTTGTGGAGACCAGGAGTTTGGTTGTGCATATGTTGAGCTTGAGATGTTTATTTATTTACTTTGTTTTAATAGCTGTGTGAGATTATATTTTATTAGAAAGCCTTAGTCCTTGGCCCAATTTAATCAGTGTTGGTATTTTTCAATCTCTCATGCTTCTTAAATTAAGAGAGACTGAATTACTTCAGCAAATCAGGTGGTGAGTAGCTAGTTAGATATGCAAGTATGGGATTCAAGTAAAAGGTTCAAGCTAGAGATATAAGTATTCAGAGGTGGAGATGAGGAGGAACCAACAAAGGAGAATAAGGAGCAGGCAGTGTTAAGAAGGAGACTCAAGAAGGTGTATCCTCAGGTTAAGAGAAAAAGAAGGGAGTGTCTAGTGTGTCAAGAGACTTATGTCAATATTCCTGATAAGTCAGGTAAAATGTGCTGTAGAATTAATCTACTGGCCATTGGATTTTGCAAGAGGGAGATTTTGTGAAATGCTGTTTCACTTTACTATTGAGATCCTCTCCTATCATTTAAATGTAAGACTTCAAGCATATCAACTCCTTACTTACCCTCACATCAATACTTAGATTCTTCTTTTATTATATCCATCATTTCATTTAAAAAAAATCATATCCAGCCTTTACCAATAGCACAACTTAATTCAGGCCTCTGTTACCTCAGGACTGGATTGCTGAGTGCCCTGCTAAACGGTCCACTGGTTTCTAGTCTCCTCACTAGCAATCCATCCTGATTAGTCATCCTGGGAGAAAACATTTTTCAGGGATTTCCCAGGCCCTGGGGCTTTCAGCAGAACATACCAATAAGAGGCTTCTCTCACCCACTTCCCCAGACCAGTGCACAAACATGCCCTCCTGATACCCATCTGAACCGCATCTGAACTCCACAGAAAAGAACTGTAATTAGAGCCAGCAGTTAGAATGATTAGGCCCCTCTATTTGTAGTGATTTGATGAACTAATTTAGTCTCTCTTGATTTAAGAAGCATGGGAGATTGAAAAATACCAACACTGATTAAATTGGGCCAAGGACTAATGCTTTCTAATAAAATATAACCTCACACACCTATTAAAATAGTTAAAGTAAATAAAAAAATATTCTTAAAAAACCTAAACCATCAAATACTGCACTGGCAAGGACAAGTTGCAGCTGGAACTCTCATTCACTGCTGGTGGGGAATGCACTCTGAGAAATAGTTTGACAGTTTCTTCAAAATTTAAATATTTAACATATGACTCAGGAGTCCCACTCCTAGTTACTTTCTCAAAAGACACTAAAACATATGTCCACACACCAAAAAAACAACAACTGTAAGTGAATAGTTATACAGTTTTATTCATAACCACCCTAAACTGAAAATAACCCAAATGGCCATCGAACATTGAACATATGTTGTACATCCATAAAATAGAATCCTACAAAGGAATAAAAAGAATGAAGTCTTGATGCATGCAGCAACCTGGATGAATTTCAAGTGCACATTGCAAAGTGAAAAAAGCCAGACAAACAGTACCAGGTAGGTGCTAAAAATATAGGGGGGAAACTTTGTAAAGCATATGATTGTCTAACTACTATGCTGTATACCTGAAACCAATACAAAATAAAGTGAATGGCAGTGAAACAGCACCGGGTATTAGACCAGTGGAGTCAGACGAGGCCTTGGTTCAGCAACCTCAGTACATGAGTTCTAGCTAGGAAAGAATTCAGAGTCAAGACTCAAACTATAGAGAAAGTTTATTTAGAAAGTCACAGAGGTAAAAGTGTTACTCTCATTAGCAAGTTATTGATGGGAGAGGAAGCACATGGGGAGACACTGTTGAGCATGGTCAGCTGGGAAGCAAAGGCCTGTTTGCTTCACCAGAAAGCTACAACTTCACACTCCCCCAGGGAACCACTGGTCCATTCCCAGCAGATCACTGGGGGGAAGGAAAGAACAAAGGTGGAGGTAATCACATGTGCAATAAAGTCAAAATAGTGCAGGGGAGGTGCTGGACCATAGATACTTGTCATTCTAACCTGGGAAAAAGATCTTTTGCTAGGGGGATAGATCCCAATGCAAGCACGTGAAATCTTGGGAAGTTAACTGGCTATTTTGAAAATGCTCCTGGTTAAAACCCGAGGAGACAAAGCCCTCTCTCTCTCTCTTGCTCGGTGATCCTCACCCACCGGTGCCATCTTGCATTCTCTCCTGCCAGGGAGCTCATGGGCAGGTGGGTCTAGTGGCCTCTGGGGCCTGCAGACCACTGAGTCATATGAAGTGGAAACTCTGGACACTGGTTTTATTTTGGCCCTGCTGCAGACATGGTTGGGTTTTTTTTCCATGGTGGAATGGAGGGAGGTGGGACATGAGAAGCCCAGGGGCAGGGGCGGCCATCACCAATAAACCACCTTGTCACGTGGATTATTGAAATGCCTTTCTCTAGAGCCTGTTTCCCACTGACAACAGAAGAAGTGAACTGTAGAAGAATGGTCTCAGGAAACAAGTTACAGAGGCAAGAGAAGGGCCCTTGTAGCTTAGGATAAAGAGAGAGGCAAGGCAAAGGAGCCTGGGGGAGGCGGGTGGGGGAAGGCACAAGTGTGCTCTATAGAGAGAGCCGAGCACACTGGGTCCTCCCTCTTGAGGGTATTGCTCTGGAGGTCTCAGGGGAGGATCTCAACATAATATTCATCAGCTTTCCAGGTGTGTCCTTTTGAGATAGGCCAGGAAGCCAGGACAAGCAGAGTAAGGAAACTGAGACCAGACAGCTGTACAGCAGTTTGCAGCCATGTAGATAATCACCATGCCAAGCAGTTGCAGCCATCTAGTAAATCTTATTTTCCCTAAACCAGGGACACGTAAGAGTAAATGGTTAGCACTTCTCCCCAATGAGAGGGTAAATAGCTTAATTCACCCTATTCAGGGAAACAGATAGCAGATACCCAATTGTTGCCATTTGCAGACCATACCCAAGGACAGATGAAATTAAGAGAATAAATCTCATTTTGGTACATCAGCATAAAGCTGATGAACAGTCTATTGAAATACTCTCCTAAGATCTCCCCTAAATACCCAGCCTTTAAAATTCTTCAAAACGAAAGTCCCAGCACGTAGTCTCCTTCCCAGGAGCACACCCATGCCTCTCCTCCTTCTTTCCCCAAAGGCATGCATCTCCTGAACTCTAAGGGACCCCACAAAGCTTAAACCAGGGTGGCAGTGGGCAATGGCAGCTCATCCCGGGCAAACACCCGGAGCCTGTCCCCATGGCTCCCTTTTCTCTGACTTCTTTGTGAGCAGACCAGCCTGCGCTCATTTCCCCAGTTCTTTCTTGTTTCACCGTTTCTAGCTTTAAAACCCTTTGCACTCGCTTACTTTTTTCTCGATTCCTTTATTCTAATGCTAACCGTGTCAAGTCACACTCAACATCCGAGTGCAAAAGGTTAATAAACATCCTCTAAAATTCACCTGGACTCGTGTTGTGAAATTTTTCCTGCACAAAGTCAAGCACACACACACTACCAGCTGGCCCTGGGCAGACCCGTCAAGGGCCAGGTCCCCTTTCTGGTAATACTTTCAGAGTTGTGGTCTCTACTGATTGGTGGGCACCAGGGCAGTTAGTCATTAGTCAATGCAGCTGATCCTGAAGTCAGCTATGGAATTGTTTGCCTGGTTTTGCTGCTTTTCTGGGCCTGGAGCTTAAACACAACTGAGGCCTAGATGTATTTGATGTAGTTAGAACCTCATTGCACTGGGGGCTTAATGCTTAATATTCTCTTGGCCCCCTTGCTTATGACGAGAGGAAAGGTCAGGGGAGGGTCTGAACCATATGACCAGAAATAGAAAAAGGTCAGGAGTCTAAACTGTCTGACCAGCCATATGCTAGGGGAGGAAAGGTTAGCCTGGAGGCGAGGTGCTTGTTTTCCCAGTTTTGCCCATTGCTAGGCACCGGGGGCTTACCCTGGTGACTTTCTATACCTGGCCCACTGTCCTTGCTCTGCTCAGGTCTGTCTAAATGCTTAACACAAACTGTAATTGAAAAACAACAACAAAAGAAAACATTGTCCGGTGAATTTATTTTCTCAGTAGAGAACTTAATTCATCCCACTGCAGCAAGCAACATTGTTAAAAAGAAAAGTTTATACCTTAATACTAACTAGCCCTCCAGACTTTCACATATAATATTAAATAACCCCAAAAGCAGTTAAAGGCTGACAAGAAAATGTTTAAGGATCATACATATACTGAAAAGAGTTATGCTATGAATGTGACTCATCTATGTGTGTCTACCTGGGAGAAAATTCATGGCTCTTTCCTTCCTGGCAAGGAAGTAAGGACGGCTTTCATAACCCTTTTTGCAAATGGGTAAAATGCTGGAGGAGGAGGACAGCCAAACAAAAAAGAAAGAAAAGAGACAAGTAAGGTCACACCTGAGTGTTAGAAAAGGTTTCTTGAAAAACTACCTGGTCAAGGATAATTAAATACAGAGTATTTAATTAAGAATGTGGGGCTAAAAAAAATGAATACTTTTCTTCCCACCTTAAGTTCTTCTGTCTGGGCTAATAACCAAATTAATAGAGACAGATTAATAGGAGAAAATCCAATGTTTAATACATGCTCATGAGGAATTCACATAAGCATGAAAATTCTAAGGCAGTGAGGCGACATTGGGTACATATGACATTTTTGGACAAAGGAGAAAGGGGGGCAGGGTATTAGATTTCAGAAGTGACAATGGGCAGTTTACAGGTAGTTGAGGAAGAGTAGAACATACATGGCAGGAAAATTCTTACTAGGCAACTTAGAAACACTGGGACATGGGGTAGCAGGCTTGGAGTCTTCTTGACCTATGCTAGCATGAATGTTCTTAAGGAGATTAAGCCAAGGCTCCCTTCCTAAAACAGGTTTCTCTGTCTGAATTTCTTGGGTAGGAAAGGGGGGAGGGTCAAAGTTTCTTTCTGAGTCTTTGTTTCTTAATAAAAATATTAACATCAATATCCCAAAAGGCAGCTTCAAGGTGGCAAAACTTTAGTCCTCTTCAAGGACATGGGATAGAATGTGAACTACAGTGTTGGGAAATAAAAATAATTTTTAACAAACAGTTGTTAAAATTAGTAAGAAATATAGCCAGTGGGAAATGTACTAGGAAGTATGTGCATCAAAAGGAAGAAGGGAAAATAAAAACTTGGGGTCTACTTTCCTTCTTTCTTCTGCGTACTTGTTTTCACCATCAGGAAACTTTCATCATTCTCCTCAAAAGTTCCAGGATAAAGTCTTGGCTTCCTCAATCTTGAAACAATGACTAATCTGTTTATCACAGTTCACCACTTTCCTCTTCCCACAGTGCAAGGAGCCTTCGATAGAAAGTAGACCAGGTCATTTGGCAACTTTTAAAGGCATGCTTTCTTTCAGAGGTCATGGCCACGGGGACTTTCCTAGCAAAAGACAGTAGTAGGAAGCCTGCAAAAGTGGAAAGTCCTGGATGCTTGGTCAGGAGCCCAGCCTTCAGGATAAGCCAACTGCGTTGGGACTTTGGTAAGATCAGTTAATTCATCTACACCTCTGTTACCATTGAAGGGAACCAAAGTTTTGCCACCCTGAAGCTGCCTTTTATGGATATTGATTTTTTTAAGCTGTTTATTAAGAAACAAAAGACTCAAAGAAGTTTTGACCCGTTCCCTTGGTACCTCAGAGATTCAGATGGAAAGGCCTACTCCAGGAAGGAGATCTTAGAATGTTTGTTACCGGTGGAAGTGGGATATTCCTTTTCCCACTGAGTGCTGGGGGTGGTGTCCTTACAATATCTAGAGGAAAAGAATTTTCTGATACTCACACAGGAGGATGAGTGATTTTTATTGTCATGGAATTACATCTCTGTGTTTCCAAAATCCCATTTCCCTTAACCCAGTCCTGGAAGAAGTGTAGCTAGGGATTAAGTAGAGCTAGAAGCAAAGCCAGTGTCCAGAGTTTCTGTTCCATGTTGCAGCTGGGTCCAGTTCAGTATCAGGTTAGTCCCTTAGTCCATTGTGTGGGAGGTCCACATGGCTGTGAGCCATGTGGGTGAATGCAGGTGAGCAGGAACTAGAGCCACGGAAGCCAGGAGTCAACCAGAGTGCAACAGGCCAAGGGCCCCGAGGGCCAAGAGAGGAAACTCCTTTGTTCAGGCTATCAAATATTCCAAATCTTCCCATGCTTGCAGTGCCACGCCCATTCTGGCCAATGACCTCTGTTTCCAGGTGTGACTGACAGCAAGCACCTTTGCTAGGCCCTCCAACTTTACTAAGCATGCATCTATCTCCCCCCTGTTCAGATCTGCAGGGAATGGACTGGTGGCTCCCTGGGGAGTGTTAAGTTGTAGCTTCCTGGTAAAGCTGCCCAAATGACAGGCCTATAATATTTGGCCTTCCCTTTGCTCCTTTATTGTTATTAACTAGGTTTATTACTATGGCATCAGGTTCACTAGCCTAATTTCACTTAAATATGATAAATAGTGCGGCTTTAGGCAAAGGCCTGTTGATTAGATACTTTCTGGGTTCCATTGTTTCTGAGCTACCTAGCAAGAATTTACCTGCTATGTATCTTCTGCTCTTCCTCAACTACCTGTAAGTCATTCTCATTTCTAAAATCTAACATCCCATTCACCCCCTTTTCTCCTTGGCCCAAAATGTCATATATACCCAATGTTGCCCCCACTGACTTTGGAATTTTCATGTCTTTGTGAATTTCCCATGTGCATGTATTAAAATTTAATTTCTCTTGTTAATCTCTGTAATTTGATTGTTAGTCCAGCTAGAAGAACTTAGAAGGTGGGAGGTAAAGTATTAACTGTTTTAGTCCCCACACTACATATATAAAATGATAATAACCAATAATGGTGCTATCTACAGTTTACAACTGTGGGACTCCAATAATATCATCGCTATTTAAAAGTGCTTCCTGCTCTAACCGGTTTGGCTCAGTGGATAGAGCATCGGCCTGCGGACTCAAGGGTCCCAGGTTCATTCCGGTCAAGGGCATGTACCTTGGTTGCGGGCACATACCCAGTAGGGAGTGTGCAGGAGGCGGCTGATGGATGCTTCTTTCTCATCAATGTTTCTAGCTCTCTATTCCTCTCCCTTCCTCTCTGTAAAAAATCAATAAAATATATTTTAAAAAAATAAAAGTGCTTCCTAAGCTGTAAAGCAAACAATATGTTTCTGTTTCTATTGTTATATCAGTCAGTTAGTATTTAGGGATGGTGTATATGCTCAAGTCAACTACAATGGGAAAGATTAAATAAATATTAAATACAGTTACTAGACCATGGCCCCAGTTAAACATCTCCACTTTAGAATCAGGCTGTAAGAGGTGTGGTTCTCCACCTATAACTGGAGCAGACTCATAGGTAAAAATCAGAAGCCATACCATGGTCTCCATGAGGAAGTAAAGTTGTTTCTCACCCCAAAATATTCCTTCTGTGTTACTGATTGTTTTTAAGCTGCTCATTTTAAGGAAAGGAACAACTCAGAATTTTTTAAAAAAATTAAACACACCTTTGAACCTCCCTCCTTACTTGTCTAAAGAAACTCAGATAGAAAAACTGTTAGGGAGGCTAAAGGAAGGAAGCTATCACCTTAAAATGAATTAAGTGTGGCAGACAGGGAAGAATCTAGCAAAGTCTGTTTACTAGACTCCCTTCTATGTCCCATTGTCTCTGAGTGGCCCAGAAAGAATTCATTCACCAAATGTTTGCTCCTTCTCATCTACCTGTGAATTGCCTCCTTTCCCTTTGAAGTCTGTGCCCCCTAACTCCTCTGCTTAGCCCAGAATGGCATATATGCCTCAACTGCCAGATTTGTTCATAGGTCTTATATTTTTAGGGAATCCCTATATGTACATATATAATAAACTTGGTTATTTTCTCATATTAATCTGTCTTATGTCAATTTGATTAGACCAGCCAGAAGACTTAGAAGGATAGAAGGAAAATTATTGTTCTGTTGTATTGTACCCCGAATCTCACAAAGGACGCCTCAAGAAGTCGAATTATGGAGTCATTTATTAAAGGCCGGCAGCATATGAGTGGCAACATGCTCCATATCTCGCAGTGCCAAAAAGCTTGCCGCATCTGGCTTCTTTTGGCAGAATATCACAAAGGTATCGATTACATCTTTGGGTTTGGAATGATGAATCTGATTTGCACAAAGCAGTGACAGAAGCGAAATTGAGCAAGTTAGTTATCTATAGTTTTGGGTCTACGGATCACTGAATCAACAGAAACACATTATCTGGGGCCACCGAGGCAATTTAGAATAATTGTGCTGTCCAGATTCTGGGACCACTGAGTCAACCGGAATGCATTATCTGTAGCTACTGAGACAATTTAGGGTAATTGAGCTGTCCTGGTTCCCAGAAGAATGTGCTTCGATAACCAGTGAGATCACAATCAATGGGATATTCAAACCACCATCAATGGAGTATTCAATCGATTGGGATAGCATACATAAGTTCAGAAAATCAAAATAAAATGTTTATTGTTTTAGCAAGCAAATAATTACAGAAGCCAAATAGCAGGGTTAAAATTAAGGTTAAAAACTGTAGTTTCTACCTGAGGTGATTGCTACCATACTTCAGTTCCTCCTCTATAATGGAGCGAGGTGGGAATGAATGTGGTGGCAGATGGCAAGCTATTGCAGTACCAAAAAGAGCCTGAGACCAACATAGCGACCACAGATATGTAGAGAAGATGGCAGAAATGAAGGACATCATTTTCTAGTCCAGTAGATTTGAATGAGTTACATGTGTCATTTTACTTTCTCTTAGCCACATTAAGTATAAAAAGGTATAAAGGAACAAGTTGTGGACGAAAGGGGCCACGTGCTAACCTGACAAGCTCAGGGGAGGCCTGCATGGCGGTCTTGCAAACAGAGACCTAAAGTAACCACAAAGGATGGTCTGAAATTAAACTTTAACTAAACGCAGTTATGGTGGGCAGTTACATCCTAGGCCAGTATCTTCACTGACAAGGTCAACCTTTACCTTAACTGAGCCTATCTATCTTTTTGCATCTATGATAACATACCCTTGAAATGTCTGGGTCACTTGTAACTTCCCTTTTTCTGGAGCCCCTGGGCACAACCAAATGTGGTGGGCACCAGGACAGATGCCACAAATTCCTTCATTATCATGTTAATTGTTCCTGCACCCATCTAAGTATGTGTCCATCATTTTACTTTTTATCCAATCCCAGGGGTTTCCTCCGATTTTCTTTATCTCACCTCCTTAATCTATCACCAAAGAATTTCATGTAACCCACCTATGTCCCTCCTTTGATTGCAATATATAAATACAAATGTAACCCGCCATTCTCCAAAGCATTATCTAAATTTGTTGAGGTTCTGCTTCCAGGCATATGTTGACAGTTTGGCTCAAATAAACTCACAAAAGTTCAGGTTTCAATGTGGTTTTTTTTTTACGTTAACAAAGTGAAATTAATTTTGATAGTGCATTTCATTTAACTCATTATTTTCAAAATATAATCATTCAGTATGTAATCAATATTAAAAAACAAACATTAGTGATGTGTTTTACTTTTTTTAATACTAAGTCTTCCAGATTCAGTGTGTATTTTGCACTCACAGCATATCTCTGTTTGGACAAGCCACATTAAAAGTGTTTCGTAGCCGTATGTAGCTAGTGGCAAGTCTAGACTGTAAAAACCTCTTTAGATGTTTTACTCTTTCTCATTTCCTAACCTCCAAATTGGACTGGGTTCACAGGTTTTTACATCCAAATTTTCATCTCTTAAGAAATAGATTGTGTGCCCAGTCCGCTTTTTATTTTAACAAAGAAGAGTCTGTTCACATAAATTTGGACTAAAGCAATGTTTACAGTGAGCGTTCCAGCTAAAAACTACAATTACACTTCAACCAACTCCCCAGCTTCTCTTCACTGCTGACACTTTAACACACACATTTTAAGCTCCAAAGTTGAAAAAACAAATCTTTTGAAGTGATGATGAAGTAATGATTAGAATTTAACACCTTCTAAAAATGAAACTCATCACTATAGCTATTTAAACTTCTAGGCTCTAATTAAAAACCTCCCTCATTTTTTTTTATTTTTTTGACAGAAAATTAGCACAATTTTTGCCATCAGAATATTACTTCTGTCTTTGTGTCCATTTTCCTAAAAGAATATATAGATAACTTAAATTTTTTTTAAAGATTCTTTAATTGATTTTCTTAGAGAGAGAGGAAGGGAGAAAGAGAGAAACATCGATGTGAAACATCAACCAGTTGCCTCCCTACCAGGATTAAGCCCCAAACCCAGGCACATGCCCTGACCCAGAATCAGACAGACAACATTTCAGTACACAGGATGATGCCCAACCAACTAAACCACACCGGCCATAGCTAGATAACTTAAATTTAACACAATCACATTCAATAACCATTTTTATAATGAAATTCTGACTTGTTGAAAATTTTAAGGCAATAAACTCAGACTCTGTTCCCCATGAGGTTGAGCACAGCCAACAGTGGCTTAAGGATTGGGGGTGGGGGTGTTCTTCATCCTCACCCAGTCAGAAATGGGGCCCAGGTCCTGCAAGGCAAGGTCAGGACACTATTCACCTCCCTAATTTCTCCTGTCTCAGATTTCCAATTTTTCTGTGGTATCACACCCAGAATATATGTGAAAACAGTCCTAGACACCAATTGTCTTCTTCCTGAAGCAGATGATATTAATATGCTTTTTGCTGAATATTTTGCTTCCATAGGTCATTGGGGCCAAGTTCAAATGATACCAGTTATAACAATCTGGTTATTCATTAACAGGAAAGGAGTAAAGGGGAGACTATGTAATATAGGCATGTCATTTATGCACTTTGCCAGGAAGTTAAGGTTGACATTCTCCAAGTCTGTACCTCACAGATCAGATAGCTGGGGAAGGGACTGGACAATAGATGCTTGCCCAGTAAGGTCAGGGTGACTTGGGAAGATGCTTACTTGTCAGTCACACCTGAGAACAAGTCAGAGGCCAGAACAGGCATGGCCACTCAAGCACCGGAAGATTTGATATTTAAGCTCCTGAACAAAGCAAGTTTTCTCTGTTGCTCTTTGGGACTCCTGTTGCAGGGGGCGAGCTCCCCTGCATTTGCCCACATGGCTCACCGCCATGTGGGACCCACACTATGGACTGATGGAGTGAATATAGCCTAATGCCACATTGGACTCAGCTCCACCATGGAATGGAAACTCTGGACACTGGTCCTGCTTTTAATTCTACTAAACTCCCAGCTACACCTTTTTCAGGACTGGATTAAGGGACATAGGACTTTGCAACCTGAGAAATATAATTCCACACCAATAAAAGCCACTCTTTATTCCATTTGAGTTTTATAAATTTCTTTTCTAAATATATTGCAAGAACCCCACTCCCACTAGTTAGGGAGGAATCTCAGTAACCCAATCCTTCGACAACACAACTTTCAGGTCTTTTCTTACTTTCAGGCTTTTTCTTACTATCCCAGGCCTGTTTTGGGGAACTTGGTTCTGTGTCAGGCCCTACCTCTTTCCTCAGCCTTCTCAGAGACAAGTACTCCCTAATTAAATAGGAAGACTCATGTCAAAAACCAACACCTGAGTGGGAAAAATCTATGAGCCCATGGATTGTATTATCCTGAGAAAGTGCTCAGAATCTATCTTTATATTTAGTATCTATCTTGACCAAAAAAAAGAGAGCATCTTTTGCACTTTTACAGAACAAACAGGATAGTTGTGATAGCTAAGTTTATGTATCAATTTGGTTGGGTCATGGTGCTCAGTTAGTCAAACATTATTCTGGACATTTCTGTGAGGATGTGTTTTGATGAGATTAACATTTAAATTGTCAGACTTTAAGTAAAGCAAATTGACCTGCATAATGTAGATGGGCCTAGAGTGAGTAGTCCTGTCCACTTTACCCAAAACCCGCAACTGCTATGCAGCAGGGGAGGGCTGGGGTAGTGTAGACAGCGCGTGGGAAGGCACATGGGCATTTCTTTAATTATTATCAGCTGAATTCAAGGCGACAGGCAAAGCCATGCCCTGGGAACATGCTTTGCCAAAAAGGCAAGAGTGTTATCAGCTTGGCCTTCATTTCAGCCCAGGTGTCTGGGAGTGTGACTTTGATATGTAAATCCAGTCAAGCACCAAGAATGCTTAGGGCCTACTCAAGAATGCAAATAATCTCCTTTGATCCTAACTTTTGGTGAAACTTCCTGGTATTTGGGGGTATAAAATAAACTTGCTGTGTCCCTGTCCCTCCATCAGAGAGGACAGCGGTCCCACCTGGCTCCCAGCTATTTCCTTCTATGTTCATGTCTGGTCTCTTTCTTTCTTTCTTTCTTTCTTTCTTTTTTTTTTTTTTAATTTGTTAAATCTCTTTATTGTTTCTTTCTATGGCATTCTTTTCTCTCTTTTTTTTTTAAAGTATATTTTATTGATTTCTTTACAGAGAGGAAGGGAGAGGGATAGAGAGTTAGAAACATCGATGAGAGAGAAACATTGATCAGCTGCCTCCTGCACACCTCCTTCTGGGGATGTGCCCGCAACCAAGGTACATGCCCTTGACTGGAATCGAACCAGGGACCTTTCAGTCCGCAGGCCGATGCTCTATCCACTGAGCCAAACCGGTTAGAGCTCTTTCTTTCTTTTATTTCTCAATCCCCAGCTCCTCTACTCAGGAACTGGACCTGCTCTTTTTCCGTGCTGGACGCGGAAAGAGAGAAACCCTTACAGGGTAGACATTACAAGAGACAACCATATGTTCAAAGCAGATCCTCACACTTTCCTAGGCTTGGTCAGAAATAGCTAGCATCATAGTCTGTTAAATCCCCAACTAAATTGTGAAACATTAAACATGATTGTATAAGTAAGTATTCACCATATAACAGAACCAATAGAGTGGGGGTGAGAGGGAGTGGGGCAGAGAAGTAGGGAGAGGGAGAGAGAGAGATTGGTTTTAAGGAATTGGCTCATGTGATTATAGACTCTGGCAAGTCTAAAATCTGTGACAGCTGGCAGCCTGGAGACCCAAGGAAGAGTCAATATTTCAGTTCAAGTCCAAAGGCTCTTTGCTGATAGACTTCCTTCTTGTAGAGGGAAGTCAATCATTGTTCTATTAAGATTCTCAACTGATTGAATGAAGCACCACTAATGGCCTGGCCCTGCTACTTATCATGGGTCCTTATCAGTCCCTTCGGGTGCAAGGACTCTGTCAGCTTACACCTGGTCTCCAACAGGCCTGGCCCTGCTACTTATGATGGGTCCTTTGGCATCTGTTTAAGGATCCTGAACATTTCATGACAGTCAGCTAGTCCCCAATATCTTGTGACCATCTAACACTTGTTTGTTTCATCACTCTGAGGAGTTGTAGTAAGTGGTTTCACCTAACACACACCCTCCAGAAGCTCCACTTCAGCCCCACTAAATAATGAAAGTTAATGACAGGAATGTCAAAATTGAGTGGGCAAGGATACAGAGTGTGTTGGGACTGAGGGTCAGAGGAAAGAGAATAAAACTGTGATCAAACGATGCTGAGAAAAGAGAAATTCTGGCTATGACTTCTTAAGCACTTTCTCTGTGCCAGGCACTGCATTATACATACTCACTGAATTCTCACATCTGTCCTTTGAGATGAGTCTGACCATTATCCACATTTCACAGATGAGAAAAATGAGGCACACAGAGCTATAAGAATTTTTCAAAATCCCAGAGCTATTAAATGATAGGGCTGCCCACTTCTTTAATCAACCCCTGTATTCTCTGGCAAAGAAACTAGGTATGTGCATAATTAGGAAAGGACATCCTTCCTGGATGTCCTCTGGAGACACACTGAGCAATTTTGCATCCCTGAACTCCACATGTGTTTTTTTTTCTGTTTCCATCATAACGATTCCTTTTCTTTTGATCAATTTTTTAAAAAGATGATAATGTCTCCACTTAGGTCATGATGAACTCATTTCTCCCTATTTTGGCCTAAGGGATAGTATTGGCTTCATTATATCTTGATTTTAATAAGCAAGCTCCTTTATAGATATAGGAAATAGACTGGTGAGGAGTAGGCAAAAATGGGTCAAAGGGTCAAAGGTATAAACTTTTAGTTATAAAATAAATAAATCATTGGGGTATAATGTACAGCATGGTGGCTATCTATACTAATAAAAGAGTAATATGCTAATTAGACTGGATAGACCAGATGTCCTTCCAGACAAAACCACGGTGGCGGGGGCTGAGGCAGAGGTGGTTAGGGGTGATCAGGCAGGCAGGCAGAGTGGTTAGGAGTGATCAGGTCAGCAGGGGAGAGCAGTTAGGGATGATCAGACTGGCAGGAGAGAGAGGTTAGGGACAATCAGGCTGGCAGGGGAGGGTGGTTAGACACGATCAGGCAGGCAGGCAGGCAGAGGCAGTTAGGGGCGATTAGGCTGGCAGGGGAGAGCAGTTAGGGGTGATCAGGCCTGCAGGGGAGCAGTTAGGGGCATCAGGCAGGCAGGCAGGCAGAGGTGATTAGAGGTGACCAGGCAGGCAGGCAGAGGGGTTAGGGGTGATCAGGCAGGCAGGCAGAGTGGTTAGGGGTAACCAGGCAGGCAGGCAGGTGAGCAGTTAAGAGCCAACAGTCCCAGATTGTGAGAGGGATGTCAGGCTGCCAGCAGTTGGACATCCCCCAAGGGGTCCTGGATTGGAGAAGGTGCAGTCCAGGCTGAGGGACCCTCCCCCCATGCACAAATTTCATGCACCGGGCCTCTAGTCCTATATAATAAAAGGCTAATATGCAAATCAACCAAACAGTGGAATGACCGGTCGCTATGATGCACACTGATCATCAGGGGGCAGATTCTCAACACAGGAGCTTCCTCCTGGTGGTCAGTGCGCTCCCACAGGGGAGCGCCGCTCAGCCAGAAGCCGGGCTCATGGCTGGCAAGCGCAGCGGCAGTGGCAGGAGCCTCTCCTGCCTCTGTGGCAGCACTAAAGAGCAGTGAGCCGAGCGGTAAGAAGCAAGGGGTCCCAGACTGCGAGAGGGCGCAGGCTAGGCTGAGGGACCCCCCGGAGTGCACGAATTTCATGCACCGGGCCTCTAATAGTTAATAATAGTCTATTGCATATTTGAAAATTGCTAAGAGAGCAGACCTTAAAAGTTCTAACAAAAGAAAAAAAATTGTAACTCTGTATGGGAATGGATGTTAACTAAATTTATTGTGATGATCATTTCACAATATATACAAATATTGAGTCATTATATTCTACACCTGAAATTAATATAATCTTGTTTGCGGTCTTCTGCCAGACTGCTGATGTACTTAAAGCTGACATGAATGACTGAGGAATGGGTGCGGTGGAGGTGCAGAGTTTGTGAGTCTCTAAGTGCAGAAGCTATAAAAGGCAAAAATGGGGGAAATGCAAGCTGATGATGCTGACAGATTTGTTACTTGCAATCACTGAAATCTAAGGTAGTAAGCATTTTTTGTCAAATATATAGTCATTTCGTATTCGTCTATAGAAAAAGACATGCTATTAACTTTTTTTTTCTTCACCACTATTTGGTGGTTGCTAGGAGCACAAAGTGAGAATAGAAACTGGTTTCAAGAATTTGTTCAAAGGTCTTCCCTCTCCTTTTGTAAATAATTTCCCGATTACTCTCCACCCTGCTGTGTTCTTATCAAAGCTGTTGCAAGACAAAGGTATATTGCTATTTTTAGTCCCTCTCATAAATTTCTTCATAGAGGAAATGATAGCTTATTTTCTTTAAATTGCTGTGATAGGGGTGATCTAGCAAATAATAATACACAGCTAATGTTTATATACTTATCTATCAGGGGATGGGGTTAAGCACTGCTCATAATTATCTCATTTAACCTTCACAATGATCCCATGTGGTATACATTATTCTATCTCCACTTTACAGGTAATGAAAGGCAGGAACAGAGAAGTTAAGTAACCCCCAAGATTATAATCAGCAGCGATGGACACATTGAACCCAGGTAGTCCAGTTTCAGAGTATTACAATAATACTGTCTCATAAAATGTCTGATGATGGACTGACTACAACAAAGACTGTCTTGCTCACTCCTAACCACTAGCTAGGATTCTGTGACAAGATTAAGACACAGATCCACATTATACATTTCCATGTAGGCAAAAATTTTCTCTACATAATTGGGAATAGTGTCTTAGTCTGTTCAGGCTGAATACCACAGAATACCATAGAATACCACAGGCTGGGTGGCTTATAAACAACAGAAATTTATTTCTCACAGTTCTGGAGGCTGGGAAGTCCAAGATCAAGGCGCCAGCAGATTCGCTGTCTGGCGAGGGCCCACTTCCTGGTTCATGGCCAGCTGTTTTCTTCTTCTTCTTCTTCTTTTGAGAGAGAGAGTGGAAGGGAGGGTGAGAGACAGAGAGAGAGAAACATTGATATGAGAGAGATGCATCAATTGGTTGCCTCCTGCACATACCGGGACTGGGGATCTAACATGCAACCGAGGTATGTGCCCTTGACCAGAATTGAACCCAAGACCCTTCAGTCTGCAGGCTGACACTCTATCCACTGAGCCAAACCGTCTAGGGCCAGCCGTCTTCTTCTCACATGGTGAAGGGACAAGGGAGCTCTCCAGGATCTCTTTTATAAGGGTTTTAATTCCATTCATGAGGGCTCCCACCTCTCAAAGGCTCCATCACCAAATACCATAACATTGGGAGTTAGTATTTAACATATGAATTTTGGGAGACACAGGCATTCAGTCTATAGCAAGTAGTAAGAAATTATCATTTCATTGTGGTTTGATTTCTAGTCTGAAAAAAATCATCTTATTAATTCTTCATGCACACAAATTTAATATATTTCAACTCTCTTTTTAGAGGTCTGGATGGTAGCACATATACATTCCTCGATCAAAGTATTGACTATGATAGCTTGGTGGCTATCTAAAGGTTAACTTGTTTTTTAAAGCCATTCTTTCAGTCACACACTCACTCATTTATTTGTTCATTCAGTATATTTATTAAGCACCAATTATGTGCTGGTCATTACAGAGATTGCTCCCTCATGGAGGATCTGTTCCAGATGTGAGAGGCAGACTTTAAACAATGTGTAGAATGCCATCTGGGGTGCTCCAGAGAAGGTTAAAGCTAGCGCAGGGCAAAGGGCAAAGGGCATGCCAGGTGTGGGGGAGCAAGAAGGGATGTCCTCACCTATGACATGTGACAGGAAGGTTAACTTTACTTAAAGGATGATATGAGATAGTGGTCCCAAACACAAATGCCTACACGACCAAGAATCAATTAAGCAGTGTGTGTGGTGATCAAGACAGTGGGCCAATGGTTCAACCTGGGAACTGTGGGATGTAGAAAAAAAAAACTTATATTTCTGTACAGTTAAATTTTCTGAGAAAATTTTACTGACACTTGGGATCTAAGCAAAAAGAACAACCATGGAAGTGAATTTATCCGTGATTACATAATAATCCAGAGAGATTTATCTCCCTTGCTGTGCATTTTATTTTAATATATTTTTATTGATTTCAGAGAGGAAAGGAGAGGGAGAGAGAGAGAAACATCAATGATGAGAGCGAATCATTGATGGTCTGCCTTTTGCACCCCCCACACTGGGGATTGAGCCTGAAACCTGGGCATGTGCCCTGACCAGAAATTGAACTGTGACCTCTTGGTTCCTAGGTCGACACTCAACCTCTGAGCCACTCAGGCCAGATTGTGTGTGTTGTTTTTTTTTTTTTAAGTCAAGGAACAATGACCCCCACCCCCAACCCACCCCAGAACAATGGAGATATTTCCTGGAATGTCAAGCTGGATACTCTAGTCTTGTCTACCCTGTGGAGAAATTTATTTACAACCCAAAGGGCAAGAAGCAAGGATCCTTTTCCTTTTGAATCTGCCTGCAAATTAAAGAACTGTGTACCGAAATGTTGACCAAAGATCAAGATGGAAAGAATCCTTAAGCTGAAGCCTTGTGAACCAGAGCAGCTCCAGGTTCTCAAAGAAGGAGGACTGTGGGTATCTAAAAACCAGCAAGACGGCACTGGGCATCAGTGCAGTGAAGGAAAGCACTTAGACGAAGAGGAAGAAGCCCTGTAAGAGGAAGTGTGAGGTACTGAGGACAAATTGACTACTTCTTTGCGTCACTAGTTCTTTTTTTAGCAAGTTTATCTAGACCAGTGTCTTATGATGTTGAGAAGTGTTTTCTAAAAGAACAAGGTAGCTGTCCTTTATGGGACTGAAATTATTAGGTGCGCTCTTTTAGTTCCAAGGGACAAAGACACTCAGATTACCTTTAGTGACAAGTGATTCTGGTGAAGATGTGTGGGACAGTCAAAGAGGAAATAGTCCCCCGTGAGCTGGTCCTCAGGGGCTACAGAGAGGGAACATTGTTCCCGGTATACAAAGCGCTACCAAGCCTCTGCCTACAGCTGCAGCTCCAAAACCTGGGCCTCTGGTTCTCTCCTCACCAGGGACCTTTGCTTATTATTCTAGTGTTCTACTTTCTGTCCCTGAGCTAGTTGTTTCTTCTTTTTTTATTTTTGCTCCCCTTCCCCCCAGCTATCTTCCCTTCCATTTTGGTTTATTTTAGCTCTCTGAAAGAGTTTTTATTTAGGTTGTCCTGGCATGGATTGAGAAAAAAAAATTTTTTTAATATATTTTATTGATTTCAAGGAGGAAGAGGGAGAGAGAGATAGAAACATCAATGATGAGAGAGAATCATTTATCAGCTTCCTCCTGCATGCCTCCCACTGGGGTTCAAGCCTGCAACCTGGGCGTGTGCCCTGATTAGGAATTGAACCATGACCTCCTGGTTCATAGTCGCTGCTCAATTACTGAGCCACACCAGCTAGGCAGAGTGAGAAAACGTTCAGCTCAATTAACAGAAAACCAAACTGGCTTTGGCTAATAGTACTTTATTTTTTGGCCTATAATAAGAGTCTAGAGCAGTGGTCGGCAAACTCATTAGTCAACAGAGCCAAATATCAACAGTACAACTATTGAAATTTCTTTTAAGAGCCAAATTTTTTAAACTTAAACTATATAGTAGGTACATTGTTATTATCTTAATTAGGGTACTCCTAAGCTGGCCTTTGCTAAAAACTCAAGGGGCCAAAGAGCCGCATGTGGCTCGCGAGCCAACGTTTGCCGACCACTGTGTAGAGGTAGGTTGTTGAAGATATTGGTGCAACTGCTCAATGCTAATATATATTTTTTTCTTTCTTCTTTTTTTATTTTTTTGGGGGGGGTGTTATTAATTTTATTTTATTTTTAAATTTCTTTATTGATTAAGGTGTTACATATTTGTCCTCATCCCCCCATTCCCATCCCCCACCCCTCCCCATGGATGCCCCCACCCCCCTGTTGTCCTTAACCATTGGTTAGGCTCGTATGCATGCACACAAGTCCTTTGGTTGATCTCTCCCCCCTACCCCCATCCTCCCCTACCCTCCCTCTGAGGCCCGACAGTCCGATCGATGCCTCCTTGTTTCTGGGTCTGTTCTTGTTCATCAGTCTATGTTGTTCATCATTTCCCCTAGATGAGTGAGATCATGTGTTACTAGAAATATACTTATAAGAACCGAATGTGAGACGAGCAATAATAGTTATGCTGACAGGCAAATGAATCAGTCTGTAGTGAGTTTCTTTCTGGACCAACAGTTCTTTTGAGACCCAATTTCAATGTCCACCAGTTCCTTATGTGTACATGTCAGCACTGACTTTTCAGTTCTGGATGGTGGACAAATGGTGGTAATGCAGGTCCGACTCCCTCTGGTTTGGTCTCGCCCGGACCCAGGGGCGCGGCCTCACCCGGACTCAGGGGCGCACGGCCTCACCCAGACCTGGGACCCAGCATCATCTGGGACCCGGGGCGCGTGGCCTCACCCGGACCCAGGGGCGCGTGGCCTCACCCGGACCCAGGTGTGCGCGGCCTCACCCGGACCCGGGCTCCAGCCTCACCCGGTCCGGGGGTGCGTGGCCTCACCTGGACCCAGGGGCACGCAGCCTCACCCAGACCCGGGGGCGTGTGGCCTCACCCAGGCCCAGGATCTAGCCTCACCCAGACACAGGGGCGTGCGGCCTCACCCGGGCCCGGGACCCAGCTTCATCCGGACCCAGGGGCACGTGGCCTCTCCCGGACCCAGGGGCGCGGCCTCACCCAGACCCGGGACCCGGCCTCACCCAGACCCAGGGGCGCACGGCCTCACCCGGACCCGGGATCAGCTTCACCCGGACTCAATGCTAATATTAATACCTTGGTTGCAAGATGGCTGCTGCAGATCCAGGCAGCATGTGCCTACATTTAGGGCAGCAAGATTAGAAAAGGGTCAAGGCCAGCACCCTCTCCTGTTGCATCTGTAGCATGAGTATGCATGCACACAGGAAGACTCCTACTTCTGTCTCATTGACTGGAACTGTGTCATATGACTATGCTTAACTGCTGTGACTATTGGGCAAGTGAGTATTGAGCTTTTAGAGCCTCTATAGTAGGAAGGTAGCAAGCTAGAAGGACATTGAGAAAGGTTATTAGCAGTCAGCTAATGAAAAATGTCTGTCACTGTCACTAACTTGCATGTGGCATCAATCTTAGGTAGTGCTTATATATAAGCCATCTACTAGGAGACGTTTTGTAAAATATTAAATATTTACTCAATATTAATGGAATGATAGGCACTTGTCTAGGTGCAGTTGTTCTCTTTGGTAATGCTTACCACAATTTTAGTAGTTATATATTTGTGAATGATAAGTGCTATGGCAAAAACATAGCTAAGAAAGGGACAGTGTGGGGACATGGATAGAGTGAGAGGGCAGGAGAGTATTGGCTATAAATTATAGAATGTTAGAATTTAGTACTAAATGCCACAAACTTGCCTTGCTTTAAAGGGAAACTGGCAGACATTTCTGCTCTAAAAAAGAGGGGAAGGAATTGCTCAGCACCAGGAGACAAGTGTCCAGTTTTCACTGCACACCCAGTCTCTATTCTCTTTCAAATAGTTGGCCTGTATACTTCCTTCCTCTAGGCTGTGCTTAGTGTAAACTTCAAATTTCTGAGCAGCACTTCAGTTTGCACTTGGCCCTGGAATCATCCACCTCTCACCCCATATTGGTTCTCTTGGTTTTTAAAAACTCACCAGAGGATATAGTAGGACTAACATATACTTGGATATTCTTAGGCATTAGGCATTGGATTTTTACCAAGGAAAGGCACTGCCCATTTTACTTCTGTGTGTCTATATAAGATCTATATATTGAATTTTTAAGTATATCTTACTGATCATCCTCCTACCTCTCTTACTAGCTTGTGACCCCACTCCCCAACCCCAGCTTTATCTAGGATAATTCTCCCTTATCTTTCACCTTATAATTGTAGCTTCCTTAAGAAAAAATGTTCTTAAAACTTAGACTGAGCTAAGTCTCTGTTTATGCTCCTGTAAATCCATTGCTGTCTTTAATAATGATTACCACAGTTTCAGTACTTATTTGTGTAATAGCTTGATTAATGCTTGGGATTTTTGTTAGTTTGTTGTTGTTTTTTTAATTGATTTCAGAGAGGAAGGGAGAGGGAGAGAGAGATAGAAACATCCATGATGAGAGAGAATCATGGATCGGCTGCCTCCTGCACGCCCCTACTCGGGATGGAGCCTGCAACCCGGGCATGTGCCCTTTACTGGAATTGAACCCAGGACCCTTCAGTCCACAGGCCAATGCTTGATCCACTGAGCTAAGCCAGCTAGGGCTGATTAATGCTGGCTTAATCCCTTAGTAGATTGTAAGTGCCATGAGGGCAGGGGCCATATCTGCCTTGCTCAAGTCTATATCTCACTGTGCAGCAGTGCTGGACATACACAGTGGCACTCAATAATATTAATGAATTAATCAATATATTCAGTCTACAAGTGACTAGCACAGTGCCTCAAAAGGCTAGTCCTCTATGGTAGACACCGATTGTGAAGCTCGGCCCAATCCCCCTTTAGGAATAGAAGACTTAGCCCCATCTGCTCCCTAGTCCTGGCAGAAACCCTCAGCTCTCAGCACTCTTTGGAGAAGCCTCAGTTAAAGAAATGGACAGCCCCAAATCATTGGTTTGCATCCAGTTGAAGGCCCAGCCATTCATATCAACTCAAGACACCTTTAAAAGGCCATCCCAGACCCAAGGGGTCTCTGAAGACTTTGTTGCAATGGCATTACAGATCAGCTTCTCCCTCTGCTCACCTCCCTTTCACAGGGATTGATCCTAAGACCATACAAGAGCATGTCTTGCATGCTAATCTCCCCCTCAGATTCTACTTCCTGGGTAACCCAACCTGTGATGGCTACCACAAAATTGTTTACTGAACTGAATATTATGTTCTGTTCTATTCCATAGACTCCTAAACAGCAAAGATCAGTTCTTATTTATCCGTACATCCTTACAGTGACTAGAAGGTCCCTGTCCTACAGTGAGTGCTATGTCCACCCAAAATTCACAGGTTGAAATTCTCACTCTCGAAGGTATGATATAAGGAGGTTGGGCCTTTGAGAGGTGCTTAAGTCACAAGGGTAGAACCCTCATGGATGGGATTAGTGCCCTTATTCAACAGGTTCCAGAGAGATCCCTACTTCTTCCATCATGTGAGGTTACAAGAAGTCTGTTACCCAGAAGAGAGCCCTCAGTGGTCCATGATGGCACCCTCGCCTCAGACTTCCCATTTTCAGAACTGTGAGAGAAAAAAATATTCTGTTTTTCATAAGCCATGCCATACTATTATAGCAGCCTGAATGTACTAAGGCAGTGTCATCATAAACACATCCAACAAAATATTCCCCAAAATGCAGACTAGATGGAGCTAAAGCCATCCTATTCAAAGTGTGGCCCGAGAGCCATTGGCATTGGCATTCCCTGAGTGTCTGATTAGAAATATAACATCTCAAGCCCCAACCTGAACCAGACCTACTGAACTCGAATCTGCATTGTAACAAGCCCCACCTCACCCCAGGTGATTCACCTGTACATTGAAGTTGGAGACGTACTGAGCGAAGGGATTTATTTATTCATATAAATAAAATGATCTAGCTAGTCATTCCTCTCAAGTTTGTACACTATTTTCATATGGTTTTCCTCTAAAATTTAGAGGAAATTAACTGTAGTGTAATCATGTATTCTTTCGGTCAACAAATACTTACTGAGTGCCAAAGGTTTCAGCCCTATGGAGTTTGAGAAAATAAGGAACACTATGCATATTGCAGAGTGTGGGGTGAAGGTGCTAAGTGCCATGAAAATATAGGTCAAGATAAAAAGAAGGGAAGGTGGGCTGAAATTTCAAATTTTTACAAAAGGTCATGATAAGCAGAGACTTGAAACAGGTGAGGTAGTTAGCTTTATGCACACCCCATGTGGCTGGAGTGGGATGGGATTGATGGGGAGTAACAGCAGATGTGAAAGCGGGTAGATCTCATGATGAGAGGCTATTTAATAAATTGATATTTGATACTTAATTGCTGAAAAAGGAATACAAGCTACTTTCCCTCAAGAACAGTGTATTTCTTAGCCAATCCAAATCGATTTGGGCTGTGGAAGTTTCCATAAAACATTTCACCAGCGAAGCTTCAGATTCCTCAAATACAAGTGTAGGGATTAGAGAAGGCACTTTAAGGGCTCTTTCTGTTCTAAACTCTCAAGTTCCCAGATGCCTTGACGGGAAGTCTAATAGGAGACACCGATGCGGGCTGGGTTGCGGCCTAGGAGGGCAAAGCTTTCAACCCCAGGATACTGAGAAAATAGGAAGTGGAATCGTGGGAGGTGGTGCCAAGCATGGAAAAAAACAACAACAACGAACAGTAACCAAGTTCCTCAGAAACCCCTGCACCCAGGTTGCGACTCCAGACTGTCCTGCCCCTAACGCCTGGATACCTCGAAATCGGCCTCTCCTTGCCTACTCGTCCCAATTCTGCTTCCCAGCCCTGGATCCACTCCTGGACGGTCTCCAGCCTCTCAGCTCACGTCCTGGCCCCGCCCCCGGCCCCGCCCCCGGCCCCGCCCCCGGCCCCGCCTCCAGGCCGGGGTCTAGTCTCCTAGTCCCGCCCCTGGCTCTAATCTCGCAGTGTCCACTCCCTGCCTCCTTGAGCTCCGGAAGTGAGGCCGGGCCGGGCCGCAGGGCCGGCGGGAGACACCCGCAGCCGCTCGGGGCCCGCAGCCCGTCAGCCCGCAGCAGCATGGCTCGCCTCCTTCTCCTCGTCCTCATCACGCAGGCCGCGAGCTGGGCGGAGAGCAGCGCCGCGGATCCGAAGCCGTCCTCGGGTACGGTCGGCCGCGGCCGGGTGGCTGCCGGGCGGGGAGACGGGAGGGAAGGGAGGAGGCCGCCGCGGCCGGGAAGCCCCGTGGGAGGGGCCTCGCCGCAGTCGCCCGGGGCGGTCGGTTCTCGGACGCTCTGGGGCGTCGGGCGCGACGTGGGCGGCCGTGGGGAAAGCGACTCGGGTTTCTGCGGTTTGCACACTTCAGTCCCCTTTCTCTTCCCACCTCCGTTGTTGCCAAATAACAAAGCACGCCTCTCAGTTCTCTAGTTCTTCTCATTCATTTTTTACGTAAGTGAGTTTCCTGGCCAGCGTTTGTGTAAGCTGGCCACACAGCTCCTGGCTTAACAGGGTACCCTTAGGGTGGACCCCAAAGCCTCAGGCTGGGAGCGAAGCTGTTCTTTGGCCCGCTGGGAATGGTGCCGCGATTGGCCATCTTGCGTCTCTTGCTGGGCGTGTGCCCTGCCGGATTGGCTAGCGGTGGGTCTCTTCCCTGGGAGCCTTTGACCTCCGCCTGCTTACTGAGATTTCCCAGGAAACGTGCTGAGAAACGCTTTCCCAGAGCTCGGTGTAATGGCCACTCGGAACTCTTAACGCGATCATTTTACTAGTAGGTTTATCCCTCGTCTGCAAGGGGAATAAACTTAAATGGCCGGAAACCCCCCCCCCCCCCCCCCATTAGTCTTGAGTGTCTCCTTCCTGTCCACAGCCGGCGCTGGCCTGGAAGGGGTCAGGGAGGCCCAGCCTCCATCCGCCTTGGCAAACTCTTGGTCTGAAGCTCTGTGCTGTGACTTCCTCCTTGAGCTCCCGTTAGGTGTGCGGCGTTCCTATCAGCTCCCCGTAGGCTTGTTCTTTAAAAAGTCAAGCAAACAAATACTTGGTCATATTCTTTGGGACCGACTTTGTACCAGGTGTTGGGAATACAAAATAGGGGAGTTAGTTTCTGTTTTCAAGGATCATGATTATGTAGCTAACAGTTGTTAAGCGCTAGGGCACTGTTGTTGAATTCTCGTCACATTTTGATTTCACAGCAACCCTATAAAGTCGGCGCTATGGGTATCTCCGTTTATGGATGAGAAACTGAGGCACGGAGAGGTCTGCCCAATTTGTAGAGGGGCTGCTGAAACTCGGTGGGGAACCTGGCAGTTGGGCTCCAGACTCCCAAGTTCTTTTTTTTTAATTTATTAATTTATTGGGCTGACAAAGGTTGATAAAATTATATAGGTTTCAGATGTACAGTTCTACAAAACATCATCTGTATATTATACTAGAGGCCCGTTGCACGAAGATTTGTGCAACAGCCCTTCCTTACCCTGGCTGCCAGCACCAGTTTTCCTCTGGCACCCAGGACCCAGGCCTTTGCTGCAGCCAGAGCGGAGAAGCCAAGCCTCAAGGATAGGCTTCTCTGCTCTTTCCACAGGGAGACTAGGCTTCTCTGCTCCGGCCTCAGCAGAGAAGCCAAGCCTCTTCAGTCTTCTCTCCGGCCTGCATATGCAAATTAACCCACCACCTTTGTTGGATTAATTTGCATACCAACTCCTGATTGGCTGGTGTGTGTTGTGGAGGTGTGGTCAATTTGCATATTTCTCTTTTATTAGTGTAGATTGTGTATTCATCCCCCCCAAGTTATGTCTCCTTCCATCACCATTTATCCTCTTCTACCTTCCCCCTCCTCTGTTTCCCTTTGGTGATCATCATACTGTTGTCCGTATGTGTGGTATGTTTGTTGCTGTTGCTGCTTTTGCTTAATCCCTTCACCTTCTTCACCCAACCTCCCTACCCCCTTCCTCTCTTACAGCTTTGTTAGTTTATTTTGTTCATTGGATTCCACATATACTCTGCAAACTGTCATTACTAGAGCAAGTTAGTCATACACAGAGGAAGCTGTAGTACATTATGATAAGAGCTTGAATTTACTGCTCAGGCTGCTGGAAAGCAACATGTGGTTACCTGGCTCTGACCAGGGAGTTAGGAAAGATGAGAAGATGACTCCAGAATTGGAACTGGAGATGCAGAGACAGTTGTGTGTGCAAAGGAAGACGCATGAAACAGCATGTTGAATTAGTGGACTGTTAAGCATTTTATTTTAAAATATGTGTGTGAGGATACAAGGAGAGATAAGATGAGTGGAAAAGTAGGAACTAATTAGTAAAGTGTCTTGGGATGGTCATGTGTAACAGCAAAGGATAGAGACACAGCTTTGCCTGACTTGGGCAAAAAGAGGAATTGATCAGCTCCAAGCATCTAAGCTAGAGTTAAATGGAAAGGTGGGCCTCAAAAAGCTGGGCCAGAAAGTCAAACTACCAAGACTCTCCATTTCTTAATACTCTCTTAGTGTTGACCACTTTCCCTAGTTGGCAGGAATCATGGATGTCGACAGCTTTTGGGTTTCGACAGTTTGCAGCTTCCTCTAACCTAACAAAATCTCAAGGGAAGGCTTGGATTTACCCAGCTTGGGTCAGGTGCCAGCACACATGGTTAGTACATCATTTCAGGGGAGGGCAGTAGGGGAGTTCCCAGAAGAGAAATAAAGTTCCTGAAAGAAGTACAGGTGCTGAACTAAGAAAATAATCTCACTATATCTTGCTCAAGTCAGTGGGCAACCATTGATTTAAAAAAAAAAAAAGTATGTTTTTATTGATTTTAGAGAGACAGGAAGGGGAAGAGAGAGAGAGAGAGAGAGAGAGAGAGAGAGAGAGAGAAACATTGATGAGAGAGAAACATCAACACTGATCAGCTGCCTCCTGCATGCCTCATACTGGGGATCAAGTGCGAAACCCGGGCATGTGCCCTGACCAGGAATGGAACCTGTGACCTCTTGGTGCATGGGTCGATTGCTCAACCATTGAGTAACACCACCCGGGCAGCCATTAGATTATTTTAAGAGGAGAAATGATTTTATGGTGGATTACATATGCCATTTAGAAAAATCATCTTACAAAATAGTTTGGGGGTAGAATTAAAGGAGGGAGGCCAGTTCGGTTGCTGGTTAAGTCTGGGAGGAGTTGATAACAAGTGGCAGTTGAAATGGAGAAGAGAGGACACAGTTGGGTGAATATTTAGAAGGCAGAGTCAGCAGGACCTGTGACTGACTGGATGTGGAAGAGAAGAGATGAGTCAGGTTCCTGGCTTAAGCAGAGGATTTAACCAAGTGCCAAGACTCTACCTTCTGAGGGCCCTCCTGAACATGGAGTCTCTTGTGACTGCAGAATTTGCACATCCTGCTGAAACCGGTTTGGCTCAGTGGATAGAGCGTCGGCCTGCGGACTCAAGGGTCCCAGGTTCGATTCCGGTCAAGGGCATGTACCTTGGTTGCGGGCACATCCCCAGTGGGGGGTGTGCAAGAGGCAGCTGATCGATGTTTCTCTCTCATCGATGTTTCTGACTCTCTATCCCTCTCCCTTCCTCTCTGTAAAAAATCAATAAAATATGTTTTTTTAAAAAAAGAATTTGCACATCCTTGGGAGGCCTTGGGAGTAGACTTGCCTGCCCATCCCCTATAGAAAGATCTGCTGTGGCCTTCTGTATGCCAGCATTTTGTAAACACAAATGTCAGTGATACCCCCTTTTTTCAGTGCATTTTAAATACAGCTGTCCAGTTTTTTCAGTGCATTTCTCTAGATTTTGTTGTGTTCCCTATGCTTTTAGGATTAGTGTAAAAGGCAATCTCTAAGAGTGTAGGAGGAAAACCCACAAAGACAACCGGCTCTGGCTCTCGGTTAGCTTCTCTGACTCTCCAGTGCCTGGCACTTAATACACACTCAGTGTGTTAACTCTTCTTAGTGGTGGCTTTGACTGTGTATTAGGAAGTTTATATTAGATGAGGGGACCTGGTAGGAACAGGGAAACAGGCAAGGGATTAGAAAAATCCAAGAGGTTGGGAATATATTATAGCTGTGGGCTTTTGTTTATATTTCTCAAGTGAATTTATAGGCAAAAAAAAAAATCTGTGTGTATCATCTAATAATTATTCGTGTTTCACTTTTCAGGCACTTTTACATATAAAAGTAATATATATTTTTAAGTGAATCAGTGCCTGCTAGTGGCTACCTCCTTCTGGTTTGATCTTCCACTCTGGATGTTATCTGAAGAGCACACTGTACTTTAGCATAGATGTGAAGCTTTTTAATTCACTTTCTCTACTTTTTCAACCATGCTTCTACTCAGTCTGACTTTAGGATAATGCTCTGGGTATGTTTAAACTTTTCTTTATATATATATATATATATATATATATATATATATATATATATATATGTATGTATATGTATATATATGTATATATATGTGTGTGTGTGTGTGTGTATATATATATATATATATATATATATATATATATATTATTGATTTTTTACAGAGAGGAAGAGAGAGGGATAGAGAGTTGGCGACCACTGTTGTTAAAATTAGTGAAGAACTCCTGTGGCTGTCCCTCTTTGAGTAGAGGCAACAGGTGCTTTTGTCAGTTATGGGATGCAGCACTGGTAGTAGCTAGCCCTTACTTCTGTCACCATCCATACAGCAGAAATCAGATGTCTGTGGCTGTCTGCTTACCCCTCCACCCTACCTTCCCCAGAAATGAACAGTCCCCAGAACTGTACTGGCTGCTGTATTTTGGTCTTTGGTGACAACCTCATTGTCCTGTCCAGTGGCACTACTTCATGACTTGTTGATGTGATCTTCATCAGTATTTTCCATCCTCTCCCTTGCTCTTTTTTCATATTCTGTCTCTGTTAGTTTATCACAAGGAAACACTTGTCTGTAACCAGAACTCCCCCCTCCCCCCCATTGTAATTGAGTGTTATGAAAATCTGATTCTTCTCTCCTGTGTTTGGTTTGGTTAAATCTTCAGCTGCTAGTTTCTAGAGGAGTTCTGGGAAGAACTCCTCTAAAATATCTAGATTACTCTGGGTAGTGTGTACATGTGCACCAAATAACTCTGAATCCATATCCAAAAATAACATCAGTTATAGAAACTGTCTATCTGGGCATTTTGAAGAGATGGGAAATCTGTTAGATTATCTTATTTCATGTGATCTGGTGGGATCTTTCCTTAACCTCTATGCATAATACTCTCTTGCTATATATACATGTTGTTTTCTTTACCTAAGATAAATTTATTATGAATTGAAGTTTGTTGTAAGCCTTAATTATTTCAATCAGAACATACAACAATTTTAACTTTAGGCTACAAAATTCTGAGTTTTAATGAGAAAACTCATGTCTATTTTGTGATTTTAGCAGAGGACAAAGGCAGGTATCTAATAACCGCATGGTTTCTCTTCTCATAGCATTAAAACCACAAGTGATATCCTTTTGTGTAAATATTTAACAGTTTCTCCTTTAACCTACTAGTAATTTCTGTCTGCTGTAATCCATCAAAACCTCTTCCTCCTGCCACCTATTTTGATTACTTTGAAAGCTATGATTTTAAGACCTTGTCCTAGTCTAACCATGTCCAGGTTTTACTTAAATTATGGGAAACACAGTTTGATTCACGTTAAAAACTAACATTACAAAAATAATGTTGTTTGTGGTTTTTTTAAATTAGTTTTTAAAATTATTTTTAATGTTTTTATTGATCTTTAGAGAAAGAGAGAGGGAGAGAGAGATACAAACATCAATATGGGAGGAACATTGATCAGCTGCCTCCTGCAGGCCACATACTGGGGATGGAGCCCGCAACCCGAATATGTACCCTGACCGGGAATTGATCCAGCAACCTTGACAATGTTCAAACAACTGAGCCACACCAGCTGGGCTTTTTGTGGTTTTATATGATTCAGTAACCTCTTTAATATAAATAGAGTTTATTTGCTATTCTAGTATATAGATTGATTTCTATATGCCTTTTCTTTTCAAACCCAGAAATTTCAGATTGAGTATATACAGTTAAAAAGTCATTCCCATTGGGAGTAGTATTTTAGCAGGGGCTTGAAAGGTAGGGAAAAACCTGCCATTATTGGAAACTGTAGGAAGGCAGATCCTTGTTATGTAGTGGCAGAAAGCTTAAAGCTTGGCTACACTATGAAAGTGATCCGCATGACCTAACAGGAGGTTTCCAAGCAAAGTGTTGAAGGTGCCATGTAGTTTCTTCTTGCTTCTAGTAAATGCAAAACTAGAGAGAGTAATCAAGAGGAAAAGACTGTTAAATAAAAAGAAACCAGGACCTGATGGTTTGAAAATTCTACACCTCTGGAGAGGCAAAAGATGCTAAAATTAAGAATGGCTTTTGAAGGAAGTTCAGATTCATTATGAGTTTTCTTAGCATCAGGTACCTCTCTTATCTGGTTGCAAAATTATGTTTATATGCATGATTGTTATTTGATGTTCACATCGAATTGAACCCAGGGTTGTACCTTTTATTTCTGCCTCAATCCTAGATTGTAAACTATTTGAAACTAGTCTGTTTCAGAAAGTCAAAGAATCCTATTAAGGAAGCCTCGGTCTACCCTGCCAAATGCTATAGAGTAAGTGTTTCCTTCAACGGAAAGTAAACACCTCACTTGACAAAAGAGGAAATCTGAAATAACTAGGTAGTAGTACAGCAGGAAAAAACCCAGATTTCTTTTTTCTTTTGAAATATTTGTATTGATTTCAGAGAGGAAGGGAGAGGGAAAGAGAGACAAAAACATCAATAATGAAAGACAATCACTGATTGGCTGTCTCCTGCACACCCTCTTCTAGGGATTGAGCCCGAAACCCAGGCATGTACCCTGACCAGGTATCTAACCGTGCCCTCCTGGTTCATAGCTCCACGCTCAACCACTGAGCCTGCCTGCCGGGCGAACCCAGATTTCTTAATGTCCAACCCAAGGAATATATATATATTTTTAGAGTGGTCTGCTTGATATAAACCTGAGTGATCATCATTATCATCTGAGGTGCTTTAAAAAGTATACTTGTAGCTCTCAGAATTTTTGAAGAGGATGACAAGTTATGTTAGGAAGCCACTGAACCTTGGCCACATTGCCATTCATTTATTTTTTAATTGTATGAGTAAATCATGTTTAATAGACTTTTCCATTTGGGATTATATTGCTAATTGTATTTAATACCTTCATGTTTATTCATAAAGAAGAGAAAGAAGGGAGGGAAGACAGGAGGGCGAGAGAGGGGAAAGAATGGAGAATGTATGTATGTGTGGTGTGTGTTTAATTTTCCAAGGGATGGTGGACAACAACCGGGGAAAATGACTACTTTTAATAACTAGATCGCAGTTTTGGTTATGTCTAATGAGAAGATGTTAAAGTGACATCATGTGGCTCACACCTTATCAAGAGAAGTTTTATGAAATGATTTAAAAGAGCAAAGGCAAGAAGAAATATTGGGTTTGTTTTGTAAAAAACCTTGCATACTACAGAGAGCAAACTGTTGAAATTGGAATGGTCGATGGCATCTGTTCTTGTGCTATAGAAAAGGTACTAAAGATGTGTAATAGTGCTAGGTGTAGGGTTGAGAGCCGGGGTGGTGGTATTTTAGAGTGAAATTCACCATCTCTGGTTTAGCCAGTTCTTCTCTAGACATTGAATACAATCTGTAGTATATATAGAAAATTCCATTAAATGAATTGAGGATTATTATTACAACAGGCAGTTTATTGCTTCTGTTATATTTGTGTTTCCCTTATATCACAATGTTGCTTCAGTAATTTAAAATGAATCAGAACTTTTCTATACATTTTACAATAAAGTTATTTTTAGAAATCTAATTTAAATAATTTTATTATTCTGATGAATTATGCTTTTTAAAAATATCATCCTCTCTAATAAAATGGTAATATGCAAATTAACCATCACTCCGCTACATAAGCCACGCCCACCAGCCAATCACGACGAGTATGCAAATTAACCCCAATCCAAGATGGCTACAGCCACAGAGAGCAAGGTTTCCCAGGTAACAGAGCAAGCCAAGCTTTCCATAGCCGTTGCAGGCCTAAGCCTCCACTCAAGCTACAAAGTTTCAATTATAGAAGGTAAACAAATTCAAACAAATGGCGGCAGAATGGAGCTTGAGAGAGCAGGCCAGGGTTGCCGGCGGCAACAGGGGAAGCAAAGCTTTCCGCACACCCTGGCCGGGCTCACCCGCTTAAGGCTACAAAGTTTTATTTGTAGAAGGTGAATTAACTGCCACAGAAATGGCTGCCGCCCCGGAGAAAGCAGCAGGCTTGGCTCTGCTCCAGGCTACAAAGTTTCAATTGTAGAAGGAAAATAAATTCCAGATACCAGGGCCTCCGCTTGGGTTGCCAGGGGGCGTGGCCGGCCTGCAAACCACCACAGGCCCCTCGCTCAGGCCGCCCCACGCCCCAAGAGAACCCCACCCTGATCCGGGACACCCTTCAGGGCAAACCAGCTGGCCCCCACCCGTGAACCAGGCCTCTATCCTATCTAATAAAAGAGTAATATACAGATTGATCATCACTGCAACACACAGTATAGCTGCCCCCATGTGGTCAAAGATCCTGTCCCCATGTGGAAACAAGATGGCCACTACAAGATGGCCAGCAGGAGAGGGCAGTTGGGAGGCACCCGGCCTGCAAGGGAGGGCAGTTGGGAGGCACCCGGCCTGCAAGGGAGGGCAGTTGAGAGGGACCAGGCTTGCAAGGGAGGGCAGTTGGGGGCGATCAACCCTGCAGGAGAGGGCAGTTAGGGGTGACCAGGCTGGCAGAGGAGGGAAGTTGGGGGCAAACAGGCTGGCAGGGGAGCAGTTAAGCATCAACCAGGCTGGCAGCGGAGTGGTTAGCGGGTGATCAGGCTGGCAGGCAGAGGCGGTTAGGGGCAATCAGGAAGGCAGGCAGGCAAGCAGTTGGGAGCCAGCAGTCCTGGATTGTGAGAGGGATGTCCGACTTCCCGTTTAGGAAAGGGATGCCCTCCCTTCCCTGGTGGGATCGGGCCTAAACGGGCAGTCGCACATCCCTCCAGGAGTCTCAGATTGGAGAGGGTACAGGCTGGGCTGAGGGACAACCCCCCGCTGTGCACTAATTTCGTGCACCGGGCTTCTAGTATTTTTATATTTGGTTAACATAGCTTCTTATAAGATTTTATAATGTTAATTAATTTCTTACTCTTGTCCTTTTTACTTTTTAAATGTCTTACAGTGCCTATACCAACCAATCTTAAAATTGAGGCCTATAACTTAAATACTGTCCTATATTGGAATTACCCAATCATGGCGCAGAAGCCTGTTTTTACTGTACAGGTAATAGTCTATGGGTGAGTGTTACTCTTTTTTTACTCTGTTTTGTCTGTGTCCTTGCATATTTCATAACTGTGTTCCCTTCCATTATCCTTCCTTCTGTTGTGGCAAAACTTCCTGAACTGCTTGTAGACTTCCAGAGCGCTAAACGATACAAATTAGTTCTTATCAGAAAACTTCCTGCCTCTTAGTTCTTCTGTCAGAATTGAAGTAGACAAGTATCACTAACTTCCCAGATTTCTTTTTACCTTTTCAAAAAAAAATTTTTTTATTTGTTATTATTTTTCTTAAATATATTAATATTTCTTAAATAAATTAATAAAATATATTTTTATTAATTTCAGAGAGGAAGGGAGAGGGAAAGAGAGAGAGAAACATCAAAGATGAGAGAGAATCATTGATCGGCTACCTCCTGCATGCCCCCATTTGGGGTTGAACCCACAACCCGGCATGCGCCCTGACTGGGAATCAAACCATGATCTCCTGGTTCATAGGCTGACACCCAACCACTGAGCAACACCAGCCGGGCTTAATTTATTTTTTAAATCCTCACCTGAGGACATGCTTAGAGAGAGGAAGGGGCTGTGGGGGGAGGGTAGAGAAACATCAATGTGAGAAAGAAACATTGATCAGATGCCTTCTGCACGTGCCCTGACTGGGGATCAAACCTGCAACCCAGGTTATGTGCCCTGATCTCAAATTGAACAGGCAACCTTTTGGTGTATAGGACAAAACTCAACCAGCCAGGCTGACTTCCCAGATTTAAGGTACGCTAAATAAATAAAGCTTTTCGTTCTCTATTAAAAATAATGTCATCTTACTTCCCATAGTGTACATGTATTTTTCAGTAAAAGAAAAATTTCAAAAAACTTTTTTACAGATGTTACGAGTCTTTGTAATGGGTTGATTCTATAAGTGAGTAATGGTTATATTAATGGAAATGAGTTTTTTAAAGACCAGATTTTTAAAAATTGCATGTGGAATATGATTTGTACAGATCTTGTAATTTGAATTCAGCCTCTTTATTGTAAAGGAAATTATAGTACTTTTGACCAAAGAGTATGGGCTTTCTTCCTACTTTGTCTAGCTTCTTCATCCTATTCTTTTTTTCTTTTTTTTAAAGAATAGTTTATTGATTTTTTTAGAGAGAGAGGAAGGGAGAAGAGAGAAACATCGATGTGACAGCATAACATCAGTTGGCTGCCTCCTGCACGCCTCCTATTGGGAATCGAGCCTGCAACCCTGGCATGTGCCCTGACTGGGAATTGAACCAGCAACCTCTGGGTGCACGGAACAATGCCCAACCAACTGAGCCACACCGGCCAGGGCTTCTTATTTAGCTCTTTCTACCAGCTCCGTGCTGTGAATGAAAAGCAAAGCAAAGCCAGAGATGTTTCATGTTTATATACTAATAAAAGTTACCTTTGTATTTCTTTATTCCTCTTCATTTTAGGGAGGATGAATGGTTTGATGCCTGCAATACGTCTCAACATCAATGTAACATCTCTTCCACGATTAAGAATCCACATGATCCTCTCTGGGCCAGAGTTAAAGCTAGGCTTGGACAAGAAGAATCAGCCTATGCAGAGTCAGAAGAATTTATTTTGTGCCTACACGGTGAGTAGAACAATTTTAGATTTGAGAGTATTTACACGTGTGTTCTATGTATATATTTGCTTTTATTAGCAATTGCTAAAAATTATTACAATGCCCAAGAAACATTTGGAGCAATTTAGGGAATTCATGTCTTCCTCTTCTCCCAAGTCCCATAAAATAGGACTGAGGTGCCCATCACTTTGCCCCTACTTAACTATTATATTTCCATTCTATTTAAATATGTGGATTAGTGCTGTCCAACTAGACTCTGCACTGTCCTGCCCCTCCCTGTCTTGGTCATTCCTTTATAAGTTACATTCACTGAGGACTTTGGCAGCTTCTTTATCTTACTTGTCTACCTTAAGTCCTCAAAGTTGTGGGAATTTTAATACCAACTTCATACTTTAAAAAAATACCAGAATTCTGTAATCTCTTTAACCCAAGTTATTTTCAGCTCTTTATGCTTCCAGCATCCTGTTGCCATAGTTTATCTGATCTTTACTATCACTTTAAGCTCCAGAATCTTCAATGCCAGTTCCTTTTTTGACTAATGTCCTCCCTTGTAGCTCTTATACCCTCACTTCTGGTTAAACAAAGTCTTTAGTCACCTGACTGCTCCCTGTGCTTCCAGTCCTTCAGTGCCTTGCCTTCCAGCTTTACTTCCTTACTGTTCAGCTTCATGCTTCATTACCTCAACCACCGCCTCCTTATGCTCCTACTTTCTGGATTGTGCCTACTTGTTCTCTTCCACAACCCATTCTCTACTTGCCCTTGAAATAGTTTTATTCCCCAGAGATCATGATGCTTTTGTCATCAACAACTATACCCTCTGTATGTCAGATTTTTCCCAGAAGACTTATCAAAGGCATAATTTATGCCACAAAGTATGGTAGGCCCTGAGGATACATGGGCGAGTAAAAATAGACCTGCCTGGCACACAGTAGGTATACAATAAATATGTGAAAAATAGTTAAATGGCTCACCAATGAAGTCCCCAACATCAAAGACACATCATAAATATTTCTGGAATGAATGAATATCTAGTTCTCATTTTCACAGTTAAAATTGAATATATTCAGCAGACTTTTGTAGAGCTTTCATGCCAGATATCCATAGGGTGGAGATAAAAAGAGTTACTGCAAAGGTTTAAAGATAACTAAAACGCCTTTTCTAAATCGTGTTTTTAGAAAACCATTTTTAAAAATATGTATTGATTTCAGAGAGAGGAAGGGACAAGGAGAGAGAGATAGAAACATCAATGATGAGAGAGAATCATTGATTGGCTGCCTCTTGCACTCCCCCCTAATGGGGATTGAGCCTGAAACCTGAGCATGTGCCCTGACCAGGAATTGAACAGTGACCTCCAGGTTCATGGGTCAGCACCCAACCACTGAGCCACACTGGCGAGGTGAAAACAGTTGGGGTTTTTTTGTTTTGTTTTTAATCTACAGAACCAAAGGTAAAGAAAAAATAAGTTCTATTATATCAAGGTTTTTTTTACCAGGATTCATGACCACCTATTTTTCTTTAGGACTTGAAATGAATTTAAACTGTTAAAGAGGAGTTTAGATTAGATAAGAATACTTCTTGACTGAGAATATATAAAAATTTATTAAGTACACTTAGAATCTTTTAGATCAGCAGTTCTCAACCTGTGGGTCACAACCCCTTTGGGGGTCGAATGACCCTTTCACAGGGGTCGCCTAAGACCATGGGAAAACACAGATATTTACATTATGATTCATTAACAGTAGCAAAATTACAGTTATGAAGTAGCAACAAAAATAATTTTATGGTTGGGGGTCACCACAACATGAGGAACTGTATTAAAGAGTTGCAGCATTAGGAAGGTTGAGAACCACTGTTCTAGATCTTTTTGGAATGGTTTAAATGTGGCTCTGCTTTAGAACAGCAAAAAGGGTAGGTTGTATGATTTTGGTAATTTTATGCAGTCCTATGTAATAAAAGGGTATATGCAAATAGACTAAACAGCAGAACGAACAACCAATCAAAGCGTAATATGCTAATGATATGCTAAGGCTGCTCAACTGCTTGCTATGACATGCATTGACCACCAGGGGGAAGATGCTCTGACTGGTAGGTTAGCTTGCTGCTGGGGTCCAGCCGATCGGACTGAGCGAGATGGGCCAGACACGCCCTGGAACCCTCCCATGGTCCCTCCCCGGTCCGATCATGCACCGGTGGGGTCCCTCAGCCTGGCCTGTGCCCTCTCGCAATCCGGGACCCCTCAGGGGATGTCGGAGAGCCATTTTCAGCCCGATCCTGCAGGCCACTCCCCTCGGGAGGGCTCCAAACACAGGACTCATAGCTGGCGAGCGCTGCTGTGGCAGCACAAGCCTCTCCTGATCAGGACTGATTGGGCACAAGCCCTTAGCAGGCACAAGTGGGGCTGGGATGATCGGGAACAGCAGGTAGGAGTTGCAGGCGGCATTGGACTGTGGGTTTCGGCCCAATCCCAGCGGGCCACCCAGAAGGACCCCACCCTGCACAAATTTGTGCACTGGGCCTCTAGTGTACTATAAAGTTCCAGGGCCAACTAATTCTACTTCTTTTTTACCTTCCTCCCACCCAGGGAAAGTTGGACCACCTAAACTGCAGATCAGTCACAAGGAAGACCAAATCATTATTAATATATTTCATCCTTTAATTATTATAAATGGAGAAGAGCGAGGAGCCATTTATGGAGAAGAAACTTGTGACACATTCATGTACAAAGTGTATGAGAGAATAAATGGAGGACTGGTATGTGTTTCTAGTTCATCTTTTTCAAAATGGAAAATTGCTGTCACTAACAAGTTTTTTCCTATGTTGTATAAGAAAGTAGAATGCTTGCCCTAGCCGGTTTGGCTCAGAGGTTAGAGTGTCAGCCCATGGACTAAATGGTCTCGGCTTGATTCTGGTCCAGGGCATGTATCTGGGTTGCAGCCTCAGTCCTGGCCCCAGTCGGGGTGGGTGTGGGAGGCAACTAATCAATGTGTCTCTCTCACATCAATGTTTCTCTCTGTGTGTGTCTCCCCCTTTCTTCCACTCTTTCTCTAAAAATCAATAGGAAAAAATATCCTCAGATGAGGATTAACAATAACAAAAATGCTTATGAATATTCAGCCAAGACTTACCGATCCTAGGTTTTGGTAAGAAAAATGAAATACATATATAAATGCTATTGAGTGGAATTGGTGCCATAGTTAATCACTAGCACTGGCCAGGTGAACAAATTTAAGTTTTTTCTTGGTCTTGTATAACAGAATAGCCCTAATCTAGGATATTAACCTGTATATTTTCATTCCTTCACTGGTAAGATGAGAATAAATTTAATCTTTTCTTCCTCATTGGTAGTAATGTAAAATTACACAAAGCTATATTTGGAGTCATTGTTTATGAGAGAAAAAGCTAACAGTAGTACTGTGGGGATATAATTACTTTCTAGCACTGGTGTGCAGATCACGAATTATTCTATTCCATCCATTTGCCACAGTGCTACCATTCCTTTATTTAACAATATTTGTCAAGCATGTGCTCTGTGCCTTCTAGGCACCAGGAGAAAGCAGTGACAGTACAAACAAAACTCAAGTGATAAGTACTACGGAGAAAAAGCAGGGAAGAGGGTTGGGCAGCGGGGTATGGGTGGTAGTGACTTTCAGTAGGGTGGGCAGAGCAGACCTCACCTGCCGGAGGAGCTGTTACTACAGCCAGGGCTGGAGGAAATGAGGAGTGAGCTCCATGGATCATGATGGGGAGAGTGTTTCAGGCAGAGTGTGGCCAAAGGCCACCGGGCACATGAAGGGGGCAGCAAGGCCGCAGGGTATGGAAGCAGATGAGGTTAGAGAAGTCCCTGGGATCGCATCTCCTAGGGCATTAGAGGAATTTGATTTTTTTTTCTAAGTGAGATATTGCACATCTGGAAAAATTTAAACAGAAGAGTAACATCTGATTTAGATTTTAAAACATCATTTTGGTTGCTAGCAGAGTTGTTTCTAGAACCATATTACTTCACTGCTTAAAACTCTTTAACAAATCCCCATCAGCTACAAAATAATACCTAAATTCTCTTTCCTGGCATAGCCTACAAGGTCTTCATGAATTGGCCTCTTACATCTTTTCCAGCACCCCGTCTCCCCATTCCTTCCAACCTTATTTTCATTCATGCTTTGGTGAACTGCTTGCTGTTCTTAATTCCTGTAAGTAATATGCTCTTTCATAGAATGTTCTTCATCTTTCTCCTTTGGCAAATTTCTACTCATTCTTCAGTATTCAACTGGCATATCATCTCCCCTTTGAATTATTTTCTGATACAGTAGACTCTTTCCTCTTCTATGGTCTAGTTATTCCTAGTTCCTTATAGATGTCCTCTTGCAGTACTCATTACATTTCTTACATTTTATTCTTATCTCTCGTCTGCACCCTACAGTAAGTTATTTGAGGTCAGCACCACTCTCCTGCCCTTGAGTTTTCAGGCCCTAGCACAGGTGATCCACGCACTTTGACTGGTAGAGTGAATTATAAAATCCCAGAGATTGCTTCAGTCCCTTCTACATATTACTACCAAGAGATTCTGCAGCTTTTGCATAAAATATCTATTATTATTCCTATAAAATGCTTTTATCTCTCACCAGCTAAGTTTCTAGAAATGTTTTATTAGTCCTATTTCTAGAAACTAAGTTACAGAAATAGGACTAATAAAACATTCCTATTTGTGTTTTTAAATTTCTAATGCCTATAAAGAACATTTTGATGGCTACATCATGCTCTGTGAAGTAACAAACTGACTTATCTGATATGAACAATCTTTTCAGTCATGTACAACATTCATCACATACATGCTTTCTCTGGGTGTTTGGCCAGTGTAAATACGGTGATTGGTTTTTTTTTGGCAGATTAAAAGCCATGAATTTTTTCACTGTGTTTTGTTTTCTCATATAGATCATAAATAGAACTATTGAAGAGAATAAAGATGATTGTGATGAGACTCAGTGCAACTTTAGTATTCCAGTGTCCTCACTGAATTTTAAGTACTGTGTTTCAGCAGAAGGAATCTCATATTTAAGGTCCTTTAAAACTGAAATGTCCAAAGAACTTTGTATTACCATTCCTGATAGTAAGAGCATAAAAGGTAAGTTCTTGCCATTTTTTCCTAAATATAAAGAGTGATAACATAGTTTAATGTGAAAAAAGGGAATTTGCAATTTCAGTAATGTCTGCTCTTTTAAAAATAGTTCTATTCCTCAGAGAAGTTCAAAATTACAAATAAGGCCACTTCTCAGGCCTTAAAAGATATGAAACAATCAGGTTGGAAAGCCATGTGAAAACCTTTTCATACAGAAAGAAAAAGTATAAAAACACATAAAACTGTGTATAAATGTCTGCATTTCAGGATTATGCATAATATAAATCAGTTTATTACTTCAATACAGCAAGATTATATTCAAGACTAGTAGCCCTGCGCATGAATCCATGCGCCAGTAGCTCGATGCCACCCTCCAGTAGCTCTCCGTCTGCTGCTCCACCCTCCTGTAGCTTCCCCTCCCCCCGCCCCCCGCCCCCCCTCATAGCTTGCTGCCCTGCCCCCTCCTGTAGCTCTCTGCTGCCCGTTTGTAGCTCTCTGCCCCACCCTCCTGCTGATCCGTGATCCCGTCGTTACACGGTCGGTCCTTATGCTTCATGGCATAACGACCATTTGCAAATTACATCTTTATTATATAGGATATGTATTCATGTATGTTCTTTATGAGGACAGTAAGTTTAAAAACTGAATAGCAGGAATATTAATTGATTAAAATTTTGTGTCATGTGAACTGCAAAGCACTGACAATTAATATTAAAAAGTAAATATAGATTGACTTAAATGGATTAACATTTTTAAATAATTATTTTTATTTTATCATCTTTTCCTGACCAATGAGGAAAATAAGAGGAAAAGCTCAAAAAAAGAGAGAAAAGAATGCAAATAACCTAGATTTACTTAAAAAAACAAACACAAAAAAAGATGCCTAAATTATCTGGGCTGATATTGTGGCCACACAGTGGCACCACTGTGGCTCATAGCAGCTTCCCTGCTTGCCTGGCCAGTGCTTCTGAGCCCAGTGCTGGTTTCGTTATGTACTAGTAGTTCATTTTACCTTTTACTATTGTAATAATTTGTTTTCGCATCCTGTAACAGGTGTGACATAAAGCATTCATTTAGTAGTAACTTCCAGAATTACTATTCCAAAGAAGTAACTTTGGAATAGAAATTAAAGGTAATGAAATGCCCTTGAAAGAAGCCAAATTCCACCATGATATGAAGTACTGTTAATTCGGAACAGAGGACTGTGGGAAAAGTACTGAAGATTGTACTGTGAAAATAAAAAGCAGCATTAGAGAAAAATCACACCAGTGATGATAGATGTATGTGTTCTGAAACAAAAGTCAAGGAGACTTTATTCCTTTGCAACTTTCCTGTGTGTGTGAGTGTGTGTGTGTGTGTGTGTGTGTGTGTGTGTGTGTGTGTATCTTTATAAGTATTTGCAATCTTGAAATAAATATAAAATGTAACAAAATTCTATGGAGTGGGACTGTATCATTTAAATAATATTTTTTAAATTCTTCTTTTGCCTCTTTAACTGAGAGAAAAGCATAGCTCTGTAAACTTCCTATATTTGGGGCTGTAAGGAAATTGTTAGGAAAAAGCTATTTTAGCCACATTATGTCATGACAAGATAGTCGCAGAAAGTTAAGAATTGTAGAGCTGGGAAGAATATGTTGCTATCTAGGAAGGACATAATTTTTTACTCACCTCTCCTGACTTTGGTGTCAGTGTTTCTTAACACTCTGTATTACCTGATGTAATCCTACATAATAAAAAGGTAGTATGTAAATTACCATCACTCCGCTACGCCCACGATTGGGCCAGCAGGAGACACAGGAGGCGGGACTCGGGGTGGCTGGGGTGGTGATTGGGCCGGCAGGACGCTGAGCTCAGCGTCTGCGCCATGGCTGTGCTGCAGCACAGACGGGCCTCTGGGGCAGCAAGCCGGGCGTTTGGAGGTTTGGAGGCAGCGCGGGTGGGCGGGCGGCGCGGCTCCCGGGGGGAGGAGTCTGGCGGCAGTTGGACCGCAGGAGCATGTGGCAGTGTCCCAGACACCGTCCGGTGTCCACAGAGGACGCGGGTTTCCACGAAGGCAGAGGAGGCGGCGGTGGCCCCATGGGGCCTTCCTGGGTGGGAGGCGAAGGCAAGACCCCTGCCTGGGCTCTGGCCGCAGGAGGACCACGCCCCCGCCCCGCCTCGCCCTAGGGGCCCAGGGACTTAGGAGCTGCGGGCCACACCGGGTCCCGACCAGCGGACAGACAGCCTACATGTGCATGATTAAATCATGCACTGGGCCTCTAGTCTATATAAATAATAGTTCAGCCCTGGCCAGTGTGGCTCAGTTATTTGAGTATCATCCCATGCACTTAGAGGTTGCTGGTTCCATTCCTGGTCGGGCCCATTCCCGGGGTTATGGACTCAATCCCTAGTAGGGGGCTTGCAAAAGGTAGCCAATCTATGCTTCTTTTTCACATAGATGTTACTCTCACTCTTCCTCTCTCTCTCTCAAAGCAATAAAAACATTTTTAAAAAAGAATAGTTCAAAGACTTTATAACTATTTGATTATAGCAGTGTTCCATCTTAATTCTAATTTGTGGTTTTTCTTTTCTTTCAGATTCTGTTTGGATTCCAGTTGTTGCTGCTCTCATAGTCTTTCTAGTACTTACCCTGATAGTTGTATGTTGCAACTTTAAGAAGATAAATCCATTTAAGAGAAAAAGCATCATGTTACCCAAGTCCTTGGTAACATATTTAAATATACTTCTTTAATTATATACACTAAAGTGTTGATTTGAACACTTTTTGATACTTTCTTAAACTTTTTAAAAAGTAGAATGATGTTCAGCAGCATGCCACCTTCCATAAATCACTCAGATCTACCACATATCCAAAACCACATATTTTTCACTACACACCAGGTGCCTTTTTAATGCATGTGGCAAAAGTACAGACAAGTCTGTTAAGGAGCTTAAAGTCTAGTGGGAGAAAAAAAGTATTCAGTGGGTGTACTGTGTGACAGGTTTAAAAGTAGAGTTTTATATATGTGTCAAAAAGGACTTTGTTTAGAGGCAGTAAAGCTTGAGCAGTCGTGAGGGACAGATCGGAGTTTATCCAGTACGAAGGGACCATATGTGCTAAGGTCCAACATCAAGAAACCATGGCTTTTGAAAATACAGAAACACTTCACTGTGGTTGGAGTGCAGAAGGAAAGATGGCCAAAAGTGAGACTAAACTAGAAGTTTGACATAATATCTAACATTTAAAATTCTTTGTATGATGAAAACATTTAAAGGGTAATAATTACAGCTTTTTGAATCACATATGATAGGAATAACATCTGTGATATGCCAAGGGCACATTTAAATTTATTATGAATACATTACATTTAAGTAAAGTGGATAAGAACTATGAACAAGTAGTAGACAATTCACATATTATAGTCCTCATCCTTACTATTAATTAAGCACAAAACAATCTCACAGTATGCCATTTTATACTCACCAGAGAAGAAAAAATAAACTTGAATATCCAGGAGTAGCAGTAGTAAAACTGGTCATATAGCCCTGGTGGGAAGATAAGCATACAATGAGTACAAAGTGTCATAGTTCCATAAATGTGCCCCACCCTCGAACTTAAGACATTCCATCTTTTTATTTCTAAAGTAAAAAGACATGTAAGAATATTTATTTCAACATGTTCTATCAATAGTAAAAATTGTTAACACAGCTAACATCTACTATTAGAGAAATTTATTTAATCATTGGTATAAAGAACTTATATGAGCCAATGAAAATTATAATTATGAAGGAAAATGGTAAAATTATTTTATAAAGTAGCTGGACTCCCATTACAAATTTAACATTCATATGTATTAAAAGTAATGCACAAAAAAACAGCATATATTGGTAAGATATTAACTTTTAAAAAATTGTTTCTAATCTTAATGTAGTATATTTTCATTAATAATAAAGAAAGTGCAACCACTAGATTTTATTATACTGTTCTAAATATGATGTTTAGTGGTATATTTAATTGTCCATTAGCCTTAGACCATTTATTTGTTATTTTTAATCATTGATTTCTCTCCCCTTAGGTGTCTGTGGTAAAAAATGCCTCTTTAGAGGCAAAATCTGAATCGAAATATGTATCACCCATTATCTACGAACCAATTGTCCCTGAAAATGAGAAAGTGATCTGGGAAGAGCAGTTGTCTTCAGCAACAATTTCAAGTATGCAGACTGAGGACCATCCAGGAAAAGTAGAACACAGAGATCTTCCTAGTGAAACACAAGTGGGGACCACTGAAGAAAATATTCCTGACATGGCCCCTGGTAGCCCTTTGACCCCAGTAAAGAGCAGGGATTCTGTCCATTCAGGCAGTAACCAGTCTGAACCCTGCATCGTTGCTTTAAACTCTTATCACTCCAGAAATGGTTCTGATAGTGGCCTTGTGGAATCCAACAGCTTCTTATCTGACTCAGAATCTCCTTCAAGTAACAAAACTGGAATGAAGACAGGAGAACCAGAGCCCACAGCGCCAAGAAACACTATTACTTCCTTTGGTTACGATAAGCCCCATGTGCTAGTGGATGTGCCTATGGATGAAGGTGGTAAAGAGTCCCTGATTGGTTATAAAGATTAGTAAAGAGTCCCTGATTGGTTATAGCAGATTCCGAAGAGTTTCCATAATGTGCCAACTTGGAAGGATCTGCTTATCCTGAACAGTTTTTCTGCTTTGATTTCATGAAAAGATCATGATTTCAGAAATGGTGTCTTTTTTATATATTAACCAAATGGAATACCTTGGTTTAAGTAACTGTGTCAAGAGTCTGGCACTGTCACATTTGGTCTGAAAACTGCAAAGACTGAAAAAACAAACTGTGTCTCCCTTCTTAGGGGACACAGTTGTTGCACGTGAACTTCTCCATTTACATAGGCTCTGAGTAACAGTGAAGACTCTCTTGACCCTGCTTCCTGTGACAGTGATTCCCAGGGTCCTTTTATTTTTTAAGTTTCTGTAAAAAATATTTTTAAATGTTTACTTTCAGAAGAAATCCTGGAAGATTTTCAAAATTGCACTTAAAATTGAATTCATACCAACAGAATTAATAAAGAGTATGTAAATAGAAACATATATAATTTTTATAGAATGGTACATTTAGAGATTTTTAAATAAAGAATTTTTAAAATTCATTTTTGTATTCATTTATTCAAGCACTTTGGCAGTTAAGTAGAATAATTTTTATCCATTTGCTTATTTTTATGAATTAATGCTATAGAATTATTTTCTAATTATTCATAACTAATCTTTAAAATAGTTCTAAAAATAGTCTAATCCTTAAAAAATGGTCCTTTTATGCCTATATTTCGGTATTTATCACCCAGTGTGCAGAACACTGTTCCAAGCTGTTTGGGGGTGGGGTGGGGCGGAAGCAGATTGATTTCTAGAGCATGTGGACTGAGGAACCATAAAGATGGTGGTTGAAGTCATGGGAATGGGTGAGGGAGCCCTCAGAAGCATCAGGTGTAAAGAGAGAATTCCCAGTGAGAGGCAAACCAAGAATTAGTTAATATCTATCTATATTACATAAGGAATTATTGGGAATATTAAGGGTAGGAATTTTAAGACTGACTAAAATTTTTTAAAATACAATTTACATGAGTAGATTAACAAATTATGGAAAACTTTTCTTCTTACTTAAAAGTGCAAATTAAAATGAGGTGCTATTTTTGTCTTCCTTGACAGCAGCTGCATCATTCCAATCTCTCTTGTCACGTGGCATTCTTCCCAGTGTGTCTCTGTGTCCAAATCTCTCTCTCTCTCTCTGTAAAGATACTAATCAGATTAGGTCACACTAACCCAGGATGACCTGACCTTAATTTGATTAGATCTGCAAAAACACGATTTTCAAATAAGATCACATTCATTGGTACCAGGGATTAGGACTTCAACATATCTTCTTAGGGGACACAATTCAATTTCATAATATATTTTCATCTGATAAATTAGTTGCTCTGATAGTATTAAATCATCCCACTTTTCTGTGCTGATTTCAAATGTCACATCATATGCCAAATTCTCAGTAGTATATCATACTCTTTTAATTATTATAGTTTTATACTGGGATATATTTTAACTTTTGAGGCTCTCCATTTTAAGCAATATACCTAATAAATTAGTCAAAAGATGGTGATAGTGGGTAAATCACTTAGCCTCATAAGAGTTGCATTAAACTTCCTCTGTCTTTTGGCTAGGAGGAAGTTATCCCTAACAAAGGGATCCTCTTCCTGACAGCCCTGCTTATTAAATATTTTCTCTAAATTATTACTGGTTACCAAATACTGGAATTATTGCACCATCATTCCATGCCAAGGTAAATTGTCTAAGAATACTGGCTGTGACACACTTAAGGTACTGGTTTTTAATGGATGAGTTAGATAATAAACGCCAACTTTGTTTGTAGGGTGATTAGTTAGCCTCATGTATGAGATGCCATACTTGCTATACAAATTTTCCCTTTCTGTGCCTCTATGTTCTGGATCTTGGACTCTTGGCCACTTTCTATGAGAACTACCAATCAGGAATGAATGAACAAACAAAAGAACAAATATATAATAAACTGTTTTCAAAAATACTCCATCTCACTTCATCTTTACAACACCCTGTGAAGAGGAATTATTCCCATTTAGACGAGGAAACCATGAGTCAGCAAGTTAAGTGACTTGCTCAATGAGTAGTGGAATGAGGATTCTGCCTCATCACTTTTTTTCCAGTAAATCTCAGCTGCCTGCTGGTGGTAATTTGCATCTTTGGTAGTAAAGAGATCTTAGAGAATGTATTCCGGGATGCTTAAGCTGTGGTAAGAGATATAGAAGTAGAAATATTTTAGAGATAGTTAAAAACCAAAGGAGACAGTGTAGGAAGTAAGCAGAGGAAGATAAAGCCAGTGATAGCTATCTGATGTTATCCATGCCAACAGGAGATAGAAGGATTGCTGGATTGCACTGAGTTCCCCAATGAAGATTAATGCTTAGGTTTGGGAGATACTTTGATGCCAGAGTTCTTGTCCCAGCATTACAAGGGGTTTTCAGCAATCTGGAGGAAGGAGCTGCATGTAGATTCAAGAAGGAGTCCAAAGACGAAAGATAGTTTTGAAAGGCATTGGGGGTCAGAGGAGCTTCAGCTTAAGTAGCTAAAGACTACCCCCGTGACTCAGGACCCAGTGCTTTTTATTAACACAAATTGTCCTAAGGCAAGGTGGAGATAATACACTTCAAAGGGTAGGATTTCAAAGGGTAGGGTACAGAAGCATTGTCAGATTGGGGAATAGCTTACAGCTGTTCAGGTGTTTGGCCAACAGGAGGCAATAACATGCAGATTAAGATGCCCTGAGCTGTCTGGCAGCAAAGATTATCCTATTCAGGTTTGGGGGAGATGCTTTTTAGGGTTCCAACAGGTAAACTACATATGTGGCTCAGCCCTTGTGGAGACCCCCCCTGCCCCCAAGCTTCACCAACCTTTTGATGAAACTCTTGTAATTATGACTTGCTGGAACTGGTTCCTGGCACTTTGATATTCTCTAGAAAGCTCTGAAACCAGGGAGCTGAGGAGTAAACAAGGCTAATATTGAGTCCTTACTATGTGCAGGCATTATGCTAAGAGCTTCACTTGTGCTACCTCATGGCTAAAACTCCATATTGCCTGTTTTTTATAAGTGAAGAAACTAATGCTGGTAGGCGAAGAGTAACTTCCATCATGTCACACAGCTGGTCAGTGCAAAGCCACTTTTTCAAAATCAGGGATGTGATTGAGAGGATTGCCAGGAGCTGGGAGGAGAGGGAATCTAGGTTGGCTTGGCCTCTTACTCCTGCTGGTAAGAGATCAAGAAGAGCATGTCGCACAAAGAAGTGGGGAGAAGCATGTGAGCCTGAGCAACAAGACTTCACTGAAACTAACACCCAAGTGTAAAAACCACAGCTGGAGAAGGGGTGCTTTAAATTCAAAACCTACAAGATGGATCAATTCGAAATGATTATGTGGTCTAAGAAATCTCTTCTTTCAGTCAACGTGTATTCGGCACCTAGTAAGAACCAAGCACACACTGGTGGTCCCGATTCCCAATACATGTAGTGCAGTGGTTAATTAAGAGTAAGGCCTCTGAAGTCAGACCCTAAGTTAGAACCCCAACTTTGCTCTTCACCAAATGATCTGGATCCAGTTACTTCTCTTCAGTTTACTATGAAGCAAGGGTAATAATAGGACTTTACTTATAACATGATTATGAGATAATCTCATAGAGCCCTTAACACAATATTTGGCTAGTGGAAGCACTTAATACAAAATTAGTTGCCATAAGTGTGGGAAGGAAACAACAAATCATCAAGTTCTTAATTACAGAACTGACAAATTTAAGGAAGGAAAATCAGGGGTTGGAGCTGGAGCATAACAAGGGGACCTAATTGAGATTGGGAATCAGGTCAGCCTCCCAAGGAAGTGGCATTTAAGCATAAATTAAATGGTGGCTGCGGAAAGAGTGAGTTGGGAAGGAATTTCCAAACCTAAGGAACAATAAATTAAAAAATTTTTTTCATATCTTAATGTACATAAGGATATTACTTTCATTTCTTTCTCTCCCATTTCAAACTGTCCTTTCATCCTCACAGTTCAGGAGTATTGCTACTTAGAGGCAAAAGATAAATGGCTTTGTTCTTCACTGACCCAGATAAGGAACAACCTAAACAGATGTTACAGCTTTCAGTTTATGTTCCCAACGCAATACTGCCCCTCTGCAATATTAAGACAGAGTCCCTACTTTTAGGAATATAGGATTTTTTAAAATTGAAATATAACTGGCATAGCACATTATGTTTCTATTGTACAATATAATGATTCAATATTTGTATATATTGAAAAATGATCACAATAAGTCTACTTAACACCCATCTACTCATATAGTAGCAACTTTTTTTTTTGTCTTGTGATGAGAACATGTAAGATCTACTCTCTTAGCAACTTTCAAATATACGATACATATTATTAACTCTAGTCACCACTTCTCTGAATATATGGCATGCTTTAACTTTAACATCCTGGCAACTACCTCCAGAAATAGCCTTCAATGAAGCTGGAAATACACTCTAATGAGTTACTATGGTGGTTACATAAAATGATACAGTAAAATAAGACCCCCCCAAAAGTCATTACTTTAAAATGCAAAAGGTTTCCCTTACTCTCAGTTTCATGAGGATTTTAAAATTTTGCTTAGAAGTGTACATCTTGTTGGACTGATATGATATTGTCTGGCCATGTTTATCTTTGCTCATGAATAAATTAATACTAATCTATCTCTCTGCCTGCCCTTAAAGCAAAGCTGTAAGAGAGGGAATTTCCACACAATTCGTGGTTTCATAAGTCAGCATCTTTTCCTTCTCTGGAAAGCATGAAAAAGCAAATTGAGAATTAAAATTAAAACTCTTTTCCACTTGGAAATTTTATTTTTAAAAGTCCCTCTTTTAAAAACACTTGGATCAGAAAAAGTAATCTAAACTGCAAATTGTTGAAGGAAAAAATAAGGAAAATATCTCACTTCAGAGCCAAAGGGGAAGCCTATGGCACACATTTCAGAGTAAATTCCTACTGTAGATACTTGTATTAATATAAGACAAATAGTAAAACAAGTAAAATAAACATCTGACTCAAGAGTTCTTCTAAAAATAAACAACAAATTCAATAAATACAGAAAGAAAAAGTAAAAGAAGATCCGAATGAGACAAAATTTTTAAAGTAGAATATGTAACTAATTATAAAATCTGATTCCTTGAATAAAATGAAAGATAAATAACTAACTTAACTAAAAAAGTAAGAAAACAAGGGAGATAATGTCATTACTCAAAATTGGAAATTATAAAAGGGAAACCACAGAAGCAGGGCAAATTGAATACCTTGTAAGGGAATAACTTGCTCAACTCTGCAAATCAATTTAAAGGCATGAATAAAATGCACACTCTTCTAAAGACAATATATTTTGTAGAAACTGAACCTGGAAGAGAGAAAATCTAAACAGACTAATGATCACAGGATAATTAGAATTAGAAAATTGCCAAAGAAATGCCCTGCCCATATGGCCCTAGAAAAGCACCTAGAAAATGTCTTAGGGAAGCAGCTAATTCTCAGGTCACACCGATTAACTCGTCCACCTGAAGAGTTGGCAGTGGCGCTACACAATGTTGCATAGGCCAGTGTTGCCCGTGTGTGTGTCTGACTGAACCCTGCTGACCTCACAGATCAGAGAATCCCATCAGGACAACCATCCCCGACCGTAAAAAAAGCAGAGAAGCATCTTCCTGTTCTTTTAGCTTAAATCGTATAAATTCATACCCACTGCTAATATCATATTCCTTTTCATCAACTCACCAGCTAGGCATTAAGTGCTTATTATGTGCCCGGCACCATCCTAACTAAAGCAGTGAACAGAGGCAGGGGAAATGGAAAGGAGGCTGTAACCACAAATTAGAAAAGAGAGGATGGTGGTGAGAACCCAAGTGGTGGCAGTGGAGGTGTTGGCAACTGGTTGGATCAGATTATTCCATAAAAATATTTCTAAAGTCGAAACAATATACAGGCATATGCTAGTGTAGAGGCACAATGATTAATCATTCGATAGGGTTTTTAAGATCAGTGAAAGATCCTGGTCAAGGACAATCAAAACAATATTAAGAGCATCTTTTATCCATAACAATATGACTGATCCATAACAAGAGCTCTCTTCAGTCATATTGTTGTGGATAAAAGATGCTCTTAATATTGTTTTAATGAAGCCCTAAGTCCTATGGATAAAAGATGCTCTTAATGTTGTCTTAATGAAGCCCTAAGTCCAAGAATGGAGATTTAAAATAATATATTACTGTTCATAGTTCAAAAGTCAATTAAAATTAAACTTGATCGGATTGATCATTGTGCTTATTGCCTGTTTTGACAATGAGGTTCCTTTTTTTAATTCAAGTTCATAAACTATTTTGAAATGCATGACAATTATTTCCAGAATGCAGAACTGCTTAAAGGTCATAAGTATTACTCCAAAGAGTTACTGAGGGTCCAGCAGAAAAGAAAAAGGAAATAGTTTCCCAGTTATTGGTGCTATAGGCATATGTTTGTCTATTGGTCAGAGGGGGAGAAAGGTGGTGTATAAGTTATGATTCATTATAGAATTTCAAAAAGCTATCTACTACTGACCAAATTGCAGAACAAGGGAAAGGGCTTGGAGCAGAAACCTAGTACACAGCCCACTGAACAAACCCCTGATGAAGCAGTCCAGAAGACCAGTTTTATAAACACTTTTCTGACGGTGAATAAGAAACATGTGGCCTTTCCTACCAAGACCTGGCTGACGAAAATGATGTTGGCTCCATGAGGACTGGCTTTGCCATCTTGATCATTACTGCATGCCTGGCACAGTGCCTGGCATATAGCACATCCTCAGTAAACATCAACTAAAGCAATACATGGCCGAATCTTCTTTGACATCATTCTATCACTTTATGGAATGAATATTACAAATGAAGAACAATGCATAGTGATTTTATAATAGGTATCAGGCCCTGACGTCAGCCAGACCTGAATTCACCCCTCAGTTTGTCATTACATGGGCTATAGAGCCTGATCAGTTTCTCTTAGCTTCTATATCTCAGTTTATTTATCTGTAACATCAGGGTAATAATAACAACCTCCTGGGCTTGTTGTGAGGATTATCTAAGATAATGCATGGAAAGAAATTAACCCAGTGCTCCATAATTATTAGCTTACTATTGACACTAAAATGGCACTAAAAGCACCAAAAGGAGCTTTATAGAATGGCATTTTTATAAACTTCTAAAATATTTTTCTTTTGTTATGAAAATTTCCAAATATAATATTATCCTATATAATAAAGAGGTAATATGCAAATTTACTGTCACTCCAACACACAAGATGGCCAACCCCATATGGTCAAAGATGACCACCCCCATGTGGGCACAAGATGGCCACCACAAGATGGCCGGCAGGGGAGGGCAGTTGTGGGCGATCAGGCCAGCAGGGGAGGGCAGTTGGGAGGGACCAGGCCTGCAGGGGAGGGCAGTTAGGGGTGATGGGGTAGGCAGAGGAGGGCAGTTAGGGGGACCAGACCAGCAGGGTAGGGCAGTTGGGGGGACCAGGCCAGCAGGGGAGGGCAGTTAGGGGCAATTGGGCTGGCAGGGCAGCAGTTAGGCGTTGATCAGGCTGGCAGGGGAGTGGTTAGGGGGTGATCAGGCTGGCAGGCAAAAGCGGTTAGGGGCAATCAGGCAGGCAGGTGAACAGTTGGGAGCTACAGTCCTGGATTGTGAAAGGGATGTCTGACTGCCCGTTTAGGCCTGATCCCAGTGTGCCTACATGGGCAGTCAGACATCCCTCAAGGGGTCCCAGACTGGAGAGGGTGCAGGCTGGGCTGAGGGACACACACACACACACACACACGCACACACACCCTGCACAATTTCGTGCACTGGGCCTCTAGTGTGTGTGTGTGTGTGTGTGTGTGTGTGTGTGTGTGTGTGTATGTAATATATGTGTGTGTGTATATATATATGTGTGTGTATGTGTGTGTATATATATGTATATATGTAATATATATTTGTGTATATATAATATATATACATATATATTATATATACACAAATACAGTAGAAAGCATAATGAACTTCCATATACTCAATACCCAGTTTCAACAGTTATCAGCTCACAGCCCACTTCTCCAACCCCTTGGATTATTTTGAAGCAAATCCCAGACATCATTCATGTTATCTGTAATACTTCAATATACATCTCTAAAAGTAATAACAAAAAGTTATAACCCAAATCCCATATCACACTTAAAAATAATTAATAATGAACCATTAATTAGATGAATTATTGGCCTGCTGGAAGCCACAAGGAGAAAAGTAGAAGAAAATAAAGTCTGTCCAAGGCCAAGGTTTAGGCAAGTTCTCTCCTGACCCAACACAATGGAGGAATTCAATCTCACTGTCAAGGTGGACTCTTCCTACTAAGGGTTGGGGAGGGGACAGGGGAAGGGGGGTTGGGAAAGGGGAGGGACAGAGGGGGACAGCTAGGGAATGAGTTTGAAGCCAGCATTTCATGGCTGGACCAAAGAAGAGCAGGGGTCCCCAATTTTCTTTAATGTTTTTACCTCCCAAAGCAAATGTCATTTCACTTGAAACAATTCTGTAAAATTCTTCTGCTTCCAAATTGGTAGAGTTTTAGAATTTAATTTTATCTTTTCATCTACTTTGAGGCACTGTTGTCAGTGTTGGCTTTTAATACAGGTATGATATCACACAGAGAGCTCACTAAATGCTCACAGAACTGGTTAGGCTTCTGAAATTTAACATAGCACCAAAGTTCACACATTTGAGAGAATTCAGGTTTTAGTAGTCTATGCTGTCCTCCCTTGCCCTCCTAATTTCCCTTTATTTGTTCTAAAAAGTCAGTAATCCAGCAGAAATCCCAATTTCATTCTCTGCTGCTCTGCTTTTTAACCCTTTGCACTCGCTTGCTTTTTTCTCGATTCCTTTATTCTAATGCTAACCGTGTCAAGTCACACTCGACATCCGAGTGCAAAAGGTTAAACTTTGAATTCATATATTTTTCTTTTTTTCTTAACTGGAATTTGGAGCAATTTGATTGCTTCAAAACAAGAGATATTGGTGTTGAAGATATTGAACATCAATAGTATAAATCCAGCTCCGCCAGTGTGGCTCAGTGGATTGAGCATCATCCCACGAACCAAGAGGTCACCAGTTCAATTCCAGGTCAGGGCACATGCCCAGGTTTCAGGCTCTATCCTCAGTAGGGGGTGTGTAGGAGCCAGTCAATCAATGTTTCTCACATCGATGTTTCTATCTCTCCCTTTCTCTCTCTAAAAAAATCAATAAAAACATATTTTTAAAAAACAGTGCAAACTCAGATAATCATACCCCCTTTAAATACCAACATTTTTTGCAAAGTCTAGAGTTCAGAGGATAATGTCAGCAAGTGAGTGAAGGATGATGCTGAGAAGGCTAGAAGACAAGGAGCACCAAGAAGGTGCAAAGGGAATGAACCTGATATGTGATTCAAGTTCCCCTTTTGGAGACCTAAGTTAGCTTATAAGCAATAGAAATTTAACTTGGAGGAGAATGAGATAAGGATTGTAGATTCAAAAGTTTGACAGTTTGGAAGCACTGGAAAACCTGGTGTTGTTACCCCAATCAGAAAGAGTGTTATCTTCACACTAGAGGCCCGGTGCATGAATTCATGCACGAGTGGGGTCCAGCCAGCCCGGCCCAATGGGGCCCATCAGGCTGGGCCAGTGGCAGGGAGGGGACACAGGAGGTTGGCCAGCCAACCCCATCCCTGATCAGGGTAGCAGGGGGGGGAGGGGGGGTTGATTGGGGCCGGGCTGGCTGGGGGGGGGGGGGGCGGGGTGTGGGAGGTCAGTTGGCCCAGCCCCTGACTGATTGGGGCTGGCCACGGGGAGGGACTGCAGGTTGTTGAGGGGACCGATCGGGCCGGTTGGCCTGATCGGGCCGGTTGGCCGCTGCAGTGCGCGTCATAGAGACCAGTCATTCTGGTCACTTGGCTTTTATATATATATATAGATACTACAGTGTCTGCTTTCTCTTTTAGAAGTTGGCTTTGGGAAGGTAGGGGCTGCAGCCTTGCTTCTGAGAACAATGCTTAGCACATGACAGTGCAGTAAATACACGTTAAATTATTGAATGAATGAAAGAACAAACGAATGAATGAGTACTGCTCAGCGGCCGTCACTATTACTTACTAAACAGACCATTTTACCAAGAACTTGAGAGAGACTACATAAAAGGAAAAAAGAAGCCAGAATCTATTTCCTCTTAAAAAAAAAAAAAAAAACTTTGACTTTTTTGTGCTTTAATGTACAGTTTTAGTGTCTCTAAAAACATGTGAAAAAGTATGTTTGGGTAAGAAAGATGACATAATGAACCATGGTCAAGGAACAGATAACCTAGTTCAATCAAATTTCCAAAAAGATATGAAAAGATCTAACGTAGCTCAAAATGATTTCTCCACATTCATCCTTTTAAAGACTCATTCGGTTTGACTTACTCAGAAATCACTCAAAATCTTTATCAGATTCGTGGGAACTGAGGGTGGGAATAGAAAGGAACAGGCATTACTTGAGTGGGGATCAGACCAATGAGTATGGCAAGGAGCGCTGCAGGGAGCCAGAGGGTGTGGAGGGTACGAGATGTACCAAGAAGTTTACTCAGAGAGCTTCCAATAAGGGAGGAAAAGGAAAAACAATCAGAGCCCTCACCTGCTTTGAACCACTGCCAGGGGCTCTGATAGCTATAACTGCCAAGCACATCCCTCAAAACCACACCCACTATGAGCTTCTCTGCCTCCAGGGCTCAAGTTCCCTTAAGATTTCATGAGTTGCTCCATTCACTCACCTGTGAGCACCTTGCACAATTCCTGCCCTACCCTGCCCTCCAGTCCGCCAATCCTGTGTGTTTTTTTCCCTTTTCGCAGTTAACGAAGCCTCAATCCCTACAAAATTGAGCTTCCACATCAAAGTGAGTTACAGCAAATGTTTTTTGAAGCAATTCTTTACTTGCATAATTTCCCTAATAAATGCATTCAAAAATGAAACCTGTGTTTGCTTCAAGGAACCTCTGTTAAACGCAGAAGAGGATGCTCTGCATGAGGATTCTAATTTCCTCTTTCTGATCAGAGCAGTGCTCTCATTCAGGGGATCACTGGTTGCCTGACCAGTCACACTCGCAACCATGACGCCTAAACATTGCCTTCTAGGCTTCCTCATCACTCTCTTCCCAACTGGTGCTGCAGGTAAGTGCTTCGTTTCTTTTTAATTGCTCACAGTTTTGTCATCTGAGTGTGCTCAAGGGATTGTTAGAAATGGCATTGCTGCTTTTCCAGGCTTTGTAAAAATTCCAGCTTTCTTCTGTCTTGAAATAATCAGAACAGACGTGGGGTCAGTTTTTATCTGCAACCTGAATAACTAACTCCACGTGGACTTATTGAGTAGCTACTCTAGTGGGTGCAAAATTCATACAGGACCAATGTACTTCTGTCTCCTTAGCATTTCTTTTGCCTTCAGGGGACATGACAGCTTAGTGGGTAGAAACTCCTAAGCCAGACTGTCCGAGTCTGGATTTCAGCTCTGCCATTTACTCTTTAGGAAAACTTGGGCAATTGACTTAACGTTCCCGTGCTTCAATGTCTTCATCTGTAGAAAGGGAATTGTACGTATTGTGAGGATTAAATGAATTAATATATGCCAAGAACTTGGAGCAATGCCTGGCACAGAATAGAGTCAGTAAAGAACAGGTGCGAATTTGCTCTTGGTATTCACAGAGAACTCTTCTAGAGCAGAGACCATCATCACTCCAACATACCTCTGAGCAAGGCCATTAGGACCCCCAGTTAACAGATGGGTACCTCTCAATGTGAGTGACTCAAGTAAGTTTCCCGAAACTGTACGGTTGCCCAGTGACTGATTATATAAAAACAGTCCAAGCCTCCATCTCCCAGAAATGTGTGCAATTGTGCAGATTATGCCTTTGGTCCTTGGTAACGCCAAGGACTAACTTAGCAAAACATGGCAGGAATTCAGTGCTACCCAAATTATCCTGGCTCTGCATCTTACCAGGTCTGTAACGTTGGGCAAGATAGGCAACTTCTTTAAGTCTCAGCTTCCCTATTGTAAATATAGTAATAAAAATACCTGCTTTATTTGGTGATTTGGGAATGAAGTAAGATGTAAAGCTTTGAGCACCATGCCTGATACATGTTTCACGTTCATAGACATTCATGTTCAATGAATGTCAGCTGGGAGGAGGAGGGGAAGGAGGAGGAGGAAGAATATCTCCAGCCTGTAGTTGTTTTGTTTTCTCCATTAGCTCTTCTCTCCCGAGGCTTTGTACTTGGTTTTCTGTGGTGACAGGCAGGCTCTGGAGTTTGCTGCTGCACAAGTTCCTTCTGCTCTACAAGGCTTAGTTTTCAGTCTGTGAGAGGAAGACGACAACAGTCCATTTTTCATAGAAAAGCTGGGCTGATTAAATGAGTTAATGCAGATAAAAGCCCTTCAGTGTCTGGTACAGAGTGATTTGCTATTATTTTGATGATTGTCTTACAAAAATTAGAGAAGAAATCCGTAGACAGATAAGGGACACCGAATCATCTATCTTCAGGGTAGCAAATCAACTCCAGGCAAGGGCTTCAGGAATTTCTGCCTGTCATCTCCCAAAAACTCAGGGGAGTTTTATGTACTAAATATGAGTGACTACGTAGCATCTTAGTGAGCAAAATTAATGGTGGCAATAGACTCTTTCCAAGTACACACCACCATTTGATGCACTGAAGGAGGTAAAAAAAATACACCCCCCCCCCCGAAATAAGAGTATTAACACTATTTGGGTGGTAAAAATAAACAAACATTAGAAAATAACACATCTTGAATGTTCAGAGCTGAGATTATGGGTTTATTATTACTTGCTTCCACCTCAATGATATTTAAGCAAAGACTTGAGTTATGTGGAAATCCAGGGAGGAGTATTCCAGCAAAAGGGAAGAACCTTCAGTGGGGACCACACCCACGGGTGGAGCAGGAGAAAGAAAATGAGGTCAGGGAAAACAGGGGGTATGCTTCCTGACTCCTCCTTCTGCCCAACTTCCTAGCCCTGTTCAGAAACCTCGAACCTGCTCAGGAGGTGAAGCTTTACCTCTGCCCCTCTTAGGTTTACAGCTAGGACTCTTTAACAAAAAGAAAGATTAACAAGAGAAAAACAGCTTATTAATGCTTACAGAGCACATCACAAATGAGGAACCTAAACAAAGAGTAACTCAAAACGGTGGGTTAGAATTCTAGCTTATGTAGCATCTTCAGCAAAAAATAAATAAAAATACATTTGTAGACACATGACAGGACAAATGAAAGCAATTTTAGGCTTCCAAGGGTGGGAAACTATGGAAAAGCAAATATATGAGAGGAAACTAATGAAGTGAGATTTGCTGGCAGATTCTTCTGGTGCCATCTCTGGGCGGGTAAGAGTCAGTCTCGGTAAAAGAAGAATTTATATACTGCCTTTAATCAGAAAACGGGGGGGTGGGGGAGGGCTTTTCCTGCCTGTATTGCTTACTTGCCTTCAGCTCAAAATAAGTTTTTTTTATGTCAAAAGAGGCATATTTTTGGGTGACACATTCTGGTTTTCTTCACACTCTAGAATAAAGTATTATCAAAGGTCTCTTGCCTCCATGGGACTAAGTACAGGTGAGACTGCATCACCCTGTCACATGACCTGAGGTGGAAAGTACAAGCCATGCCAGGGCAAAATCATCCTTTCCTGCCATGATTGCTGTTGAGAGCCTTCTCAGGGACACTAGGCCCTTGGCAGGGTCTTGGGCAGTCTCCCTTCATAGCATGGGCCAGTTTATGGGAGCACTGATGCTCGGGTTCTTGAAGCCAGGATGCAGGCAGATCAGCGCAGACAATTCAGAAGTGGGACAGCAAAGCCGGCCTACCTGGAATATAGGTAGGTCCTCTGGGAGAGTTGGAAGACACTGAGGCAGGACCCAGAGATGGAGCAAAAACCTGAGAAAGGAAGAACTGAGTGCTGGGCTGAGGTCCCAGAGCCAAAACTGATCCAAGGCAAAATGTTCTATCAGAGTAGCCGTAATATAGGGCTCCAGGGAAGGTGGGAGAGTGACCTTGGCATGGGTCTTTCATCTCAGTCATTACATTCCACGACCATCAGGGGAAGGGAGTAAGGACAGTATTGTTCCACTGCCCTTGACTTCCTGTACGGTTTGGGAATGCGATGGGAGGATATTACGTAGGTGCTGATAGTCTGAAACACAATTGTCCTGAAACCTCAGCGTGCATAAAAATCATCACATCGAAGATTCAAAAGGTTGGTTTCTGGGCTCCACTTCCATCATCTGCACTGGCAGCAACTTCTTTAGGGAATCCCAACTCAGGTATTACACTGAAAACTACATTAGCAACGGTGCTCACATGAATGTTCAGTGTTTTCCCTTCTCTACTATTTTAGAAACTCATCCAGCCCCTGAGTCTCTGAAGCCTCAGAGAGTACATTTTCAGTCCCGGAACTTTTACAACATTTTGCACTGGCAGCCTGGGAGGGCTTCTGCCAGCAGCAGCAGCACCTACTTTGTACAATATAAAATGTAAGTAATTTGAGCTTCCTCCAACTGATAGACACGGCCACTGGGCGAACATTTTCTAAAATGCAATGGGAGGTAAGAATCTGAGCATTTTTTCAGTTTCAGAGAGACTGAGAAAAAGCAGAGGTAAGGGACAGGACTGTCTCCTCTCCCCTGAAGGCCACCTGCTGACACAAAGTGCATGATGTGGTGCAAAATGCTGGGGACATATGTCATCCCGCGAAAAACTAGCACCACGACCTTGCAGGCTCATTGGACTTTGGCGTCACAGCAGTCTGGCACATAGTGGGCGCTCAAATAACTATTTGTCAAGTGAGTGTTGGAAACAGCTTGCTTAGCATACAGCAGACACTTCCCTAAGTTGACACTATTAGCACTGAAAAAGAAGGTGTGGGACACATGGAGGTCAGTGTGTAAAATATATCTTTAACGTAAAAGTCATTTTTTAGAGTGTGTTTACTATTTAGAAAATGCATTTCAAAAATTAATGACTCCTGTAAGCATGAACACGAATTGGAACGTGCTGCTGCGTGTTCCTCTCGTGTGAGCTTCAAGCTAGTTCTGCGGGATCGTTACCAAACCTCAGATATGATCAACTCCTTTTCTGGACCGAGGCCTGGAACAGAGGTTCCTGATTTGCAAATGGCAGGTTTTCCCACTCAAGCATTTCCTGGGGTATTTTTGAGGCGCTTTCCTCTCTTACATAGTTTTGCAGTGCTGACTGAACATGAGACAGGAAATATGACCATTTATTTTGAAGGTTTTTCATCATAAATTTAGAAACCAGGTGTAGCTCTGGACCAAAATAACAATTTTTATTCCATAAATTCATCATGTCTCTCCAGCATCGAGTAAGTCCAAGGTCCAATGTTTCCATTCATCAACCTCTCACTAACTTCAGAAGGAATATTTCTAGAATTTTATCAGTCTGTAACTACTGCAGCTTTTCTTACATTTAGGTAAAATTTACAAAGCCTTACCATAAAGATTTCTCCATTTCAAAAACAGATGCGTGCATAGCTGGAGATGCTTCCAGCATGTAGGGAGGTGAGGTGGGAGGAGTATTCCTTCTGTCCTTCCTCCTTAGGCAGTATAAACAGGTCCAAAGTGGGCCTATTTGTGGTCCAATGCAAAAGGTGGATTAGGAGTTGTTTTATTATGATACTAATGAAGGATAAACTGTAAGGCAACACAGAAGAATTTTACATTTGTAATCCTTTTTCTTAACGAAGGCTCCCAAACGTGTGTAAAATTCAGACTACCTGGATCCCTTCTTAGCTCTGTGGTATTTTCAACAGCACAATGCAGATTTGTAATTTTGAAATCATTCTATTTTGGTTCTATCCAGTTCACATGGGTCTATAATTAATATCTGTCCCATTTGGGGTAGGACAAAAAATAAGGTATCACATTAATAGAGAGGCCAGTCATTACAGCTAAATTCAGCGAGCAAAGACAATTTCTCATCAATAAATAACAATTAAAAAACATTAAATCGTGCTTAATCTATGTTGTTGGTTCTTTTTTTTATGGTATCTTCTGATACAGTGAAACTGCTATCATATAGTTCACAAAGTAAAGATATCAGCAATATTCCTATGGCTAGAAAGTCATAGATTTCAAGTCCTTCAACAAATACGTTGAAGCCTTTCTCCTGGCCTCTAATTCCTGCTCTGCTCCCACCGTTATCTTGTTGCATTTTCTCTGATTTGTGATGGTAAGGAAGTAAGCATTAATCTTCCCCTTTGCTGTTACACCATCCCCTAGTCTCAGGATGAATCAGCCTATCTGTCTCTGCCTCCCTACCTTTTTTTAACAATTTTAATGGGCACCCCTCTCTTTTCCAGCTCCTCACTTAGCACTCACTACAACCCCCACTCTATTTCCAATAAAGAAATTGATCATATGTGTTGGGTAAGCATCACCTGAGATAAAAAATAGTAGCAACTTCTCAGAATCAGCCACATTACTCAATAGCAAGCTGATGAGAAGTAAAGAAAACCACAGAGTTGGATCCTCAGAAGCATTAAGGATGTGGAGAGCCAGTTCTCAAAAATAAAAGTTGGTCCATAGACCAGAAGAAAAACTTCACAAAGTATTAAAAAAAACACAAAAAAAACACAAGCCCTATGCCCAACCTGTATAACCAGAAGGTGTTGGGCTTGAGTTTATCTTTCATCAAGAGAACACTTTGGTTGACAAGAAGAAATCTTTTTAAGGATACTTAAGAGTAGTCATAAGCTTTCACAGTAGTACTGATATTGGAGGGCAATTTTCAACCAGTCTAAAATATTAATAGACTGAGAAAACTGCAGACTCCTTCAACAGAAAGAAGACACTCAAATTTGTCTTTTCCCTTTTATAGCTATGGACAGATACAATGGAAAAATAAAGAGGACTGTTGGGGTATTCAAGAATTATTTTGTGACCTTACCAATGAAACTTCAGATGTTCAGGAGGCTTATTACGGAAGGGTGAGGACGGCTGTGGCTGGGACCCACTCAGCCTGGACCATGACACGGCGGTTCATTCCCTGGTGGGAAAGTGAGTCCATGGAGTTTCTTTGCATTTGCTTTTCCTGCCCTTGAATAGCCTTCCTAGAGCGTGTCTAGTTGCGAGGCTCTGTGCTCTGCAGAGGTCCACACCATCATCTCACTTGATCAAATACTCAGAACAACGCCAGAAGATGGCTGTCACTACCCTTACTTCACAGCCCAGGAAATCAAGGCACAGAGGTTTCAGTAGTTGCCCAGCCTGTATAACCAGATCAGGATTCAAATTCTGTTGCATCTGACTGCAGAGTTGACACTCTGTCCCTCTGCCAGATTGTTACCTCCTAGGTTAAAAAAAAAAAAAGTTTTAGACAGCAGAAAGGAGTTGACCACCCGAGACCCCTCCTAATAATGGGGGTTAAATTCCTGAAAATACTCATTAGAAGAATTTTCTGTTGAGGAAATTAAGACTTTTGCTACCTCCCCAAAGGGGAGACCAAAAGTTCGCTCTTTTATCCATATCTCCATGATGTATATTCTTTTTCTAATTTTAATCATAACCCCAGAATAATATTATAATCAAAGATACAAATTATGAAATAAATCATGACAAACAGACCTAATATAAAAGAGTAGACAAAAGGGAAAGAAAAAAGAGTGTTTAATGCATATGTACAAAGATATGCATAACAAAACAAGAAAGAAAATGTGTTACATATTATAGTCCTCATAATTGCAACTAGTCATGAAGCTATAGTTAATATTTTTAATTTCTTCTCTCATTATTAATTCAATGTTCACTTTCTTTCCAGCCAGCAACTCAGCTCTTCAGTCATGAGGAGTTTGAGTTCTTTTGGTCTTTCTTGTATAAGCTGGACATAATCTTACATTCATTTTTTATCACAGAATAGAGAGTTCTAGGAGACACTTCAAGGGATATCAGGCATACTTCTCCCTGACCCCAGTGTATCTGTAAGAATTCTATTTCCTCTTGATAATCAGAACCAATCGTCCCAGACAACACATGGGCCTTATTTTCGCCTTGTTGGTTAAATGGCACCAAGAGCTTCAAACAGTTAGGAGGCAGCCTTAACTTTCAAGTATTGGAAACTATTGTTGTTATTAGCCAGAAGGATTAAGGACCAAGTGTATGGGAAACAACCATTTCATGAATCAGTTGCTATGAGAATTGCTTCTCCCACCACCATGTCTTGTATCTTAAACCAGTGAATTCTGTCTATGGGGAAACCAGCGCCATATATTGGTCACAAGATTAGAGCAAATACGAATTCCTAGACAACTTCCCAAGGTGTTGTCTCCCAAACTGAGTTTTCAATTATCCACTTTACTTCCTACAAAGCCCCACTGCTGAGATAGAATATATGGTAAGGCTTCACTTCTTCCCTATTAACTTAGTTCTTCTGTCAGAAGCAATGTAGTGTGGGGTGCCATGCTCATGCATAAGGCATTCATTACTACATCCATGGTGGGGGGTAACCAGGGGGACTGCTGATAACTACAGCTTCTGTTCCAATGCCACTTGCCCCCTCCCCGTGGAAAGAGATAAAAATATCTACTATATAAAATGAACCATGTACTAGGGTTGGCTCATCTTACTGGGAAATGGGACACTCAGCAGTGTCAGTCCAGCCTTGGCAAGAGGAAGTCCATATTGTTGAGTCTATAGCCTCCATCCATGTCACACAACCTTTTTATTCATGAGCCTATCAAGCAAGTATGGGACACTAGGGAAGTGGGCCTTCCCTGCCTCCATCTAGATTTTTAAAGCAGCTTTATTGAGATACAATTCACACCCCTTATAATGTGTACAATTCATTTTTTTGTATATTCACAAATATGTATAACCATCATCCACACTCAATTTTAGAACATTTTCACCACCTCAAAAAGAAATTCCATACACATTGGCTATCACCATCCTGTCCCTTTACTTCTCCAGCCTTTTAGCCCTACGCAACCACTAATCTATTTCTGTCTCTACAAAGTACCCTGTTCTTGGCATTTCATATGAATGGAATAATATAATATGCGGTCTTTGGTGACTGGCCTCTTTCACTTAGTATAATGTTTTCAAGGTTCTTCTTATTGCATCATATTTTAGTACTTCCTGTCTTTTGTGACAGAATTGTATTTTAGTATATGGGTAGACTACATTTTGTTTATCCATTTCTCAGCTGATGAACATTTGAGTTGTTTTCACCTTTTGGCCATTATGAATAGTGCTCCTATAGGAATTCATGTACAAGTTTTGGTGTAGACATATGTTTTTATTTCTTGGTGGCACATACCTTAGGAATAGAATTGCTGGATCACATAGTAACTCTATGTTTAATCATTTGAGGAACTGCCAGACTGTTTTCCAAAGCAGCTGTACCATTTTACATTCCCATCAGCAGCATATGAGTTTCTGATTTACCCACATTCTCAGAAACATTTACTTACCTTTTTTATTACAAAACATGTGGAGAATGTAGAGAAATCAAAGCTCAAAAGTTCAAAATTTCATGGGATATTTTGAAGATGCATAGCACAAGTAAATGTGGTATGAGTTTCATCCAAAATTCATAGAGGTCCAACAAGCCCAGTGAATGTTTCTTAGTAATAGGGGGAGCAAAGTAAAGCAACTTGTCTTTCACTTGAGAGGAAATGTCTCCAACAAACCACAGAGGAAATTTAATTACAACATTCTTCTTCTATGTATCTTACTAAAGCATCTATTGTGCCTAGTACTTTAGCCAACCAAATGTAATCAGTATCATGTGATCAATTTAGTGAACCAACAGGATATCCTGTGAAAGGATCAATGACTGTAGATTATTTGTGACAGAGAGCCAGGATGACAATGAAAGCCAAGTGAGCCCGGCCGGTATGACTTATTGGTCAGGGCACATGCCCAGGTTGTGGGCTTGATCCCCAGTAGGGGGCATGCTGGAGATAGCCTATCAGTGATTCTTATCATTGATGTTTCTATCTCTCTCTCCCTCTCCTTTCTTCTCTGAAATCAATAAAAATAAAGTATTTTAGTAAAATGAAAGTAAGCCAAGTGAAAGGAAATTTTTCTGATACTTTCTAACTATTGGACAAAGGAAGGAAAAGATTCATTCTCTACAGCGGTAACTATATATTAAAGGCTGTGTTGATTGGCTCCAGAACAGTTACTATAATGAATCACACAATGGTCACCTGAGTGCATTTACAATTATCCCTTTTATTATTCAACTAGTGGCCCAGTGCACGAAATTTGTGCACATTAAACGGGAATTAATTAGAGGAAATATTTTAATATTGCTATTTGCCCTTTCTATATAATAGAAGTGTCAGAGATTAAAGAAAATTAGTAAAATGTATATGAAAATCTTCCTCCTGTCAGAATCTGGGGTGCGCCGCAGGACCCAGAGTCAATTTCCCGCCCACCCATGTGTGCCTCGAAATTACGTGAGACCCAGACCCAGCCAGCCCCATCCCCATCAAGCCCCGCATGATCAGCTGCCTCCTGCACGCCCCCTACCAGGGATCAAGCCCACAACCTGGGCATGTGCCCTTAACCGGAATCGAACCTGGGATCCTTCAATCTGCAAACCAAAGCTGTATCCACTGAGCCAAACCAGCTAGAGCCAAGGTGTATTTCTGATGCACGAATCTCTGCTGTTTCCCCTGGGATACAATAGTACTTTTGATTTTCAATTTTGTTCAAAGGAATTCCACTGGCTTCCATTTGACCTTTCATCCCATAATAACTTTCATGCCACAGCTCAGAAAATCAAAATGGGCATTGATCCTGTCAGTTGGTATGTATATCTCATTGAATCTGCTTTTATTACCTGACAGCTACAAGAACTCACAGTGCATTATGAGTCCCCAAGGATTACTGTCAACTCAGAATCAGGGTCCATTATTGGCCAAATGGTCTGTACTTATCTTTCTCCAGTTTGCAGTTACCCTCAGGGAAGGACAAAAGAAGATGTATCTTAAAACTTGCAGCATTATTACCTCACTTGCCTAATGATCTAACTGGTGCTATGTCCCATTAGAGCCAAACTAATTGGATCATGGCCAAAATGCTAGATGTTTAGAAAAAGGTATATTTAGCTTTCCAATTTTTCAACTAGTAGGAGCGGAATGAGAATTAAGCATACCAATCCATGATATCCAGCACGTCTTTTCTTGGAATAACTTGAAATTCAAGCCCAATCCACTGCACCAACAGTTCTCTATAAAAGAGCAGACTCAGGAAAGCCTTGCCATCAAAGAAGAGAAACAATGAAAGGTGTATTTTTCAGTTTTGACTCAGTTAGGAATTAAGAATTTCACAAGTTCAAAAAGATCTGAGATTCAAATATATTCAACCCTAATGTTTCAGAAAACATCAACTTGAGGTTGTACCAGGTTACAGAGCCAAATACTTAAACCAGAGTTCAAAAGTACTAGTGATGAAGGAAATAACTAATAAATAGGACTACACTAAAATTACAATGTGTAATTTTAACACTGCCCCCACCAGCTTGAAGGGTTGTACTCATGCATGTGGGGTGCATGCTTTCGTGCTGTTTCTTCAAAATTCTCACTCTGCCATCTGCATGATGCAACTGGAAACATGATTCATCGGACCACATGACTTTTTTCCAATGCTCGACTGTCTAATCCTTGTGTTCCTGTGCAAATTGGAGACGTTTTGTCTTGGTAACTGTAGCCAGCAAAGGTGTTCGAACAGGCCTTCGGCTTCCATATCCCATACAATGCAGTGTACAGCTAATTTGCCTACAAACATCATGTGGTCATAATAATCTGGCCACTCAGTATATATATACTGAGTGGCCAGATTATATAAAATTATGGGCTGATTTATGTGTGTGTGTGTGTGTGTGTGTGTGTGTGTGTGTGTGTGTGTGTGTGTATAGTAAAAGAAGCCAGGCACACAAAAAAGTATATATGATATGATTCTAAAAATTAATGTATATGTAAATAGAAGTCAGGACAATAGTGGTTATGTTCTGGGGTTAAATACTTGGAGGGAACATGGAGGCGATTTTTGAGTGCTAGTAATGTCCTGTTTCTTGATCTGAGTGGTAGCTGACAATTTGTTGAACCATATCCTCGTGATTTATTTTTTGTCTCTATCTATTTTATAGGTCAATAAAAAGTTAATTTAAAATTACAAAATTCAAACCAAATCAACAAAAAGAACGTATCAACTTTTAAACGTGAGCTCACAATAAAAGCACAAGGAAGCAAATGGACAGAAGCAAGTTTGGAAGCAACAAACACTGACCCATTCAGCACTTGAAATATTGTAATATTGAAAGCAGCTAAAATAAGTTGAATGATATAACAAAGGGAATAAAAACATAATCAATAAACAAAACTTTAGACTTCATTTTCCTAAACAATCACTGCATGTGGAAATGATAGATGTACTCTTATAGCTGGAACAGTCTCTTAGTCTTTGAAAATAAAAAATTATCTTCAAAGCTGATATTTATATTTTAGGTATCAGCAGTATCTCTTCATAATGATTTTTGCCAGGTCTCTAAATTTAATAATTATTTATTATGCATAATGTAGCCATGTGGAATATTACATTTTTAATGATTTATCAAAATTTCCTATTCTTTCTCCAGCAAAAATAGGTCCTCCAGGCATGAATATAACCCAAGTCAATGGATCCTTGTTGGTGATTCTCCATCCTCCAAAGATACCATATAGAAACCAAAAAGGAAAAAATGTATCAATGGAAAATTACTATGAGCTAGTATACCGAGTCTTTATAATTAACAATTCACTAGAAAAGGTAAATTCAGATAAATAGATAATTCTGGTATTTTTTTTCTTTTGTTCATTTGACTCACATTTTAGTCATAAAATATGTCTTCTCTCTTGCTATTCTATTCCTTTTCATTTTTCCTGAGATTTTTTTTTAGTTCCTTCTCACCTTCACCCTTATTGATGAGGAATTAGTGCTTGGCATTATATTAAGAATCTGTGTATATGCATGTGTGTTTGTATCTTTTCAGTTACTCAGCTTGTCTCCACTTGATATTCCCTGCACATCTAAAGATTGGTATTAACAATATTTAATTCTATTTGACTGCCACAAATATTCATTTTTATAGACTTTCCACATCTTGTTTTTAAGTGGCTTTTGAGCCAGAGCATTATATATTTGTGTCATTTTGCTATGATATTTTAATTCATTGTCAGTGCCTTTATTTGGATTTGGTGGTTAATTGAATGTTCCTTTTTTTGGGGGGGGGTGGCCATCTAAGACAGGGTTCCTTAAGTTCTAAGGAACAGAACCCATTCGAACTGGTTCAAGTAGAAAGTAGGTTAGTGGAGGGGAGGAGTTTAATTAGGAAATAACAAGCAATCTTAGGGACAGCCAGAAGAAGCGTAAAGTGCTGCTCAGCTTTGTAATGCTAGGAAGGAGAAATGGAGAAGCAAGTCTTCAAGAACCCTACTCTGCTTCTCTGTGGTCACATGTTGCATGTCTACAGCTGCCTCCAAATCTACTCAATTCTCCTCATTGCACAGTTCAAATTCTTGACAAGAGACTGACCACTGGGTCAGTCAATCAGCAGCCCTCATGTAGTACCTACACAGTCACTTGACCTGCCTCTGTATTAGGCTGTGTTCCAGGACTCTGGAGAAGGAGACTGTGACCGGGAAGAAACCCCACAGCCCATCTACTACTGTGACCAGGAACAACTTACTAATTGTAACAAAAATAGAGCAAACCAGTGACTTACTGAAAACCATTTATCATCTCTTCTTTTCCTCTGTATATAGGAACAAAAGGTGTATGAAGGAACTCACAGAGTGGTTGAAATTGAAGCTGTAACACCTCACACTGGTTACTGTGTAGTGGCTGAAATATATCAGCCCATGCTAGACAGAAGAAGTCAGAGAAGTGAAGAGGGATGTGTGAAATGACCTTGACGTGGTGTGGTGTGCTCTGCAACGTGAAAACCAAAAGCTCTCTGGGAATGGGATGGCTCATGCTTGAAGTATCTCACTGAAAATTGTTTTTATTCTTCTTAAAGCAATGTCACACTTTTGGGACTTCTTTGTTTTTCCATTATTTCTTCCTTTATATTTCATTTGTAAACTGAATTTAAGCAACATATCCACTTCAACACATTAGAATTTAAAGAAGCATAGAATAAAGGCTCTCTGAAATATAGAGCTTTACTTCCGAATGTAACATCCCTAACAACAATCTCCACTGTTCTGAAAAATGTAAGAACCAAGGAATAGGATGTATTTAACAAACTGTTGTTAAATTAATTTTTGACAAATAGCATTATAGACAAGCAATCTTGAAGCAATCTTTTTCACTATCTATTGAGACAATTTGAGATAGATGTGCCAACTTTTATATGAATGAACATTTTATATGAATGAATATTTTCCCATATATTTCTATTTTATATAAATACTAGAGGCCTGGTGCACGACATTCGTGCACTGGGGGTTGGGGGCGTCCCTCAGCCTAGCCTGCACCGTTTTGCAGTCTGGGAGCCCTTGGGGGATATCCGGCAGTCGGGCATCCTTAGAGGCTCCCACCACCGCTGCTGCGCTCACCAGCCATCACCCTGGCTTCTGGCTGAGTGGCAGTCCCCCATGTGGGAGCACACTGACCACCAGGGGGCAGCTCCTGCATTGAGCATCTGCCCCCCTGGTGGTCAGTGCACGTCATAGCAACCGGTCATTCTGCCATTCAGTCAATTTGCATATTACCCTTTTATTATATAGGATATTTTTGCATACATAGATTTTCTATATAAATTATTTCCACTTAATGAACCAATTTTTTAATCTATGTAAATAATTATAGTACTTGCAAAGAACCTCAAGATCTCTGGAGGAATATCTAGATTATGATTATCCACAATAACATCTAAATACTGAAGGATGTCTACTCAATCAATTTTTCTCATTTAGCACATACTCATATTAAGGTTTTCTTTTCTGTTTTTATTTTGTTTCTTAATGTTGCTTTAGAAGAATTCAACCTTATTCTCAAAATCATGTATAATATATTTCAGCAACAAAATAAAAAAGGAACCTTAACTCCAATTTATACCACACTCGCTACTCTACCTTCCCGATGAAGGGTCTCTTGCCAGTTGCACATTTGGAAATTCTATGTACAAGGATCTTATGAATCACAGTTTGACTGGAGACATGGGATGGCTGAGGACCAGGTGGAGATGTTGGCTTGAAGCTGAGAGCACTCAGTGGGTGATAGGTTTACTTGGGAGAGGGCCTGGTGTTGGCAGAGATCATAGGGCCAGCTACAGCCCCCCAACAAATTCCTAGCAGCTCCACTGCCCCCCAGTAAAGGTATGTAGCCTAAGGCTCAGTGTAATCAACAGAAAGCTGCCTTCTTCATTTTGGGCTTTATCTTACATATCTGTTTAAGGTTGTCTTTCTTTTGAGAAGGTATACTTTGGAGAACATTTGCACAATTCCTCATGAAAATTGCTCCAAAATATGATAAAAATATATTCAGTGCTTCTGGTCACATATAGTTATACACAATGGTAAATGGATTAAAATTATTCAAAAATGGATGGAGGGAGAGAGCAAGAGACACAACAAGAGCTAGAGAATTGGTTCCATTGCTTTGCCCTATGGTCAGAAAAATATGAATGTGAGCATAGACCTAGAGACAAAAATTCCTTTACCCTATGTTTTTGAATTATGCTTTTTCCTCCTTATTATCTTTTTTGCCTTTTGTGAGGAGTAAGGATTGCATGTGGCCAAGAGCATTTAAGTTTGTGAAATTCAGCAGTTCTGAAGCTCGATTTAAAAACAGTTATTGTTGCCTCATGAAAGTGAATAGGTAGCACCAAGGTTGGGGTTTGTTTTGCTTTCGTGCTTAGGAAAGTCACTTCGGCATGCTTAAGCAAGAATGAAATACTTTGTAAAAAAAAAAAAAAAAGAATTGTCACATTCTTCATTGCTTTAGGCATATGCGGTCATCCTATTTCAATAAATCTTTTAATTTTTTGCTTTGCAATTTGACATATTTGTTATTTGGTTTATTTATTTTTTTTCCAATTTTTTTATTAAGGTATTATATGTGTACATATCTTACCATTGCCCTCCCCACACCCCACTCCCATATATGCCCCCACCCCCCAGAGTTTTGCATCCATTGGTTATGCTTATATGCATGCATACAAGTCCTTTGATTGATCTCTTATCTCCCCCACCTCTCCCTAACCTTCCCCTTGTAATTTGACAGTCTGTTTGATGCTTTACTGTCTCTGTATCTATCTTTTTGTTCAAGTTTATAATGTTCTTTATTATCCATAAATGAGTGAGATCATGTGGTATTTTTCTTTCATTGACTGACTTATTTCACTTAACATAATGTTCTCCAATTCCTCCCAGGTTGCTGCAAATGATGAGAATTCCTTCTTTTTTATGGCAGCATAGTATTCCATTGTGTAGATGTACCACAGTTTTCTGATCCAGTCATCAGCTGATGGGCACCTAGGCTGTTTCCAAATCTTAGCTATGGTGAATTGCGCTGCTATGAACATAGGGGTGCATATATCCTTTCTAATTGGTGTTTCTAGTTTCTTCGGATATATTCCCAGGAGTGGGATTACTGGGTCAAATGGGAGTTCCATTTTCAGTTTTTTGAGGAAACTCCATACTGTTCTCCACAGTGGCTGCACCAGTCTGCAATCCCACCAGCAGTGCACGAGGGTTCCTTTTTCTCCGCATCCTCGCCAACACTTGTCGTTTGTTGATTTGTTGATGATAGCCATTCTGACAGGTGTGAGATGGTACCGCATTGTTGTTTTGATTTGCATCTCTCGGATAATTAGTGACGTTGAGCATGTTTTCATGTGTCTCTTGGCCTTCCTTCTGTCTTCTTTTGAAAAGATTCTATTTAGGTCTGTTGCCCATTTTTTTATTGGATCATTTATCTTCCTTTTATTAAGTTGTATAAGCTGCCTGTAGATGTTGGAGATTAAACCTTTATCAGTGATGCCATTTGCAAATATGTTCTCCCATGCAGTGGGCCTTCTTGTTGTTTTGTTGATGGTTTCTTTTGCTGTGAAAAAGCTTTTTATTTTGATGTAGTCCCATTTGTTAATTTTCTCTTTAGCTTCCATTGCCCTAGGGGCAGTGTCAGTGAAGAATTTCTTTTGGCATATGTCTGACATTTTGCTGCCTGTGGATTGCTCTAGTATTTTTATGGTTTCCCGTCTTATGTTTAAGTCCTGTATCCATTTTGAGTTTATTTTTGTGTATGGCGTAAGTTGGTGATCAAGCTTCATTTTTTTGCATGTATCTGTCCAATTTTCCCAACACCATTTATTGAAGAGACTGTCTTTATTCCATTGTATGTTCATGCCTCCTTTGTCAAATATTAATTGAGCATAGTGGTTTGGGTCAATATCTGGATTCTCTATTCTGTTCCATTGATCTATATGTCTGTTCTTGTGCCAGTACCAGGCTGTTTTGAGAACAGTGGCTTTGTAATACAGCTTGAAATCTGGTATTGAGATCCCTCCTACTTTATTCTTCTTTCTCAGGATTGCTGTGGCTATTCGGGGTCTTTTTTTATTCCAGATGAATTTTTGGAGAGTTCTTTCAAGGTCTGTGAAATATGCCGTTGGTATTTTAATGGGGAGTGCATTGAATCTATAGATTGCTTTGGGTAGTATGGACATTTTAATGATGTTGATTCTACCAATCCATGAACATGGTATGTTCTTCCATCTGTTTACGTCTTCCTCTATCTCTTTTTTCAGTGTCCTGTAGTTTTCCGTGTATAGGTCTTTTACCTCCTTAGTTAAGTTTATTCCTAGGTATCTTAATTTTTTTGGTGCGATGGTAAATGGGATTGCCTTTTTAGTCTCTCTGTCTGTAAGTTCACTATTGGTGTATAGAAAGGCCATAGATTTCTTGGCGTTAATTTTGTATCCTGCTACATTGCCGAATTCATTTATTAAGTCTATGAGTTTTTTGACGGAGTCTTTCGGATTTTTTATGTACAATATCATGTCGTCTGCAAATAAAGACAGCTTTACTTGTTCTTTTCCAATCTGGATGCCTTTTATTTCTTCTTCTTGTCTAATTGCAATGGCTAATACTTCCAGTACTATGTCAAACAGGAGTGGTGAGAGTGGGCATCCCTGTCTTGTTCCTGTTCTTAGGGGAAATGTCTTTAGTTTTTGTCCATTGAGTATGATGTTTGCTGTGGGTTTATCATATATAGCTTTTATTATGTTGAGGTATGAGCCATCTATTCCCACCTTGTTGAGAGCTTTTATCAAGAAAGGGTGTTGGATTTTGTCAAATGCTTTTTCTGCATCAATTGATATGACTATGTGATTTTTATATTTCAATTTGTTTATGTGATGTATCACGTTTATTGATTTGCGGATATTGTACCATCCTTGCATTCCTGGGATAAATCCTACTTGGTCATGGTGTATGATCTTTCTGATGTACTGCTGGAGCCGATTTGCTAGAATTTTGTTGAGGATTTTGGCATCTATGTTCATGAGGGATATTGGTCTGTAATTCTCTTTCATTGTGTTGTCTTTATCTGGTTTTGGTATTAGGGTGATGCTGGCTTCATAGAAGGAGCTTGGAAGTGTTCCTTCCACTTGAATTTTTTGGAATAGTCTGAGGAGGATAGGTTTTAGTTCTTCCTTGAATGTTTGGTAAAACTCTCCTGTGAAGCCATCTGGCCCCGGGCTTTTGTTTGCTGGAAGCTTTTTGATGACTGCTTCAATTTCGTCCATAGTTATTGGCCTATTGAGCTGTTTAGATTCTTCTTGATTGATTTTTGGAAGGTTATATTTTTCTAGGAATATGTCCATTTCCTCCAGATTGTCCAGTTTGTTGGAATAGAGTTGTTCGTAGTATTTTGTAACAATCCTTTGTATCTCAGCGGGGTCTGTTGTTATTTCACCTCTTTCATTTCTGATTTTGTTTATTTGGGTCCTCTCTCTTTGCTTCTTGGTGAGCCTGGCTAGAGGTCCATCAATCTTGTTTATCCTTTCAAAGAACCAGCTCTTGGTTTTGTTGATCTTATGTATTGTTTCTTTGGTCTCTATGTCATTTATCTCCGCTCTGATCTTTGTTATTTCCTTCCTTCTGGTTACACTGGGCTTTTCTTGCTGCTCTTTTTCTAGCTCTTTGAGTTGTAGGGTTAAGTAATTTATTACCATTGTTTCTTGTTTTTTGCAATAGGCCTGTAGAGCTATGAACTTCCCTCTCAAGACTGCTTTCGCTGTGTCCCATAGATTTTGGATTGTTGTGTTTTCATTGTCATTTGTTGCCATGATGTTTTTTATTTCTTCCTTGATCTCTCTGGTGACCCAGTCCTTGTTTAATAGCATGCTGTTTAGTCTCCATGTGTTTGATTTCTTTGGATTGTTTTTATTGTAGTTGATTTCCAGTTTTATGCCACTGTGATCTGAGAAGATGCTTGATATAATTTCTATCTTCTTGAATTTGAAGAGACTTTGCCTGTGACCCAGCATATGGTCTATCTTTGAAAATGACCCATGTGCACTTGAGAAGAATGTATATTCTGTGGCTTTGGGGTGAAATGTTCTGAAGATGTCAATTAATTCCATCTGGTCTAGTGAGTCATTTAGGATTGCTGTTTCTTTGCTGATTTTTTGTTTAGAGGATTTGTCCAGTGGTGATAGTGGGGTATTAAAGTCTCCTACTATGATTGTGTTGCTATTAATCTCTCCCTTGATATCCTCCAGGAGTTTTTTTATGTATTTGGGTGCTCCTATATTGGGAGCGTATATGTTTACCAGAATTATTTCTTCTTGTTGGATTTCTCCCTTTAGTATTATGAAGTGGCCTTCCTTATCTCTTGTTATGGCATTTACTTTGAGGTCTATTTTGTCAGATATAAGTATTGCTACCCCAGCTTTTTTTTCATTTCCATTTGCCTGAAAGATATTTTTCCATCCCTTCACTTTCAATCTGTGTGAGTCTCTTGTTCTGAGGTGGGTCTCTTGTAGACAGCATATATATGGGTCGTGTTTTTTTATCCATTCAGCTACTCGATGTCTTTTGATTGGAGCATTTAGTCCGTTTACATTTAAAGTTATTACTGAAAGGTATTTGTTTGCAGTCATATCTATTTTTGTGTCTGTATTCCTTCTTACCTGTTTATTTCTTCTTTTTACAGTATTCCCTTTAGCAATTCTTGCATTGCTGGTTTGGTGGTGATAAACTCCCTGAGGCTTTTTTTGTCTGCAAAGCTCCTGATTTCCCCTTCAATTTTGATTGATAGTCTTGCTGGATATAGTATTCTTGGATTCAGTCCTTTGCTTTGCAACACTTTGTATACCTCCTTCCATTCACTTCTAGCTTGTTGTGTTTCTGATGAGTAATCATTTGACAATCTGATGGGTGTTCCTTTGTAGGTAACTCTCTGTCTCTCTCTTGCCGCCTTTAGGATTCTCTCTTTATCATTTATATTTGCCATTGAAATTATGACATGTCTTGGTGTGGGTCTTTTGGGGTTGATCCTGCTTGGGACTCTCTTTACTTGCGTAACTTTTATCTTTCCCATATCCGGGAAGTTTTCTGTCATTATTTCTTCAAATAGATTTTCTAATCCCTGCTGCTCTTCTTGTCCTTCTGGCAGCCCTATTATACGCATGTTACTTCGTTTCATGTTGTCCCGAAGCTCCCTTAGGCTTTCCTCCTGCTTTTTAATTTTTTTCTCCAATTGCTGTTCAGCTTGAGCTTGTTTCTGTACCTGATCTTCTAACTCACTAATTCGGTCCTCTGCTTCTTGTAATCTACTGTTGAAACTTTCCATGGTGTTTTTGATTGTAGCTATATCACTTTTCATTTCTTCCTGATTCTTGCATAAGTTGTTGATTTTCTCATCCATCCGATGTATAAATTCCATGACCATTACTCTGAACTCCTTTTCGGTCATGTTGCAAGCTTCATTTTCACTAATTTCCTTTCTTGGCGACTCCACATTTTCTTTCCTCTGTGAGTTATTTCGTTTCCCCATTCTGGCTATTACCAGAAAGCTCAAGCTTCTGTTTGCGTGGACCTGGGTCGTGTGCTGTGGGGACTTCGCTCCACCCTAGTTTCACTGAAGTGCTCTGACACTAGGACGTGTGACTGTCTTTGGTTGGTGGGAACCAAACTTGCCCAGGATCAGTGTCCCCAGTGTTCCGTGTGGTCTCGTGTGCACATTTAGAATCAGGGGCCCTGTCTGCACCACACTGTTGGTATGTGCCGAGAATGAGATCCTTAGCATGTGCCAGGAGTCAGAGTTTCCCTGTGTCTGCACCAAGACTCGAGTGTCAAAGTCTCTGTTGCCTTGTGCGGTTTCTCGTTGAGAATCAGGGTCCCTGTGTGTGCACGCACCAACAATTGGGGTCGCTGGCTCTTAGTGTGAATGCGCTGTGAGTCAGGGATCCCAGGCAGCTGTGTCCGGCGTGCCAAATTCCCTGAAGTGGGGCTGCGTCCTGTGTGTGCTCTCTCTACTGAGCCAAACCGGCTAGAGCGCACATTCTTAAAAACCTGAAGGTGAGCCGGCTCAGTGCACTCTCCCAAAGTCCCAGAAGGGGGGCGGAGTCCGTCCTGCGCGCCAAATTCCCCAAAGGGAAGCCCCTCTGTGCACGCTTTTAAGAATCTCCGAAGGGGGAGCTGTGCCCCGCGAGCCAAATTCCCCCAAATTCCCCGAAGGGGAGCCCTCTGTGCGCACTGACAGATTTCCCTGACGGGGAGCTGCTTCTGTCCCGTGCGCGAGCGCGTGCCAAATTCCCTAAGAGGGAGCGCGTCCCTGAGCAAAGCTGGGCAGCTTGGGCCAGGGGCGGGTCTATCAGTTACTATGACGCTGTCTGTGCGCGCGCCTGTGAGCAGCTTGGGCGAGGGGCGCGTCTATCAGTTACTATGGCGCTTTCCGCACGCCTGTGGGCGCTCAGCAGCTTGGGGGAGGGACGCGTCTATCAGTTACTATGGCGCTATCAGCGCCTGCGAGGAGGGGGATAGGCTCTTTGACTCACGGAAATCTGCCGGGAAGTCTGGATTCTTGTTTGTTTGTCTGAAGCTGTGATAGCAGTTCTCTGTCCCCAGTGGCTGCAGGGTCCTGGTTTGTGTCAGAAGCCAGGATCCGAGTCTCGGGCAGCTCTGTTTCCCAAGATGGCGTGGTCTCTGCGTCCGCACCAGCCGCCGAGAAGTGTCCGCTTTGTGCGCGGGGCTCCGCCGTCTAGGGCTGCCCTGTTCGGGAGCCCCTTGGAAGACCTGCAGAATCTAACTGACCCTATCTCATACACACACACACACCACACACATCTACACTCTCCTCTATGGGTTCCTCACTCACACTCTCTCTCTCCCTACCTTCCTGCCGGTCGCCATCTTTTTCCGCCTCGGTGCTCTGTTATTTGGTTTATTTAAAAGAAGGATAAAATTGGCAAGTCTCTCAAATTTTTTAAAAATATATTTTATTGATTTTTTTGTGGAGAGGAAGGAAGAGAAATAGAGAGTTAGAAACATCAATCAGCCGCCTCCTGCACACCCCCCACTGGGGATGTGCCCGCAACCAAGGTACATGCCCCTGACCAGAATCGAACCTGGGACCCTTCAGTCCGCAGGCTGACGCTCTATCCACTGAGCCAAACTGATTAGGGCCAAGTCTCTCAAATTAAATTAGACTTCTTAGACCCACCATAGTCCCAGCCAGAAGGAGCAGTGTTTAGCAGAACCACAAGCATTCAGTGATCTTGTTCTATGATCGAATTGCAATTCCACTGTTAAGAGTTTCTCAGGCCAAAAGCTTTGGGGCCATCTCTACTTCCATCTTTTTCCTCACATCATATATCCAATCCATCAATAAATCCTACTGGATCGAGTTTTAAAATACGACATTTCTCACAGCTACCTTATTCCCAGCCAACATCATTTCTCATCTGGATAATGGTTATGGCAACCTTACAGGTCTCCCCGCCCTGTCCTTGCCTCCCTCTAATCTAGTCTCAGCAGGGTAGCCAGGGCAATCCCTTTGAACACAAATCAGATCATGACACTCCTGTGCTCCTAGCTTTCCATCTCATATGGATAGAAACCCAAATCTTTATTGTGGCCTCCAAGGCATTGCATAATCTCATCCCTTTGCTCCTAATCTCTCAGACCTCATTCCCTAATCCTGGTCTGCTCACGTTACTCCAGCACACCGGCCCCTTTGCTTGGCTCTCAAATACAAATGCTCTGGCCTCTGGGCCTTTGTACTGGCTGCTTTCCAGAAAGTTGTGCCCCTAGATCTCCATAGGCTCATTTTAAATTTGATTTAAAATTGCAAACTATCCCCTGCAACTCTCTCTATTTCTCATTTTTCTCCATAGCACTTAAACCACCTGACACACTAGTTTACTTGTTTATCTTGTTTATCATTTATCTTCCCCTCTTCCACTAGAATGTAAAGGCAGGTCTGTCCCTTTTTTCCCCCCCACAGTTCTACCCTCATTATCTAGAACAGTACCAGTACATGGCAGACACTCAACATTTATTGTATAAATTGGTGAATAAAGAGGACATGGGAGGGATGAGTGAGAAGGACTGGATGGGAGGTTTTTCCTATTATTTTGCACAACCCGCTGCCGTATCTTCCTCCGCAGGTTAGTATGGAGATGCAGAGATGGAGTTAAGTGGAGACCAGGTCTCGGATAATTCTGACACCATAGCAGAGAGCTACTCCAGAATAACTGTTTCTTCCTCCAACTGAGTCTCACTTCCTAGGCATCATTTGTTTTCCTTGCTGCTGGTCAAGTCCAGAAGTCCTGTCTCAGATTTTCTTTAAAAGGAGAGAGGGACTGAAATTGGGAATGTGAAAAGGATATATCCACATTGATGAGAAGGGATTTTAGAGAGTGTTCTCAAGACAGGGTTGAGGTAAGTGAAAGAAGCCATGAGAAACTCGGATGCCCTTTCTGCAGGTGAACCCCCTTCATTTAGGCTTGGATAAGTGTCTGACAGAGTGGGCTACAGAAAGAAACAAACTCCCATTGTGCTTCTGGATTTGCCATTGAGGGTGTCCATATGATAGTGAGGAGAAAAGAGGAAAAATTCCAATGGACACACAAGGTTTAAAGCTTCTTCAATGGCAAATGATAAGGAAATTTGGGAAGTGGTTAAACACTGAAGGATAACACACGGCTACCAGAATGGCATTAACTCCCCAGAGCCTTACATTTCCCCCCACACAGACACAGACTGTAGCTACTGCCAACTGCTCAGAACAAGACTCTCCCAGGTGAGGGGCCTTCTTTGCCATTCTCACAGGTATTTGATACCCTCCCAGGTTCCCCTTCCACCCATCTTTTGAGAAGCCAGGCTAGAATTCAGCCTGATCACAAGGAACAAGCAAATAGTGACAAATTAGCTCAGCCCAATCCCAAGAACTGGCCATGAGATTGGATGAAGAGAAGGTTATTTCTTCAGGCACGTCCCTCAGCAGGTCCAGGCTTCAGCCTGTCTGAGGTCTACACTTGCACAGACATTATTTCTTTAAGGCTCAGACTTGCCCCCAAAGTAGTCATGATTATCATGAAAGGTAGACACCTATTCTATTAGATGAGCCTCGGAAAGTTTGTGATTTGTCAAGGTTGGAAACCACATCTTTCTAATGGCACAGCTTAAGCACATTATCAGACCCTCCAGAAATTCCTCTGGGTTTTTGTACATATGGATGTCCCTCAGTCCCTTAGTGAAATTCCTTTCATAAATATTAGTTTTGCCCTGTTGAATTTCGGGACTTCTTTTTCTCTTTAATATCACTCAAGACATTGAAGGGCAAGTGTTGACCTTTGAAACAAGACAAGCATAAGGGCAGGCAAATATGACAGGACAGCTAGGCAGATGGTAGGTGGCTACTGCTTTCATGGACAAATAGGAGCGGTGTCCAACAATATGTATTTGTCCTGCATGGTTGGGAGGTCCCTATTTACTGAAAGATCCCTTAACTCCATGCACTTATTGGCAAACATTCATTAGCTGATAAGTTCTACCTCCAAGTTGCTTTGGAAGCTAGTATCAATCATTTCTATGGTATCTTGATTTTCAAGCGAAAATTCAGAAATGTATTTTGTAACTGAACTCCCAATGTTTTCAAGGTAAACAACGACAACAATACAGTGTCAGCAAAAAAAAAAAAAAAAAAAAAAAAAGACAAACAAACAAAAACCTGATAAGTTGAAATCTGATTTAGGATGAGCTCTAGACAAGCTTTTTAAAATTATAAGCATTTTTAAATTTTTTCCATCACACTATAGGGTTCCCTTTACTTCTGTGCCATTTACCCAGAGACATAAGTGAACTTGGAGAATAGAACGATGAATTTTCTTTTGTTTATTTTATCCTGCAGATTGAGACCATGTTCCCTGGAAAGAAAAGTAGGCCTTTGAGTCTAAATAATGACAAAACTCACTACACAGCCAAGTGCTCGATGTTGTCCAGACTGAGCCACTAAAATTGATCTCTACACAGTAGGGGAAGTCAAATGACAAGGACCTTGACCCCATTGCTCCTAAGTGGACTTTTTTCTTCTAAGCTAAGACCTCAATCCTTTCAGCATTTCTTCAACAAAAGCTAGTCTCTCTTTACCCATAGCTCCTGGGCCCAATGTGGGCAGGGGCTAGCCCACTGGGTATTCCTTCCCCTTCTCAGGAGCCCTGGGCCTTCCTCCTTTCTGACCTCCAGAAGGTTACAGAAAGCAGTCAGTTATGTTTGACTGATACTCACATGAATTAGACTATTTGCATTTGGGGCTTTTTTTTTAAAGCCGTAATAGATTAACCTAGAATGAATTGCTTTACCATGAGTGAAACTCACTCCAGACACACTGTGCAACTGGAAATATATATTTTAGAAAGGCCTTTTACCCTGCCCCCAAAATCATACTCTGTCCAAGGCCAATGATCTGGGACATGGGTCTGTTTCACCTAGGAAGTCTAGGAAGGCAGGAGATGAGGTAATATGGCAGCTAATGTGGCCTCTGCACCACTTATTCTTTCCTCACACTAACCCCTCATTTCACCCACCAAGCCTGGGATTCCCATATGACAGCCCCCCAGAGCTCTGCTCACTATCTCCCTTCTCTGTCCCCTCTTGTCACTTTATCGAAGGGATCCCTACCTCCCCAGCACACATGCACAGCACAATCACCTGATGGGATTTGACTCAGCTAGGTCAGTCAGAGTTCTTTTCAAATATTGGTACTAAGAGTAGAAGAAAGAAATCTGCTCTCTCTTCTGGGATTATGCGTCGTAAGGACCAGCTAAGCTTGGAGCTACACCAGCCAATATTCCCACCAGCTAGAGAAAGCCCATTAGAGGAGGAAGTCAACAAAGAAAAGGAGAGCAGAGATGGGAAAAGACAGATGTCTGCTGGTAAATCCAGCTGGGCTGAAAACTAACCTAGCTTCTCAACTTCCACGTTAACTGAGCAAATAATTTGCCTTCCTCCTTATTTTATTTTGACTGGACTCTCTATCACAGTCAACCAACAGATCCTTGACGAATAGAATAAAATAAAAAGTGTGTGGCATGAATTGTGTGCAGTATTAAGAAAAGTAAACTTTTTGTGCCTACTATAACCTCTAAATATTGAGAAGAACATTGCTATAAAGTCTCTATATCTACAGATGATACAATTAATGCAGTTTGAGCTCAGAAAAGCCCTACAGAAATGTGTCTGTGATTCTGATCAGGGCTTTATCAGAGATGTTGTTAGCCAAGCAAGGCCTTATGCGTTCAGAAAATTCTCATCTTGGCTACATCCCTTGGTTCAATTCACAACTATACTGGTACTACATACATGTGGAATTTTATTTGTACTCAGTTTTACAACAACAAATCAAGGTCCCATTCAATATTCTGCAGAAATCATAAAGCCTTATGAATACTATAACCAAAGAGCCAATATCTTCTTTTTGTTCGATTAATATAATATTCAAGGTAGGAAAGTCCTTGTAGAATGCTCTAAGTTCAGGCACAAGTATTTGCTGACATCTTAATATACACTGAGTGGCCAGATTATTATGATCTCTGAACATACAATAATCTGGCCACTCAGTGTATATCCTATATAATAAAAGGCTAATATGCAAATTTTCCCCTCAACCAGGAGTTCAACCAGCAGGCAGGCCAACAAAACCTCCCATGTCCCCTCCCCCTGGCCAGGCTGGCCGGACCCCACCCATGCACGAATTCATGCACCGGGCCTCATACACATGCACACACACACATACTGAGAGGCCAGGTGGCCAGATTTTTATGCGTTCAGAGATCATAACAATCTGGCCACTCAGTGTATACCCAGGGCGGTGCTAGTGGCTCTATTCCATAAACCACATCTATAATGCCTTCAGAACTTGTTTCAAATGCTTACAGTGCCCCCCCCTCCCTCTGCCATTACTATAGGCTCCTAGCATGTCATCTCCAGGGTTTTGAGAAGGGGGCTTTGTAATTCTGGCTAAATTCCAGACAGTACCTGCCTTCACCGCTATCCCCCATCTTTGCATGAAAAACAATATTTTTCATTATTTAAAATTAATCTGTCATTTTTTTTGTTTTCTCAAACTAACTTTAGCAAAGAGGAATGTTTCCAGAACCAACTGCTTGTCAACTCCTCATCAGCACAACAGCCTCCAAGTTCATTTTGTTCTTGTTTTTGCTGTTGCAGCTATAGCCCAGGGCGTAGATCTTGGGCCATCAGTAGTTTTGCAACAGTGGCAAGAATGGAGCTGTGGAGGCAAGACACCGATGGTCTGCCAAGACCTCCACAAGCTGGAACCTACTGCCATTATTAAGTATTCTGATGGCTCAAGTTCATTATTAAAAGCGATAAATCATTTTCTGATAAGAAATAGGTAGTTAAGATCATTACTCTTGCCTTTCATAAACCTATAAAAAGAAAAGTGAACTCATGTTGGTCTGAAAAGAAAAAAAACTAATGTACTATTTAAGATCTGAACCTAGTCTCTTGTCAGCTTCACCCTGAATGGGCACAAATTCCTTCCCTTCCTGCAATTAAGTGAGAAAAACAACAATCTAATAGAAAAACAACCCAAGAATTTCCTTCAGTATCACAATGGCTTCTACACATGGACACACTGCCAAGTATTTGTGGACAAACTGAATTGCCTGCCTTGTGCAGAAGTGTTATGCTTTCAGGATGCTTCATATTGGAATCCCCGTCTCATGTTTGAGGAATCCCCCAGTTTATGAAATAGTAGCAGGTGCCCTCTCTCTAAACCTCCCTTGCAACTAAGGGGTAAGTACTGAGGCTCTGCCAATCTGATATTCTGCCCCAGACTTTGAACTATAAGCTTGGTCATAAATGAGCAGTCTTGCCTAATCCATTCTGGCCAGGGTACTGGCAAGGTATTATAGAGACAGGTGTGGCTGTGGTTTTGGTGGCAGTATTCAATGTCTAGCATTAGAGCTCTAAGAGACGTAAGCTGTAGTGGCTATGCTTAGTGGCAGCACAAGAGTCTTTAATGGACCAGTCTGTGACTCAACTGGACACTATTCCAGGCTTTACAGCCTCAAGTCTGGTTCTCTTTTCCGCCCCACCCCCAACCCCTTGGAGAGCCTGTGAGTTATCCAAAATCCATTTATTTTTCTTTTAAAATTGTTATAACATACAGAAAAGTACGCAAGTCTTACATATATAGGTCAATACGTTTTTAACATGTGTATTCTGTATGTATTCCAGATCAAGATACAGAATAGTTCCAACTCGCTGAACACTTCTTTGTCGAGTCCTCCCTTTTAGTATCGCCCAAGGGTAACTACAATCTTGATTTCTATCCCAGAGACAAGCGTTTCCTGTTTTTGAACTTCATATAAATGAAATCATACATTGTGTAGTTTTCTGTACCTGACTTCTTTCCTTTAATGTTAGGCCTATGTGGTGGCATGTATCAGTTGTTCGTTTTTAAAAATTAGTGTGTAGATTTCCATTGTATATTTATATTATAATTTATCTATTCAATTTATGGACATTGGGTTGCTTCCAGTTTGGGGCTATCGCAAATAAAGTTTCTATAAACTTTTTTATGTGTGTTTTTGGTAGAAATATTCATGGATTTCTGTTGACTATATGCCCAGGAGTAGATATATTTAGCTTTAGTAGATATTGACAAATTCATTTTTAAAATAATTGTTTCAATTTACATTTCTATCAGTAATGTAAGAGAATTCTAGTTGTTCTACATCCTTATAACTATTTAGTATTGTTGTTATTTTTCAATTTTAGCCATACTGGTAGCTATATAGTCATATTTCATTGTAGTGTGCATATGTGTATGTGTGTGCATGTGTGTGTCTTTAAGTGAGAATGTATTAAGATTTAACTCATTAATGAAGGAGCCAAAAGAATGGTAAAACTTATACAAAGAATTATAGGAGCATGAGAAGTATTTAGAGTCATTGAAAGAAAAAATGTTAATTTAGATACAAATGTGATTAATGTTCTACAGGTCAATAAAACTATAACTTTCCGGGTTATCTTTTCCATTGGAAATCATTTTTATCTCTACAGGAAAAATATCATTTGCCTTACTCTAGAGAGAATAATTTACTTCATTCAATTTTCTAGAAGTTAACGACTATCTGAAGTTCTAAAATATCCTAATAAGTAGCAATTAGTGCGTCAATAATGAGCCTGCTTGACAATGAAAAGACTTGCAGTTCACTGTTCCTCAGCATCCTATCTAATAAAAGAGTAATATGCAGATTGACCATCACTCCAACACACAATATGGCTGCCCCCAGGTGGTCAAAGATCCTGCCCTCATGTGGACACAAGATGGCCACCACAAGATGGCCAGGAGGGGAGGGCAGTTGTGGGCGATCAGGGCAGCAGGGGAGGGCAGTTGGGAGGGACCAGGCCTGCAAGGGAGGGCAGTTGGGGGCAATCAAGCCTGCAGGGGAGGGCAGTTAGGGGTGACAAGGCCTGCAGGGGAGAGCAGTTAGGGGCAAACACGCTGGTAGGGGAGCAGTTAGGCATCAATCAGGCTGGCAGGAGAGTGGTTAGGGAGTGATCAGGCTGGCAGGCAGAAGCAGTTAGGGGCAATCAGGAAGGCAGGCAGGCAAGCAGTTGGGAGCCAGCAGTCCTGGATTGTGAGAGTGATGCCCACCAGGATCGGGCCTAAACGGGCAGTCGGACATCCCTTGAGGGGTCCCAGATTGGAGAGGGTGCAGGCTGGCCTGAGGGATACCCCCTACCCCTTCCCCCCATGCACGGATTTCATGCACCGGGCCTCTAGTCTATATATAAAAAAGCCTAAGCAACCGTTACAACCAACCGACTGGAATGACTGGAACAACTAATCGACCAGTGGCTATGACGCACACTGACCACCCAGAGGCAGACGCTCTATGCAGGAGCTGGCCCCTGGTCGTCAGTGTGCTCCCACAGCCAACTTCCCAGGGCCCCTCTCCCCAGCTGGCCAACCTCCATGGCCCCTCCCCCTGGCTGGCCACAACCCCCCCGCCCATAGGCCTCAATCGCCAGCCATGCTGAGGGATCCCACCTGTGCATGATTTCGTGCACCGGGCCTCTAGTTTACTAGATAAATTGAAAAGCTGCCAAGTTTCAGTTTGCCCAAAACAAGAGATGGCTTTCTAGCCAATCCAGGCCATAAGACAAGCAGCTCGGCTAATTGGCTATTATGACCCAGAATAAGCAATTCATTGCATTCTTGTGGACAAAGCTGAAAACTAACAAAAAGCAGTAAGGAAAGGTATAGAAGAAAAAAGAAAATTTAAAAAATAAATATATATGCATATTTATGTATAATAAATACATGTGCATATGTTTATTTTTTAAATTTTCTTTCTTTTCTATTCCTTTCCTCATCACTTTTTATAGGTTAAAAAGTGTTGGTAATTTTAACTTTTCAACTTTATCAACTTTGATAACACAGAAGGCAAAACCCAGAAAAAGACTCCACATTCATCTTTCTGAAATTAGAGATGAGACCATAGTAGATAATCATGATTTCCCTCCTCTAACAACCATTCCATGTTCTCTTTGTTTTTATCTTCTGAAATGGTTGAGGATGAATAACAGGTGATTGACCAGACCTTCCAGTAGCTATTCTTTAACATTTACCACTGAGCATGGAAGTATTGGGAGAAACCCCAGAGAATGTCTTGGGTACCAGATATATTAATCCATGATTGCATTGGAAAGAGCAATTATATTTATTCTTGAAGGTCAGATTCAGTTATTTCAGGCAACCAGTTAGCCCATTTGAGAGGCTCACACTGTAGCATGAGGAACCTAAATTTCTAGACAGCAGTTTCGGTTTCCAATCTGTTTAAGCCATTGGAGTTGGGTCCCTTTTCCTCATAGTGGAACACAATCCCCAGCTAATAAGACAAGTCCATGTTTGCGCCACATAGTCTATTTGACTTGATCTCCCAGCCTGCAGAATGAGAGAATGGGGAGCCATTGTGTTCCCTCTCCCAGGGATGTCCTTCCTCCCTTTTCACTTTGCTGGATTCCTGTCCTGCAGGTTTCAGCTTAATGCCGTCTCCTCAAAAGGCCTTACCTCATTATTCCATCTAGAATAAGCCTCCCCACCCCTATATTATTATGTATCACAAGACTTTATTTATTCCTCATTTTTTACTATTTTGTTTGTTTACATTATTTTCAATTCTCCTCATCCTCCACTAGATTTAGCAGTACCACAAGCAAGGACCTTCTATCTTGGTCTTTGCTGATTCCTCATGACCTAGAACAGGCACATAATTGGTGTTCATTATACATGAGTTAAAGCATTTCGATTGAACTAACTAATGATTTTTTAAAAGCAAAAGCTATCATCAGATTTTAGTTTTAGAGATATCACTCTGGCTATCACAAGAACAATACATGGGAGGAGGCAACACTTGATAGGAGACCAAGAAGGAAGTCTGCAACAAGCCTTAATAATAGAACACAGCCAGGGTCTCTGGGTTTGGGAGTTTCCAATCACAGATGGGTGTTCTCTTGCACCATCAAGCCATGAGGCAAGAGGGACAGAATCAAGACTGGAACCAAACATTTTCTTATAGCACAAATAAACTATAGGAACTCTGGAATCAACAGATAAGATGACCCACTCTTAGAACATGTGACCGCTCAGCCTCTTTCCCAGACACAACAGTTTTTCTGAATGTGCTCATGAGCAGCTGTCAATTCAGTAGGAATGACCATTATTATACACAGCTTGAAAGCACAAGCTTCCTCTGACTGAGGCTGACCTGGCTACTGCCAGTCAGAGTTACCTTGAGCAACAGCATCAAGCGACCTGTACACACATCTTGGAGGAGGCAGTGATTTGTCCCCCGTGGAGTTCCTTATCTCCCTCCTCCCTCCACATCTAGATTTAGGTTTTCTCTCCTACCTGTCATGCTTCTGTCTGGTCCAGCACCTATGGATGTACTGTCTTATTCACCACCATATTTTACCACACAACACTGTTCTGACGAAAGAACTCTTTTTACAGGGAAAGGAATAGAGTAAATATAGCCAAGTGTCTACTTGACATCTCTTTTGGGACATCAAGTAGATATACCCCCCAAAATATCAGGATGGGTCTGGAACACCCCATTTTTGTTTTAAAACATCAGGGTCAGAGCTAGAAGAATGAAGTGGAAGGCAGCAAGCAGGGTTCCCTACAGCCAAGTTTGAGAATAACTTCAAAACAAAGCTCTGAAGGGAGAAGATGGTATAAAAAGACACACAAAAGATAGTTGTAATACTAAGAAAGATAAAAAGAACAGGTTATTTTCATTTTTCTTGACATTTAAATGTAGGCAAATGTTGACATTCATGGAGTTTTTCTTTTATTACTATATGTTTCAACGTATACATATGTATTTGTTTCTATCTTCATAAACAGGAAAGGGTGAATAAAAACATGTGAGTGAGCCAAACAGTTCTAGAGAAGCAGGAACTGTACCAAGAATAGGGAGGTCTGATCAGCTCTGCTGATTTCACAACAGTCAGGGCGGCGAGGGGCCTGGCAGTCATTAGCTCCAGTAGTTACCCAGGGAGATCAATTACAAAGAGGCTTCCAAAAGGATGAACTCACCAAATGTTCTAAAGAGGAATGCTACCCACGCAAATTCAATCCCTCCTTTTCTAAGAAGGGAAACTACTAATGACAGTAATTTTAATAACATAGTGGTAAATACTTACATTTTTAAAATGTCAGTAGTCAATGTCTATATAGCAAAATGGACAACTCGTGTCAGAAAAATTGAAGGCTACAAAATTTGAAAAGTGTGTCAAAAACTGAGACTCTGCCTAAGAGGCAGGGATCTGAGAGTCCCATGATGAAACAAGTGAAAATGATTTTATGAAGCGGCCTCGGCCTATGATCAAAACTTAGATTTGAATTGTCTTGGACTGTGCAACCCAAGAACTTATGAGTTCTGCTCAAGAACATACAACATCCTTAGCAATGGCTTTTGTGCCAGAAAAAATTTATTCGGGGGGGGGGGGGGGTGTTGTCATTTTTTTTCAATTGATAATTAATTTATGAAAACTACAAATTGAAATTCATTGAGTTTTTTTTTTAATTCAACTCAAAAGCTTCATTACTGTGTTTATAATCTGGAAACTTTTAACAATCACATTTAAAAGGGCTTTTATAATTTAATTGAATTATTTTAAATATTTATGAATTTAATATATTCCCTATTATCTTTGAGTACTTCAACTGTACAATAAACAATTATCAAGAGCTGTAAAAGGCCTAGTATTGTATCCTCCTTGGAAGCTGGTTAAGTTAGCCTGTAAAAGTTTCTTAGCCCTTAGCAGAAGACAAGAGACTCCTAGGTGAGAGACAAAGGCCTTGAATACTCACAGCAATAGCAGCCACCAGAGGACCATCATTTTGCATTGGTTCACTGTTCAATAGGTCTGGTTAAGACCACAGTGTGATGATTAAATTTAATGTGGTGTCTTGGATGGGATCCAGAAACAGAAAACAGGACATTAGGTAAAAAGTAACTAAGACTAAAAAAATCTGAATAAAGTATAGACTTCAGTTAATAATAATGTATCAATATAGGTTCATTAATTGTGACAAGTATACCCTACTAATGTAAGATGTTAATAACAGGTGAAACTAGGTATGAAATATAGGGAAATCTCTGTACTGTTTAAAAAATTTTTTGGTAAATTTAAAACTATTTTAATATATAGAGTATTTTTTAAGTTGAGTAAATGAAAAATATTAAATAAACGATAGTACATGTTGTAGCTGAATATTGAAAACATTGGGAAAACTGTAGTCAATGACTGAAATTTGGAACACTGGTTTTGAGTATAACGAGGAACATCTGAACTATCTGCTGAGCACTCATTCTTCCCCACCAGTGCGAGGGGAAGACGTGTGATCAAACCACAGCAACATCGCCCTGTAGGTTACAATTTCAGATGATCCTTATGCAGCACTAATTAGAAGCGTCTTTCATCAACCACCCTGAGAATAAGCAGAGTCTAACCACCAAGAGCAGAGCTGAAACTTCTCTGGAGGAAACTGGGGTTTCTTGGTGTCTGGGCTCTCAGGGGATTTCCTTGGTGAGGAGTCACTATTAACACCCAGGCTCTGGTTTACCACAGGGGTATGGCTCTTCAGAAGCCTGTGTCTTTTAGCAGTCCCCGTAACACACTTGAGCCCTTATCTACACAGACAAGACCCCTCACTGTGGACGTAGGGAGACAGAATTGAGGACCATACCTGCTGATGCCCCAACCTCAAAGGCCCCCTACCGTCTGGCTTCCAGTCTGTTCCCAGTCTTCTAGGGATTATAGCACTTGTCCCTTCCTAACTTCAAATCCAAGATCCCAAAGTGAGAGAAGAGAGTGCCAATATTCCTCACCTATAAATGACGGACGACAAGAAAGAGTTGGTATATATTAGTGGTCTGGGTCTTTATATGAGAATCATCTGGAGGGCTTGTTACAACACAGGTCACTGGTCCCACCTCTTGAGTTCCTGTGCAATATAGGGACAATAATTTACATGTGTAGGAAGTCCCCAATATACTGATGCTACTGGTTGGAGAGCCACACTCTGAGAGCCACTGGTTTAAAAGACCTTGAGGGCATCTTCCTATTTTCATATTTATTAAATCCATGTAGCTAAGACTCAGGTGATCATAAGAATTACCTAGGAATTTGGTTAAATATACAGATAAGCAGGCCGTACCCCAAGAATCAGGCTCCACTGACTCAGAATCAAAAGGAGAGCACTTGAGGTTATTCTCATGATCAGAGGAGTTTGGGAAACTTTATTACATCAGAACTTAGTGTACTATCAGTAAATATGGTCTCAGGTTGGAACAGGACATGGTGAGGAGATCACGGACATTGATAGGTAGCATGAAAGCCCCAGGAGAAATGGGTAAAGCTGAAGGAGGGGGTGCGAAGGGATCATCAGGGTCACAGTCCTGTCTTGACCCTTGCCCACTATGTGCAAAGCACTGCAGAAATCATCTCAATCACTTAGCATGCTTCTTTTTTTTTTCCCCAGAGGGTCAGAGAGTTTATTAGAGAAGCTTACACCTACACACATCTCACACCTACACACATCTTTATTTGTTTTAACACAACTCATTTACACGCATAACCTCATTTAATTTTGCACAAAAGCCTATGAGAGAGCTACCTCATTACCTCCATTTAAGAATTGATGAAGGTTATATAAATTGTCCAGGAAAGGACAGACCTGGATTGGGCCCATGTCTGCTCCACTCTGACTCACTCTAACCCATGCTATCTGCCTCCACTGATGTCCCCTTGGAGGCTCTTATAGAATAAGACTGCTTCTTCATTTACATGGAAGGGCTTTCAACCCATTTCACAGGGCCTGCATGTCTCTGGGGTTTTTTTTCTTTCCCCAGCTAAGGAGCCCCAATTCCCTCTTCATTTCTTCAGGTACTTTTTTGGATGGTAAGGCTTCTTATATGATTGAGGGCTGGTGTAAACCCTTAAAGAGGATCTTGGCAAAATTAGCATTACCCACAAAGCCAATTTCTCACCTCCATTCTGTGGCCGCCTAGAATGGAATTCAGAGATGTGGGGTAATTTGTCCAAGATCACACAGCTAGAAACACGAGCAGCAATAACACCAACAGTAAAAGCCCTCATAGGCTCTTCCTGCAGCTAAAGGGAGTCAGTTAGGGGGATATAAACTCTTACTCCTCCAGGTATATAGGAATTTAAGTCATTCCTTTTAGCCTGAGGATTAATTCATATTTGCTTGACAGCAGGAATACGTAAAAGGGTTCCAAATTGCTCCCTAAAGACCCAGTCTCTATGCAGTAGGAACTCTGAAACCAGGGTGAGTAGAGACACATGATTAGGTCACTTCCTAAGTAAGACCAGGTGGCCTGTGATTAAGTACTCTGTTGATTATGTCTCAGGCTCACTTTTACTGCCTCAGTCACATCCCAAATCCTTTCTTTTCTTTTTTTGTTATAAACTGTTTAATAACGTAATCAATAAAGAAATTTAAAAATAAATAAATAAATAAATAATGTTTAAAAAGAATCAATAAAAGGAAAACAGTTTAGCATGCTCCTTTACACATCAATACTATCGAGGGAGGGCAGGAGATCAAAGGGAAATAATAGAAGATCAACAAATGTATCATTCATTTATTGTTCTGAATGTGCGTGGTTTCCCCAAACACATATCAACATATCAGTGGAAAGACCTTTATTAATTTTTACACCCTCTCTTACATGTATACCATTCAGGGACAAAGCTTGTCTGATGAGTAACTAGAGCATATGGCTTCTAGAGCTTGTAATGGCCAAGGTGACCATATGTCCAGGTTTTCCAGAACAATTCACTACTATCCCAGCTTCCTATGCAGTCCTCACCCATTCTCTCTCAGAAGTATCCCAGTTTGGATGATAAATTGTATTACGTATGTAAAACAGATAAATTACTTACAGCTCTAATATTCCACATGTCCATGGATATATAATCATAGTCACTTAGTTTTGTTTGATATCTTATACATTAAAAGGTATTTCTATAAAGTAAGTTGGAGGTTATTATCCCCAGTGTGCAGTTTTGGAAACATAGGCTCAGAGAGGCAAAGTGACATGACCAATATCACAAAGCATTAGAGGCAGAATAATAACCTCTTCTAAACTATAGCCCAGTGGGTTTCTTCCAAAATAGTATTATTTGAAGGTAAGTGGTCCTTCTCTTTAAACTATATTATCTACATGTCCCAGAAAACAAAATTTTGTTATTAAGATGTTCATTCCTTTTAATCTTTTAATATCAGTGATACAAGTCCCTTTTAGAATAAAAATATTCTAAGCCTCTATCAATTAATGGGGTTAAACAAAGGGGTAGTAGAAAGCTGGGCCTAGTTGAGTAGGTAATGAAGGGCATGCCATAAAATGGTAACAGAAGGAAAGACCAGTGAATAGGGAGATGGGCCCTCTCAAAGGTTTTTTGTTAAGAGGGGTTGTAAGGCGAGGAGGGCACCATAATTCCACCTCTCAGTTTTACCTGTGTGGTCCCCAGCCATGCTAGCTTGTTCAAAATAAACAGAAACTAATATTAATTCTGGCTGAAAGCAAACTGAAAAACAAAAATTAAAAAAAGAAGGAAAGTGAGGCTTTAATTTTGGCCTACATTCTCCTCTTAGATTAATTAAGGAGCAGAAAGAAACCTCTCCTTATAGAGAAAGATCCCAGCCAGTGATGGCATCCCAAGATGCCCCATTTAGAAGAGCATTTTCAAAATGCCACCATCCAATAAAGAAGTTTATTCAGTGCAAGACACCCATGAAAAACACACATGGTGTCAAAACAAGCCAGAGGAAAATCATTTGGGCAAAAATTGAAAAAGGATCCCAAGTCAAAGTTATAGAAAATATTCCTTTATTAACTTTTGGTCGAGAATATGTTTGTATATTTTCAGAAAACAACTCCAGAACCATGTGGATTCCTGCAACAGAGAGGAATTGACAGGACTGCTCCAGCCATGAAGACAGAAGAGAAACAGTACAGAGATGGAAGACGCTGACAACGCCTTGCCATACTAGCAGACAGTAGCTGTGCGTCGCTGAAAGATGCCCAGGACCAAACCAGAGATGGTCAGACCTGCATCACCACCATTTGTCCACCATCCAGAACTGAAATATCAATGCTGACATCTACACATAAGGAACTGTTTGACATTGAAATAAGGACTCAAAAGAACTGTTGGCCCAGAAAGAAACTCACTACAGACTGATTCATTTGCCTCCCAGCATAACCATTATGGATGGTCTCATTTTCGGTTCTTACAAGTGTATATTTGTATCACATGATCTAACGCATCTAGGGGAAATAATGAGCAACATAAACGAATGAACAAAAACAGACCCGGAGACAGGGAAGCATCGATCAGACTCTTAAACCTCAGAGGGAAGGTAGGGGAGGGTGGGGGAAAAGGGGGAGAGATCAACCAAAGGACTTGTATGCATGCATATAAGCCTAACCAGTGGTCATGGACAACAGGGGGGTGGGGGCATACGTGGGGAGGGGTTTGGAGTGGGAATGGGGAGATGAGGACAATTATGTGATACCATAATCAATAAAAAAAATAAAAAGAAGTTTATTCAGGCTCAGCCAGCATAACTCAGTGGTTGAACATCGACCAGCAGGTCACAGTTTGATTCTTGGTCAGGGCATATGCCCAGGTTGCAGGCTCGATCCCAAGTGGGGGGCATGCAGGAGGCGACTGATCAATGATTCTCTCTCATCATTGATGTTTTTATCTCTCTCTCCCTCTCCTTCTCTGAAATAAAAATATTTTTTATATATATTTCTTTATTGATTTCAGAGAGGAAGGGAGAAGGAGAGAGAGATAGAAACATCAATGATGAGAGAGAATCATTGATTGGCTGCCTCCTGCACGATCCCCACTGGGGACTGAGCCCAGTGGGGACCGAGCCCGCAACCCAGGCATGTGCCCTTGGCCGGAATCGAACCTGGGACCCTTGAGTCGGCAGGCTGACGCTCTATCCACTGAGCCAAGCCAGTTAGGGCAATATTTTTTTTTTTTTAAAAAAAGAAATTTATTCAGAATGAGACCAATAATCTTCCTGGAGGTATTTCTCTCTTTCTTCTCTGAAAGGCAGGATTCTGGGCCATGTCATTGTCCCTCGTGGTGACACCCCTTCTTTCCCATAGCATGGGGTGGGGCTTGCTCAATTAAACAAGAAACTCAAGGAGAAGGCCGTTAGAAAATTGGAAAGAGTGGCAGCTAGAGAGCAGATGCTCCTGCCTTATAAATTAGTAGGAGATTATGCATGGACAGCTGTACCATATAAATGCCCAGTTTTTATACCACACCATGACCCACTGTGTTTATCATATGGTCCAGCATCTGGTCAATTCTGTCCCCAACTTCCATATATCTATTCAAATCAAGCATTGGCTGGGGATTTATTTATGTATACGATTCAATCTCAATCAGAATACCCTCCTGAGGTCTCAACTTGCAGTGCGGCAGAGAAAAACCCAGCAAGCCCTTTGTGTTGCAATTGTAAGTTCCTCATTCCCCTGGAAGATCCTTTTATTTTCACGAGACATAGGAGGTAAGTAGTGGCCAAATGGGAATACACACACACACACACACACACACACACACACACACACACACAGATATAGATATAGAATTCTCAAAGTCTTTCTATACCAAGAGAACCAGATACCTGTACTCTAGAATAAGGCAGAGGTAATGTTTTATATGCCTTGATTAATTAAGATAAAAAGAAAAGAGATTTCCCTGTGTTTTAAAAATCTTGGACTTAACCTGAGGATACATAAAAGTTTTCTAAGTTTCTTTCCTTTGTAAAGGCATCTTTTCCAAGAAGAAGATCCATTAATTGATTTCTTGTCTTTGGATGTTTTGCTTTAGATGTCTTTATTCGTTTCTTTTCCATGGGACCCAAGTTATGTGGGCCCTTCTTTGTGGTACAGTCAAAAGAATACTCTGATCTTCCTCTCACCACACACATCAAAACAAATTTTAGATTGATCAAAGAATTAAATTGAAAAACTCAAACCAAAAAGAAACTTAGGATAAAATGCTTTACCAATTTTTTTCTGATCTCTGGGTGGTGAAAAGTTTTAGATTATAAAAACAATGGAAGAAGTTGTAATAGAAAAAGACTGATAGATTTTACCCCTTTGACCATACTGCAGACTTATGTCTTCAAATTTAGCATAAACTGAGTTAAAAACCAAAAAGGCAAGGTGTAATTTTTTTTTTCAACAGATAATGAACAGAGTTAATAACCTTAATAGATGAAAGAGCTCTTAGGGATCAACAAGAAAAACACCAAAGCAATTGATAAATAGGAAAAAGACAATAAATACACAGTTCTCAAAAGAGGAAATACAAATCATCAGTAAATTGTTTTATTATTCAACTCATTAGTAAAGTTAAAATCTTAAATTAAAACAAAGTACCATTCTATATCATCAACTAGAGAAAGACTAAATTGTAATACCAACAATGGGATGAGATCGACAAATCAGGACAACCAATTTGGCTTTAAAATGTTTGTATCTCTTGAATCAGTAATTGTTTTTCTGGGTCTGTATACTAAGTGTGAAAATTTCAAAACACAAATATAAATTCAGGCACAGTGAGATCTGCTGTAGCAATAGCAAAAGAAAGGGTGGAAACACTCCAAATGCTCCTCAACTGTAGAGAAATGGTGAAGTATATTAGCATGTGTTCATTGGGCTATTATATTTTCATTAAAGTCAAGAATTTGTAATGCATTAGAAGGTGGAATAAATTCACATTTCTCTTTCCTAATTAATGTGGCACCTCTTCCATACACTAGATTTGCATGAAGTGTTTGGTCTATGTAACATTATCAAACTGAAGGGATCAGGAAATGCTACCCAAACCATGCCACTGTGGCAGGAAGATTATTTTGAGCTAATGGCAAATAAGAATCAACAGACAGCCCAGTCAGCGTGGCTCAGTGGTTGAGCATCAACCTATGAACCAAGAGTTGCAGGCTCGATCCTCAGTGTGGGGCATGCTGGAGGCAGCTGATCAATGATTCTCTCTCATCATTGATGTTTCTATCTCTCCCTCTACCTTCCTCTCTGAAATCAATAAAATATATATATTTTTAAAAAAGAATCAATAGACACAAGAAGAGTTCTCTGCCCTCCCTTTATCTGCCTACATGCAGGCATAAACATGTCTTTGTGAAAGTGGTGTAAGTTTTCCTTGCTCTCCTGTACCAGGATGAAGAAAGGTACGCTTATCACCAGAAACAAGAGTCAGCCCCAAGACAAGTGAATAAAGAAAAGTTACTCAAATAAACTTCCTCTTCCATTAGTTCTCCCATATATTTCCTATTTACTTCCCCACAAATTATAGGCCTTGAAGCCCAAATTCTCTTTCCTTTGTTAAAATGTTATATAAGCTCCCAAATCTAACCATTCTTTGGAATTTCACTTCTTCTCTGTGAACTCCTGTGCATGTAAAAATATTAATACATTTTACTCCTCACTCCTGTTAATCTGTCTTAAGTCAGATAAATTCACATGCCCCAGGCACTGAACATAAGAGGGTAGAGGAAAATTTTTCCTGCTCCATCATTTCTGGCACATAGAAATTCCTTCATGACTCTTATGTATTATCGTCATTCTCTTTTAATCCTTGACACAACTCTGTAAAGTTGGCATTGTTTTACTCATCTCATCAAAGAAGGAAGCCAGGCTCAGTGAGGTCGAGCCCCATGTCTAATTGAACTGCTGTTTGAACTCAGATTGGTCAGGCTCCACAGACCACGTTCTTCCCAACACATTATGATCCCAAGAAAGGAGGATTCAACAAGACTCATCGTGAAATTAAACAATATTCCACATTAAAAAGTTGTTTTCAATTGTATGGAGGGGGGCATTTTTGACTTCAGGATAGGTATGAAAATTAAGTATGACGCTGATTGGTACAAAGGGGGATAGTTTTAAGATCTTCAGACTATTCAAAATAAAGCAATAAAAGAAAGTACTATCGTGCTATAGCAATACAGGCAAAAAGAGAGTTGTTTTTTTTAAAGGGCCAAAATATTTGCAGTAGAATGGTATGCCTTTCTCTCTCTAATTTTATCCAACTAAAAAAACTTCTGATATCTGGAGGCAAACATGCCTATAAATTGCAAACCTGAAACTCTAAAGCTGGACGCTGAAGCATGTCATTGAGTGGAATGCTACAAATGTGACCCAGCTGTTAACTCAGCATGCTACAAACAGGGATGTCTCAAAATCGCTCACCTAGTGACGTATAAACAGCAGTGATGCAAGGAAAAGTAACCGTGATGATAAACGCATTCTCTCTATTAGAATTCGTTACCTCCCTTTTCCTTTGTTTCTTTTTGAAATGCCATCCCTTTGGCCCTCCTGCAGACTTATGTCCCTATGGAGCTTATGGCAGTATGGGGCTGCTGCAAGGTGTGTCTCTGCTTGGCACAGAAAGGAGTCATTTAAGACTTTAAAGTGCTTTGGAAAATACTTAAGAATTAGAGGGAAAGAACCACCATGCAGAAGCATTAAGTTCAAAGATTTGGTTTTTAAAAATGCAAAGGAGGTAAGGGAAATGAGCTGCCCCCTTTTCCCCATGATTTTATCTCATGTTAACCTGATTTAGGTACTCTGTGTGCAAACATGTCAGTAAACATGACACATTTGAAATTACACATCTTGAATTTGAATCACATTATTCCATGGGATACTATAAAGGTGATCACAGCCTGTTTCTCCACATTCTTCAAAAACATAGGTGTGCCAACATGGCCCACCCAGAGGCTTTTAAATATTGATGGTGCAAACAACATTAACTTGGTTTTATGTAATTGGGCACTGTTGAGATTTGGCAAGGCTTCAGATTTTACTGCTAATAAAAGCTACAAATTAAGCCTTCCCTTACCATCAATTTCTTCACCTCACTCCTCCACAACACCCCACTTTTCCAACATAATAAATAGTTGAACCCCATCTAAATAATTAACCAGTTTTATAAGATGGCTTTCTCATCAACCTAGAATACAGATGATACAAATGTCTTCCAGTATTATGGGGTGGCACACCCATTTTCATCAGACATTTATGAGATCATTCTCTCAGACATTTTCTCATTCCCAGGCAAAGTGGTGGGGGGAGGGCTAGGAAGGGGGAGGCAGGGAATATGAGGAGAAAAAAAAAATCACCTTTCCAAGTGCCGGGTGCTTTTAAACCCAACATTATACACTTGCCACACAGAAGAAAGAGAAAGAGGGAGGGAGGGGGAAAATGGAACGTCAATAAAATTGTCCTGATGGGTGTGACGTCAGGCAGTAAGAGCAGTTGAAGACACAAGAACAGTGATTTGGATTTTATTCTGTTTTGTTGGTTTTTAGTTACTGGCTTTAAATCACAATGAAAATTTCAAAAATAGATGACATTTGACTTTAAAAACTAAATAAATGATCCTTCTAATAGCATCTGAAGAGAAAATACTACCTTCTGATACAAGGCTAGTGACCATATGCTATTGTTATGTGATTTACACATAGGAATCTTTGATTAATACTGAAACACATCTACCTACACATGCACACATGAGCACATGCACATGTACACACGTATACAAGCATATGCAATGTTTCTGCTGCTTTCTTACCAATGGGTCTCAGAGGGATTTCCATTTAGTCTCATTTGAGGTCTGGTGGGGGTTGGGGAATGAGAGGGGAAGTCACTGGTCCCAGGGGAAACTGAGCTTGGGTGCAACCTCTCCAACTGGAAGAAAGAAGCCACCCAGGACCCAGCCAACTCCTCTGAAGTGCCATCCTGAAGAGCTAAGACATATGAAATTATGCTTACTATAATTCTAATGACAAATGTGTTTGAGTGTATTTCCCTTGAAAAGTTGTGATCTCAATACGAGGTCTAAATATGGTAACACAAGGGTGTTAACCAAAACATGTTGAATAAAAATAGCATTTCTTCAGACACAATGGTGCCTACTTTGTAAGCTGTAGACATACTTTCTTCACACTAACCTGTCAATTTATCTGAGTGTATGGAAGGAATACAGTACTCCTGGCTTAGAATAAGGAATTTATGGATTGAAGGTAGTGAAAGGGGCTCAGTTTTTTGCCTCTTTGTAAGCACACAGCGCATTACTGACCTCCGGTGGCCATATTTCAAGGTGCTGTCTTCACTTAAAACCAACTTCCTTTGAGGGCCAAACAGCAACTGCTGGAGAGGTCCCTGAGCAGGATGTTCCCTGTGCTCCTGTGTCATCTTCGGGAAGCTGGCTGTCATTGTACTTGAATGTGGAAGTGCTGAGCTAATAAGCCCAGCTTTTCTCTGCTTGAAAGCCACAGTCCACATCTTAATGATTTGCCCAAGCCTTCACCCACAGCACAACTTCTGCATTTTATTTGTTTACATTCATTGAGCGCCTATTATATTTGGGTGTTCTGACAGATGTTTAACCTAAATTGTCTCATTTAATCATTGCAATAATTGTGTTATCCCCATGTTATAAATGAGAAATTGAAGTTCAAAGAACAAAAAAAGGGATTTTGAAAAAATAATTCGCATCTTCTTCCCCATCTTCAAGGTCTGCTAACATCTCCATAAAGGTTTCATAACTGCCTGGCATACAAAAACCACACCCACTCAGAACTTTAGTACTCAGCATATTCTGCTTCGTATTATTTTTACGTGTGTGGTAAGAACTTTGGGTGGTGTCTGCATGGGAGGGGTGTGGGTCTGTAAATCCAGAACAGAACATCTTCCATGGGCTGAATCTGCACATGTAGGAGAGAACAATAGTGATGGCTGAAAGTTGCCAATTGCTCACTGTGTGTTGGGCATGGGACATCTCAAATGCTTTACATGTTCTACTGTTTGAATCTTTATACCAACCCCACAATGTAGGTACGTAGGAATTATTAATATCCCTGTTTCACAGGTGAAACTAAGGCACTGAGCAGCTTATTAAAAGTTATTATGGGTTGAATTGTGTCTCCAAAATATTCATATGTTGAAGTCTTAACCACCAATATATCAGAATGTGATCTTATTTGGAAATAGGGCCATTGCTGATGTAATTAGTTAAGATGGGGGTTATACTGCAGGAAGGTGGGCCACTCATCCATTATGAGTGTGTCCCTATAGAAAGAACACATTGTGAACACACACACACACACACACACACACACACACACACACACACATTGAATAGCATGTAAAGACTGGCATTATGTTGCTACCAAGGAACGCCAAAGGTTGCCAGAAAACCACAAGAAGATAGGAGAGATTCATGAAACAGATCTTCTCTCACAGACCTGTGAACAGATTATTTTAACTCTTCCTTTCCAACTTGGACACTTTTCATTGTTATTGCCTAGTTTCTATGACTAATAAAAGTGGCAAGAGTGAGCATCCTTGTTTTGTTCCTGATCTTAGAGGAAAAGCTTTCAGTGTTTCACTATTGAGTATGATATTTGCTATGGGTTTTTTCCTAGATGGCTTTTATTATGGTGAGGTAGTTTCCTTCTATTCCTAGTTTGAGTGATTTTGTCATTAAAGGCTGTTGAATTTTGTCAACTGCTTTTCTGCACCCATTGAGATGATCATGTGGGCTTTTTTCTTTATTCTGTTAATGTGGTGAACAGGCATTCCTCATTTTATTGCACTTTACTTCATTACACTTTACATATATTGCATTTTCTACAAATTGGAGGCAAGAGTTTCCACCAATAAAAAGATTACAACTCACTTTATTTCGATACTCACTTTAGTGCAGTGGTCTGGAACTGAACCCACAATATCTCCAAGGTATGCCTGTATTACATGGATAGAAATATCCTGGCACTATAGAAATAAAATGCATTTGTTCGTGGTGTTTAATCCTTTTTTAAAAATATATTTTTATTGATTTCAGAGAGGAAGGGAGAGGGAGAGATAGATAGAAAGTCAATGATGAGAGAAAATCATTGATCAGCTGCCTCCTGCATGCCCCTTTCTGGGGATCGAACCCCAACCCAGTATGTGCCCTGACAGGGAATCCAACCATGGCCTCCTGGATCACGGGTTGACTCTCAACCACTGAGCCACACTGACTGGGCAATCCTTTTAATATGCTGCTAAATTAAACTTGTTAGTATTTTGTTAAGGATTTTTGCATCAATGTTTGTAAGGGATATAAGTCTATATTTTTCTTTCTTAAAGTGTCTGGCTTTGGCAACAGAGCAATGCTGGACTCATAAATGAATTAGTAAGCATTCCCTCCTTTTCAATTTTTTTGAAAAAGTTTGAGAAGGACTGATACTCATTCTTTAAATGTTTGGTGGAATTCATCTGAGAATTTTGATTACTGATTCAATCTCCTTACTACTTATATCCATTCAGATTTTCTATTTCTTTGTGATTCAGTCCTGATAAGTTTGTGTGGTGTTTTTTGTTTGTTTGTTTGTTTGTTTTTGGAATTTCTTCATTTCATCTAGGTTAGATGACAAAATAATGTTCTTCTTTGTCTCTTGTACTAGTAAACTTTTCTAATGTAAAGTCTATTTCGTCTGATATTAGCCTAGCTACCCCTGCTCTCTTTTGTTACTATTTGTATGGAACATCTTTTTCCATTCTTTCACTTTCAAGTTATTTGTGTCTGGATTTAAAGTGAGTCTCTTATAGACAGCATAGTGTTGGGTGGTGTGTTTTTATTCATTCTGCCAATCTCTGTATGAAGATTTTCATCTATTTATTGGAGATTTTAATCCATTTGCATTGAAGTAGCTACTGATAAGGAGGAACTTACTTCTGTCACTTCCCTATTTGTGTACTATACGCCCTATAACTTTTTTGTCCCTCATTTCTTACATAACTGTCTTATTTCATCTTTAGTTATTTTTGGTAGTGAAACATTTTTCTTTCTCATTTTCTCTTGTGTATATTCTATAACTATTTTGTTTGTAGTTATGATGGGGATTACATTTAACATTTAAAGTTACTATAACATTCTAATTTAAATTTATACCAATCTAACTTCAATAACACATAAAAACTGTTCCTTTACAGTTCCATCCCCACCCCTTCTGATTGTTGATGCCACAAAATTACATCTTTATCCACTGTATGTCCAAAAATATAAACTACTATTTCTTCTAAATACATTAGTCTCCTAAATATCTTTTAATAGACACTGGATTGTTTCCAGTTTGGAGCTATGACAGATAAATCTGCCATGACCATATGTCTTTGTATGCACATATGTTTTCATTTCTCTTATGAGTAAGTAGAATGTCTGAGTTTATGGTAAGTATATGTTTAACTTTTAAAGGAACTGCCAAACTATTTTCCATAGTGATATAATTTTACATTTCAACCAAGAGTGTGAGAGAGTTCTGGTTGTCCCATATCCTCCTCAGGAATAGTTGACATTGCCTTTTTTTTTTTTTTTTTTTTTGGTAGCCATTCTAATGGATGTGTGGTGGTACCTCGTGGCTTTAGATTGCATCTCCCTAATGATTAATGATGCTGAGTGTGTTCGTACATGCTTATTGCCAAATCTTCTTTGGTATAGCTTACTTTCAATCTCTGATCTATCAATTCCATTTAATTCTGGTGATTCTCTGAGCATCTCTTCTGGATTTCTTTCCCCATAATTCTTTTCTTTCTGATGTGACTTAAATTCTACTTATTACCTGGCTGTTTTCCATTCACTATAAGATATTGTGAGGGAAGGCAGCTGGTAGAGGCAGTGAGTCTGGAAGAAGCCTGTGAAGTTCTTCCCTTGCTCTCCCCACACTGTCCTGTGGCAATCCCTGCCTCCCTCTCACTGTGAAACTATGGCTGGTCTCTACTGTTAGACTCCAAGACCTTCTATCTTGGCAGCACAGAAGTACAGTTCCAGTGAAATGCTGATGAAAACAGATGCAGACTGCCCTCCAAACTCCTAAGGTTGCTGATGATTCCTGGGGAGTTTACCCTCTCCGAAGGTATCTTCTTCCTCAGATTTAAAGATCAGGACGCTGCTGGTATGGGGCTGCCTGGTGCAAAGGTGACAGGTGGTGAGCACACTGCTCTGTTCTGCCTGGGCTTTAGATTCCGTGTCTCATCCACTCTCCTTTAACTCACAGGGCGCCCTCACCAGGTCTGGATTTTGGCCCTTTCCTAATCTACAGTACTGAAAGACGTATACAGAAATAGCTATCAAGCCCTGATTCAAACCTTTGTGGGGCACTCTGGAGTAAAAGAAATAAGATGTTTGCAGGAAACTGGGAGAGGTAAGGGGGAGAGTAAATAACTCTTCTTTACAAAAAGAGTTGACGCAGTCCCTGATATTAATGGGAACTATTAGTATTTCTTCTGGACGTTTACTTCCCGTGAAGCAGGCTGCTCCCTGTCCCTTTAACTGGTCAATCTAGAAAGAATAACTAGACATTATCACCCACACTCTGCCTTTCTTCCTCTTGGGAGTGAGTCAGTCTGAGAGCAGGAACTCAGCTCGGCTTTTGGCTCCTCGGAGTCTGCCACCGTCCAGCATCGCTCGAGCCGTGGGGAAGTTGGCCTGCCTGTGGGTTCATAGTGAGCCCATTTGGCTCCCAGGTGATGCTACACCCTCCACTTTAGACTCATCAGTCATGAAAGTGTGACTTTTACTTCAATATTTGCCTTTTGGTTTCCTTTTTCAACTAATTTAGAACTTATACAAAAAGAGGGCATTCTCTTTTGAGGACCTCACCAACTGGGAGCCTAAATAGAATGAATCTGCAATCAGCAGAGGCTCAAAGAATTTTCTTCCCTCTTGCTGAATACCACACAGCCTCCGCCGCTGCTCGGAATATGGTCTGCAGAATGGCAGCGTGCCTATTACCTGGGTGCTTGTGGCACATGCACTGCATTGGGCTCCAACCACACTAACTGCAGTGGAATCTGCATTTCAGTACGACCCAGAGGTGATTCGTATGTACATTAAAGCTTGGATAGCAAGGCTCTAGAGAGCTAGTAGCAAATATTAACAAGAGCAAGCATTGCTTTCTCCCAATTCAATTTTACATTATAAGTTTAATTTGTAGTTATTTCATTGTTTTTTAAAATCGTTTTAATTAGCTTATGAATTATGTTTAGGATAGTACCTTATAACAATTTTTTTTTGCAAACATTTGCAATAGTAATAAAATTGTCTATACTAATAAAGGCTAATATGCAAATTGGTCAGGATGCCTCACAATAATGACCAACAACAGGCTGTGTGGAGAGACAAGGTCAGCAGAGGGGTTAGTGAGGGACAACCAAACGACTGAACAGCAGGCTGCATGGGGTGACCAAGCCGGCAGGGGGGCAGCTGGTGGCAACCAGGCTAGCAGGGGGGCAGTGAGGGGCGACAAGGCCGGCAGAGGGGGGCAGTGAGGGGCGACCAGGCCAGCGGGGGGGGGGGGGCAGTTGGGGGCAACCAGGCCAGCAGAGGGGCAGTATGGGCCAACCAGGCTGGCAGCGGGGGGCAGTGAGGGGCAACTAGGCTGGCGGGGGGGGCAGTTGGGGGCAATCAGGCAGGCAGGCAGGTGAGCAGTTAGGAGCCAGCGGTTCCAGATTGTGAGAGGGATGTCCTGGATTGGAGAGGGTGCAGGCTGGGCTGAGAGGACCACCTTCCCCCCCCCCCCCCCCCGTGCATGAATTTCGTGCACCGGACCTCTAGTATAAATATAAAACAATTGTGTAAGTTCATAGCACAGCTTGCATTTTAAAAGAACGGTAAAATACATAATAGAAAAATAAATGAACTATATTAAACAGATTTATGTTTGTTTTCTAAAGTATCTTTGTTTCCAGTCCATAGTTTAGTTTTGCTGAACACAGAGGGCCATCAACACTCCTCCAAGTGGAATAAACACTTTCCTATGAGTCTTTATGAGAGTCTCATTTATATTTTTGGCTGTGATTCACCACTTTTGACAGAAGAGGGTGAGAGGCAAAGGGAAATGTGACTCATTTCTTCTTTTCCTCAGAATGTCAGCCTGAGTCTTACCACATACATTTCAAGATCATCTTGTTATAAGATAACAACACCTTATGTTTGTGTAGTGTGCCACCATCAGCAAAGTGCCTTCCCATGTATTATCTTGTCTTATCCTCCCACTAACTGGCAAGGTGGGTGACACCCATTAAGCTTTTTCTACAATGAGGAAAGTCAAGCACACTGAGGTTAACTTGCCTGAGATGCCAAGTGGTAAAGGGTGAAGCAAGCAAGGGTGAACAGTCCATTATTCTTACTCCAAGACCCCAGTTATCTCCAGATGGGACCCAGGTTTGAATGTGCTCTGCTTCATAGAAATAGAATCTGGTTATGAATATACCAAGACTAACAATGATAGAATAACTAGCATGTCCTGACACTGCTTTAAATGTTTTACCTTTGAAAATTTACTCACAATTTACAAGTATTAACGTTGAATTCTCTCAACAACCCAATAATGTAGTTAACTTCATTATTTCCCTTATACAGATAATATGTATCCATATATGCCCTTGGCTTTGGGTTCTACAAAAAGTTATCAATACAAAGTCAAAAATTATCTTCTATGAAATTACAAACCTTAATTATCTTTATTACTAGAATAAGTACATCAGTTTGGGTTATAAATGACTTTAGACATGAAATGACATACATTCAATGGTGTACTGGTAAATAGCTCAAAACCAGCTTTCTGGGAGAAAAGGGCCCAGTTTATAGATCTTGCCCATTTCTGTGGTGTAATTATTTCCATTATGGCCAGTTTCAAGCTACCAGGTTGACATCACTCAACTTGGAGCTGGGAAGATATATGCACAATAAACTCTTACAAACTGGTTCTGACATATTACTGGTCCAGGGTCATGTATAACCCATATGTAAGCTGGAATTCTTCAGATTCTTGAGTAAGCCTAAACTGCTTTGATTTTAAAAATATGTTACAGGAATTCTGACAAGTTTTTGAATTCCTATTAATTTTTTCAAATGTTTTTCAGAGTGAGTTATACTGATAGTCTTTTGACAGCATGAAGACTGGACATAAGCCACTAAGTCAAGGGTTGGCAAACATTTTTGTAATGGGCCAGTACTATATGGCCTAAATATTTATGTCCCCCCCAAAAAAAACCCAAATTTACATGCTGAAAATCTAATGCCCATGGTGATGATATTAGGAAGTGGGGCCTTTGGGAGATGATCAGACATGAAGGTGGTGCTGCCCTCATGAATGGGGTCAGTGACCTTACAAAAGAAGCTGTGAAATCTAGCTCACCCCTTCCACCATGTAAGGACACATGGATATATCTACCACTGGGAAGAGCCCTCACTTGACTATGTTATCTTCTGATCTTGGACTTTTAGCCTCCAAACCTATGAGAAATAAATTTCTATTGTTTCTAAGACAACCAGTCTGTTGTGTTTTGTTATGGCAGCACGATGGGAAATGTTTTAGGTTTTGCAGGCCACATACTGCCTTTGGCACATAATCTTTGTTCTTACAATCCTTTAAAAATACAAATATTATCCATAGCTCTTGGGCTAGTCAAAAATAGCTTGATTATGCCCAGAGACTAGATTTGGTCCACAAGTTAGAGTTTGCTGATCCCTTCTCAAAGCCTTGAGAAGGCACACAGGGGAAAGAAATGAGAATGATCACGTGGTCAGATACTCCTGATCTTTACTGCATCAGTAATTTTGGCAGGTGACAGCCTGCTGGAGGCTAATTCCAGCAGGGTCATAATAAATTCGAGAAGTCCTCAAAAGGTTGAATGGACTCTTTCAGCAGGGCTGAAAATCTGCATGTTATTACCTGCTGCTGGAACAGCTGAAGGCAGTTCCCCCAACCTGATAATACTTTATTGTTTACCAAACCTTACCTTTGATATGTATATCTGCTTTGCTATAGAGCAAAATGTGTGAATAAAAAGCCATGGGTCCAGGGATTCGAGGAGCTTAGTCACTAGAACTAAGTTTCCATCTGGCTTTCCTCCATGCCTTCCAAATTCATATTTCTTCTCTAGTCTCTTCATTCATTTATGCACAGCCCCTTTTCCAGATTCCTGAACCCTTGTAGATGCGGAAAAGACACCGGCAACAGCCTTCTACTTTACAGCATTATATGGGTTAAATGAATTAATTCCTGAGAGCTCTTCTTAAAGTATAATGTTTCAACAACCATGGGAAATAGTATTATCCTAAATTGCCCATGAAAGACTGCAACTATAATGATGGTTTAATAGAATGTGTACCCAGAGCAGAAAGTACCAGCTCTTTAAATGGAAGTCCCAACAACAAAGGAAAACCTAAACAGTTTGGGTCATTATTATAAAACCTCTGTTGTTCTAAGCCACCCTTGAGGCAACATATAGGCCTCCTGGCACTGAATAACAATTGCAACCTCAGCTTGACTTAATACTAGTTAGGGCTCTGACCTTGCATGTAGTTGGTGCTCAGTTTTTACTGAATGAATGAATGAATAATCATATCCAATAGCTAAGCCCTCACCTTCTTTGAACCACAGCTCTCCCAAATCATAGTTCTAAACCATTTAATCCGTCAGCCACCTGCCTATCCCGACACCAAGAGGATGTTTGGAGATGTTTCCCTAGCTCAGTGATAAGAGAAAAATGAAGAGAACGCCATGTATAAGATATCCAACCATCCATAATTGTTAAATAAATATCTGACTTTCTTTACATTCTCAAAGTCAAAATATAATTATATTCCACTGATAGTTATTTTTTAAATAATACATAAATAAATGGAAGAAATCTCACTTTTGAACTGACTGTGAAATCCAATCCAACAATAAGGAGGTGTGTCCCATGAGCTGACTTGATATGAGAACATCCGAGTACAGAGGTGATATTAAGTTACACTTCTCTTTTATTATTTTTAATGTTCAGACAATGTGTCATTGTTTGCAAATGCTTTATAACCAAGGAACACTTTATGACCAAGATTTTAGAGTTTTACATTTTGATGTCTAAATCAAAACCCATTCATTTCAATTCTACTGTCTCAGAAACCTCCCACTTCACTCTTTAGAGTGAGGTGGGATCCTCCCTCCCCTTTTTAACTTCAAATAGGGATAGTTCTACATACTTGAAATGTGTTTCTACTTCATCTATTATGTAAAATTTCTTACTATATGGACAATGATTGAAAAGATGATAAAGATAGATTGAAGAATCTAGTTTTAGAGAAGGCAAACTTTCCCCTCAGTTGTCAGAGAGAAAAACTGTCCTTTTTAGCTCTCAGTAAATTAGAAAATGGAATTTGGCACTGAATTACAACATGTGTTAGAATCCAAAGAGACACCATAAAGTCCCACTGAACATAGGAGCTAAAATAATTAGGGAAGCTTATACTGAAATAACTAGAAAGGGATCTTCATAGACCAATTCAAACTGGTCGATATATTTTTACAGAGTTATGAAATCATGCAGCATTCAGTTATAGTTCACATTTATTCATCTCCAATGAAGCCTTGTCCTAACCAGGAAAACCACTTGCAGTAAAAGAAGGATGGAAATAACACAAAATGGTGATATTTGTATCAAATGAGTGAATCTAGAATTTCTAAAAAATCAACTCTGATGGATTAAAAGAAATGCATTTAAGATGCTTCTAACCTTACATAATAGATCCTAAAATACCTACCACCAGATTTATATTACCAAATTTCACAGTATATATAAAAACTATACTAGTGCCCATCTTCACTATTCCAGTGAAATTAAATAATAGCAAACTGTCAATTCTCAGTGATTTTGTCCATATAAATTAGCCATTTTCTGAATTATCTACAGCAACACTTTACTAACAAACTCACTTTATTCTTTACTACTCTATATGTTATGAAACATCTTCCTTGCCATCCATTGGTATCCCCCCAAAAATAAATTATTTTAGAAATTAAGCCTGTGTTTCCCAAACTTTGTTCCAAGCAATACTATTCCTATAAGATGTTCTATTAAAAAAGAGGTCCGTCATCAAATAAATTTGAATATACACTGCCTGGTTCCACTCTTGATGATGCACAATGTGCCTTGGATTTTAAAATTTCTGAGAAGACTGTCAGGAAAGAAACGTATTTGACCATGGATAGTTTTGAGTTTTTCCCCCCATGTAACACCCCACGTTTACAGAATACTTTTGGGGGGAAACTTCTATAACTAAACTAGGAGAGAGAAAAAAAACAACTGATAATAAATTCCAAAGATATACCTCAAAGCCAAACTTTAGACTACCAGAATCTCATACACCCAACCCTGGGCCCTGGGGTTTGTGCCAACTCATTCCGTACTTTGACATGCCTTGCCCCAGCACCATAAGGCCTCTCCCCTTTAAACAATGCTGATAGGTAACTAGGATGGGCTGCAGGAAGGCCTGGAGGGGAGAGGCCTGATGGGCATTTCCTGTCAGTTATCATTCAGTTACCAGGGTGCATTAAAAAAATTAGATTATCAGGGAAGGAGGAAAATAAAGGGAATCTGGTCATTCTGCCTCACACTTTCCTTTTCTGCCTTTAAAGATGACTAGGTGACCCAGTAAAACTGCTGTATATTTTCCCCTGTGGTTTAGCTAAGTCTGCAAACCTAAACTCAGTGGACAACTTGATAGAATACAAGGCAGCAAACATTTAAATATCATTAACTTACAGACATGCTGCATAACATGACTGATATATTCTCATAGAACAACAAGATCAATTTGAAGCAAGAAAAATCACAAATTAACATCCTTTTTATTATTATTATGCTGGGCAAGGTGTATGAAGAAAGTGCTGCTTCAATGAAATAGAAAATGACTCAGGTATTCTCATATTTCTTTTCTGAGCCTGGATTTCAGCGTGGCCATTCCATCTGATTGTAATTCCTGTAGGTAAGCAGATGTTCAGGCAACACAACAAGAATTATAATAATCTATGTGGGATGTTCCTAAAATGTGAGTTAATGCTTTCAAACCCACAAAGCTTGCAATTTTATGGAGATGAACTGCATTACAGACCCACATGCAAGCATGTGCTCATCAAAATTACCTCAACTGAATCAACAGCGCAGCTCATTTGCACCACCTTGCCTTCTGGAACTGACCTGTGAGATGCAGCCTCAAATCACTTTCTTCCTCCTAAGGATTAAAATTGATATAGAAAAATATAGACAACCAGCAGTGATGCTTTTTCAGGTTCAGATTTCTTGATCTAAAACAAATATGGGGGTTGGAGGGTTGGGGGTGGGTGGAGGGATTAAGCAAAGAAAAGAAAAAAGAGAGAGAACTCATGGACATGGACAACAGTGTGGTGATTGCAGGGGGTGGTGGAAGGGGGCACAGAGGGGATAAATGGTGAAAAATAAAATAAACTTAAAAATAAAATAAAACATATATGGGAAACAAGGTGAAGTGCACTGCCAAAAGGAAGAGATTTCAAATTATAAATTGTTGCTTCCCTAATATTCCAAAGGATACTTCCAGAGATGACTAGGTACGAGATAGGAGGGGGGACAAATGGAAAAATTCACAATAATAAACTGATACCCACCGATTGTATACAATTGATTGAGAATTGGCTTTGGTCCTAGCAAGCAGACTCTAATCTGGGATTCTGGAGATAGACTGACCACTGACCAGTTTGCAATAAGGACACCATAAAGGGTGCTAAGTGGAGAAGCCGTACGCTGGCATTTTCTAGGGGACAACTGTCAAAACATTCACCAACGGTGAAGTGGGGTAGGATAACATGAAAGGCAACACACAGGCTCAGGCATTTGAGAGGCACAGTGGACACCACTGGTATCAGCGCTATGGAGTCGGGGAAACCTGATCCAGCTGGGGGACTGGCTTCACTGCAGAAGGGACTGTAGTTTCAGCAGACAATGAAGGGTGAGTGTGTATGTGAAGGGGACGATGGGATGGTTACAGAAGCTTCCAGCCAAAGGCAGCAGCATCTGCAGAAGCTCTGATGAGGAACAGTGCCTGGCAAGGAGAGGAATGGAGAAATGGCCAATAGATCCCGAGGGCGTGAGGAAGAAACAAGGTGAAGGGTGGTGCCAGGTGAGGCAGAAGAAACAGGCAGGGGCCAAGTCACAGCCAGGATGGAGACTACGGTTCTTATCATAAGAGTAATGAGACACAGTTCTTGCAGCAAGAAAGCTACAAGATAGATTGCTGTAAAAAAAATTCTCTCTGGCTAGTTGTGAACCGACTGGAGAGAGTCAACATGGGCGTGCAGCAAACAGCCTCTTCAAGGCGGCTGCAGTGGCTGGCATGGGGGGGGGGGGGTGGCACTCACTAGGGGCTTATTTACTCACCGTGCGACCAAAACCATGTGGGAGATTACCCTTTCGTTTAATATCTTCATTTCTATTGAAACACTAGAATACGAGCTCCACAGTAAAAGGGACTCTATGTGGTGTGGCACTGCTGTTCCCCAGCTCCTAACGCAGAGTTCGGTAATTAGAAGGTGGTACTCAGTGAGTACTTGTTGAATAGTTGAAGTTTAAAGGAAGTACTCCTAATGGGAGTATAGAGAGTTCCTATGGATCATTCATACCTTGATATGAATGGTCAATGTGAGCACAGGCCCAAAGCGGGCAGGGAAGAAGCAATGGGGAAGGAGGCTTTGCTCACTTCATTACATTGACATTTATATTGTAAGTATGGGAGATGAACAGGTAGTTCCTTAGGTTGAAAATCTTACTGGGACTGGCTAAAGATATACTTCTGAGTCAAACTGTAATCTTGCGTGGTTAAGAAGTTCTTTCAAAATGACAGCAACTTTTATGTTTTTTCATTAAACCTTGTTTTTCATTTCTTGGCTTCTTTTTTTTTTTCAGTGGCAGGATCTTGGTGTTATCTTTGAATGTAATCTAAACTATCTGTGAAACCCCAATGATTTCCAGTCCTTGCTTACAGGCCTGGGCCTGCAGAAGAGTCAGTCACTCCTGACTGAACGGTAAATGGCTCCATGTTGCTTCCGAGCACTGTTCTAGGGCTGAGACTAAAACTGAGATCACTCATCTCTTCTACACCTTTCTGTGCTGCTCAGATCTGAAAATCAATTTTATGGAGGAAAAGTAAGTGGCCCCATATTAAGGAGGCCTGGACAGGTGAGTCTGCACCCTGTGTCCGGGTGGTAAACTGGGACATTGTATGCTCATGCGTAGGACACCCAGGCTCAGAAGCATGAGAACAGTGACATCCAGTGGCTGGCTGGCGCACTTCTGAGGGGCCAGGCACACAGGTGAAGAATGGAGCTCACACTGCTCCGGATCCTGACTTTCTGCTTTTGTCCTTCGAAGCCTGGGAACCCTTCGAAATTCCAGGAAGATTCTGAACTCAGACAGAACAGGCTCTACCAATATACTTCCATATTCTCTCCTGGGTTTTTAGTTTCAGGACAATCATCTCTCTCTAGAGTTGCAATGTTTTAAGTTGCATCCTGAATGTTAATAAATGATAATGTTCAACATTTGAGAAAATGCAAAATTACACTGTAGTTTTAAAAATAAAGTTCAGCCGAAACTGGTTTGGCTCAGTGGATAGAGCGTCGGTCTGCGGACTGAAGGGTCCCAGGTTCGATTCCGGTCAAGTGCATGTACATTGGTTGCAGGCACATCCACGGTGGGGGGCGTGCAGGAGGCAGCTGGTCGATGTTTCTAGCTCTCTATCCCTCTCCCTTCCTCTCTGTAAAAAATCAATAAAATATATTTAAAAATAAATAAATAAAGTTCAGAGGGAAGGCGGGGGGCGGGGGGTAAGATAGCAACCAAAAGACTTGTACGCATGCATATAAGCATAACCAGTGGACACAGACAATAGGGGGTGAGGGCCTGTGCTGGGAGGCGCAAGTGGGCTGGGAGAGGTCAATGGGGAAAAAAGGAGACATATGTAATACTTTCAACAATAAAGAATTTAAAAATAAATAAATAAACAATAAAGTCCAATCTTTTATTTCAAAAAATAAAAAAATAAAGTTTGTCATTCATTCAGTAAATGTTTATTGTGTACCTACTAGGTGCCAGCAGTGAGCAAAAGAGGTATTCTGACCCTCTTGGAGGTTACATTCTTATTGGAGAAGACAAACAGTAATGTATACAAACATGTATGCACACACACCTATAGACATCCTTTAATGCCAAGTCATGGTAAATGCTAAAAAGAAAAGTGAAACAGGTAAAGGCATAGAATTTGACAAAGGGATTGGTGCTATTTGAATGGTGATCTTAAAAGATTTCCCTGAGGACATTTGAACAAAAACCTGAATTGAGGGGTCAGTTCATGTATATATCAAGGGACGAGCATTCCAAAAACAGAGAAAGGCAAGTGATAAAGATTACTATTGTGTGAAATCAAGATTCCAGAGGAAATTAAAAATAAGATTGTGTGTAGTTACATAAAAATAATCTATAATAATAAAAGCGTAATATGCAAATCAACCGAATGGCCAAACAACAGAACGACCGTCCTGATGACCTTCCGGATGACTTCCCGGACAAAGCCGGGGCTGCGAAGATCTACTCTTGCACAAATTTCGTGCATCAGGCCTCTAGTTATATATAAAAGCAATTTAATTCTATTTCTAAAGATAAAAAGAAGTTATGAGCCTAAGCTCAACTTTCATACTTTAGACAGGAGAGTGCATACATTAATTACAGTCAATTTTTAGAAATTCAGAACCAAAGTAAAAATAGTGTCATAAAATTACATAATGCCACTATTTACAAATAATTTATTTCAATGTAAAAGCAAAGAGTCAAGAATGTAGATAGTAGCATACTCTTCAGATCTAAATTCCTTAAATTACCCAGCAGAGGGAACTATGCTACAACAGAGTAAAGCCAAACTATCTCCAGATTTGGACCAAAGTAGATTATTAATGTTGTAGTGTTGTCTTTTTAATTTCTTTTCACATGCATGGCAGGTGCAACCACCAGCTGAATTATTACAGCAACAGTTGTTACATTGAGAACTATTTTGGTGATCATGCATGCCAAGGTCATTCAACATTTGCAAGGATTTTCATCTTCTTTATTACCACTATTCTTTATAGTACTGATTGAAGTAAATTCTGTGGCTATTTATAAACCCTCCCAGAAGCCATTGTTTTTATTAAGAGTACTGTTTCCATTTTCCATAGTAGTTCTCAGTCTCACAACAGAAAAGAAATGATCAAAACAACAGCACAAATCCCTTACTTAAAAATGCTCTTGCCCTAGGTGGTTTGGCTCAGTGGATGGAGCGTCAGCCTGCAGACTGAAGGGTCCCAGGTTCGATTCTAGTCAAGGACACATGCCCAGGTTGCTGGCTCGATCCCCAGTGTGGGGCATGCAGGAGGCAGCCAATCAATGATTCTCTCACATCATTGATGTTTCTATCTCTCTCTCCCTCTCCCTTTCTCTCTGAAATCAATAAAAAAATATTTTTTTAATTTTTTTTCTTGAAATTAAGTGAAAGTTGCCTAGTATCCAGAACATAGGGAGACTATTCTATACATATAGTCTTCTAAAATTGTTCTAGTTTTGCGTTCACATTTAGTTCTTGAATCGGTGTGTTAGGGCGGCCATAACAGAGGTGGCTTAAATGACAGGGATTTATTGTCTCACAGTTCCGGAGGCCGGAGATCTGAAATCAGGGTGTTGGCAGGGCTGGTTCCCTCTGAGGGCTGTGAGGGAGACTCTGTTCCATGCCTCTCCCTAGCTTCTGGTGCTTACTGGCAATCTTTGTGTTCCTGGGCTTGTAGATGCATGACCCTAATCTCTGCCTTTCTGTTCACATGGCATTCTCCCCATGTGCACGTTTGCATCCAAAGTTTTCCTTTTTATAAGGACACGAGTTATATGGATTATAGACCCACTCTACTCCAGTATGGCCTCATCCTAACTTAACTAATTACATCTGCAACAACTCTATTTCCAAATAAGGTCACTTTCTGAGCAACTGGGAGTTCGGACCTCAGCATTTGAACTTGAGGGAGAGGGGATATCGTTTAACCCATAACAGCTCTTTAATGCACCTCAAATTATTTTTATATGTGGTGTGAAATAAAGTAAAATGCCCAATTATCCACAATTCACTGAAAATCCCATTCTTTGCCCACTAATCTAAAACACCCCATTTGTCATTTACCTAACGTCCATAAATGTCGGACTCCATCTATTGTTCCATTCATCTTTTAATCTATCACATTTTCTTACTGTAACTTTATAAAAAGTCTTCCCCAGACTCCCTTGCTCCTCACATTTGCAAGGGTGTTAGACTTGGAGTCATACGTTCCCATTCAAAGGATAATAAAATTAACCTCCCCCAAAGCCAAATGTTTGCAATCCAGGGCAGGGACTTTCCCCTTTGCCTTCCTGCGATGAGAATTCATTGATTTTCCAAAGTACTTGTTGACATTAGGGAGACGGTTTCCCTCCCTCTCTCAGAAAGTGAGAGTGGCAGCTAAGCAGTGAGTAGCCTGTACCAACTTCCACATTCCTGATTTGGGGCTTCCTCAGCGGTGGTGCATGCACCGCACCCACGTGGCTCTCATCACATCACCGAGAGAAGAGAATGGGGCCTGGAGAACTGATACTGTTAAAGCTGCATGTCAGCAGTTCTCAACCGGTGTGCCGCGAGAATTTTTAAAACATGCAATAACGACTTAGCGTCACTGACCTCTTTTCCCTTCGTTTGTGAACTATTAAAAAAAAAAAATGACAACATCCAACACAATAGTTGTCCGGTGTGACTGAATCAAAACTATACCTATTTTTTTGTCAGATTGGCAAAAAAAAATTTTTGGTGTGCCACACAATTTTAGTAATTAGTTTATTTGTGTTATGAGATGAAAAAGGTATAACTCTGATCCCTGTCCTAGAAACCTCATGTTTGCTTTCAGCATAAAGAAGAACAAATGTCGATACTGAAAACATATCACAGAACACTCCCAGCAATAAAAAAAAAAATGATAAAAATTATTGATACATTTAACAACGCGAATGAACCTCAATGACATTCTGTTGAACAGAAAAAGGCAGACACAAAAGAATACATACGTGTATGGTTACACTAATTGGAGGGTAAAGAAGAGTCAAAATGAATCAAATAGTAATGGAAGTTGAAATAGTGATCCCTATATTAGAGCGGTCTGAGAAGGAGAGTGAGGGAATCTTCTGGAAATATTCTACTAGTATATTTTGACCTGGAAGTTGGTAACATAGTTGTGTATATATGAAAAGCTTAAGATTAGTGTGTTTTATGCACTTTATTTTATGTATGCTATGCTTTAATAATAACCAAAAAAAACCTTAAAATAAAACCAAGCCTGTTGTTTTATGGGAATTGGAAAGTGTATATGAAAATGCAAAGCACAAAACGTAGAAGATACTCACATAAGAGCAAAATAAGGGCACTTGCTCTACCAGCAAAAAGATGAAGTAATTAAGATGGTGTGGTTTTGGAATAATAATAGACAGGCCAATGGAACACAGTATAGTCTATAAACAGACCTATTCATGTATGACATTTAGTTTATGAAGAAGATGGAACTGAAGAGCTGCAGAGAAAGGAAGGTTTTTCAGGAAGAAGTGCAGGTCCGTTGGATTCACATGAAAAATAAAACTTAAACCCCTACTTTATATTATATATAAAAATAAATTTTAGGCACATCCTAATTTGAAATGTGAAAAATAAAACTTTCAGGAGATAACTTAGAAGAATATCTTCATGACTTTAGGTTGAGATAACATTTTTTTTAAATGGGACAATAGATATAATGATCATAAAAGAAGTAATTGGTAAGTTAGAGTAATTACACTTAAGAACTTAAGAAGTTTATTACTCTAGTAAGTGAGTAGAAAAGCAAGTCACAACAAGAGGAAACGTATCTGCAACATATATAACTACCAAAAGCCTCATATGCAGTATGTGTAACAAATTCCTTCAAACAAATTAAAAATAAAATAAAAAGACAATCTAAGAGAAAAAATAGGCAAGAAACTTGATCTGATCACAACACAAAAGGATACTAAACTTACAAAAAAGTTCTAAATGTCATTAATCATCAGAAAAGTGAAAATGAAAATCACAATGAGATACCACTACATACTCTCTAAAATGGTTAAAATCATGAAGCTTGAAAATACCAAGTGTTGGCAAGAATGTGGAAGACAAACACTCATTATAGCTGATGAGCAGGTACATTGTTACAACTACTTTGGCAAACAGGTTTGGCCTTATTAAGGTGAAATTACGTCTCGCCTATGATCCAGCAATAAGACTTCTGGTATGTATCTGGCAGAAACATGTGCGCTTATGCAAGAGACACAATGAGCATGTTTAAAGCAGCACCATTGTTAATAACTCCAAACCAGAAACAATCTAAAGTCATCAAAAATAGAATGAATAAATAAATAGTGGCATAGGCATAGTTCACAGCAGTATACTACAACTATAAGCAACACCATAGATGACTCTCATAGCATAATGTTGAGTGAGAGAAACCAGATACAAGGGAATGCACACTGATTTGGCAAAGAAATGAAGGGTAAGAGAGGGGCCTCTTGTAGGGTTAGCACTGTTCATTCTTAACTTGGGTGATGCTTATCAATGCTTTCACTTTGTGATAACTCATTGAGCTCTAACATCTATCTTTGTGCATTTACTCTATGTGTATTATACTTCACAATTACAAAATCTTTTAAAATGCATGAACCACTTCTCAAAAAAACTGGGGGGAAAAAGTTGAGAAACATATGATGAGATAGCATTCCATAGGATTTTAAATATTAGATATTATTTGGACTTAAGCAGACAACATAATATAAAAATTGCTAATGGCCTCAAATATCCACAGGGGATGGCAGAGTAGACTAAAAGGATTGTAGAAATCTCAGTACTGGATGCTTAGTATCTCTCAAAATTTCTCAAATTTGTCCAACTCCCAATTCTTTTCAGAGAACTTTACCTTGCCAACTCTTTCCCTCTAACTGCCCCCTGCCCCCTAATTTTCAGGTTTACTTTTGGAGCAGTCACCTTAGCACATTCTGAACCTGTCCTTACAATACTTGAGTGCCCAGAAATGAGCATCTGTTACCATTCACAACGGAGTTTACAATATGGAAATCACACCAATGCTGCATTTTCTTAAATTAATAAATATATACATCTCAATATGTGTGCTATTTCACAGTTCACCCCTCAAAAGTATTTGCTTTATTTTCTCAAGTGCAAGAGGCATGCATGTAAGGAAGCCATTAAAAACACAGACTTTGGAATTAGATTAACCAGGATTCAGATTCTAGTTCTGTTACTTATTAAGTGAATGACCTGTCAAAGTATGTTTCTTCATTTTGTAACTCGGGGTAACAAGTAATTCACAGAACTGTTTTAAGGATCTAAGAAGGCAGTAAATGTGAAATACCTGGCTCAAAGTAGGAAATCAGTAACTTCATGTGATGATGATGATGATGATGATGATGATGATAAAGGAGGAGGAGGAAGAAAAGAGGATAATTTTGCATTATTAGTATTATTCCTGGAAACTATTTAGAGTTCAACTGGAATAGGAAAAGTTTGTATTTTTTGTTTGTGGTATTAGTGTTGGGATTGGGGGTGGGAGGTACTGAAGTATGGCCTTTCTTATCAGAGAGCCCTAAAATCTATATATTGGGCTCCAAAAGTTAAGATCTCAGCATGGTAAATCATGCTGAAGGATTATAATCTGAGTAGAAGAAAATATCCATTTAAATGTGTTGAGTCATTTCAAGAATCTCCTGAAGGGTATACGAGGATTTATCCTGACTCGGAAGGTTTACAGTGGGAGGGACTTGGACAGCCTTTCCCTGAAGTTCACAGGGTGGGTAAGAATTTAAAGGTACAAAGGAAAGTCCCTGAGGTGAGTTCTGGGTCACAGGTAAAGACAAAAGCAAAATCACAACTGCATTCTTTAACTTAATGCATGGGAAACACCAACTGAACACCTAGCAGTTGCTCAGGTCACACTCAGCTTACAAAAACCACAGGCATGCTAACGGACACAGACACTGGGACGGTGGGGGCTTACCCAGGCTGGGAATGGCTGGGAGGCTGGGGGTGTCAATTGGGGAAAAAGGAGACATATGTAAAACTTTAGACAATAATAATAATAATAATACAAACAACAACAACAAAAAACCCACAGGCATGCTGAATGCAGAGTGGTGAGTTTGTTATCAGGAATGAGACCCGTGAAATTCTGACTGCTGTCTGACAAGTGGAAAGGGGAACCTGAGGACCAAGGGACAGAGGGAAGGAGGAACACGCAGAAGACAAGACTACTGGCTCAGAAACCAGGGGTAGCCCACTTATGGGGGAAGCACTCCAAGTCCCAGGTACCTACCCATTTCCACTTCCTAGTGGGAGGGAACAATGAACTGTTACTACTCAAGTAAGAAGGGTCAGGGAGAAGAGATGAAGGGCCATGTATATGTCTGCTTTAACCCCTTTCAGGCCTTGAACTATTCATGTTTGAACAGAAATGCATACAAGTCCTAAAGCTTAGAGACCAAATAATAATTGGCCCAAAATATATTTGTGGCAAATATGAATCACATTTAATCCACCAGACTTAAAATGATAATGACGGAGCTAAACTAATGTAAATAGTTAGTAAGAACAGCAAGTCAAGATAATGCTGAAACGTGAAAATTGAACTGGAACACCCTGAATTCCCAGGTTCTTGTCTCGATGGTTTCGAAGAATGAAACCACGGAGGAAAGGTGATAGGTGAAAAGTACAGAAACTTATTGCAAGCAGAAGCTTTATTGCAAGCAGACATTACCTCTAAAACCTAATTCTAAATTCTAAACCTAGGACTCTGTCCCTCCTGGATGCACAGAGGGGCCCCTGAGAAGGGTGACGGCTGCTTTCTTTGTCTTGAGGCATTCCATAGGCTGTAGTTCTTTGTCCGAACCTGGCCTCTTCTTATTGGTCATTCTGCTACATAGAATTAATTTTCAAAGCTCCAAGCCCACGTGGTATCCTCACCTTCTCTCCTCCTTATCTTGTTGGTTGGAGTCACTTTTATCTTATAGCTCTCCCAGTTGCATTGGCAGAGAAAACCTTATCTTATAGCCCTACCAGTTACTCAGGTCAGGGCTACTTTTGGCCTAACTTATGGTCACTTTAATTGTTCAAGACCGTGGTCAGCAAACTGTGGCTCGTGAGCCACATGCGGCTCTTTGGCCCCTTGAGTGTGGCTCTTCCACAAAATACCACGGCCTGGGCGAGTCTATTTTGAAGAAGTGGCATTAGAAGAAGTTTAAGTTTAAAAAATTTGGCTCTCAAAAGAAATTTCAATCGTACTGTTGATATTTGGCTCTGTTGACTAATGAGTTTGCCGACCACTGGCTCAGGCCCAAGATACCCTTCATTTATGGCTGTCTTAATTGCACAGGCCAGGTATATTTCTATTTGTCTATGCCATTTCTCTATTATGTATTCCCCTTCTATAGACCCCTTTCATTCCTAAAACTTTCTAAACCTGCCTAATTAAACTAGCTAGCTAACCCTTTCAATGCTGATGATGTACTAATAACCCCTAGAGTCTTTCCTAAAATCTTCAATCCTTCCTAAAGTCTTAGTGAATCAGTAAGAGTCCAGCCAGGAAACCAGACCAATTTACTTTAACAAAAGAATTTGCGCCTTAACCGGTTTGGTTCAGTGGATAGAGCGTCAGCCTGTGGACTGAAAGGTCCCAGGTTCGATTCTGGTCAAGGGCATGTACCTTGGTTACGGGCACATCCCAAGTAGGAGGTATGCAGGAGGCAGCTGTTCTATGTTTCTCTCTCATTGATGTTTCTAACTCTCTATTACTCTCCCTTCCTCTCTGTAAAAAATGAATAAAATATATTTTTTAGGAGAAACCAAGATGGTAGCATAGGTAAACACCTAAACTGCTGCCTCGCACAACAATTTCAAAACTACAACTAAAGGAAAAAACGGACATCATCCAGAACCACAAGAAGGCTGGGTGAGTGGAAATTCTACAACTAGAAGGAAAGAGAAAAAGCACACTAAGACTCACAGGAGCTGTGGAAGTAAAGTGTAGAGGTACAGAGGCATGCGCGCGGAGAGAGCTAGCAACTGAATATGAGGCCGGTTTTCTCAATCAGGAGGGAGACAAAAGCTCCCGACTGCTCTGAACTCGTTCCAGGTGAGAGTCTGGGGACCCAGACTGATACAGGGAGAAACTGGACTGTCTGGCAGCGGGCGAAACTCAAGGGCAGCTTTCTCTCAGAGGTGCTTGCAGCGATTACCGCGGGACACTGAGACCCAGGGGCCTCTTAGGGCAGGGCTGACGGGAAGCCATTGCTGTATGCTCCGCCCTGAGATCCCGCCCCACGAAGCCATAGCTGTTTGCTCCGCCCTGAGACTGGGCCCCATCCAAGCTGAGCACAGAGGCTTTTGCATATGAATGACCTGGTCCTTTGAATTTTAAACTTACCTAACAAACTGCAGCTGAGTCAGTGAGACCCAGAACATCCAAAAGAAGGCCCAAGGCCCCACAGCAGCTTGCATTGCTTCACAGCTGGGCCTCATCTGGGCACCTCCAAAACCCAAACAAAGAAGAGAAATCTACAGCTCCTGCTGGGTGGCCTCAGGCAGAGGCTAAATTAGCACCTCCTTGGAGATCCAAGAGCCAGTGTACCCAGGGGTCAGAGTGGGACCATCCAGATTACAACTCCTCAGATGCATAAGGGACACACTCAGGGGGCAGACTCAGTGAGCACCAAAGCCCTACTGAAGCAAGTCTTGTCTCATAAGGGTGTCTCCAGCACAGAAGTTCTACCAGCGTAGACACAACTAATCCTCACAGCCAATTGGCCTGGAGGTCAATTCCTCCCAGTGATACCAACAACAATCAAGGCTTGACTACAACAAGACTGTGCACACAGCCCACAAAGGGGTGCACCAAGAGCGTCCACCTCAGGTAACTGGGGAAGCTGAGCCACTGGGCCCTATAGGACACCTAGCACACAAAGCCACTCTATCAACTCAGGGAAGCAGCCAAAATGCGGAGACAAAGAAACAGGTCACAAATTACAGAAATAGAGGAAAGCAAACTACTAGATATGGAGTTCAAGACCACGGTTATAAGGTTTTTCAAGAATTTCCTAGAAAAGGCTAATAAATTTAGTGAGACCCTCAAGGATATGAAAAAGGACCAACTAGAAATTAAACATACACTGACTGAAATAAAAAATAATATACAAAGATCCAACAGCAGACTAGAGGATTGCAAGAATCAAGTCAAAGATTTGAAATACAAAGAAGCAAAAAACACCCAACCGGAAAAGCAAAAAGAAAAAAGAATCCAAAAATATGAAGATAGTGTAAGGAGCTTCTGGGACAACTTCAAAAGTACCAACATCAGAATTATGGGGGTGCCAGAAGAAGAGAGAGAGCAAGACACTGAAAACCTATTTGAAGAAATAATGACCGAAAACTTTCCCCACCTGGTGAAAGAAATAGACTTACAAGTCCAGGAAGTGCACAGAACCCCAAACAAAAGGAATCCAAAGAGGACCACACCAAGACACATCATAATTAAAATGCCAAGAGCAAAAGACAAAGAGAGAATATTAAAAGCAGCAAGAGAAAAACAGTTACTTACAAGGGAGCACCCATACAATTGTCAGCTGATTTCTCAACAGAAACTATGCAGGCCAGACGGGAGTGGCAAGAAATATTCAAAGTGATGAATAGCAAGAACCTACAACCAAGATTACTCTACCCAGCAAAGCTATCATTCAGAATTGAAGGTCAGATAAAGAGCTTCACAGACAAGAAAAAGCTAAAGGAATTCATCACCACCAAACCAGTATTATATGAAATGCTGAAAGGTATTCTTTAAGAAGAGGAAGAAGAAGAAAAAGGTAAAGAGAAAAATTATGAACAACAAATACATATCTATCAACAAGTGAATCTAAAAATCAAGTGAATAAAAAAATCTGATGAACAGAATAAACTGGTGAATATAATAGAATAAGGGGCATAGAAAGGGAGTGGACTGACAATTCTCGGGGGAAAAGGGGTGTGGGGGGTGCAGGAAGAGACTGGACAAAAATCGTACACCTATGGATGAGGACAGTGGGGGGAGGGGTAAGGGCAGAGGGTGGGGTGGGAACCGGGTGGAGGGGAGCTATGGGGGGAAAAAAGAGGGACAATTGTAATAATCTGAACAATAAAGATTTATTAAAAATGAAATATATATATATATATATATTTTTTTTTATTTTTTTTTTAAGAATTTGCTATGAGGAATTGGTTAAACAGATGTTGGAGAACTAAAAAAGTAAAAAGGGGATTCTGGAACTGAGACAGGGAGTAACTACAGAAAGCAGTTCTAGGGCTGAAGGAACAAAGGGAAGATGAGGGGGTTACCTCCTGGAAGAGGAAGCCAGGAAACGGGAACTCAGACCTCTGGGAATGGGGCACGGCCGGCCATCGCTGGTATCGCTGAGGCAGTGCAACAAGGCTGATGCTGGCCATACAGGAAGAAACAGGAAACTAGCAGCTGCTCCCGCCAGGATACAGACCTGTGAGGCATTGCTGACCAGAACAGCAAATAGGAAGCTGTAAGTCTCTGAGCTCCTCCTCTCCCTTTCAGCGCCCCCTATTGGTGGAACCTAAAGGACCTGCTGACAAGAAAGGTAGTTTGCAGTCTAAGGTTCTGCATCACAAAGCCAAGTCCTGGCCAAAGGGACAACCTGACCTGGATTCATCCTGTTTCCAATTCTTTCTGGGGAGGGGGCGGTAGCGTATTTAGGGGACTCTACAAATCTTGGCCAACCTCTCACTCCCTCCCACCAAAAAAATAAAATCTTTTTTCAATTACTGAAGATTCTTTTTTTCTAAGATAAAAATAGTTGATCGAATTTTAGTGTCATTTCTCTTTATTTGTACATCTGAAAACAGGTATTTGTGAGAGAAAGAGATGTAACACATCTGAAGTAGATGGTTTATTCTACTTTCAGGCTATGCCCAATCTTTACTCCTTTCAAGGACTGGAGCAGAGCCAGCTCTCAGGTTTTCCTCATGCTATTTCAACACCTTCCTTCCTTCCTTCCTTCCTTCCTTCCTTCCTTCCTTCCTTCTTCTAAATATATCTTTATTGATTTCAGAGAGGAAGGGAAAGAGAAATAGAAACATCAATGATGAGAGAGAATCACTGATTGGCTGCCTCTTGCACGTCCCCTACTGGGGATCAAGCCCGCAACCCAGGCTTGTGCCCTTGACTGGAATGGAACCTGGGACCCTTCAGTCCGCAGGCTGAAGCTCTAGCCACTGAGCCAAACCAGCTAGGGCTCAACACGTTTCTTAACTGCAACCCCTGCCCTTGCCCTCCCATTATAAAGAGCATGGGACGGATAATCAGGCCTGTTTGGAAGTCCCCACGCCACTGCTCAGGAGCTTGGGAGACTTCATCCAGGCTGACACCTCACTTTCTGAGCCTCCCTCTCCTCATCTGTAAAATGGGACAATACCTAATTGCCTTGGCGGGGATTAAATGACATCAAATACAATGTATGGCGGAGTGCCTGACAGTATGTTGAGAAATAAATGATCCATTTCATTCTTCTTCCAGCACCAATCTTTGACATTTCAAACGTTTTAGGGAGGTGACCATAAGGCATGATTCACTTTTCACGGTGCTGGCCTCCTCTTGACTGGAGTGAGGTGTGAGCTGGCCTCGCTGGTTGGGAAGGTAAACTTTCACACGCTCAAGCTGAAACAACGAGTGGCTGGGGACCAGGAACCGCCCGCACCCTCCCCTCTCCCTGGCATCCAGCTCGGGGCTGCCGCGGGAGGCCGCGGGTGGGGCGCGGACCTGGCACCGCCTCCCTGGGCGCCGGGCCTCCGGGAGCGCACGGCGCAGCCCGAGCCGCGGGCCCCGGGCGCAGGGGGGGAGCCGCGCCGCCGCCACCTGCGGCCCCGAAGGGACGTACGACGCTGCCGGCCGCTCGCAGAGATGTGACCCGGCCACGCCGCCTCCGTCGGGCTCCGGAACCCCAGCGAACGTGGCGGCCAGAAGGGCCCCGGCGCCCGGCCGCGCGGCCCTGCCGCTGCTGCTGCCGCCGCTGCTGCTGCTCGCGGCCGCGCCGTGGGGACGCGCAGGTAGGTGCACGGCCCCGGGCGCCGCCGGACTCCGACCCGGTAGTGGCCGAGTGGAGTCCGTCCCGCCCGCGGGGTTTTGCTTTTCCTCGAGCTGAGCGGGAGGCGCGGGTTCTGCGCGGGAAGCCCCAGGGAGAAACTCACCGCCGCCACTCCCGCGCTTGGTTCTGGGTCAAGTTTGCAGGACGCCGTATTTCGCGCTTTCTCTGGCGGGGCAGCCTCGGGGGAGGGAGCCGGTGCGGTCACCCACCGCGCACTCCTTGCCGGCGGAGACGGTGACCGCGCGCAACGCCCTCGCCCGACGCCGCCGGCCCGCGCCGGGCGGACTGCGCGCTGTGGCCCCCGGACCTGTGCACTGAAACAGGGGGCTCCCCGCAGCTAGGGGTGGTCTGCGCTTTATGTCACCCCAATAAATACAATAAAAAAGAAAAATAGAAAAACCTCCCAGAAAGGGTCTGATCCGATGGAACGGGGTCTAGAAAACAGCAACGTTTTTAAAGTAAGATCCCCTCTCCTGGGCACGTCGTTTTTTCCTTTGCCTGTACGACCACGAACAGAAATATGTTGTGCGTTTTGATTTTCTGGAAAGAGCTTACCTTGTGTTTTCGGTTTTGTTTTTAAGTTCAAACTCTACCAGCTGGATTCCAGTAACCAGATGATTCATTAACATTTCTTTTTTTCTTCTGTATTTCTGGTAGAGAGAAAAAATTATTTTTCTGGGAGTCCCTTTTTATTAATATAGAATGTTACATTAGCTTTAGATGTACAACATAATGATCCCACATGTGTGTACACTGCTAAATAATCACCACATAAGTCTGTTACCGTCTATCACCACACAGCGTTAATACAGCGTTATTGATGATAGTCCCATGCTGCACATTTCATCCCCATCACTTATTTTATCACTAGAAGTTCGCACCTCCCTCCTCTTCATCCATTTCGCCCACCCCCCAGCCCTCCTTCCTTTGGCTACCACCAGTCTGTTCTCTGTATCTATGAGTCCAGTTTTGTTTTGTTTGTTCATTTGTTTTGCTTTTAAAAACTCCATATGTAAGTGAAATCATACAATATTTGTATTTCAATTAGCATAACATCCTCAAGGTCCATCCAGGTTGTCACAAATAGCAAGATTTCGTTCTTTTTTATGGCTGAGTAGTAATCCATTCCACACACCCTGCATCTCCTTTATCCATCAGTGGACACAGGTTGTTTCCATATCTTGGGTATTGTAAATAATTCTGCTATGAACATAGGGGCACGTACATCTTTTTGAATAAACACTCAGAAGTGGAGTTGCTAGATTATATGGTAGCTCTATTTTTAATTTTTTGAAGAATTTTTGTGCTGCTTTCCACAGTGGCTGCACCAATTTACATTCCCACCAACAGTACATGAGGGCTCCATTTTCTCCACATCCTCATTAACACTTATTATTTCTTGTCTTTTTTATGATAACCATTCTGACAGATGTGAGGTGATATCTCATGGTGGTTTTGATTTGCATTTCCATGGTGATTAGTGATGTTGAGCATCTTTTCATGTGCCTGTTGGCCAATTGTATGTCTTCTTTGGAAAAATGTCTATTCAGATCCTCTGCCCATTTTTAATCGGATTGCTTGTTTTATTTTTTTGCATTTGTTTGTTATTGAATTGTATGAGTTGTTTATTGTATTTTTTTTATATTAATCCCTTATCGGGTATTTGATTTGCAAATATTTTCTCCCATTCAGGTTGCCTTCTCACTTTGTTAATGATTTCCTTTGCTGTGCAAAGTTTTTTTAGTTTGATGTAGTCCCACTTGTTTGTTTTTGTTTCCCTTGCTTTAATGTCAGGTCCAAAAAAAACATCAACAAGATTGGTGTCAAAGAGCTCACCTTGTGTGTGTTTTCTAGGAGTTACATTCAAGTCTTTAATCCATTTGAGTTAATTTTTGTGTATGGCATAAGATAGTGATCCAGTTTCATTCTTTTCCATGTGGCTATCTAGTTTTCTCAACATCATTTGTTGAAAAAAACTATCCTTTCCCCATTGTATATTCTTGGCTCTGGCTCCTTTGTCATAAAATAATTGACCATATATGTGTGGGTTTATTTCTGGGCTCTCTGTTCTGTTCCATCTATAAAATAAAAGTGTAGTACGCAAATCGACTGAATGGCCGAACAGTGGAACTATTGTCCGAACAACCACGCTCGCTATGACAACCACTGGCACCAGGCCAGCCAAGGCAGGTGCGATGCGATTGGTTGGGAGCCCCACCATCGCCCCATGATCACCCCGCAGAGGAGGTCCAGGCCACCGGCCAGCAGGGCAATCAATCGGGGGGGCTCCCGAACTGCGAGAGGGCGCAGGCTGGGCTGAGGGACCCCCCCCAAGTGCACGAATTTTGTGCACCAGGCCTCTAGTTGATCTATAAGTCTGTTTTTATGCCAATGCCATACTGTTTTGATTATTATAGCTTTGTAATATAGTTTGAAATCAAGAAGCATGATACCTTCAGCCTTGTTCTTCTTTTTCAAGATTGCTTTGGCTATTTGGGATCTTTTGTGATTTCATACAAATATTAGATTTGTTTATTCTATTTCTCTGAAAAATGCCATTATGATTTTGATAGGGATTGCATTGAATCTTGATTGCTTTGAGTAATATGGACATTTAAACAATATTAATTCTTCCAGTCCATTAGCATGGAATAGCTTTCCATTTATTTGTGTCCTCTTTAATTTCTTTCTTTGATTTCTTATAATTTTCAGTGTACAGCTCTTTTCCTTCCTTGGGAATGGATTGTTTCCCTAGTTTCTCTTTCTGCTAGCTCATTGTTAGTGTTAAATTTTGAATATTAATTTTGTACCCTGCAACTTTATTTGTTTTTTTGGTTCTAAGTTTTTGTGTGTGTGTGTGTTTTTTTTTCTTTTTTGATGGATCCTCTAGGGTTTTCTATATGTAAAATCATGTCATCCACAAATAATAAATTTTACTTCTTCCTGTCCAATTTGGAAGCCTGTTATTTCTTTTCCTGTCCAATTGTTGTGGCTAGGCTTTCCAATGATATGTAGAATAAAAGTCTCAAGAAAGATGCTTGAGATTATTTCAATCTTCCTAAATTTATTGAGACTTGTTTTATGGCCTGATCTATATGATCTGTCCTGGAAAAGGTCCCATGTGCACTTGAGAAGAATGTGCATTCTGCTGCTTTTGGATGGAATGTTCTGTACACAGATATTACTTAAATGTATGTGTTCTAATGTATTGTTTAAGGCTCATGTTTCTTTATTGATTTTTCTGTCTGGATGATAAATCCATTGATGTGAGTGGGGTATTAAAGTCCCCTACTAATATTGTATTGCTGTTAATTTCTCCCTTTATGTCTCTTAATATTTGCTTTATATAGTTAGGTGCTCCTATGTTGGGTATATAAATACAGTTGACTTTGAACAAAATCCCAAAATCTTTCTGAAATCCCCAAAGAGGGAAAAAAATATAGAGTTTATTATGTCTATGAACAACTGAACCTACCTTTAATTTTGGAGTTTTAGCATACAGTATAAATACTACTACTACAATTAGGCTTATTTGAACTAATCTATATATATAAAAGCCTAAGCGACCGGACGACCAGCCGGTAGCTATGAACACACACTGACCACCAGGGGGCAGCTGCTCAACACAGGAGTGGCCAAGCGACAGCAACTTTGCAGAGTGCCCTCTTGCACTCCGGAACCCCTCGGGGGATGTCGGACTGCCGGTTTCAGCCCGATCCCCACAGGCCAGGCCGAGGGACCCCACCTGCCAGAGGGACCCTGCTCACTCCGCAGACACCCTTCGAGCCCCAGCACCACCCCAGGTGAGGCCAACTGGTAGGGACCGCGGAAGGTTGGCTCCAGGACATGTCCGGCCTGTCTCGCCCAGCCCTGCCCTGCCTGGCTACCTTCTAATTAATTTCCTTTCAATGTGCACGAATTCGTGCACCGGGCCTCTAGTATCCTATATAATAAAAGGGAAATAGGCAAATTGACCAAACAGCAGAGTGACTGGAACACTCACGGCCCCTCCTCCTGGCCAGCCCCGTCCCCGAGCAGCCCCCCCACCCCAATTGGGGGGTGGGGCCGGCAGGCAAACCACATGCAGCTCCTTCCCCCAGCTGGCCCACCCCCAATATGTCCCATCGGGCGGGCCGGCTGGACCCCACCAGTGCACAATTTCGTGCACCAAGCCTCTAGTACTATAATAAACACAATGAGGGTATTTGTTGACGTGTCTCCTCTTTGATATAAAAACAGCAGCATTGGGTATTTTATTTTACTGAGACATTATTCTAGGACATATTTAACATACACATATGATTCCAGTGGAACTAATTAAACTTTTTATTTTTTATTTTTTAAACACTGTATTTGAACTAATTTGAGTCTTACAGAAAAGTTGCAGAAATAGGATAAAGTTCCCATAAATCACTCACCTAGTTTCCTCCAACTTCCACATCTTTTGTAACCATTGTACAATGTTCAGAACCAGCAAATTAACAGTGTATAATATTTTATGGGAACTTTGCTGGTTCTGAACATTGTACAATGGTTACTTTACTCTTGCTTGAATTTAACCAGTTTTCCAACCAATGCCCCTTTTCCGTTCCAGGATCCACTCCGGGATCCCACGTTACTAGTACATTAGTTCTCATGCCTCCTTCATCTCCTCCCATCTGGGACAGTTCCTTGGCCTTTTTTTGCTTTTCAGGTCCTTGACACTTTTGAAGAATTCTCGTCACCTTTTCCCTAGAATGTCCCCCAATTTGGGTTTGACGTTTCCTCGTGATTAGAGTGAGGTTATTTCTTTTAAACAAGAATACCATCCATATTATGTTGTCTTTCTCAGTGCAGCATACCAAAGCACTTATGATATCAATAGGTGTTTTTTACTGGTGATATTAACCTTGATCACTTGGTTAATTAAGGTGCTGTCTGGAGGGTTTCTCACTGTAGAGTTCATATTTTCACCTTGTGAGAAAATACTTTGAGATCATGCAAACATCTTGTTTCTCCTCAAACTTATACCCACTAATTTTAGTATCCACCAGTGAATGTTGACTGCAATAACTATTGTGACTAATGGTGATTTTTTTTTTTAATTTCCCTCTTTCCTTCTCCATATTAATTGGAATTCTATTGCAAGGAAAAGCTGTTAACTTCTCCCCCACTTATTTATTTATTTGATTGTTTAAATGTGTCAATTAGGACTCATAAGCATTTACTTCCTTCTTTGAGTTATAATCCAATACAATTGTATCTGCTGCTCAGATTGTTCCAGCTTTAGCTATTAAAAGCTCTCTTAGTTTGGTTCCTCCTGCCTCCACTTCTCTGAGGGGTACCTTGACTGCAAAATTCTCACTCTTGCTCCAACAAGGACTCTATTCCTACTCTGGCTAACTATCCATATAATTCCAATTCCTCCGTTTTAGATTAAAATATATCGGTTGTAAAAGGTCCACTAAGCTATCTACTAAATGCTCTATCTTGTTATTTTAAAAATTGGCTCATAGCACAAAGTAGAAAAGCACATGCAGTTCAGGAGCAAATAATATAGGGAAATGAGGTGTTTGAGATGAATGATCAGATTTAATGGAAAAGAATTACCTTCATACCCCATGCATCAATTCTGAGTTTTCAAAAGTTAAAATATAACTTGATACAATATGATTTTAAAATAATCTTATTTTGAGCACCTTTTATTCATTCATTCATACAATGCCATTTACTCATTTATACAATATCACTCATTCATACATTTCAGGAACTGTTCTAGGCATTCAGGTGAACAAGAAAACAAGGTCTCTTTCTTCATGGAGCCTTTAGTCTCAGACAGGTTAATACATTGATGTATAAATACCAGAATTGAGGAAACCAAGCTGATTTAGAAGCACAGAACAAGGCAACTGATCTCATTTAAGGGTTAGGCAGGGCTTCCTATGAAAAGGGTCCCTTAAACTGAGACTTACAAAAAGTGCTAGTGTGTGTGTGTGGGGGGGGGGAGGGGGGTACCAATATATGTCACATCACATCACATTCACTCTACTTGAGGAGAAACTGTGCATTGAAAAGAAATGATATATTCAAGTAAATGTCTTACTATGAATAAATACTTCAAAGGCTTTTAGGAAAACACATAAATTCAATTAATAGTCATAGAAAGGCTGCCATCTAGCCACATGATGCAAAATATTTATTACTCAGTATAAATTTATTATCTTTTCATTTAAAATATTAGCAAGAAAATAAAGCTAAATTTTGCTTTAATCATATTCTATCCATAAATTACTAGGTAGTTAATATTCCTTTTTCACACATACATTTCTTTCCTATGAAACTACAGATCAGCAAACAAAACCCGACAAGTAGCAAAATACCATAAAAGGGATGATATTTCTGAGGGTGGTACCAAGTAGGTAGGAGTAAAGGCCTTTCTAACTGTAGACCTCAAGGTCATTAGCAGCCTCAAAGAATCACTGTGGTCTGCGGCTCTTTGCAATAAATACAGTGTCAAACCACAAATAATTATCAAAGCACACATGCTACCGCTGTGGTTTGCTAAGGTAAAGTTGGTGTCCTATGTGCTATTTCCCACTTCCTGAATCAGTACAGTCCTTTGAAGGCTCTGTTTGCTTTAATGAACATGAGCAAAGGGAATATCTTAATTGATTCATTTCTCCTAGTTGTTCCTGGATAAGTTCCATTGTTGTCAGTCTTTGGCTCTCCTACATGGGTGGACTATCCAGTGTTGCTCTGCTTTTATGTTGACCAATGTTTTTGTTGTATATTTTTTACATCTTTGTGGCAAGAAAGTACCTCAAGGGCTGATCTTCAGCAAGGCCTATGTGGAAGCCCTGTTCATTTTATCACCTTTAGTAATACAACTTTATCAAGGTATAATTCAACCCTGAAGAGGTCTGATTCTACTCCCAGTCTCCTTCAAAACATCAAAGCATCTACTTGTCACTAGGGAAAAAAGTTAGCCTATTAAAAACTATTTCACCTTTCTGACTGTTTTTGATGGCTACTGTATACTTCCATCTTCATCTTGTTCATTGGACGTCTGAGATCACATGACCAACCTCATTTGCCTCAAAATCGCAATTAACAATGAACAGAAGGCAATACTGTTACTTATTTTCAAGTCACCACTAGGTAATTTCTTCCAAGTCTCTATGAAATAATTATTAATAAACGTCTTACTTTTCCTATTAATTTTTTCTCACATTTTTATCTTGTTGGTTTTTATCTTTGAAAATTTCAAGTGATGAAGGTGTTATGGAAGAATTAACATTACTTCTGTGAGGATACAAAGTTGTGAAAATGATTTGAAAAATAAACTGGATGATGTATATCGATAATTAATAAACACCTACTGATTGAACTTGGAGTTCCCAACTGCTATTCTTTCCAGTACTTTAATAGCCCCAATTGGTCTTTGACTCTGTTCATTCTTTTATGTTTTTCCTTCTGAAGCAAGTTATCAAGTCGTAGATACTCCAATCCACATTCCAATTTTCTTTTCCACAGTTACTATGATATGCATTACTACCAATAAAGACACTTTGGAAATAGCAAAATGTGGAGAAAATCAAGTCCCTGCCCTCAAAAAGCTAATTTTCAAAAGGCAAGGGAAGGGAAGACATTCATATAAGAGGTGACTAAGGTAATAGGACTGGTTTTGTAACAAACAGTACATCTGACATATACAAATTAATGATGCCATCTTCAAAATAGGTATTTTAGGAGGCTATGCAAAAAAATCGCACAACAATGAATTTCTTAAACTCCTTTTTTCAGAGTTACAGGTAGAACCTGGTATACCTTGGCCAGAATAATCCGTTAAGTGGCAAATCTTCATCTTTGATATATAAATTTAATTTCAAAAGCATTCAGAGGCACTTCCAACAAACTTGGGTAATTAAACAGGGAAATACTATGTTGGGCAAAAACGAGGTGTGACTATAAAATAATGAAATTGAATTTTTTACATGTTTGTTAGCTACCTCTGAAGATAATTGCAGCTGAAGGGAAGCATGCCTCAAATGCCATGAGCTGAGCAGTACCATGTGGGTAATCATGAACATTCCCAAGGGTACTCTTTGATGGGTAAACTCCAATACATTTATTTTGAAAAGTAGTCTCTCTTAAAGTCCTACATGCCATCAAGCACCATCCGCAATCTATATATATAAAAAGCCAGTGTCCGGAACAACCAGAATGACCAATGACCAGTCGCTATGATGCCCACTGTGGCCAGCAAACTTGCCTGATCAGGGGGTGGGGCCAGCTGGCTAACCTCCTGTGGCCCCTCCCACTGGCTGGACCACCCCTGATAACCCCCTAACCCCAGTAGGGGGCATGGCTTGCCGGCCAACATCCTGCAGCCCCTACCCCCAGCTGCCCCACCCCTGATCCACCCCCCACCCCACTAGGGGGTGGGGCCGGCCAGCCAACCTCCTGCAGCCCCTCCCCCCCCATCGGCCCCACCTCCGATGGGACCCCACCATCCTGATCAGCCCACAGCCCTTCCCCTTGGCCAGCTCCACCCCCGATCAATCGGGGGTGGGGCTGGCTGGCCAACCTCCCACGGCCCCTCCCCCAGCCCCATTCGGGGGTGGGGCCAGCCGGCCCACAGCCTCTCCCCATGGCCGGCCCCATCCCCAATCAGCCCCTCCATCCCAATCAGGGGTGGGGCCCGCCAGCCAATCATCCATGGCCCCTCCTCCCAGCTGGCCCGGCCTGATCCACCAATGGGGCCAGGCCGGCAGGACCCCACCTGTGCATGAATTCATGCACTGGGCCTCTAGTATTCAATAGCAAGCCATAACAAAAGGAAAATAAACACTAAGAGGGGACACTTAGCTAAATGATGGGACTTAAAAGATATCACTAACAATCATTATTTGGAAGTTCATTAAGTGGACATCTCCTTTTGGACCCCGCACAGCTTTGTTATAACAGAGGCCATCATAAGTACCCATAATTCAAGGGGATACCCTCAAGTATCCCTCTATTGCTCAAGCCCATACGCTGGTCAAAGGACTCAAAGGGAACCCAGAGGTCCTGACCCTCTGTGTGGTCTTCTGAGTTCACCTTTTCAAAGACCAGACTGTTACCCAGATGACTGTTGTCAGAAATGCCTACTTTCTTTAGTGGAGACTGTGTATACCCTACATAGCACCACAGTATCATCACATTTTAGTTGCTAAAATAGTACAAGCCCGTATTCATTAAATGGATGCACACCTGGAGGAATAAGGGGTCTTTCGTCCAAAAGACAGTATAGGAGGAGAGCACCAAAATGGTAAAGGCACACAACAGCAGGGCAAGTTAGGATATTGCCGGTAATTTGGTGTGGTTGTACACATGGTGCATTTGGCAGAATTTGACAAGCCCGTGAAGAATCTTGTGTTTCAAACCAGAGTTGTAATGGTACAGCATTCTCAAAATAAAACTATGTGTGTCAATCCAACAGCTTTATGATTTGGGATGTGAAATCAATGGATTATCAGAGAGAATCAAAGTTATACTTTCTGGCCCTGAACCTATGTTGGGGGACTGGGGGCAGGATGTTGTTAGCCATCCATTGGCCCTTGACTCCTGATATCAATGTGGGTGTAACATATTTTCACTCCATTGTTCATTAAATTATCTCATCAGTACAGGCAGGTTGGAAAAATGACTTACCTCCATCGGAATGTTTATTCATTCCTTCTCTCTGTTTTCCAAACTTGAAACAAACACTGTGCCTAAACACTGCAAAGATTGAAAAACCACAAGAAGATACTGGTTGCGAATTTTTTTTTCTCTGAAATGTTCTATTTTGCCCCTTTGAAAAAGTGCTGATTCTATTTTTTATCACTGCTTTGCATCATCAAAACAGGTAAAACCTTGATAAATCCTCACCTGTTAATTCGGCTTTCACAGCATAGCAGTTCTGCTCCATTAGGAGGTCCTGTTGTTTCTACTTTGTAAATCGAGCTCCGAGCTGCCCACCCATCCCCATATCCACAGCCAGCATCTGGGGCGAGCTCAGCCCTCCTCACTAGGGCAGCTGGAGTTATGCTGTTACTGGCCTCTCCAGTTCTAGTCTTGCCCCGATCCAGTCTTTTCTCCCTTCAGCAGTGAAGTAATCCATTTGAACTAAAAACAGGCCCATGGCTTCTGCTGATGATAAGGCTTCAGTACTCCCCCACTAAATTTCAATACCCGCCACACCAAATTACCGGCAATATCCTAACTTGCCCTGCTGTTGTGTGCCTTTACCATTTTGGTGTTCTCCTCCTATGCCATCTTTTGGACTGAAGACCCCTTGTTCCTCCAGGTGTGCATCCATTTAATGAACACTGGCTTGTACTATTTCAGCAATAAATTTCAGGTATAATCTAGCCTCCTTCCCGGGGCTCACAAAGAAGGGGATCTAGCCCATCTGTACTTCCTCCATTTCATCTTGGCCACTCTCCTCCTTTTTCATGGTGGGGCTGCCCCTGGATGATATTTCGATTGATTGACTAGGGGATGATTCAAAACTGATAGCTTTTCTGCCTGTGCAATCAGAAAGATAATGTCAATCCACATAAAGAATGTGTAGGACTAAAAAGCTGGGATATTCTTTCCCCAGAAATAGTGTATAAAACAGTCATATCTATTAGAAAATGTTTCTCTGAAAGCTATTTACTAGTCTCAGTGTATTTGCAATGATCTTAACTAAGAATTTGTCTTTTTTTTTTTTTTAATCCAAAAAATTGTTGCTGTGATCTTTACTTGCTACTGAAAGGCTAATAAGTATCCAGTCTTCTCACTGGGTTTTTTATTTTCTTTATAAATAAAAAGTTGACCTATTTAAAAGGACACCTTTTCAGATTGTTAAAGCAGGGGTCATTTATAACATGATTGGGAATGGAGGGGCCATATTTATTTTTCCAGTTTAATTTCCTCCTTTTTTTAATTTAATTTTTTTTATTTTAGTGACTAAACTATCTTAGTTTCTCTTATTTTTAGAATCTTTGTTTTATTAGCTATCTATTGCTGTGCAACAAGGTACCTCAAAACTTAGCAGCTTAATACAACAAGCATTATCTCAGAGAGTTTCCGAGGAGGAGTCTGGTGATGGCTTGGTTGGGTGGTTCTGGCTCAGGGTCTCTCATGAGAGTATAGTCAAGTGATAGGTTGGGGCTACAGTCATCTGAAGGACCCACTTCTAAGCTCACCAACACGCCTCTTGGAAAGAGGCCTCAATCCAAGACAGGAAAGCAAGATAGAAGCCTCAGTGTATTTTATAACCTACTCTTGGAAATGATGTACCATCATCGCTGTCATGTGCTATTGGTCATACAGACCAACCCAGATACAGTGTGGGAGGGGACTATACATGCTGGGAATGGCAACAGGAGGGAATAACTGAAAGCCATCTTGGAGGCTGGCTATCAAAATTATGGTGATACATATGATTTACCCACAGTGTGGACTTGGCAGAGGAGATGTATACACATTTCACAATTTCTTTCCAAAAAATAGAATGGCATGATGAAATATTCTTTAACGTTTTAATATTATTTTCACTTTATTAATTCCCTTTATTTAACCTACTAGTGGCTCGGTGCACGAAATTCGTGCACGGGGGGGTTGTTCCCTCAGCCCAGCCTGCACCCTCTCCAATCAGGGACCCCTTGGGGGATGGCCGAATGCCGGTTTAGGCCCGATTCCACAGGGATCGGGCCTAAACCGGCAGTGGGACATACCTCTCGCAATCTGGGACCGCTGGCTCCTAACCACTCGCTTGCCTGCCTGATCACCCCTAACTGCCTCTGCCTGCCTGCCTGATTGCCCCAAACCCCTCTGCCTGCCTGCCTGCCTGATTGCCTCTAACCTCTCTGCCTGCCTGCCTGATCGGCCATAACTGCCCTCCCCTGGTGGCCTGATCTCGCCCCCAACTGCCCTCCCCTGCTGGCCTGGTTGCCCCCACCTGCCCTCCCCTGCCAGCCTGATCTCGCCCCCAATTGCCCTCCCCTGCTGGTCTGATCGCCTCTAACTGCCTCTGCCTGCCTGATCACCCCTAACTGTCTTCCCCTGCTGGCCTAATCTCACCCCCAACTGCCCTCCCCTGCCGACCTGATCTCACCCCTAACTGCCTCTGCCTCGGCCCCCACCACCATGGCTTTGTCTGGAAGGAAGTTGAATGTCCAGAAGATGGCCGGTTGACCCGGTCTAATCAGCATATTACCCTTTTATTACTATAGATAGATTATATAGGATAGGATTGCTTAAATGGGGGGGTGGGGACTTTTTCAGCAGGAGGAGATGCCCTTGGTAGACAAAAATACATAATCCCTATATCTGGACTGATAGCCAGCCATATGCACTATACTTCCAAACTGGTCATTAAAAAATTGAACTGCTTTCTTACACCTTACACCAAACAGCTGTTGCCCTTCAAACCCCTCCTCATCCCCCACCTTAGGTTCTGCCTTCACAGTTCATGCAGATTAGGTTCTGATTGGTCAGTTTCTATGCCAGTCAGGGTCAGAAGCTCTGCCTCCTAGGCAGCCATTGGCTCCTCGCAGTTCACCCAGATTTGGTTCTGATTGGTCGGTTTCTATGCCAGTCAAAAGCTTCACCTCCTAGGCAGCCATTGGCTCCTTGCAATTCACCCAGATTTGGTTCTGATTGGTCGGTTTCTATGCCAGTCAGCATCTCCGGGCCTGATCAGAGAGGTGGGGCTGATCAACAGCCACCCCAGGCTGCTGGCAAGCGGGCTGAACTGCTGATTTCTGGAAGAGAGAGAGTCTCGGCTGCTGGTGAGGACCCAAGAGAGAAGCAGAGTCTGATCCGCAGCCTCGAGGCTGTGAATCAGACCCTACTTCTCTCTCTCTCTTGGGGCCTCACCAGCAGCCATGGTAGCCGCTGATCAGCCCCTAACCTCCCCGAGAGGTCAGCAGTTCAGCTCGCTCGCCAGTCCCCACCCACCGGAGCCTGCTGCACACGCAGCCTGGCATTCGGTCGAGCCATTGGTCATTACAGACCCTGGGTTTTTATATATTAGGATTGTTACCACAGTTTGCCAACATTTTGATAATTGGTATAGCATTTCTAGAGGATTATTTAATAATAATAATAATAATAATAATAATCTCAGGCTGTGTCATTTTGAGATCTTCTTTACTCCTCCTACACACACCCACACAGTGATCAGTTGATAGTGCTTCTCTTTGGGTATTTAATTTTCTTCTTAAAAAATGAAACTAAGTCATTAAAAAATGATTAAGGTTAAAAGTAGAAGTCATTACAAATATAACACATGCACACACAAACACACTCAACTGTCTATATTTTGGTTACTCTGCCACATTCAAGAGATTATTTAGGTTTAGCATCAGGGTCATATAAAAAGTTTAATTTTAAAGTAAAATTTTTTTCTTTCTTTTCATTTGGCTTGTGAAATTAAAATACATTGTATAGAGTTAGTCTTAGCCAAGGATTAACACAAGCATAAAGCTAATTCCTTTCTCTGACCTGAATTCCAATTTATGTACATAGGAATTATGGGACTTGAGCCAAGACTGGACTAGCCTGCAGTAACTTAGCTAAATTTTATTTCCTAATTTTGATTTTCAGTATTGAAATTTGATTCTTTCCAAGTTCATTGGCTAGAATATGCATACTTGTGATGGGATAAGTTTTTCATAAAATTTGATTATTATTCAGTGTACTTTATGATCTCACCAATAGTTTAAATTAATATTTTGATTGTTACATGTTACCACTGAATTTCTTCACTTATTTTAACTCAGGGATCATCCTTGTTTTCTTTTATAAGAGATTATCCTTCACTTTCCTTTTGTCCTTTTCTAATTGTTTGGTAGTTTCTCAATTCTTTATCCTTTCTGTAAAGAGGATTTCTACAAATTAATCCTCCAGATACAGTTTTTCTTAGATCACAGTTATGTGAGCTTATCAGCGTTTGATTAAATAAACTGTCTTCTCTTTCTGGTTTCTTTTCTAATTCTTGCTTTATACATACTTGTTAGTAAATCTAATCAATTCTAAAACTCTGGTCTTTCAGGAGCATCAATTCTACATTTTATTTCTATATCTAATAATGGGATTATTTAGTTATCTGCTGATGCATAACCAACTACCCCCAAATAGTGGTTTAAAACAATTATTTCTCACAATTCTGACTGTTAACAGGGGCAACCGCTGGATGGTTGTTTTGCTGGTCTCATTCCAAGTCTCTCATGCAGCTTCCGTCCGTGGCAGGTGGGGCTGGAATGCCCACAGTGTTTCTCCTGGCCCCTTGAGTGAAAGGCTGGGCTCAGCCAGGACAACTGAACCTCTCCCTCATCACATGGCCTCTCCAGCAGGGTAGCCCTACTTTTACGTGGCAGCTCATGGCTTCCAAAAGGCAAAAGTGGAAGCTCTGCCCTAACTGGTTTGGCTCAGTGAATAGAGCATCGGCCTGCGGACTGAAGGGTCCTGGGTTTGATTCCGGGTCAGTGCACATGCCTGGGTTGCAGGCTCGATCCCCAGTAGGGGGCGTGCAGGAGGCAGCCAATCAATGATTCTCATTGATGTTTCTATCTCCCTCTCCTTTCCTCTCTGAAATCAATAAAAATATTTTTTATTTTAAAAAAAAATAGTGGAAGCTGCCAGTCCCAGTGTCACTTCTGCCACAATCTGTGGGTTGAAGTGAGTCAGTGTCAGCTCAGGTTCATTTTGGGAGGAAATACTCAGGGTGCCAGTACTGGAAGGCCATACTGGACACCAGCTACCAGAGGGGTTATGTTTTCCTCTTTCTTCACTAAGACCTTCATTTCTCTCTACTCCTTTTTCAGTTCCCTGTGTCCCTGGTGGTTTGCCTAAGCCTATAAATGTCACCTTCTTCTCCGTAAACATGAAGAATGTCCTCCAGTGGGGTCCACCCGAGGGCCTACGAGGAGTAGACGTGACTTACACGGTGCAGTATTTCATGTAAGTTGGTTCTTTTCCTTTTGGCTGATTTATAAACACAAGACTCAGACTCCTATTAATTGTGTGAAGATAAACCATCTTTTGTATTAAATAAGTATTTGAAAAGAAAAAAAATTAGATGTTTCATGTTAAATTTTTCTCGCTATGCTTTGTTAGGTTAAATTAGAAAACAGTTTCCTCATGGAAACAAGAGCGCTGGATGCTGAGGCAAGGGGAAGTTATTTAAATGGAGAAAAGAAGTTGGTCAAAAGATTATTCTGTGGCTCAGCAAATAAAGAAATCCATCATCTCTGAAATGTCTAAACTTACTGGAATTATGCACATTTTAAGTGAAACTGAGCACAGAATTATGTACAACTAGCTGTTCCTGTTGAAGATAGTAGTGAGTGGACATTTTTACTTTTCACCTCTCCCTCAAAACTCATTGCAAGCAAGAAAGAATGCAAATCTGACAAGACAATGTCCAACTTTGAAACAACCAAGGAAATGGTCACAACCCCCAAGCCACAGACTATGAGGTGTACGCCAAATACTGTGAAATCTGAAAGAAAACCACCCACAAGCTGGAAGTAAACCTATACCTCCTCAAACTCCAACAGTAGACAATAATTTCACAAGAATAAATGTCACAGTACTCAGAGGCTTAACCAACAGTCTAAGGATGTGGAATCTAAGGATCTCCACCCCCAGAAATTGAGGAAATGACCCCATGGAGCCCCAGGTTGGTGCCACAGGATGTCGGAGAAGGAGGGGCTAAAAGTGAAATCGGATTCAAGTGATATATCCAGTGTAGAAGCTCAGAAGCAGCCCAAGAGAAAGGGGAGTGAGCGGGACAGGAGAGAGAGAAGGCAGCCCAGGGAAGTGCCACCAGCCACATCAGCCTCCTCCTGCTGAAATCCTGAGGGTGGGCAGACTTCCTGTCAAAGGAAATGGCATGAGTCCATGATAGAGTGTGTGACAGACCCTCACTCCTGTATCCATTCACCTGATATTCTAAAAATAGCCCTAGCTGGTTTGGTTCAGTGGATAGAGTGTAGGCCTGTGGCCTGAAGGGTCCCGGGTTTGATTCCAGTCAAAGACACATGCCCGGGTTGTGCACTAGATCCCCAGTAGGGCGTGTGCAGGAAGCAGCCAATCAATGATTCTCTCTCATTGATGTTTCTCTCTCTCTCTCTCTCTCTCTCTCTCTCTCTCTCTCTCTCTCTCTCTCTCTCTCCCCTCCCTCCCTCCCTCCCTCCCTCCCTCCTTCCCTCCCTCCCTTCCTCTCTGAAATCAATAAAAATGTATTTTAAAAATAAATAAAACTAAAAATAGTTGGCCACATTCAAAGAGCAATAGTCCCAAAGAAGCCAGCACAGCAACCTATCCATAATCATTGGAAGAGAGAAAGAGGAAAAAAGAACACAAGTGAAAAATTTCTGAAAAGTTTTCTCATGGAAGTAGGAGAAAAATTCATACAAATAATTGTCCATAATTTGAGCCCATCATAAGCAACATGTTTCTAATGATAAAGCTTAAAGAAGAAGTTGCAATCTCTTCCAAAAGAAGAGATTCTAAGACCACAGGAAGAACTTTTTTTTTTTTAAAGCAAGTGGGCAGAGCTTAGGGAAAAGATGTAAAATAAAAATATTAAATATACTTTAAAAACCTATTATAGCCTGGCTGGCGTGGCTCAGTGGTTAATTAAGCGTCAACCTATGAACCAGGAGATTAAGATTCAATTCCCGGTCAGGGCATATTCCTGGGTTGCAGGCTCATTCCCCAGTGTGGGGCATACAGGAGGCAGCCAATCAATGGTTCTCTCTCATCATTGATGTTTCTATCTCTCTCTCCCTCTCCCTACCTCTCTGAAATCAACAAGAATTAAAAAAGGAAAAAACCCTATTATAGCTGTTAGGAATAGTTGACCAAGTAATAATGATAATAATCTGGCATTGCATATCATAAATACATGTTATATCCAGCAAAATGAAATAAAAATAATAGCAAGACATATCCTGGTGAACTTACTGGACTTGAAGAAAATGAAATGATTTCTGGCCATCCTAGCAAAAGCAGGACTCAAATCGGGTCAGGGGATGAAGTGATTTCTGTCTGGCAGCACTCAGCGGAAAACAGTGCTACATCTTCTGAGGGAAAAATAGGTGAGGCCCAAGACTCTTACCAAGTTCAACAGATGTCTTTTCAAGTAGGTGGGAATTCGGGATATCACTCTCCTGAGACCTTCTTGGGGGGTGAGGAACCACTAACTAAAGATAATAACCACCTGACATAGAAAAAAAGATGAACCTAGACAAAGAAATTAGTAATGACGGGATGATGGCATAAAGACTGGTAGCATGCATTGCAATGATGTAAATTTAGAACTAAGACCACATAGTGATGGGAAATATGGTTCTTGAAATTTCTCATATATATTTGAACCTAAACAATAATAGCACAAATCAAAAGGTGGGCGAAAACTATAAGTGTACTGATATTCATAGCAGAAAACCATTAAATACGATCTAAAATGAAACGACTTCATTTTAATGACTAAGCTCTCAGTATTTTTTGAAAAAACATTTTCTTAATTTAAATGATATTTTAAGAACTAATATCTCTTGTGGTAAAGAAACATTTAAACTATAGCAATTCCTTTAATTTCTTATTTTATATTAAAGTGTAAGTCAAATTAAATTTACTACTTTTATTAAAACTATGCATGTGGTATAATCTAGTTTTTATCTATATATTCAGCTATCTAACTATCCTGGTTATATGTAAGCATAATGAGATGTCCAGAATCATGTATACCAAATATTCCAGGGTAATAGGTTTCCAGCTGATTTATTTCTCTCTTGATTCTGCTTTTCTGATTAGTTGAGTTTTTTCTTTAAATGTACCGTAGTTACAAAAAAAGAATAAAGTCATTTTTGTCTTTGAAAAAAAAAATTCCGACCTCCAAAGGCAGTGGAGGACTTCAACTGCTCTTCCTGGCCTAACTGAGCTAGACCCTCATTCTCATTTCCGAGGCGTTTCCCAGGAGCTGAGCTTAGGAGAGAAGACATCACTGTGCAAAGGGAAATGTTTCAGGAGCACGCCCTTGCCTCCTCTTCCATTAGGTGGAGCAAAGAGCTTGCTCTGTCCTTTGTATGTCTCCGTGATTCAGAAAAGGATTTTTTAAAACGGGCAGATTCGTCACTGCTCTCTGACAGCAGATAAGTTGGATTATGCAACTTTTGAAAAAGAATATTTTTTAAAAAAACAACTTAGGAGGTGGTCAGGAATACAGGGTGGTATATGTCACTGACAGGGCTCCAGGCTCAGCCCGAGTCAGACAGTCCCGGGTTCATAGCCTGGCTGGGTAACCTTGGGCAGATTACATATTACACTTTTGAGTGAAGTTTGTTTCCAAGTAAAAGGTGAAATTTGAACAAAAATTTAAATTATATATGCCAAAAGCATTTAATACACAAATATATAGGGAAGCACTAAAAGCTCAAGCTTTGCATCCCAGGAAAGTGGTTCATATCCCAGATATGCGTTTTACTAGTGATATGAACTTGAGCATTTGGTTTCCTTATCTCTCTGAGCTTCAGTTTTCTCATCTGTAAAATGAGAAAACTGTTACAACCTTTTGTCCCAGACAGAAAGAGGCATCATCCTTACTTCATCTCTCATATGCCCTCAATCACCAAGTCTTGTGTCCTGATATTTCTTCCTTTGTCTTATTGGTTCCAGGCCACCATCCTTGTCTAGGCCACCTACATCTTCCCTTGTCTAGGCCACCTACATCTTCCACCTGGAGTGTCCTCCCAACTCCTCTCCAGGCTGCCCCTCCTACCCCTTTGCATTCTCCATGCCACCACCAGCACCAGAGTTATCTTTCTAAAACCCTAACATGCTGCTTTAATCTTTTCAGTAGCCTCTCCTGCAAATCTGTCTCTTTTCCAGCTCATCTCTTATCACTTTATATACCTTAGCCTCTCCCACCTAAAAATATTTCCCCCTCCCTATTTACTATGGGTGTTGTGCTTTTAATAAAGGAAAGGAAAAATCAAAGTGAACAACCTAGTTTTAGTATCATCATCGCTATAATTGAAAATGCAGATTTGGGCATGCACTTCAGTCTAGTGACTTTTCCCCAAACCCTTGATGGCAAGTAGATTTTTTAATTTTATGAGAATGTCAAGGTAATTTTTCTTCCAAGAAAAATGATGGCTAATTTTTCTTAAAACAACCAATCAACCTGACCTAAGTATGCATGGTGGACTACAAAACTTACATAGATATAATTATTAGAAGAGTTGATCACACAATATGTAAAATTTTTACTGTAGCCCAAGAATAATAATAAAATACATGCTTTCAAAATATACTGTGCACATTATAATTCACAGAAGAGAAAGGTGATTACAGAAACTCTGACTCATGTTCCTGACAGCTAATGAAAAAAATTGCCAGCAGCAAAAGCAGATTCTTTTTTATCTCAATGACAGGCCCTTCTGTTGTTCTGAAGAGAAGGTCTTAAGTTCCATTCAGTTTTACATAATGACTGTTTTTTCCTATTGTACAGCATAGAGGGCACCTCATTATTAATTCACAGTTTCCTTCTCTGCAGATATGGTCAAAAGAAATGGCTGAACAAATCCGAATGCAGAAATATCAATAGGACCCACTGTGATCTCTCCACTGAAACTTCTGACTATGAACATCAATATTATGCCAAAGTTAAGGCCACTCGGGGATCTGATTGTTCCAAATGGGCAGAAACTGGACGATTCTATCCTTTCTTAGAAAGTAAGTAATACAATTGTCTGTTAAACACGGATTAATATCACACTCACCTGACCTCCTAGTGTTACAAGGTTCAGCCTCATAGACAGCTTTGCCTGAGGAGCCAGTGCTCCGCTTGCCTCTGTTCTGCACTCTGTCCGTCAGCTGGTGGGGTGACCAGTCCAAGGTGCTGGTCCAGAGTCTTGTCTTTAGAATGAAAGCCGTGGCCAAGTGACCTCCAAGACCTCTCCCAGATCCCAAACTGACGCTAAATGTCAATACTATCAAATTTTGATCTTATCTTAGCATTTAGTGGAGACTCTGTAATTTGAGGAACAACTGACAGATTTTTTTTTTAATGTTGTGGGTTTCAAAACCATTGAATATGTCCACAAGGTTGATTACAGATTATCCTGATCACCAAAGTACGTCTTTTCTTGTTATGAACTTGGTGGTGTGATGATGCAATTTCTAGGTGTAACTCAGACTCTAGATAACATCTTGCTGGTATTTGCTTTTTCATTGTTCCATGTGCTGATCTGTAGTTGACTCAGGTACAGGACTCACTCAGAGCTGCCATGTGAAATTTACAAGTTCTCCTTCGGTCCTGAAGCTGGAGCCTTTCCCCTGATTCCCTTCTAGCTCAGAAGTCAGCAAACTATGTCCTCACCCAAATGCAGCACCACCACCCCCTTTCTGTTTTTCTATAGGCTGAGAGCTAAGAATGGGTTTTACATTGATATAAATACCGTATTTTCCGGCGTATAAGACGACTGGGTGTATAGATTTTCTTGGGTTAAAAAGTCGTCTTATACGCCGGAAAATACGGTAATAGTTGCAACAGAGATCCTATCTGGACCTTTATGGTTAAACTTTGCTAACCTCTGTTCTAGATCATTCCAATTACATCTCCAAAGATTTGTAACAGTGCTTCATTCCTCCGTGTCTGCTTTTTGCCGTGTATCAAATCATATTAATGTTATTTATCACCAATTTTTCAAGTCACAGCAGTGTTTTAAATAGTTTTCGTTGTATTTACCATCATCGAGTACTGTTTATCCATGTGACTGGGAACTCCTCAACTGACTGTTTTAACATCATGTCAGAGTACATGAAATTCTTGTTTCAAGTTTCTGCATGCCTTGGGTCCACCTTGGAGCATTCTGAGGCATCTCAAATAAGAGAGTTGGATATAGAGTTTTTGTCCCAGCACTAAAACTGATTAGACTGTAGTTTTGTCCAAGGTGATTTCTACATCTGAACATAATTCCCTCTCCTCTCCCCTTTAAGCACAAATTGGCCCACCAGAGGTTACTTTGAGTCCTGAGGAGAAATCCATTTCTGTTGTTCTGACGGCTCCAGAGAAGTGGAAGAAAAATTCAGAAGAAAGTTCCATTTCCATGCAACAAATATACTCGAATCTGAAATATAATGTGTCCATCTATAATACTAAGTCAAACAGGACGGTAAGTCTGAAATGGAACAGGGCACGTAATCTGGGTCACTTTTTGCAGTTAATGCTGAAGCAAGCAGCCCTGCTGCTTTAATTCTCTGCATGTGAAAATGGGAAGATGTGATAATTCAAAAGAGATGTCATCCAAGATACAACTGAAGCTATGTAGAAACTTAAAAAAATTCAGAATTCCTTTACAGAAACTTTCTGTTAATGGATATGATATTGCTATTGGAGTAGTTATTGATGGAGAAGCTTTTACTTGCATGACATCTGTCAGTCACTCTCTAAGAAAGAAAAAGGTGTTAGCAAAACACAGGACAGAGATGAATGAGAAATCCATCCTTACATTATTATTTCGCATTGTACCGGGATTGTTTCAGTTCCTGGGTATTGCCGAGCTACAGGGAAAGGGTATTTTGAAGCTGTTGCTGAAAAGAAAGCTTGTAAGCATAGTAAAGGATTTCATGGTATCTGGGTCTTTTATTTCCTTGTAGAGTTATTTGTCTGGGGTGGTACTAGAAATCTTTGCCGTAACTGATGTTTGCAATTCCCTAACCTAGTGGTCTCAGTGTGTGACCAACCACACGCTGGTGCTCAGCTGGCTAGAGCCGGACACTCTGTACTGCATCCACGTGGAGTCCTTCGTCCCAGGGCCTCCTCGCCTTGCTCAGCCTTCTGAGAAGCAGTGTGTCAGTACTTTGAAAGGTAAGCTTTAAAACACCTTAGCTGCTCTGAGGAAGGAAGTCTGATGAAACTTGGCAGTGTAGACAAGGTATTGATTGGCAAATCCATTTCTACCAGAAACAGGTTGAGGCAAAGGCACAAACAGCCGTCCCCAGAAATGCATTGAGCAGCCCGGGACACTGCCATTGGACTTGGCCAGCGTTAGGGAGGGTTTTCACCCCTTGGGGGACCTCAGCACCAGGCCTGGCACTTGCTGCCAGCAAGCCTATGCCTTGGGAAATAACAATTGGGAATTTTTACACACATCTTTTTTCTTTTTAAGAATTATAATCATTCTGGTCAGTAGAAGTTCTGTGGTCTTCAAGCACATCAGACAATTAATTGTATTGCTAGAAACAAAGCATTATCAGAAAAACACTTTTTAAGACAGAATCCTTTGCTCCCCCTCAGAAATACACATTACGGGCTCCATGTTTACATATCACTGGCTGGCTGGTCTGGGATCTACAAACCAGTACCTACAGCCTCACTCTTAGAGTTCCTTCTCTCTCCTTTTATTTGTCTCCTTCTCATGTTGTCTGAACGTGGCTGCCAAGGAACTGTGAGCGAAGAGTCTCCTTCCTGTTAGGAGACATGGAGTTAGGAGCTTAGCATTCGTGTAATCATTCTTCCTCCAGGGTGAGAGGACCTTGTATTCAAAACCTGAAAATTGAAAATAAATCCTAAAGTTGACCTTCATTGACTGGCTCTTCATCCATTATTCTTCTGTTTCTCTCTTCCAAATGTGCTGGCCTAAGACAAATGTCATAGCATTTTCCCCAAGCCTTGGTCCCATCCCCAGCTATGGGATAGGAATGGTGACAGACCCCTGCTCTCCTCCTCCTTCATGCCCCGACATGTCATAATGAAATGTCCCAAGGAATAAAAAGGGAATTTTGTGAGTACAAATAAAAAGTGAAAAGCTTTCTTTGTAAATCTCTATTTTTGTCATAACTTTCCCTTTAAAATAAAGGGTTCTCTACCACATGTCAAATTAAACTAAAATGCTAAGCAAGCAAAAGGCAACACAGAGCAGATTGAAGAAATTATTTTTGTATTTGGATAAAGTGCTCTGTTTACTAATAGCTTGGTCAGTGGCCAAATGGTAGGAATGCATTTCCAGTGGAAGTCATTTAAGCAGTTGGCAGAGTTAAGCAACTAGAGTATAGATTAAATTAAATACTTCCCAGTAAGCAGATGGAGCAACTTTCTAACCAGTTTAGGAAAGGTAACAAAAGAGCAAGGAGACACCATTTCAGGTCCTGAGCTTTTCCAGGATCTCCCAGCTGTTAAATCACCCCAGATACTTTCCAAGACAACGCTATGGCAACCACCTTTTAAAAAAGTCGGGCCCAGCTGTTTTTGGCTCACTGGGTAGAGCATCGGCCTATGGACTGAAGGGTTCCGGGTTCGATTCCAGTCAAGGGCACATGCCCGGGTTGCAACCTTGATCCCCAGTAGGGGGTGAGCAGGAGGTAGCTGATCAATGATTCTCTCTCATCATTAGTGTTTCTATCTCTCTCTCCTTCTCCCTTCCTCTCTGAAATCAATAAAAACATATATTTTTAAAAATCAGTATTATCTCTTTTGGGATTATTCTTTGGAAAATATTTCTGTTCCCCATGGTCCCCCAATCCCTACAAATACAGATAGAGTTTCTTGGTTTATTATAACCAACATGTGCTGATGTACACAAAGTGCCACCAGTCACTGCTGGCCTGGCTCCTTTTAATTTGCGCAAGTTCCGACCTAGGCCAGGGATTGTATCCAGAGGACCGGACTGAGTTGTAGCCTAAAGTAGGAGCAGGTGATGCTCCGTCACCTGCAACATGTGCATTGTGGTGTTGGCATCTTTCTATGTGGAAGCTGATGACAGATGTGCTCTTCAGGGATTGGTCAGGCTAGAAGAACCTGCAGTTGGGCCCCCTGGTAATCTGCTTTACTCAAGTTTACCATTTAAAGGCTAATCTCATCTGAAAAATGCCTTCACAGAAATATCTAGAATAATGTTTTACCAATATCTAGGTTCCAATTTGGTTTAGCCAAATTGACTCGTAAAATTAACCATCCCAACTTCCAATTACCCCACAGGAACTTAACAAATATAAGTTAAGCTCTTATATCTGTTATATAATAAACGCAATAATCCCCGTTCATCAACTGTATACTCTGATCAATGGTGGGCCAGGACTACTTTTCTTAAAACTATTCACCAGGTCTTTTCATTCCCTATGGACTTTTACTCATCATGTACCCATAGCACATCAAAACCTGGAAAGGAGTTACTGCCGTTCTCAGCACACACCAGCTCAGCCACCTTCCTACAAACATCCCCAAGCTCCAGGAAAGTCTGAGCAACCAGCACGAGGGTAGTTCTGTTGGTCACATAGAAGGTGATGCCATATATCCCTGTCCTCTACTGAATATATGAAAAAGACTGAGTCAAATGAGTGGCATAGAAAAGTGGAGCTGCTTAGTGGGATCATTACAGGAGAGTTTTGTTGTTCGGTTTGGAGTGCTGTGAGTTGCCTGAATTTCAGATACATTTACCTTCAAGTATAAAAACCAACATGAATCTCATAGCCAGATATAAAATGTTGGAATACATGCTGACTTGGGTTGCTAACACATCCTTGCTATAAAGGTTTGAGACAGTCCAAATAATTCCTTAAGACCATCTATTGTCAGAGACAGTAAGAATTCTGAGACCCCTTATTACATTGTTATAAATGAGAAAACTGAATTCCTACATGTAAGTGATATGCCCAAAGCTTTTTGACATTGCCAATGTTTTCCCACCACACCAAGTTACAATGATCTACTCCCCCCACCCCCCTCTTTTTTTTTTTAACAGATCAAACATCAGCATTGAAAATTAAAATCATCTTCTGGTATGTTTTGCCCATATCTATTACCGTGTTTCTCCTTTCTGTGATGGGCTTCTCTGCGTACAGATATATCCACGTTGGCAAAGAGAAACACCCGGCAAATCTGGTGAGTGCTTAGTGTGGCAGGACTCATTCTAACAACACATCTCCCGGTCGCTGGAAAGGAGGCTCTGTAACTGATACCATTCCTTTTAGGAGCAGATTGAGTTTAAAGGTAAAAAGCTAACAAATTAAAAAAACACTTTCTCTACTAGATTAACTCACTAACATAACCAAAGAGAAAGATGCCTTAGCATTAACAAACATTTTAGGTTTAATGACCAGATTAGACTAGGTCTTGAGGTATGAGATAAATGAAGTCATGATCCATGCCCTTCCAGAGGTTCAAGTCTAGTTGGGGACAAGAATTTCAAAATGATATGACTATGATGAAAGCAGGCACTGGGGGTGCTAGGGTACAGGGGGAGCACTGAAACCCTGCATGGGGATCAGGAGAAGTTCATGCCTGGGCTTGGTTATGAAAGGTGAGTAAGAGTTAGGGACCTCGTACTGGCAGAAGAAACAACAGGGGAAAGGTGGATAGTTGTTGGGGAAACCGCATAGTATTGTTAAATCATAGGTTCCTGATGAGGATCTGTGAAAGATGCAGCTAGAGAGTGGGTGGTAAGGCCAGGTAATGAGAGAACTGGGCTGTTGTTCCAAGAAGGTTGGGCTTTATTCTATTGGCAAAGAAATCTCTGTAGGGTTTTACCTCGGTAATGTCATGGTTGATAATGTGTTTTAGATCCAACTGGATAGTGGGTCTAAGACAACATTAGGGGGAGTGTGACTAGGAGAAACAAGTAAGGTAACTAGGAGACCTGAAGTTTTCCAAAGGAGAGAAGATGAGAGTCTAAGAGAAGAGAGTGGGATGGAGGGCTGGAGACCAGGACGTGGGATGGAAGCACGTTTAGGAAGAAAATGGCCAGGATCTCGTCACTTATAGTAAGGAGAAGCAAGGAAGTAAAAGGAATAAACCTTATCCTCTGGACCATGCACTGAAGGGTTTTGAAATGCTGAGCATATTTTAACAATAAAAATTATTTCTTTGGGAATTATTAAAAATATGTTCACAATATACACAATACATATATGTATTCCTGCTAGTTCAGTTTAAAAATAGTTCTATGAATCTGCCTGCACTTAGGGTTCAGAATTAGCTTTTTAAAGACATAGAGAGACCTTTCCTGGAAGGAAAACTTCACAAAATTGACCACATGTTACTTTTTACAAAAAAAAAATTGTAAAAGAATAAAATTAAAGAATCTATTTTATAATGTTAAATGAAATCACATCATAGATTAGACAATGAGGATTGTAACATAAACTCATCATTGGCAATCTAAACAGGCACCTCACACATAACCCCAGCAACATTTTAACCTGAAACATGTTTTCCTGGCATTACTTAGAGTTTTTCTGTCTACCATAAACTGGCAAATGGATTTCCCTTTTTGACTTTATTATAGCATGATTCCTTTGGAGTTTGGGGGAAGTAAGTAGAACCATCCCTGCTCATGTTCTTATCTGCCTTTCTACATCCAGTTTTCATGCCCACCCACATTTTATGTCCAGACTGTATCCAAAAAAGGGCTGGGAGCCCAGGTAACCACAGCTTATTAACAAATACATAGTGAACTATAATTAACAAAGCAATTTCAAAACCTCCATCTCATTTAGTTCTCACCACCCCTTATGTGGCACAAATTCTGATTTTTCAGAATTAAAAATCAAGGCTTAATAAATTAAATAACATCCTAAATTTCCTCAGCCAGTTAGAGGAGCCAGTCACACCCTTATCTTTGACCTGGACAGATACCTACCCAATGAACCACTTTTCACTTTCATATGCATTTGGTATGTCTTGGGTCTCTTCCATATGCATTTTGTGTGAATGAGGTTTTCTCTGTATTCCAAGCATAACTTTCACTTCCAAGAGTTGGTAAGAATAGATCTTTAAAACCATCTGATGACAGTATAAGTTCTACTTAACAGCTGTTTTTAATATCTGTCGAGAGTGAAAAGGTGAAAACCATTCTCTTCTCTCTTTATAGATTTTGATATACAGAAATGAACTTGACAAAAGATTCTTTGTACCTGCTGAACAAATTGTGATTAACTTTATCACCCTCAATATTTTGGAGGATTCTAAATTTCCTCAGAAGGATATAAGTGTCGTGGAAAAAAGCAATGATGTATGGGATCTGCATGAGCCCAGCAAGGACCAGGAGCCCCATCAGGAGGGAATGGAGGTGATGCACTTAGGGTATGCTTCCCATTCGATGGACATTTTCTATGACACTGAGAAAAGCTCCGAAGAGACTTCCCTGACCCAACAAGAGTCACTCGGCAGAGCAATACCCACAGATAAAATCATCATTGAGTATGAATATGATGTGAGACCTACTGACCTTTCTGTGGGGCCTGGAGATCAAGAGCTCAGTTTGCAGGAGGAGATGTTCCTACAAGGAAGAGTATTTGAGCCACAGGCAGCTTTGGCTGACTGGGGCCCACAAACCCTAATGTACTCAGATACCCCTCAACTCAGAGACTTGGACCACCTGCCAGAGGAGCATGTGGACACAAAAGAGGAGCCAGAAGAAGAGCCATCGACCACACTGGTCGATTGGGACCCTCGGACTGGCAGGCTGCGTATACCTTCATTATTTAGCTTTGAACATGATTCAGAAGGATGTGAACATCCTGAGTACAAGGAGCTCACAGAGGAGGGCCTATTGTCTAGACTTTATGAGGAGCAGGCTCCCGACAAGCCACTTGAAGAAGATGAAACCTATCTGACGCAATTTTTGGAGGAATGGGGATTATATGTACAAATGGAAGACTAACACCCACACCTCCCTCTCTGCCTGACCCCTACTGTTGCAAGGCACATGAGTACAAACATCCGAGTGTCCAAACAATAAAGTATCTGGGATAAAAGAAGTTTACCTATATTTTTCTGTGTCAGTGAGAACTACTTATTTCCTCTTTCCTCGTAGCACTTGTTCCATTCTGTCTCACATAATGGTTGGTTCATGCCTGTGGGCCTCTTACAGTGATGGTCGGCACCTGGAGTACAGTGGCTGACCATTGCTTTGTACCAGTAATATTTGCCAAATGTTTGCCAAATTAGATGCAGAATGTATTCAGGGGTGTGTACTATGGCCCTTTGTTATTTTCAAATAAGCACATTTATACAATTATTTTTGGACACTTAAATATATAGCACTGTAAAAACGTTTCATGATATAAATACTACTTTTTTAGAATTTGGTTTATTGTTAGAAGAAATATATTTAAAATATACAAATATCACTAAGTGGGTGGTAAGTTGGTCACACTTAAGGACCCCAATCCATCATTAAATCATAATAATACATGTTCAAAATAAACAAGTAGGCACAGATCTGCTTGATATCACAAGCTTTGGGCTATTTTAAGTAGTCATATTAATACTTTATTAATATTTTTCACTTGAACATGGATGGACCTTGAGAATATTATGCTAAGTGAAATAAATCAGTCAGAAAAAGCAAGAATCATGTGATTTCAAGTGTAAACATAAATTATTATTATTATGTAGTTAGGAAATGTCCTCCCAATAACTTAGTAGGGGGTTTTAGGAGGGGGCTAGCTTGAAAGAAAATGCTGCATTTTATAATAGAACTAGAGGCCTGATGCACAAAAATTCGTGCAAGAGTAGGCCTTCCTTCCCCCAGATGCTGGCACCAGCTTCCCTCCAGCACCCAGGACCTGGGCTTCCCGCCTCCGGCCACCCACAGGTACCCGGGACTCAGGCCGGCTTCCCTTCGGCCCTGGCTTCGTCAGGAAGGACGTCTGGTCTAATTAGCATATTATCCTTTTATTATAGACTAGAGGCCTGGTGCATAAAATTCATGCACGAGGGGTGGAGAGATCCCTCAGCCCGGCCTGCACCCTCTTGCAATCCGGGACCCCTTGGGGGTTGTCCAGCTGCCAATGATTGGGTCTAAACCAGCAGTCAGATATCCCTCTCAGAATCCGGTACTGCTGGCTCCTAACCGCTCGCCTCCCTGCCTGCCTGCCTCATCGCCTCTAACCACTCTGCCTGCCTGCCTGATCACCCCTAACCGCTTGTCTACCTGCCTGATCGCTCCTAACCACTCGCCTGCCTGCCTGATCACCCCTAACCACTCTGCCTGCCTGATCACCCCTAACTGCTTGCCTGCCTGCCTGATTGCCCCTAACCGCCTCTGTCTCAGCCCCTGCCACTGTGGCTTCATCTGGAATAACGTCTGGAAGGTCGTGTGGCTGCCTGGTCTAATTAGCATATTATGCTTTTATTTAATAGATACTACATTCATTCCTAGAAATGTTTTTATTAAATTTATTGGGGTGATATTGGTTAATATAATATAGGTTTCAAGTGTACATTTCTATGATACACAATCTGTATACTGCATTGTGTTCCCATTACCCAAAGTCAAATCTTCTATCACCATATATTTGGGCCTCTTTACCCTTTACTCCCCTCTTCCTCCTTCTCTCTGGTAACCATCACACTGTTGTCTATGTCTATGAGTTTCAGTTTTATATCCCACATATGATTAAAATCATATGATTCTTAGCTTTTTCTGACTGACTTATTTCACTTATCATAATATTATCAAGGTCTATTCATGTTGTCACAAATGGCAGGATTTCATCCTTTCTTATGGCTGAGTAGTATTCCATTGTATATATGTACCACATCTTCTTTACCCAATCCTCTATCGAAAGGCACTTTGCTGAAAGTTTTTTGATGACTGCTTCAATTTCCTCCATAGTTATCGGCCTATTCAGATTTTTTTATTCTTACTGATTGAGTTCTGGAAGGTCATATTTTTCTAGGAATATGTTTATTTCTTCTAGGTTGACATATTTGTTGGAACAGAGTTGCTCATAGTATTTTTTTTACAATTCTTTGTATTTCTGTGCGGTCTGTTGTTATTTCACCTCTTTCATTTCTGATTTTGTTTATTTGGGTCCCCTCTCTTTGCTTCTTGGAGAGCCTGGCTAGAGGTTCATCAATCTTGTTTATCCTTTCAAAGAACCAGATCTTGGTTTTATTGATCTTTTGTATTATTTTTTGTTGGTGGTGGTATTGTTGTTTTGTCTCTATGTCATTTATTTCCACTCTGATCTTTATTATTTCCTTCCTTCTTCTCACTCTGGGCTTTTCTTGTTGCTTTCTTTCTAATTCTTTAAGTTGTAGAGTTAGATAATTTATTACCAGTTTTTCTTGTTTTTTTGAGGTAGGCCTGTAATGCTATGAACTTCCCTCTCAGGACTGCTTTCACTGTGTCCCATAGATTTTGATTGTTGTGTTTTCATTGTCATTTGTTTCCAGGATGTTTTTTATTTCTTCTTTGATCTATTTGGTAACCTAATCATTGTTTGATAACATCCTATTTAGCCTCCAAGTGTTTGAATTTTTGTGATTGTTTTTATTGTAGTTTATTTCTAATATTATGCCATTGTGATCTGAGAAGATGCTTGATATGATTTCAATCTTCTTGAACTTGGAAAGACTTTGCCTGTGTCCCAGCATGTGGTCTATCTTTGAAAATGTCCCATGTGCACTTGAGAAGAATGTATATTCTGTAGCTTTGGGGTGGAATGTTCTGAAGATGTCAATTAAGTCCATCTGATCTAGTGAGTCCTTTAGGATTGTTGTTTCTTTGCTGATTTTTTTTGTCTAGAGGATTTATCCAGTGATGTCAATGGGATATTATTAAAGTCCCCTACTATAATTGTATTGCTGTCAATCTTCCCCTTGATATCTTCCAGAAGTTTTTTTTTTATGTATTTGGGTATTCCTGCATTGGGTACATCTATGTTTATCAGAGTTATATCCTCTTGTTGTATCGATCACTTTAGTATTATGAAGTGGCCTTCCTTGTCTCTTGTTATGGCCTTAACTTTTAGGTCTATTTTGTCAGATATAAGTATTGCTACTCCAGCTTTATTTTCATTTCCATTTGCCTGAAAAGTATTTTTTCATCCCTTCACTTTCAGTCTGTGCGAGTCCCTTGTTCTGAGGTAGGTCTCTTGTAGACTCATATATATGTGTCACATTTTCTTATCCATTCAGCCACTCTATGTCTTTTGATTGGAGCATTTAGTCCATTTATGTTTAAGGTTATTATTGATAGGTACTTGTTTTTAGCCCTTTTTCTTCTTTGTGCATGTGTTCCTTCTTCCCTTTCTATTTCTTCTTTTTACAAAAGTTCCTTTAGCATTCCTTGCATTGCTGGCTTGGTAGAGATAAACTCCCTTTGCCTTTTTTGTCAGCAAAGCCCCTTCAATTTTGATGGATAGCCTTGCTGGATAGAGTATTCTTGGATTGAGTCCCTTGCTTTGCATCACTTTGTACACTTCATTCCATTCCCTTCTGGCCTGGTGTGTTTCTGTTGAGAAATCATTTGATAATCTAATAGGATATCCTTGTAGGTAACCCTGTGTTTTGCTCTTGCAGCCTTTAAGATTCTCTCTTTGTTGTTAACGTTTGCCATTGTAATTACGCCGTGTCTTGGTGTGGGTCTTTTGGGGTTCTCTGTAGTTGTGTGACTTTTTCTTTCTATATCAGGGAAGTTTTCTGTCATTATTTCTTCAAATAGGTTCTCTAATCCTTGCTGCTCTTCTTGTCCTTCTGGCACCCCTATTATACATATGTTACTTCATTTCATGTTGTCCCAAAGCTCTTTTAGGCTCTCCTCCTGCTAATTTTTTTCTCCAATTGCTGTTCAGATTGGGCTTGTTTCTCTGCCCTATCTTCTAACTCACTAATTCAGTCATCTCCTTCTCCTAGTCTACTGTTGAAAACTTACATCATGTTTTTTATTGTAGCTATATCACTTTTGATTTCCTCTTGATTCTTACATAGGTTGTTGATTTTCTTGCCCATCCAGTTTATGAACTGTATGACCATTACAATGAATTTTTTTTTGATATATTATATGCATCAGTTTCATTTAGTTTCCTTTTTTTGGGGGAGGGGGGGCAATTCCTCCTTTTCTTTCCTTTGGGGGTTGCTTCTTTGTCTTCCCACTTTTGCTATCACTGAAGGGTCCAGGCACCGAGTTGCACAGGGCCTGAGTCACAGCAGTGGGCTAGGCAGGAGCATCGTGCATGCCAAGAGTCACAGGCGAGCTGGGGGGCTGGGGTACATGGCCGCTATAGGTCGGCAGGAGCCCCGCATGCACCAAGAATCACAAGAGAGCCCGGGATGTGTGGGACCTGTGCTGCTGTGGCAGGTCGGTGGGAGGGGAATGTGCTCCAGGACTCTGGAGCCTGTGGCCAGGATGGCTGGAGTCTTGCTGTCTGTGGGTCTGCAGCTGCAGTAGCAGGTCTTTGTCCAGAGTGGCTGTAGGACCCCGGTTTGCATCTGAGGCCAGTCTGGGTGAAGGTGAGGCTGGACTTCTAATCACAGCAGTTCTGCCCTTCAAGATGACGTGGTTTCTGTGCCAGCACCACCAGCCACCCAGAAGTGCTTACAGCAGTAGTGGGGGCTCCCTGTCTAAGAGAGTCCGGTGCACCAGCCCCCGAAAGTCCTACAGGATCTAACTGTCCCTCACTTACACACACACACCACACATATCCACACACTCCCCTTTTGCTCCCTCACTCTCTCACACTCTCTCCTTTACTGCTATCCTGCCGGCCGCCATCTTCTATCTCCCAAAAGGCACTTTGGTTGTCTCCATATTTTAGACACTGTAAATAATGCTGCAATGAACATAGGGGCACATGTATCTTTGTCAATAAATATTTTCAAGTTTTTTGGTTAGATACCTATAGGAGAGATTACTGGGTCATATAGTAACTCTATTCTTAATTTCTTTTAGGAACTGCCATACTGTTTTCCATAGTGCTGGACCAGTTTACATACCCACCGGCAGTGAATGAAAGTTTCTTTTTCTCCACAACCTCTCCAACACTTGTTATTACCTGTCTTATTAATAATAGCCATTCTAACCGGTGTGAGGTGGTATCTCATTGTAGTTTTGATTTGATTTCCCTAATAGCTAGTGAAGTTTAACATCTTTTCATATATCTGTTGGTCATTTGTATGATTTCTTGGGAGAGGTGTCTGTTCAAGTCCTCTGCCCATTTTCTAATTGGATTGTTTGTTTGGTGTTGAGTTATGATAATCAAAACAGCATGGATTGGCAGAAAAGCAGACACACAGACCACTGGAACAGAATTGAGAGGCCAGAAATAAAAGCATATTTATATGGGCAAATATTTTTGACAAAGGAGCCAAAAACACATAATGGAAAAGAAAGCCTCTTCAATTAATGGTGCTAAGAAAATTTGAAAGCCACATGTGAAAGAATGAAACCAGATTACAGTTTGTCCCCACAAAACATTTCAAAGTGGATCAAAGGCCTAAATTTAAGATCTGAAACAATAAATTACTCGGGAGAAAACATAGGTACTAGATGTATGGGCCTTGGTCTTAGAGAACATATTATGAATTTGACCCTGAAGGCAAGGGAAGTAAAGCCAAAAGTAAATGAATGGGCCTATATCAAACTAAAAGTCTCTGCACAGTAAAAGAAACTGCCAACAACACAAAAATGCAACCAAGTGAAAGATGATATTTACAAATAGCATCTCCAACAAGGGGTTAATATCCAAAATATATGTGTTTTTTAAAGACATTTACATAGTCTATAAACTAGACTGTGTTTAGCAGTTGAATATTGTGTGACTATAATATTGTTCTATTAGAATGGACAATATCTCAAAGACTACTTGAAATATGTATGAATGGAAATTCCTCATCCACATAATCTTAAAATCATAAGTAAACGAGGATAGACAAAAGAAATAAATGTAAAGTGTATTTAAAAAGTGACATAATTTACTGTGGAAACTAAAATGTAGCATAAAACAATACCTCCCTAGTTAAATTCCGGTAACTATTCCAAGGTCCTTCATCATTCGCTTAGAAAATTCAGTTCTACAATCACACTGCATTAAAATATGACAAAATCAATTAAGTTGAACCATATGAAATTGTTGCTATTTGACTGTTTTTGACCTGAAGAAACAGCAATTTCATGAGTTACCTTAATATATATTTCTTTTCATCATAAACTCATAGCCCATTGAGGCTCTTTCAGGAAAACAGATATCCATATTTCCTTAGTTATATTTTTGGCACAGGCAGACAACCCTGGTAGGAGAGATGGATTCTGGAGTCATGGTCTTTTGAGATTGTCCACAAATACAAACAGTTTCTAATCTAATGATTTAATTTGCAGCATAATTATATTAACCAGAGTGTTCTGTTCTTCTCAATCTTTGTAAAAACGATTCTGCCAGTTCTGAAGAACAGATTTGTAATACTAACTGTAAAAAATAGATCAGAGTGGGAAAGAATGAGTTACTGAGAGCAAAAAGAAAATAAGGTGATTGGTGATGTTTTGGTTTATTCATTTCATTCACAAAATATTGATTGAGTGCCTACTATGTCTTACAGTGTCTTCATCTATGAAACAGGGATGACCACTCTCTCAGGGTTGATTTGAGGATAAAAGAGTTAGAATATGGAAGGCACTTAGAACAGTGCCTGGCACATAGTGAATGTTTGCTATCGTCATTATCAACAGCTATGTAGCGTTTGCTATCGTCATTATCAACAGCCAGAGCATATGCTTAGCATCAGAAAGAGAAGCCATTTAGACATAGGACTGTTTAGATTCAAAAGCAGACTTTGCCTCACTTTGTTTTTCTTACCTGAAAATAAAATAGTAATTTGCTTCCCACTGTATGCCTTCAGATTGAAATCTATCAGTGGTTGAGTAAAGAGAATCTAATTCTGGGTTGCTTTTACATATCTTGTTTGTCTAAGCATGTCAGAAGTATTGAGCATTTTAAAAATGTTGTTGCTTCAGGACTTTGCAGTACATGTAAGCACACACACATCTCGAAATAGAATAGGTATTTCTTGTGGGGGAAGGTGACACATTCTTAGATGCAGTGTATCCTTGTGGGCGGTAGCTGCCAGGCCTTCTGTCACCTCTGTGGCCAGGGCCTCAGCAGCTCCAAGAAGTTGTCTTCTGGGACCTCACTGATTCTACCCCTAGGCCTGCGGTCCAAGTGGGGCTGGGAAGTTGAGGTTTCAGAATCTTTGACAAGTACTCTTCATCCTCTTACTGGCTTTTGTCAGCTCTAGGATGTTCATACCTTTTCACGTTAAGTTTTCCTCATGAAAACAATCTATTAGTGACTCTTTTCTTGCATTCCATAACCTCTAAACAACTGGGTGAATGAAAATCGTTGTCTCTGCACAGTGGCCAGAGGACTATCAAGTGGTCATTTATCTCCCTCCAAGGCGTTGGACTCCACTGTGCTTCGTTCCTACTCCCTCCCTCTTAGTCTTCAGGATCTGCAGTGACAGATGCTTGAAGGCAACCTTGGCTTTCACTATAATTCCTGGAAAAACATTAATGTTTATCACTGATGTTCCTCCAGATTCCTTTGCCGATGATACCTGAAAGACTTCTTTCAGGCGTTGCTAGTTTTAGTCTTTAACAAATTTTCCAGCTGATTTTCATTTCTGAATGCCTAAAGATGCTGGGTTGAGGTTTTGAAAGCATTGCTCCATCCACGGCTCCCTTCAGGGCTGGTGAGCGCTGGTGTGTCATGTTGTATTGGTGCCGGCTGAGGGGGAGGCTCCTCCGTCCTCTGCAAAGGTTGCCTGCCCAGGTATCCCCTAAAACTCTCTCTGGTACTTTGCTAAATTTGGAAGCAGATGAGGTATTTTCTCCCTTACTTCCCCAACACATTTCTTTTGATTTCTCAATCTGTCATTCTCTGGACCAGGTAGTACTTGAAGGCTTCCCACCAAGTCAGAAGATGGACATAAGGCTCATATTTATGTTTTCACTCACAGGCCACAGAGACTTCCCTTGAAAGTCAGAAGCAAGTATATTTATGGTTATATTCTGTTTACAAAACTTCTTAGTTTCCAAAGTTTTATGTCTAAAATTCCAAACAGGTAAGAACTGTTGGCAAACTGGTTCATTGGGCTTCTAGGGTGAGGGGCATGTGCTGAAAACGTTGGCCTTGCTGACAACTGTCAGTATTCAAAGAGGGAATACCAGAGGCCTGGCAGGAAATGAGGAGAGTATGCGATTCACACAGACCTCTGAAATGCAAGCACCATCTCCTGCTCACAGGTAATGTGAGTGAATAAATAATAAGATTGTGCCCTAGCAGTGGTCGGCAAACTGTGGCTCGCGAGCCACAGATGGCTCTTTGGCCCCTTGAATTTTTAGCAAAGGCCAGCTTAGGAGTACCCTAATTAAGTTAATAACAATGTACCTACCTATATAGTTTAAGTTTTAAAAATTTGGCTCTCAAAAGAAATTTCTATCGTTGTACTATTGATATTTGACTCTGTTGACTAATGAGTTTACCAACCAGTGCCCTAGCCGGTTTGGCTAAGTAGATAGAGCATCGGCCCGGGAATTGATGGGTCTCTTTCACATCGATATTTCTGTCTCTCTGTCTCTCCCCCTCCCTTCCACTCTCTCTAAAGATCAATGGAAAAATATCCTCGGATGAGGATTAACAAAAAATAAATAAAAATTATATCTGTAAGCAGGCAGGCAGTCCTACTGACAAAAATTACATAGTGTAAACAAGTCTCTTTCTTATGAAGCCACTGATAGTTGAGCTCTGCTAACTGATCCTACTGTTCATGGAAAACGGATTGGGAGTTTTGAATGCTGGGCCTTTACACTTCAGCTACCTGTTCCTTTCTGTAATAAGCTCACCTTGGTTACAAATGGTTAGTGACCATTAGCAAATAGAACATGTTTGCTTTTCCTAAGTCCCGTATTTCCTGCCAGCTTGTTGCCACCAGCTTCCAAAATGAAAAGTTGGTGAAATTGCAGATGAAAACACTTTCAGGTGGAAACACCTTTAATCTGGGCAGAATGATGATGAACATTTAACTTTACCAAACGAAACAGAAACAGAAGTATAATTTAGACATTTGCTAACATTTCTTCTTAGCAACCCACATTATCTAAATCCTAGTCTCAGAAATCTGGAGTGGATGTTCCAGATGTTCATTGTAAGCATCACATTTTAACAAAGGCTTCAACCAACCAGAAAACATCTCAAAGAGGGTCTGTAGCCAGGAGAGAGGGGAAGCGTGGAGGGAATCCAGGATTCGGTAAAGCCCTGAGAGTTGCCATATCCAAAGGAAGTGCCTATGAATGAGGACATGTGTTTGTTGCTTCGGAGAATGGGATTAGGACACTATTTGGGAGTTGCTAGAGTTCAGTTCCAAGGGAGGAAGGCTTTCTGTAACTAAGTGGTAGCTCAGTTCTTACCCATATGAGGTACTGAGTTCCCTGCCCCAGGAAGTGTTCAAACATAGGCTGGTTTCTGCTGAAGCTTTTACAGAGAGGATTCCTCCTCTGTGGGGCTGGGAGTTGGGACAGATGGTCCTAAGGTCTCTTAGTACACTGCTAAAGGTCTACCATGAAACAACAATATTTGAAATCATCTTTATTTCCCCTTTTTTCTTTTTCTTTCAGACAGTACACTAGTTAGTAACTCATGCTCTGTTGTTGTTGTTTAAATAAATTGCCACTGGCCTACCTCTGTGAATAGCTAAGGGGAGCCAAGTAGTGCTCTTTCTTGAATGTGATAAGCAGGAACTTAGAAATTCTTATGTGAATCACTTAGCACGAGATAGACAGTTCTGAGCTCGCACCCTTACAAAAACCATTTGAAGTCTAGAAATGTCATCTTTTTATTATTATTATTTCCCCTTTTCATGCTACCTTGCCTAAGCAAGTCCCTTTCATTATCCTTTTCCTTAATGAAAAGTTTTGGGTTGTCAGAAAAGGGAATACTGCAGACAAATAAGGCTCAAAGTCATCTTGTTTCCATAAATCTCTTCTGACTCAGAGCAGAACTAGACATTACTGGAACAACTGTGTATCAGAGAAGTACAAATAAATAATAGATTAAGAGCAATCTACATTGGAAAACATTGCCCATATCACTCTTCAATCTGAATAATATTGTTTGTTCTCATCCCAGTTACCCAGAAAACCCCAAGGCAGTTAACATTGGAATGGAGGTTTCTTTGCTGGAGGTATCAGAGTAAGCTGTTAAATATAACTTAGCTAGGACCTCATTTCTTACTGCACTTGAGGTCTCAGGTGTGCCTACATCCAAAAATCATATCTTTGTGCTTTTCCAATGGGTAGAAAAAGTAAAAATGGCATGCAAGGAGGTGGGAGGGAGGTGGGATATCTTCATATCCCCAGGACCTTGCACAGTGTGCAGCACGCAGCTTGAATTTGTCATGAACAAACAAATGCATTGAAAAAGATGAGCAAAGATGTAGGCATTTAAGTGCACACTATGCTTAGTTGGGAAAGGAATGTGAATAACTCTAAAAATAATTCCATATGTAAGGATTTCTAGAATGTAAACTCCATGAAGCCAGGGATTTTTATCTTTTTTTTCCCCACTGATATGTTCCCAGCACCTACAACAGTGTCTATCATATAGTAGTTGCTCAATAAATATTTGCTGAGGATATATAGGAATACATGAATCTTAAAAATTATATAAATTAGTGCCCAGAAATAAACCCAAACAAATATATTTAATGGATCTTTGATCAAGGCACAAAGGCAAATCAATGAACAAAGGATAATATATTCAACAAATGGTGTTAGAACAACTAGATACCCATATGCAAAAAAGAGATTCTAGACAAAGACCTTCCTCCTTTTACAAACATTTACTTAAAACGGATTGTAGATCTAAATTTAAACTATAAAACATCCAGAAGAAAACATAGAATAGGTGACCTTGGGTTTGGCAATGATTTTTTAGTTACACCACCAAAAGCACAATGCAGAAAGGGGTTCATGGCCAAGGATGGGTTAAATGCCAAATCTCTGAGATGTACGGGTACTTGCACTTGGAAGAGAAGGCCAGAAAGAAGGTGGCTGGGGCAGAGTCAACCAGGAGGAGCCTGGGAATAGAGGAGGGCAGAGGGCAGGTAAAGACCAGGAGCCTTGTGGCAGTAATAAGGCCTTTGAGTTACACTTTAATGACAATGGGAAGCCATTAGTTTTATGCAGGTGACTAATAAGATTTGATGCAGTCAATAAATGTCAGTTAACTCTGAATCTGAATGACATTTTGATGGTAGGTAGTGGGTGCTTTCACTTTAAAAAAGAGAACGCCGAAGGAGAAAATGAGTTGTTTGGTTTGGGGGAGGGGGTGCTTTTGTTTTTTATTTTTGCATTTGTTTTATTTTCTTGGGAGTTTGGAGTAAAGCATGAGTTTATTCTGAGGAATACTAACTTTGAGTCACCTGCACACGTGGAGATGCCAAGGTGATGGTTGGGAACATAAGTCAAAGGATTGGGGAAAAGGCTAAAACTCAAGAATTCATCACTCTCCTAAATTAGAATCGGAGGGAGAATTAGCTGAGGGAGAGTACAGACTACAAAGAAGGGAACCCAAAGACAGAGTCACGGGAAATGCAGGCATTTAGAGAAGGCAAAGGAACAATGTTGAGAGATAGGAGGGAATGGGGAAATGACAACTTTGGTCAAGCCCAAGATAACCTCTAGCAAAGGAATAGAAAACCCAAAGTAAGAAATTTCTGAAGACTTTGGGTCAAAGGAATAATATAAAGAGTTCAGTAGAAGCAATACTGTGTCTTCTGTGTTGCCAAAATCAGATCCCATTGAAGGAGCCAGTTAAGGCCATGGGCAGAGCTATGGTCAAAAAGAAATTGGGTTCCAGAAAATTTATCTTACAAAAATACTTGAGCAAATGCCCAAGAATATAACTATAAGATGTTCATCAGTGCACTTACCATAGCAAAGATTTTTAAATCACTTGAATCTCCAACAATAAAAGCTTAATTAAATTAATTTAATTGTACCTATACCAGGCAAAATTTGGCAGCCTTGAGAATAAGGAAACATGTTCACATTGTGTTAAGCAGGAACATATTAAAAAGTGATCAAATGTATCCCGTGTTTATAAATATACATGTACATATTTATAAATTTATACATATAAATTCTTAATTTTTCTTTCTGCGTTCATGTTTTCTCAGTTTCATCATGGACATATATTACTTGTGACATTTTAAAAAGAAAAGTGTGGAAATTCTATTATGAGCACATTCACTCTCGCTGTTATCAGCACCACCCTCAGGAACAGAGAAACCTCTAGGCTATCACTTCTGTAGAGACCAAAGCCTCATAGGAAAGTAGTTAGGATGGAATGGTGAGAATTAAATGAATATTATCTCTCTGATAATGTTATAAGGACAGGCACAGTGGATAAGCTCAGACAGGAACATTCAAAAATGTAGTTGAAATAAGGAAGCAAAACCAGATGAATACAGCTGAAGATGAATAGGCCCACGGGATGTCTATCAGGCTGAAATTAGGGAATGGTAGAGTCTGTGACCGTAGAATAATAATAGCTCTTCAACTCAGTCAGAGAAAAAGGAACTCATCAACCTTGTGAACCTTTACACTGTAATTTTAAATGTTTAAAAGAACCAAATTAAATTATGTAGTTGTAAAGTGGGATACATTTTCTGAATATTTTAATCCTGCTAGGTATAGAACAGATGTTCCCTTACGGAAGCCATGTTCGGTTTGTATAGCATCTGAAATACAAAAAGATAATTGTCTGAGCAAGTGTCCTTCAATAAGTCTGCCTTTTAAATGCCATTCGAGATTAGGTGGAAGGTATGCTAGAAAATCATTATTATTAAAGTTTCCAAGTTACAAGGATTTAGTAAAGACCCAATATGTCTGATCCAGGTAGTTGGTAAACATAAATATCTCTGTGTCACATCTGTATTTCCAGGGAAAGGACGGGGCAGTGCCTAAGGATTCAGTTCTGAGACCCCCAGCTGAGTTTCAGAAAAGCCCAGAACTGATCTCAGAATGCATAAACTCAGCCTGTCTTTGACAGAGAAGGCTCCAGGTTTAGTTCATACATTGCCCTCAATTCCGGAGCTACATCCGTGGTAGATGGTCTCCCTCTGCCTGCTGGATTCCCACTGGGCTCTCGGGGTCAGAATTCTGAGAAGTCAGAGACTCCACTGAGACTGGGAAAGAATCCTGAGCAGGTGCAGCCCCTGCCGCCTCCTCCCACCCCCCAACTCTGTGGATCTGTTTCAAGGGAGGTGGGTGGTTCAGTGCAGGGCAAGGAGTGGAGGGAGGCAGCACACAGTAATTATGTCTTCCTTGAACTGCTGCAGGCAAAGCCCCTGACATTTATATCCAAAAATGGCTCATTCTGATCCCACAGTCTTCCCAGAGGAAAGTCTGTCATGTCTTCATCACTTTCCATTACGGGCAAGGATCTGTTCTTCACAGGAGCTGGCATCACCACTGGCCGGCCTGGCATTCAGAAATAGAAGAGGGTTAGTCACTGCGCCTGGCACTGCCCGCCCAAACCCTGCTGCCCCCACATACCCCCTTTGCTGCCTCTCTTCAGTGCACATCTGCTCCCAGGGTCTGCTTCAGGCTGACCCCGTCTTCTCACAGTCAGGGCACCTGGGTGGGGCCAACAAGTCCAGGGAACTGTGATGAATGCCCCACCCCTTCATTGCCTCCCTCTGCCCCCAGGAGCTAGACTAGCACCCTTACCTGGCTAAATGCTTCCAGAATGTTCTCCCTACAAAGAAATGGCTGAAGTAGGATCCATTCATCTCAGAGTTAGTTCTCTGGGCAACTAGCCAGGGATACTTCCTGACAGCTTTCAGGTTTGCAGAAACTTCAGATGCTTCAGAAGGATTCAGAGGAAATTAAAGACATGGCTACCCCAACCCCAGGAGATACACCTGCACCGAGAACACCCAGTGTAATTTTAGCTCCAACACTCATACCCTTGCGGCATGATGCTCATCACACCAGAGGTTTTGTAATAACAAAGTCTGCTATTTGAACTCACACATTTGGCAACCTGAGTTAGTAAGCTATGTTCCATATGCAAGGACATTCTTAGGAGTGTTTTTGGAAGTTGGTTTTTCTTGTGAGATTTGATTCTTGTTTTTGTCCCTGCTTCAAAGCCAACTGAGATTTTACAGCTGATGTTTTCAGATGCATCAATCATGACTCATAGCAATTTGGTAAAGGATTAAAATACTTCTATTTCTCAGGTTAGCTTTAAAAATTAAACATTCAAGTGAAAAAATTATATTATTCCAGTAGAAGTCACTGATTAAATTAATGAAAATTGTTATTTTCAGAGAAGCTCCATAAGACATCTAGACGGTTTTTTCCCCTTCATCCAACTCTGACCTAATTCAGAGCTTTTCTTTTAAGTGAATCTTGATTTAATTAACCGTTTAAAGTTGCCTCTCAAAGATGAGCTTCATTTCTGAGTAAAGACCCTAAGGAAACTTCTGAGGGTCGAGAAGGCTTCCGGAGGTGCTTTGCCTCCTGAGGTTGACCCCATGAGGCCTCCTTCCCTTTAGGGAATGCCAGGCTGCCACAGGCATAGGCCCTGGATCTGAACGCAAGCCGAGCGCCTGTGAGTACACAGGGCCACTCCCAGTGCCCTGAGGTGTCGCTGCCCGCCTCCCACCACACCCCGTGGGTCCTGAGGAGATGGAAAGGCTGCAGGTCAGGATCTTTAGAAGATCTGACCCAATAAGACCATGTGGACTTTTCAATTGCCTTAAGAAAAACCCTGTTTGAAAGAGGATATATCTGGAGGATATAAAGCTATCTGCTCAAGCACAAAGGACATCCTTAGATTTCCTCAGTCTTATCTTACCCCCTGAAGGGAGATGACTGGAAAAGGTCAACATGATTTTACTTGGTTTCTGCAAGTCAAATAAACAAATTATTCTTAAAGATCCACCATATTTGGGCACTGGGGACACCAGGACAAACGATGTGTGCCCTGCCCTCAAGGAACTTCCAAGAGTTTCTCTGTACACCATTCATTTAGAATGAGGTGTTTTATTCCCCAGCAGAGAAAATCACTACTAAGCAGATTTCACCGTTTTCTGCCCTTTTGTCAGTAATTCCAAGTCTTCATTTAAAATGTCAGAGGGAAAAAGGCGATGCCCCTGGAGAGACGGGAGCCTCTAACTCTTTCTTCACACCAGCCAAAATCTGACAGATATCTGTGCCTTTTCCTTCTCCCTCACCCTTCACATCCGATCGGTCATCTTGAACTAGTCTTCCACATTTCTCATTTCCACTGCCACGGTCTTCGTTAGGGCTTCATTGCATCTCACCTGGAAGATTTTGAATGCATTCTGGCTCCACCCTCTAACATCAGTCTTATCTAGCTCTTAACCACTCTCCATACTCTACCATAACTGCCTTTTGATATGTCAACCTTTATGCTAGATCATAGGCCCTTAAGGCAGACACTGAGTTTTTAACCTCTGTATCCTGGGCACCTGGCACAGTGAAAGGCTAATAGCAGTCACGCAGCCCATGTTTATGAAATGTATGCAAGAAAGGTAGAAAGACATATGTGGGCATTGACTGTCTCCAAACTGCTGTGAGTTTGCAGTTCCTCCTCTTCAGTTTCCTCTCCAACGTCAACAATCACTTCAGATGCTTTAGCAGCATTACTGCTTCTTATTCATTTATTTTTACTACCCTAATAAACTGTTAGTTTTGATCTACTATGGGCCAGCAAACCAGACAATTAGTTTTTAGAGAGTGTATAAAGTAACGGTGACTGGCTCTGGCTGGGTCCCTCTTCTACAATTAGAGCAGCTAAGCTTCGGTGCACGGCTTTTTCGAGAGCTGTTTCAGCACCTTGGTAACTGGGTTCCACTGCTGGGTTGCAGACTGCAGAATTGTCAATAAGCCTGAACTAAATTTTTCAGTAATCGGTGGTTTTAATTTTTAATTTCATTTCAACAGGAATCTTTCAAATTTGCTTCTGGAAATGTATATATCAAGACTCTTGCTTTTACTACATTTTAAAAATGATAAATATGAATCTTTAAAATATTATTAAAATGTATCTCACTGAAAAATATTATGTTGTTATTTTTATTTATATCTTTGCTGTTTAACTCTTTCAATCACAGTGTAATATGAAATGAGGCAGTATATAAAAAATCCATGTTAGCCTGGCCAGTGTTGCTCAGTGGTTGGGCATTGATCTATAAATCAGGAGGTCATGGTTCAATTCCCAGTCAGGGCACATGTCTGGGTTGATCCCCAGTGGCGGGGGGGAGGGGGGGAGGGGGGAGTGCAGGAGACAGCCCATCAGTGATGTTTCTGTCTCTCTCTCCCCCTCCTTTCCTCTCTGAAATCAATAAAAATATATTGTTTTAAAAAAATGTTCAGGTTAAAATGACTATAGAGTATCCTCAATTATAAATGCATGGACATTGTATTATTCTGTTAAAAATCTCTACCTAATTCTATTCGTAGTGGGTTCTTTGTCAATGGAGAGCTGAGCAACACAGCTCTGAAATACTTCTCAGCATAGAGCACTGATTTCTGCTTTTCCTTTTAAAACTGTGGTTGGTTATATTTGCAAGTGAAAATGCTGAACACCCTTGAAAAAAGCAGTTGAGCTTGGAATTGAAGCCAACTTCTCCTCCATAAAAGCACAGCCTATACCACCTTCTTTGACATCACCTTCTGCCTGAGCTCCTGCAAATGTAGGCCTGGACAGCCAGGTACACGTGTGGACACCTGACATTGGATCAACAAATCCACAGGCTAGACTAAGCCAATTGGATTCTTCTTCTTGGAAATGTAGAGCCAGGGCTCTGAGACAGAATTAATGGGTTGATGTTGAGCACTTGACCTGAAGGGATGGAAGAGAACTTGTTGAGCTATATGCAACCTGGAAAATCTGATTTAGAGAGAGAGGAAGTAAAGAGAAGCCCTAGGAGAGGCCCTAGGAGAGACACAGAGTGTGACCTCAATCTATATAATTTGCAGGGTCTAGTGCAAAAGGACAATGTGAAGCCCCTTGTTCATAAGCAGGAAAAATGCCATTAAAGGTGCTAAAATATAAGGATTTTTCCTTTAAAAATATTTCATGATTTATAAAATGTATAGGCATACATTAGTCAGCTCAGGCTGCCATAACAAAATACCACAGTTCTGGAGAATGGAAGTCCAAGATCAAGGTACTGTCAGGGTTTCTGGTAAGGCCTCTCTTCCTGACTTGCAGATGGCTGCCTTCTCGCTGTATCTCATATAACATTACTCTGCAGAGATAGAAAGAGAAAGACAGAGAGAGAGAATATCTAGGGACTCTTCCTCTTCTTGTAAGGACACTAGTCCTATGGGATTAGACCATTATGACCTTATTTAACCTTAATTACCTCTTTAATGGCCCTATCTCCAAACACAGTCACACAGAAGGTTAGGACCTCAATATATGACTTTGGGGTGAGTGGACATAATTCAGTCTTTAACAAGGGGTAACAGTGGTTCATAAGTAACAACATAAACTTACAAATTGAAGGAAATAATGTTTTGGGTGTTATAATTTGAAATAATATGACAAGTAATATTTTATTATTGTTCTAGATTGGTTGATTATAATACATTTCTGGCTCACTTCTGCAAATATATTAGATCATTGAAATGTATATTTTTAACAACATTTTCAATTGGTATTGTGGAAAGCAACATGAGTTGCTCTTAGAAAATTCAAAATTACAAATAATATTTTATCAGTTTTCATTTTGAGGAAGGTCAATCTGCTGATGCCACTGTTGCTGGAGCTGTTAAGAGTATTTTATAGGCTGTGAAAACATTGGGACAAACTTCTGATTGACTATTTTGAAATATAAATATTAGCACAGTTAGAACTGATGATTCTGGAAAAACATATTTTTCTAAAAAATAATTAACGCTTTATACAAATCAATTTCATGTGTCTAAATTTAATTTTAAATATAAATTTGTACAATGGTATTTTAATATTTCCTCTTACATTTCCTGCACTTTATGGAGGTTATACAAAAAACTGACTTCATAATTTACATATAATTCAAACACCTGTTTTCACATCCTATCTCTGTATGTTCAATTACAAAAGAAAATTAATTTAAAAATTATCTTCATTAATAATTGGTTCATCTGATGCTTCATATGAAAAGAGTGTTCTTTCCCATAAAATGTGATGGTCTTTACATTTAATTTCTATTTGTAAGCTTGTGGATATTTGTTTTTCAATGATGTGACAGTTTTCAAACCAGAGATTTTTAAACTATGAAGAATTCTACTAACTCTCTAGTAGGCTTTATTACAATGTCCATGTGTACGGTTTGATTTTTTAATAATTTACTGATGAAGATTTACCACCTGAGTGCCAACAGTTCCTAGCCAAACACTAAGATTTGTGTTGATACCCCAGAGATGGACTCCAGGGACAGACTAGGAAACTAGCCTCCTGTTTGGGTCATTGTCCTCACATGGGGCCCCTCCTTTCTCACCAGGGTTATGGCTGCTGCTGCCACTGCTGCCATCACTATCATCACCACCAATCTGGCCCAGGTCCAGGCCTTGGCATGTGCAGCCAGGCTAACTGCTACATGCACGTTGCTCACTGCTCACCGTGCCACAGGGCTAAGTCAATGTGTGTGTCTATGCTGTACCTTCACATATCTCCTCCTCCCATGCATGTTCCACCAGACTTAACTTACAACACACGAGCTCCTCATCAGCCAGTTCGGCACCATCCCTCAGGAATCCACGCTGTGCTTGTATCATGTTCTCGGATGCCCATAAGACAGCCCTTTGTATTTTTACCAAAAAGTCCCCCATCTGGTAGGTACTGCTAGATGCCCAGTCATTGCCCATTTTCTCTTCTTTGCTAAAAGAAAGTTATTCTTTCCAGGGGAGCCATGTGCCAACTTCCCAAAGCTCCTTACATCTAAAGTAATTAGGTAACTCCGAGTCAGTGAAAAATAATCACAAGTGTTCTAGAGATTTCTGGGAAATGTTTGCTTTCCTGATTCACAGTCTTCTTCCTGCCAGGAATGCAGACATAGGCTGAAGATAAAAGAACTATCATGAAGCAACAAGCAAGACAGAGTGGGAACATTGTTCTTTGATAACATCAAAAAGCAGTTACACCATCCCTGACTGCCATCCTCTGAACTCTTTATATTAGAAGCATAAACTCGTTTGGTTAGATACTGAGTCTGGTTTCTCTTACATGCAGCCAAATGCAATCTTAATTGAGATACCCCTTCACTTAAGTTAGCTTGGGTAGATTTTTGTTTCTTGTTACTTGCTGTTTGTGCTCCAACCATATCCTATGAGATCATTTTGTGCACAAAGGCCTTCCTTTAAGGTGTTTTCACTCCTACCAACCAGTATCTGCAACTCACTGTCAGAAGGCTGCTACGGGCCTGTTGGTCATAAGAGTCATAAGTGCATGGGAATTTACATTGGCTGGGAGCTATCCATAACCCTTCCCCTAATTGGGTTATGGATAGCTCCCAATTAGGGTTGAGTCAGAGTTATGCCCTGTGGGACTTTAATATAACCCGCTTGCATGTCTGCACTCATCCACCCGTTTCTTCTGGGGACATTTCCTAATAAACTACTTTTACATTAATCTTACTCTTAGGATTCACTTCTGGGAAACCCAACCTAAGCTAGAATAGGTATTACCATGTGGTATAGACTGAATGTTTGTGTACCCTCAAAACTCCTTTGTAGAAACCCTAATCTTCAATTTGATGGGTTTTGGAGATGGGATCTTTGAGAAGTAATTAGGTAATAGGTGGACTACCATGATGGGATTAGTGCCCTTATAAAAAGAGGAAGTGAAGCAAAACACCTCTCTCTCTTTCTTTTCTTTAATATATGTTTTAATAGATTTCAGAGAGGAAGGGAAAGGGAGAGATAGAAACATTAATGATGAGAGAGAATCATTGACTGGCTGCCTCCTGCAGGACCCAAACAGGGGATCAAGCCTGCAACCCAGGCATGTGCCCTGACCAGGAATCAAACCGTGACCTCCTGGTGCCCAGGTCAACACTCAACCACTGAGCCATGCTAGCCAGGCAAAACCTCTCTCTTTTTGTGTGCATGTGCCAAGAAAAAGCCATGTGAGGGCCTAACCAGGAGGAGGAATCCTCATTAAGAACCTGAACATTCTGGCACCCCACTCTCAGACTTCTAGCCCCGAGACCATGAAAAATAAATGTTTGTTGTTTGAAACACCCAGTCATTGGTAATTTATTATAGCAGCCTAACCTGACTAAGCTACTAGAGATTTAAAAGCAATTTAAAATCCAATCAGTTTTGACATTGTTGTATATTCAAGGCTTCAATAGGAAGAAAGGCATCCTTCTTTGCAAAATGCATGAGCTCCAAAAATTAAAAAATAAAATAAAATCCTATCCCTCTTCCCATATCCCATCTGATAGCAGCCCAGGGATTTTTTTGATAGTTGAACTATAATGTGATACTTCAAATAAATGTGTTTTTTATTTGTTTAAAAATAATACAAAGATAATCACCATAAGAAGAGAATGCCACTATCTCAATACCAAAAAGATGAACAAAATACAAATATATGTTGGCCAACATGTTGCTTTGGGGCTGTCTTCCACACCTCAGAGCAACTTCAGAGGGAGGAGCACTGCAGTGTGGCGCTGGCTCCAGGGGGACCACAATCTGTCACTCCCGACCTCTTCATCACCCCCAACACTATACTTTCCTCACCCTAAAGTGCTAATTATCTTGATAGTTTTTTCTGTTGGCCACATAAGACATGCATTTCAGAGGTGTGTTTGTGTGTGTGTGTGTGTGTGTGTGTGTGTGTGTGTGTGTGTGTTTATAAAAGAAAATGTAGCAGCTTTATTCACAGCGTGAATATCTTTTATCTTGATGCTATGAGTCGCCACTTTGATGTTAGCAGGGCTAGGGATTATTTTTAAAGACCTAAATCAGTGCTTTCATTGAGAAAATTGAATCGTGCTGGCTTGTAAGCTCCAGATGAAAAGCTGAAACCCTTTCCAACAGCTCACTTCTGGGGGCTAAGATCAGGGCAGACGGCTCAGTGTTCCTTGATAAATGATTTGATTACCTGTCACTGCCAGATGCCCAGTCTGAGGTACGTGAAGAGAAGCACAGACAGACAGCTGTAGCTACAGAGTTTAGGAAACAGAGGTGCCCTTTCAATTCAATGACTGAAAAGCAAAACGCTCCTGCCGATTTTAAGGAAACGCAAATTTTGAAAATGGGAAATGTCTTCCTGTCTTAAGAGGTCTGACTAAACACCTTCCCTTCTGGCTCTTAGTTTTCACAGACTCTTTGACATCATACTGGAGTTCTACCAAGCTGGGTTTAGGAAATGTCCCCATTAAAAAAGCACCATTGATTTTAGAGACTCAGAGAACTATAGGGCTGGAAGGAAACTTCCAGAGTATATAGTGCTGAGTTCAACCCTTTTGTTTTTCAGGTGACTTGTGACCTCCTGTCATTCTGATAGTGCATCATCATGCACTACCCAGCAAGATGGTGTGTGTTCATGTCAACTCTGGGTTGCATTGATCAGAAACCTCCAACTTCCATTAAATGAGAAGAAGGTATGTGACTGAAAGAACCCTGGAAGTTCTCACAGAATCCTAGGGCAGAGAGTGCATCTGAGACTCATTAGAAATCTGAGCAACTCAAGAGTCCTCAGAAACCCGCCGTGAGACTTCCACCTTTCAATAACCACAGGGTTTCCTGCATATCTGCTCATTCATTATGCTCGTGGCCCAACACACCTGCAGCTTAGGTGTCCACCACTGACTGGTCAATGCGTCAGGTCCCCAAGAGGGAAACCTAGTTGACATCACTCATGGTCATGCCAGCCTCGCCACTGACAAGTCCACTGAGGGAACCCCCTGGCCAGATGTCCAATTCTAGTGAGGTCTCCTGATGCTTGGAGTTGAAAGGTAGGGTCACTTGCTCAGCTGTGGAAGAATCGCCAAGGCAGGGAACAATTGGGTCTCTAATAACATGAAATGATTTGTTCTCCTGCGGGCTGTCAAATTCACTCAAAATTATATCATATCCAAGCAGAGTTTATGGAAAACAAACATAGTCCAACACATGGTTTACCTTTGTTGCTACAATGTATCACATCTATAGATTTAAAAACAAGAAAAATTATCAATAGGTTTCAATAAGACATTTGGTAAAATTCAGTCATCACTCATAATTTTAAATTCAATAAATAGTTAAGACACCATTAAAAAGGAAATGACAAGCTAGTTATGTAATAGACAAGGGAAGAATTCTTACAAGATAGTAATTTTTTTAAATTACCCCCTCAATTTAAAAATGGGCAAAGAATTTGAAAAGGTAATTCATGCACACAGAAATACTCAGCCTCATGAGAGATTAAAATGCAAAATAAAACAATACTAAAGTATTATATTTACTCATCAAGTAGGCAAAGATGAAAATAATGATTATACCTAAGGCTGTTTAGGGTGTGGTAAAATGCACACTCTCATAAATGTTTTTGGAAGTATATATTGGTAAAACTTTCTGAATAAGCTTCTGGCATTATTGATCAAAAGCCTTAAAACTGATTATGCAATTTTACTAGGAAGTTATCAGGTGTGTTCTTGATATTTAAGTAAGTAGATGTTTATCATGGTATCTCTTAAAATACAGAAAAATTATAAGCATTAAAAACATATAACAATTAGGAAATTTAATTATTTATGATACTATAAAAATAGAGATGACATGGGATGCTGGAAAAGAATACACACAAAATAGTTATAGGTATATTTCTAGGTGGGATTTTAAAATATTAACGTTGATCTTTATTTTCTTCTTCGTGCTTTTTATATTTTCCAAAATTTTTCTGATACTAATTTTGTTACTGAGAAATAAAAAAAAAGAGTAAGCATTCACAAAGACACAAAAAGAAAAGAAAATTTCAAAATGGGAAAATGTTGAAGCCATTCCCTTTAAAATCAGTACCAATAAAAAATGTCAAATGTAAAACTATTATGTAATATTTTTATATCCTGTAAACCCAAGAAATAAAAAAAAGAATAAGACAGAAGTTGATCCCTGGAAAACAGTTTAGGAAAACGAACCAGATACAGAATATAGCCTTCTTAAATATAGCAATCACAGGCCAGAAACTGTAAAATAGTGATAATAAAAATACACAAACTTGTGACTCACAAAAGATAATCATATCTAATTTACCTTCCTAAAACTTGTTGGGAGAATTGGGTAAAATAATTGATTTGAAAGCCCTCTCATATTAAAAATAATTAGTATAATTATAGTAATAATAATTGTGTGGACCTGTTGTTTAAAATAAAAATATTTACAAAATGATGTGATCCCTTTCAAGTAATAGTCACTATTCTGCCACTTGCAAAAATATACATTTTATAATATTAGTGGGTACTCGATATTGATATCCAGGAGAAGAGCTGTAAAAACAATGTCTTATAGAAGAAAAATGGTTTTCACCCCTGGCTTTCACCACCCTATACCTTTCTGGGGTTGGCACCCACAAAAGCTAAGGTATGACAAGAAGACATTAGGCAGCACGGATCCAGAGACAGGGCCTAAGAACTACACATACACTGGGGTGTATGTGCTCTGATTGCCTTGCAGGTGCCTCATATGCAATATCCAAGGCCATTTGCAGCCCATCCCCACTCGGAATGGGTGAGTGAGTGGCATTCTCTAAAGGCAGCAGAGGTCAGAGGGGGCTAGAGGACATAACAGGGCGGAGGCAGAGGGTCAGGAGACATGTCTAAATAGAAAGGGCTGTGCAGGAGGGTAGGGTGGGGCCCTGGCTGAAGGACCCAAGACTGAAGACCAAACCTCATTTCGGAGCTGGGAAATGAGCTGGACAATGTATAGGAGCCATCCCTAACCACTACCCCCCATCTCCACCCCGACTTTCTCCTCAGGTTCTGAATTGATTGGAAGACAAACTCAAACCGAAAGCCAAGAACTGTTTTGTGCCTGAACTAGCTCACTTACCAAATAAAAAGCAATTCTAAAACAAAGAATAATTAATAAAATAATAGAAGAGTTTCTGAGTACCTATTCCCAAATGTATTTTACCTATCTAATACTCTCTCCTGCTTTTCCATCAACATCTAGTTCAAAACTTAATGCCCTCCGTACCTCCTTAGATATGTGTGTATGTCATAGTAAAAACCAAACTTTTAGATTCAAATGCCAGCTTCACCATTTACCAGTTGTGCAGTTTCCAATAGATTGCATAACCTCTTTTTTACTCATTTTCTTCATCTGAATAATAAAGAATAAAACACTTACTTTATAGGGTTGTCAGAAAGGTTAGTATGATAAGGCAAGGAAATCACTTGGAAAGTGCTCAATACATAATGAATGCCTCATAAACAGTGTGTGTGTGTGTGTGTGTGTGTTTAAATAAAACAATATGTTGTTTTCAACATTATACTTTGAAAGTTCTATAATACCACCATTATAAATGGAATGAGATTTTTTTAAAAACACACACTTTTCTTCACTGGCATTCCTCTAAGGAAGTGTTGTGTATTTATTTGGAAGAAATGTTTTAGTAAAATGATTGGGATTGAGGGTAAGACCTCAAAATCAGGCTTCAGGTGACAAAAATACTGTTCAGATTCAAGAAGCAAGTTGAGACCTTTGTTTTGCTTCTGAGAAAGGGGGACGAGGAGAAAAGCCAAAGAGGAGGTAGAACGAGAGAATGAAACGAGAGAGCAACTCCCAAATTTCCTGCCCAGGTTAACGAACCAGGAGACACACAGGAGAGAGGATCCACAGCCAGACTGTCTGGCCTAGGAGAACATCGTTCCTTTGGGGATTTTAGAAAGGATTTTCATGTAGTTTTGTGAAGCTCACTCATTTTGCAGAGGGACAAATGCCAAGACTGGGTGAGCCATTTCTTCTAGTCTACAAGCTGGGCAATCAACAAGAGCATGTCTCCAGAAATACTGATAGGGCACCGGGAGCTATGAAACTACCGTGATGGGGAGGGATACTAACTTAAAATAGCCACTTCCAAATAGAGATGGCCATACATTTTGACTCAGTACTTTCCTACCTTTATTGTTTTCAGCCTTCCAGAGACCTATCACTTCAGGGAAGTTAAGGCAATTTAATATGTGCACACACTCCATTAGCCTGGGATACACCTGGACTGTTTCAGTTTCTTCACCCCATAATATTTACTTTATTTCAGAACACAGGCTTAGCTTTTGGCAGTTTAATTCTCTTACCATATCTGGAAGGCCAACTGGGAACAATTAGCCTCTGTTATCAATGTATATCTGAAGTTTATCTGAGGTCAACAAGCCTGGTGATGCCATTTGACTATATTAATTATATTCCATCCAGGCAAGAACTATAAAACTCATGAGACAAATATTAAGTAGACTGTTTGCAAATGAAATTAAGATCTGCCCCAACTCAGTCACAAATCAGAGACTGCAGATAAGACATTGAAGCCCAGAGGGTATTTTATTTTGCATGGTAGAAAGTATGGTGGTAAAGTTAGTCCAAACTTGTTACCTGTAATGCACAGGCATAGATCACTCCCTAGCCTTGGCCATTCCCCAAGTGTTGGGCAATGGGAACTGAGGCAACTTCGTTTAAAGAATTACTCCCCCCGCCCCCCGCCTTTTTTTTTTTTTTTTTTTGAGGAATGAAGAGAAATTAGAACAATGGTAATGAAGATCACCAGAAAACATTTTAACATAAAAAAAAAAAACTTCTCCCCACCCTCTACACACACACAGCTTCACACAGAAGATACTATCGGTGATCCTACCAGTGATGAGGTGACTAATTGCTTGGCTTTTGTACACCAGCCAGATGCACTGGAAAGGCAAGCTCTGGAAATTGAAGAGAGGGAGAGAAGAGCACCTCAGCACGTAGGAAAGGCACCCGAGTTGGGGAGGTCATCTAAAGGAGAAGTGGAGGTCTGAAAGGCCTCGTTCACAATCGGCCTGGTGTCCCTGTCTGCATCTTCCTCACCCTCATGCCCATCAGCTGAGAATATCAAAGGGAACCTGCCCGGCAAGCTGAGCCACATAAAGGGCCAGTTTAAGGCACGAAAACAAATGCTGGTATGTACTATTTGTTCAGGAAATTCAGTTATGCAATAAAGTAAAAAAATGATATCACACACCACCCCTAGGTAAACAGCCCTTGGAGCTAACTTTGTGCATTTTTTAGACTTCTATTACATCAGTTTTGAAAACTGGTTTAGCATACTAGGGGTATAAATCTACATTAAGCAAATTCAATTTCAGCCATCTGCATTTGAACAAAAAGAAATCGAAATGAGTTGGCTTTTTTTCGCATTTATAAAAATAATCCATGTGTATTGGGTAAATACGGAAAATATAAGGAAGAAAATTTAAAAATCAACATTAATTCTAGCACCAAGAGAAAAACCCTATTAATATTTAAATATTTATCCTCAAGTTTTTTTTTCAATTCATATGTTTAGAAATACTTTTTATTGTTATCCTATATTATATGCAGGTTTTACACTTAAAATTATTTTAAAAGATAAGACATACATCTGGCATTAAATTCAAAAGGCCATACAATGAAAATAAGAATCCAGCTACCAAATTGCATTTTCCAGAGTCAGCTAGTGAACAGTTTATTTTAGACTAGAGGCCCAGTGCACGAAACTCGTGCACTGGTAGGGTCCCTAGTGGCTGCCGGCTGCCACCTGCCAAACGGGTACTCCCTTCCTTTCCCCGGCCAGCTCCGCCCCTGGTTTAACTCTGGGAAGAACTCCTTGTTGAGGGGACAATTTGCATACTACACTTTTATTATATAGGATTCTTCAGAGAGAGAGCACTGCCCTGATGACACCTTGATTTTGGACTTATTGCCTTCAGAACTGTGAGAGAGAAAAAAATATCTGTTGTTTTAAGTCTCTGAGTTTGTGGTACTTCCTTACAATAGGCCTAGGACATGAAAAACTCTCTTTATAATATATAAAATACTCTTATGGACTATTATCTGTTTCTTAGTTTTATTGATATATATATATATATATGTATTATTTATTTTATTACATTTTTAAAAATATATTTTAATATTCAGTACTTTTCCCTCATTACTTATCTTATCTGAATTTTCTTAGTAATCTCACAAATTCTTCTTTATGTTTTAATTTTAGAATGAATATAAGTCCTATTTTCTGTAAAACACAAACCTAGTCATTTTTATATATACCATGATTTCTTATCGACAACAAAAATTCACAATATGATTACTTTAAATAATAAAAGCTCCATTCATTCAAGTTATGATTTGGATTTTAAAAGTTGATTTGCATTTAACAATTTACATTTATTCCAGAAAATTGCACCAATGTGTGTTTTTAAAACAATTGTAGATCTTAAAGAATTATTAAAAGTTTGTATTGCCGAAACTGGTTTGGCTCAGTGGATAGAGCGTCGGTCTGTGGACTGAAAAGGTCCCAGGTTCAATTCCAGTCAAGGGCATGTACCTTGCTTGCGGGCACATCCTGGTAGGGGGTGTGCAGGAGGCAGCTGGTCGATGTTTCTCTCTCATTGATGTTTCTAGCTCCCTATCCCTCTTCCTTCCTCTCTGTAAAAAATCAATAAAATATATTTTTAAAAATATGAAAAAAAGTTTGTAATGAAGGAAACTATAGTTTGAAATAATAATATAGTGTTATTGGTAATAATGCATGTTTCTTTGATTTCTGCATTATTTAAAATGTTTAAAAAACTCTTTCCCATCATTTATTTCAAGTAAATGGTCTAAAAGACATTCTACCTAAAGGATGTTTCCATTCACCATCCATCTAGCCCAATGCCCCAGCTTCAATCATAAATGTTTTTCCAAAATCCTTCCCCACCTATCCCAAAGTCTTCCTATTTCTACATCATGAATGTTTGGACTCCACCAACCCTTCAAAGCCCCCTCAAGAGTTTCTGACACCTTGAAGCCTTCAAGCCACCCTAGTTAGAAGTAATTTCTGCCCCCCCCCAAACTTATCTATAGTTCATCTTATACTTATTATTTAATTATGTAATAATGTTATCTTTTATCTACGTTTGGGGTTTGAACTAGGATTCATTAAGTCATTTATTTGAGCAATATATCATGTTACATTGCATACTAAAACGTTTTTTTTTAAATCAGATTGGCAAATTCCACTTACTCCTCCTAAATTTGTTCTTCCAAATTACCTGTTCTTTACGTGGAACTGGCCTCGCCTAAGACATGTCTGGAAAGGGGAACGCCCAGCACTGAATGTGCACCTTCATGTAGGTCAGGGTTGGTCCCTACAGCGATTCCTCTGCATATCAGTTACGGTCACGGGTACCACAGCGCTGTTTGCCAACATGCTGCAAACAGGACTTTGCCAGTGTGAGGAAATAAGCACTGGGCAAAGGGTCAGAAAGGCTGGGTTCAAGTTCCGACTTCGTTGGAATCTGTCACTTCTCTGGGCCCGTGTCTTCATCTGCATGATGATGTTATTGCACTAGAGCACTGCGACGATTTTGTTGTTTTATTTTGTGTTTTCTTTGCTTCGTTTCATTTTTGTTTTGCTTTTACTGCAGCAGCAGTAAAGACTTCTTTAAAAATTAAAGTGGAAGGAGGGGCAATAATACATAACAGAGAAATTTCCCTGGTAGAAGCAGGCAGAAAGCGTTGGAAGCCTGCCTCTGGATCCTCTCCCCCACCCCTCTCTTCCCCTTCCCCTCCTTCCCTCCCCCCCACCCCACACACTCCCCCACTGCAGCTCGGAAAGCTCTTCTGTGTCTGAATCCCAGGGTAGTTCCTGAGAACGCACTTTGAAACCATTAAACTAGGTCAGGGTTTTCTAAGCTCTAGGCATCCATATACCAACTTGTGATTTTTGCCAGAATCAGCATCTACGCTGTGCTATGTATTCATTCATTCATCCGATCAGCAAAGATGTATTGAGGGCCTGTTCTGTACTGGGGACTCAGCAAAAACAGGGCTCCTTTCCTGGGGGAGGGGGTACGGATTACATTCGACAGAGCTGTATCTCATGGTGTTAGGAGTCCACACTCTAAATTTAGACAGACCCGGTTTGTCTGGATTCAGACAGTTCTGTCCCTTACACCTGTGTGGATTTGGGCAAGTTACACAACTTTTCTTTGCTTCAATTTGGTTTCCCATAAAATGGAACTCAATTCAACTCATTGGTTTGTGAAGATTAAGTGAGGAACTTACATACAAAGCAGTTAGCATAATACTAGGCACACAGCACTTAATAATGACAGCTGTTATTTTTCTAATCTACCTCCTTTTTTAAAGTAAGTAATTTCTTTAGCCTCGTTCTAAGCAAATAAATTTAATATACTAACTATGCATTTCTAACACACTTAAAGATATATACATGGCAATCCCATTTAAAAATGTTCTTCACACCAAAAGTCAGTTCGGTACCCCTTGGTAGGTGTGACCCGTTTGGGAGGCATAGCTGCTCTCCTTTCTTCCAGCTTGAGCAGCCCACGCCCTGGTTGAATGCCGCAGAAGGACCTCATTTTCCTTTGTGTGTGGCTCTCATTCCCATCCATCTTGAGAAAACAGTCGTTAGGTGCTTCATTATTGCCCGGTTTCTATCTAGGGAACAGCCGGCACCCCTTTCTTCATCATCCAGATAATGATCAAAGCCACACTAAGGTGTGATGAAACCACATGCCAGGTCATGCAGGCACCTTGACAAATATAATAAACCAATACCTGGAAAGCTGATCAAACATTTCTATTATATACTAATTAGGAAGGATTTTTCAGAGATAGAGACGAGAGTGACGTATTGAGAGTGAGGTTGGCAATGGGAGCTCCCTGGTCAGGTGACACGTTCACCCATCTTCCCAGTGGCCACACTCCCTCCACAAGGGCCTGGCTGCTGCCTATGAGAAGCCTGCCGTGTTCCTCTCCTCTCTCCTCTCTCCTCTCTCCTCTCTCCTCTCTCCTCTCTCCTCTCTCCTCTCTCCTCTCTCCATTGCCCCAGAGACAGAGCCTGGACTCTGCAAGGGCCAGGTCACTAGAAAACCCCAGGCCAAGGAACTTGCTAGCCTCCTATTATGCCAACACAGAAGTGCAGCCTTTTCTAAAAAACAGACCTTTCCTAGGGCCTGCCCTTCCAACTCCCACTGCATCCAACTACGCATGAACTTTCTGTTACCATGAATTACCTGCCATTTATTGAGAGAGTTCTATGGCAACCACACCAACGTAGAGAATCTTAGAAGTGAAAGCAGATGTTTTTGGGTGACGGGGCTGTGGCCAGACCCCTGTGTAATTCGGGAATTCTCTCTGTGGACATCTAGTTTCTGTTTCAACCTTAAACAGAGGCCACCACCACCACCCAAGGTACAGCTTGCAACCTGATTGGTGACCATATCCGTGTAGAATCAAAGACCTGCATTCTAGTCCCTGCTCTATTACCAGTTATGTGATATTGAGCAAGTGCAATACCTCTTGGCCTTATTGTCCCTTTTTGTAAACTGAGGAGTGTGTTTGATGGAACTTCTAAGATCCCTTCCATAATAACTAGCATTTAATCAATCTGATTTCAACCATCTCTCTACTTCATGGCAGCCCTTCAAATATTTAACTGCCGTGTTCATGCCATCTCTTCCTCAGCAAACGTTCCCCTTCTTTTGCACACGTCCCTGTCATGCCTGGTTTCCAGATCCCTCTCTGCCCTGGTCACCCTCCTCTGGAAAGGGGCCAGCTCATCAGCTCGGTTCAGATAAGGGGCACAGCAGAGCTCGCCTGGGATTTCTTCCAGAGCACCTGCTCATTGCCAGAACAGAGACTGTCTGCCTCAATTAGAACATCTGGTCACCTTCCCTTGTCCCCCTAATCCTATTGCAAAACCACTGGCTTCACAGAAACACAGGGTTAGATGTATAATGATGGCTATTAGGAAAAAGACCAAAAAGGTACCTGCTGATGCATAACTTCATCTTTTCCAAGATATTCACTTAAAAAAGAAAAACACGAACAAAAATCCTTGTAATAAGTACTGTGATTCTCCCCAGCTTCTCATACAGCAACTTATTTCTGAAAGTACTAGCAGAGAGAAAAACCATTTCTTCTGTAGTTACAGAAAAAGCGCTAAGCCACTGAACACAGCCAAGAAGATACTGCTGCCACCTTGTGGTGACAGTTGTTATATAGCACCTGTCCATCAACAGGATTTATTGATGAATCACTGAGTAAAAAAATGTATATTGGCTGGTTTTCATACTAGGAGTACCTAGACAGAGAAAAGTAATGGAAATAGCACAATTGTCCAAGACTTCACCCAGATTCATTCCCTTCTGTTTATTTCTGTCACCTCTCAGACCAAATGTGCTCACCACACCCCAGCAGCATCATGTCCACTCCTAGGGTAGAGGCGGCAGCATCTGTGACTGCCCACCTGAGTCCCAGAGTGTCAGACGATTTCTGAACCACCGCAGCTTGCTCTCTCTCTCATTTCCTTGCCCCTACCCAAGCAATGTAAGCAGTGGCAGATTTCTCTGTGATTCTCCTCATTCCTTCAAGCTAGTTTAACCCTATGGTCCAGTACCCCAAATAACACCACTGTAGAGTAAACATATTTGTCCACAGTCTGCTAGGTGCAGCATGGAAGCCCCTGAGGTCTGACTTCCATCTCTGCAGGGAAGATGAGCCACCTCCCCTCTTAGCATTATGGACATATGATCGGTGTCATGTATGGTCTCCAACCAGAACTCTACCTAGAGATCTGCATGCTTGGTGGAGGCTCTGGGGTACATGGCCAGGGCTCCAGGGGGGATGGATGCTTGGTCACAGATTCTGACGGTTGGTCCCTCTGAATTCCAAGCTCCAGGTACCTGTCTTCATGAGAATTTACAATACCAGCTTCTCCCTTCAAAAATGTGTCCCCTTTCCTCCCAAGTGTCCTATTACAGGACCATAGAAGTAGAGGAGAAGGGTGTCTATCTAGTCTAGTGATAATCCCAGGGGCTGATTTCAGGAAGTTTGTCAACCTTAAAATAACTTATTTTCCCCATCACTAGCTCACAAGTGCTATGAACTGGGGGGAAGGTGCAAAGAAGGAGGAGGTAGTCAATTAATCAGTAATGGAAAAGTGCTAAAGTCAGCTTCTTTTGCAGCACAAACTGATATTTACCTAAGCACCTTCCCCGGCAGCCACAGAAAGAATTGTTGCTATCTTAAAAGAGAGAAAAGGACCCAAATGTTCTGGTGACAGGACGATAAGGAGAAATCATGTGTGTGTGTGGGGGGGGGGGGAGGATGGGAACAGGGAAAGAATGATGGAAACATAAACCAAATGGAACATACTGAGTACTCGCTGCATAGTCTGGAGCAGAAGATAGAGCCACCTACACATCATAAACCTGTAGTTTATTAGAGGAAGGATTTGCAGACCAACCAGTAACCAAGTAGAGCTGCTTGGCCAATGCAAGCAGCTGACCTCTGTGTGTTACAGAGGCATCCATGCAGCAGGGCCCGTGCCCAAGAATGCTGTATTAGTCCCTCCAGTGCAGTGGGACACAAGTTCCATGAAATACCTAAAATAATATCTGGAAAGATCCATACTGACCTGTGACTGCAGTTACCTTTGGGAGTGGAGCTGGGAAGATAGGAATAGAGATGGGTGATTAATGGGGACATTAACCTATAATACGTGTTTTTTTTTGCAAAGAGAATGCATTCATTTATCATGTGTAATTTTAAAAATACATTAAAATATGTTACATAAAACCAGTTGGAGGAGCATGAGCATAAGTTGCACACCTAGGTTCAGGTGTCAGCTCTCTCTGTAGTTTACTAGTGTCCAGCTTTGGGTAAGTCACTAAAATGCTTGAGTCTCGGTTTCCTTGTCTGTAAAATGGAAGCAGTAAAACCTAATAACAGGGTTGTTGTGTTGACTGAGACTGTAATAGGATGTACTTGACATTCAGTTGGTCCTAAATAAATGAGAAAATAGATTATTGCTGAGACCAGAGGCAATGTAGGCTTGTGAGGATGGTGGCAAACGTGACGAAAAAGGAGAAACATTTCAAAGACATTGACAGAAAACAAGACGATTTGCCAACAAAGCTGAGGCTTACAACCCGAAGCCTCCTTCCCTGCACGCCTCACCGTCCCCGGCCGTCCTTTTGTTCTGCTTTTCTCCTTCCAGGAGGCCAGAATGTTGCTGTTGTTTGAGAATATCAAGGAAAAGGTAGAAAAGATTATGGCAGTCCTGCCATCTCTAAGAGACTATATCTTGGAACATATTTCTACTTAATATTATAGGGTATAGAGGTTTGTGGAATTTTACTTGTATTGTTGCCTTTGCTAAATATTTTGGATCCTGTCTATAATTTATCTGATATTTTGAACAGAAGCAAGCTCTCAATTATAATGCTGGGTTTATTTTTGTAATGGTGTCTTGATAGGAAATTATAATCCATTTAACCATACACCATGACACATCATAGTTTCCAAAGGGAATATTTGTACCAACAGAAGAAGTCTGTTGTATACATTTTTTAAACAATCACACTCAGTCTATTGGATGGATGGATGGATGGATGGATGGATGGATGGATGGATGGATGGGCAAATAGGTAACTAAATGAATAAATGTTCTTGCTATCTATTATTAGGTATAATTCACAGGCGACACCTAGGAAATTAAGTGGCAGGTGTATGTCTTTCGGCAATTAAGGATGTTGGACGTTGTCCCTATTCTAATAATAGGCCTCTGGGTGGGTCTGCATCTTGTGTTGTAGTCACACTTCCCCAGGGGCTTATTGACGATTTCATTGGACTCTGCTTTCCCTCTAGTGACACATTTGAACGACATGGTGCCCTTGCTGACAGAGGCCAGCGACCACGCTGATGTCTGTAATAACAAGAAAAATCTCTCTGGTGGTAGATGCGTTTTCTTGGTCCCTTTTTTCTTAGGGATTATGACATTTATAGGTTGCTACTCAAGAGTCAGAGTATAGGCCAGCCAGTGTGGTTCAGTGGTTAAGTATCAACCCATGAACCAAGAGGTCACCGGTTCAATTCCTGGTCAGGGCACGTGCAGGAGGCAGCCAATTGATGTTTCTCTCTCATCAATGTTTCTATCCCTCTCCCTTCCTCTCTCTCTAAAATAAATAAAACTTTTTAAAAAAAATAGCTCTCTCTGTCAGTGCGCACAGAGGGCTCCCCTTCGGGGAATTTGGGGGAATTTGGCTCGCGGGGCACAGCTCCCCCTTCGGAGATTCTTAAAAGCGTGCACAGAGGGGCTTCCCTTTGGGGAATTTGGCGCGCAGGACGGACTCCGCCCCCCTTCTGGGACTTTGGGAGAGTGCACTGAGCCGGCTCACCTTCAGGTTTTTAAGAATGTGCGCTCTAGCCGGTTTGGCTCAGTAGAGAAAGCACACACAGGACGCAGCCCCACCTCAGGGAATTTGGCACGCCGGACACAGCTGCCTGGGATCCCTGACTCACAGCGCATTCACACTAAGAGCCAGCGACCCCAATTGTTGGTGCGTGCACACACAGGGACCCTGATTCTCAACGAGAAACCGCACAAGGCAACAGAGACTTTGACACTCGAGTCTTGGTGCAGACACAGGGAAACTCTGACTCCTGGCACATGCTAAGGATCTCATTCTCGGCACATACCAACAGTGTGGTGCAGACAGGGCCCCTGATTCTAAATGTGCACACGAGACCACACGGAACACTGGGGGCACTGATCCTGGGCAAGTTTGGTTCCCACCAACCAAAGACAGTCACACGTCCTAGTGTCAGAGCACTTCAGTGAAACTAGGGTGGAGCGAAGTCCCCACAGCACACGACCCAGGTCCACGCAAACAGAAGCTTGAGCTTTCTGGTAATAGCCAGAATGGGGAAACGAAATAACTCACAGAGGAAAGAAAATGTGGAGTCGCCAAGAAAGGAAATTAGTGAAAATGAAGCTTGCAACATGACCGAAAAGGAGTTCAGAGTAATGGTCATGGAATTTATACATCGGATGGATGAGAAAATCAACAACTTATGCAAGAATCAGGAAGAAATGAAAAGTGATATAGCTACAATCAAAAACACCATGGAAAGTTTCAACAGTAGATTACAAGAAGCAGAGGACCGAATTAGTGAGTTAGAAGATCAGGTACAGAAACAAGCTCAAGCTGAACAGCAATTGGAGAAAAAAATTAAAAAGCAGGAGGAAAGCCTAAGGGAGCTTCGGGACAACATGAAACGAAGTAACATGCGTATAATAGGGCTGCCAGAAGGACAAGAAGAGCAGCAGGGATTAGAAAATCTATTTGAAGAAATAATGACAGAAAACTTCCCGGATATGGGAAAGATAAAAGTTACGCAAGTAAAGAGAGTCCCAAGCAGGATCAACCCCAAAAGACCCACACCAAGACATGTCATAATTTCAATGGCAAATATAAATGATAAAGAGAGAATCCTAAAGGCGGCAAGAGAGAGACAGAGAGTTACCTACAAAGGAACACCCATCAGATTGTCAAATGATTACTCATCAGAAACACAACAAGCTAGAAGTGAATGGAAGGAGGTATACAAAGTGTTGCAAAGCAAAGGACTGAATCCAAGAATACTATATCCAGCAAGACTATCAATCAAAATTGAAGGGGAAATCAGGAGCTTTGCAGACAAAAAAAGCCTCAGGGAGTTTATCACCACCAAACCAGCAATGCAAGAATTGCTAAAGGGAATACTGTAAAAAGAAGAAATAAACAGGTAAGAAGGAATACAGACACAAAAATAGATATGACTGCAAACAAATACCTTTCAGTAATAACTTTAAATGTAAACGGACTAAATGCTCCAATCAAAAGACATCGAGTAGCTGAATGGATAAAAAAACACGACCCATATATATGCTGTCTACAAGAGACCCACCTCAGAACAAGAGACTCACACAGATTGAAAGTGAAGGGATGGAAAAATATCTTTCAGGCAAATGGAAATGAAAAAAAAGCTGGGGTAGCAATACTTATATCTGACAAAATAGACCTCAAAGTAAATGCCATAACAAGAGATAAGGAAGGCCACTTCATAATACTAAAGGGAGAAATCCAACAAGAAGAAATAATTCTGGTAAACATATACGCTCCCAATATAGGAGCACCCAAATACATAAAAAAACTCCTGGAGGATATCAAGGGAGAGATTAATAGCAACACAATCATAGTAGGAGACTTTAATACCCCACTATCACCACTGGACAAATCCTCTAAACAAAAAATCAGCAAAGAAACAGCAATCCTAAATGACTCACTAGACCAGATGGAATTAATTGACATCTTCAGAACATTTCACCCCAAAGCCACAGAATATACATTCTTCTCAAGTGCACATGGGTCATTTTCAAAGATAGACCATATGCTGGGTCACAGGCAAAGTCTCTTCAAATTCAAGAAGATAGAAATTATATCAAGCATCTTCTCAGATCACAGTGGCATAAAACTGGAAATCAACTACAATAAAAACAATCCAAAGAAATCAAACACATGGAGACTAAACAGCATGCTATTAAACAAGGACTGGGTCACCAGAGAGATCAAGGAAGAAATAAAAAACATCATAGCAACAAATGACAATGAAAACACAACAATCCAAAATCTATGGGACACAGCGAAAGCAGTCTTGAGAGGGAAGTTCATAGCTCTACAGGCCTATTGCAAAAAACAAGAAACAATGGTAATAAATTACTTAACCCTACAACTCAAAGAGCTAGAAAAAGAGCAGCAAGAAAAGCCCAGTGTAACCAGAAGGAAGGAAATAACAAAGATCAGAGCGGAGATAAATGACATAGAGACCAAAGAAACAATACATAAGATCAACAAAACCAAGAGCTGGTTCTTTGAAAGGATAAACAAGATTGATGGACCTCTAGCCAGGCTCACCAAGAAGCAAAGAGAGAGGACCCAAATAAACAAAATCAGAAATGAAAGAGGTGAAATAACAACAGACCCCGCTGAGATACAAAGGATTGTTACAAAATACTACGAACAACTCTATTCCAACAAACTGGACAATCTGGAGGAAATGGACATATTCCTAGAAAAATATAACCTTCCAAAAATCAATCAAGAAGAATCTAAACAGCTCAATAGGCCAATAACTATGGACGAAATTGAAGCAGTCATCAAAAAGCTTCCAGCAAACAAAAGCCCGGGGCCAGATGGCTTCACAGGAGAGTTTTACCAAACATTCAAGGAAGAACTAAAACCTATCCTCCTCAGACTATTCCAAAAAATTCAAGTGGAAGGAACACTTCCAAGCTCCTTCTATGAAGCCAGCATCACCCTAATACCAAAACCAGATAAAGACAACACAATGAAAGAGAATTACAGACCAATATCCCTCATGAACATAGATGCCAAAATCCTCAACAAAATTCTAGCAAATCGGCTCCAGCAGTACATCAGAAAGATCATACACCATGACCAAGTAGGATTTATCCCAGGAATGCAAGGATGGTACAATATCCGCAAATCAATAAACGTGATACATCACATAAACAAATTGAAAGATAAAAATCACATAGTCATATCAATTGATGCAGAAAAAGCATTTGACAAAATCCAACACCCTTTCTTGATAAAAGCTCTCAACAAGGTGGGAATAGATGGCTCATACCTCAACATAATAAAAGCTATATATGATAAACCCACAGCAAACATCATACTCAATGGACAAAAACTAAAGACATTTCCCCTAAGAACAGGAACAAGACAGGGATGCCCACTCTCACCACTCCTGTTTGACATAGTACTGGAAGTATTAGCCATTGCAATTAGACAAGAAGAAGAAATAAAAGGCATCCAGATTGGAAAAGAACAAGTAAAGCTGTCTTTATTTGCAGACGACATGATATTGTACATAAAAAATCCGAAAGACTCCGTCAAAAAACTAATAGACTTAATAAATGAATTCGGCAATGTAGCAGGATACAAAATTAACGCCAAGAAATCTATGGCCTTTCTATACACCAATAGTGAACTTACAGACAGAGAGACTAAAAAGGCAATCCCATTTACCATCGCACCAAAAAAATTAAGATACCTAGGAATAAACTTAACTAAGGAGGTAAAAGACCTATACACGGAAAACTACAGGACACTGAAAAAAGAGATAGAGGAAGACGTAAACAGATGGAAGAACATACCATGTCCATGGATTGGTAGAATCAACATCATTAAAATGTCCATACTACCCAAAGCAATCTATAGATTCAATGCACTCCCCATTAAAATACCAACGGCATATTTCACAGACCTTGAAAGAACTCTCCAAAAATTCATCTGGAATAAAAAAAGACCCCGAATAGCCACAGCAATCCTGAGAAAGAAGAATAAAGTAGGAGGGATCTCAATACCAGATTTCAAGCTGTATTACAAAGCCACTGTTCTCAAAACAGCCTGGTACTGGCACAAGAACAGACATATAGATCAATGGAACAGAATAGAGAATCCAGATATTGACGCAAACCACTATGCTCAATTAATATTTGACAAAGGAGGCATGAACATACAATGGAATAAAGACAGTCTCTTCAATAAATGGTGTTGGGAAAATTGGACAGATACATGCAAAAAAATGAAGCTTGATCACCAACTTACGCCATACACAAAAATAAACTCAAAATGGATACAGGACTTAAACATAAGACGGGAAACCATAAAAATACTAGAGCAATCCACAGGCAGCAAAATGTCAGACATATGCCAAAAGAAATTCTTCACTGACACTGCCCCTAGGGCAATGGAAGCTAAAGAGAAAATTAACAAATGGGACTACATCAAAATAAAAAGCTTTTTCACAGCAAAAGAAACCATCAACAAAACAACAAGAAGGCCCACTGCATGGGAGAACATATTTGCAAATGGCATCACTGATAAAGGTTTAATCTCCAACATCTACAGGCAGCTTATACAACTTAATAAAAGGAAGATAAATGATCCAATAAAAAAATGGGCAACAGACCTAAATAGAATCTTTTCAAAAGAAGACAGAAGGAAGGCCAAGAGACACATGAAAACATGCTCAACGTCACTAATTATCCGAGAGATGCAAATCAAAACAACAATGCGGTACCATCTCACACCTGTCAGAATGGCTATCATCAACAAATCAACAAACGACAAGTGTTGGCGAGGATGCGGAGAAAAAGGAACCCTCGTGCACTGCTGGTGGGATTGCAGACTGGTGCAGCCACTGTGGAGAACAGTATGGAGTTTCCTCAAAAAACTGAAAATGGAACTCCCATTTGACCCAGTAATCCCAATCCTGGGAATATATCCGAAGAAACTAGAAACACCAATTAGAAAGGATATATGCACCCCTATGTTCATAGCAGCGCAATTCACCATAGCTAAGATTTGGAAACAGCCTAGGTGCCCGTCAGCAGATGACTGGATCAGAAAACTGTGGTACATCTACACAATGGAATACTATGCTGCCATAAAAAAGAAGGAATTCTCATCATTTGCAGCAACCTGGGAGGAATTGGAGAACATTATGTTAAGTGAAATAAGTCAGTCAATGAAAGAAAAATACCACATGATCTCACTCATTTATGGATAATAAAGAACATTATAAACTTGAACAAAAAGATAGATACAGAGATAGTAAAGCATCAAACAGACTGTCAAATTACAAGGGGAAGGTTAGGGAGAGGTGGGGGAGATAAGAGATCAATCAAAGGACTTGTATGCATGCATATAAGCATAACCAATGGATGCAAAACTCTGGGGGGTGGGGGCATATATGGGAGTGGGGTGTGGGGAGGGCAATGGTAAGATATGTACACATATAATACCTTAATAAAAAAATTGGAAAAAAAAAAATAGCTCTCTCTCCAGGGAGTAAGCCAGTGCCTTTCTCTTCCCCCCAACCCCATCTCTGCCCCTCTCCCCCTGCTCTTCCGCTCCCTGCTCCAGAAAAAAAAAAAAAAAAAGAGTCAAAGTGTCTTTTCTTTTTTCACGATATCCCATAAATGAATAAACAAACAAATAAACAAATGTAGAAGCGCAGATACCATACACACTTTGCACCGCTTACAAAGTCAGTAAAAATTTTAAGGTATTAAGAGCAGTGACACATTGTCAGTATTTCCAGGAGGAAATGTTCAATCTAGAAGGACTTTTTAAAGCAGTTTTCTATTTTTCCCTAACAAATTAACATAATCAAATAGCTGTTGTTTTATTATTTAAGTATTTAAGTATTCCCAACTGATATATAAAGCCCAATTGACAAAAGCGAATTGTAATATCCAGGCCGAGAAACTCCAGGGCATATGCTTCCTCTGTTGCCCATTCAGCAGAAGATCTCCATTGTCAACACTTCCCTGTGATCCTTGCTTTAGTGGCCACTTCCTGCAGCTGCCACGTGGCTGATTAGAAGGGGCAAAGGCCTGTGGTGACAAACCCCAAGGGCATTAGTCCAACCCTTTAGGAAACGGAAGGAAATGCTTGGGATTCAAACTAGAGACCCGGGAACCGCTAATAGAAAGTTCCAGCAGCCTTCAAGAGAAGAGGGTATGTCTGGCAGCAGCTCATCCCTTCACGTGTCATATTCCACACTCTCCGTGAGTGTCCTCCTTCCACTTCAGAATAGTCTCTGTGCTTTATTGTCTGTCTCAATTACAAATCTGAGTGTTCAACCAGGACCCCATTATTAACAGCTAAGAATTTCCCCTGTGCCTATTATGCCACCAGGATGGAGTTAAATTCTGGGAACTCAAGGCAAATAAGGTAAAATCTTGTCCTAAAAGTATTTAAAACAGTCAATTTGATACTTCCCACTGCCTCATATTTTTTTTCATTTTATTTCTTCCTTCCTTCCTTCTTTTTGAGTTTTTCATCATATAGCCCAGGGGTTCAGGGTGCAGTCTCTGAGTCCACACTAGATTGAAATCCCAACTCTACTTTTCTTCTAGTATATGATTTAGACAAGTTATTTAACATCACTGGGCCTCAGTTTTCTTATCTGCAAAGTAGGGGAAATGATAGCTCTTGCTTTGTAGAGGTGCCTAGAAGATGTTAAACGAATAGGACATGTTAGCTATTATTAATGAGACATCATTTTCTCTTGTACTGTCAACAGTGGCATTATCTTGTCTTTCATTTCCATAAAAAATTATAACTGAGATCAGAAAGGCAACACTGGAACTGTCAATCAATGTCAGAAGGTAGCTGAAACATATTAATTGGAGTTCTGATTATTGCTTTAATTAATAGAGAAGTTGAATGTTTCTTTATACATTTATCACCACTTGTGTTAGGGAGGTATTCAGAGTCCCTGGATGTGGGTGTTTCTTATCATACATTTGGGGGCATCCGGGCAACTTCATTTTGTCTTTTTTAGAGAAAAGGAAGTTTGCATTTTCTTTGATAATGGAATTACTTTCATTGTTCCCTCTGATTATAAGGGTTAGTCATGTTCAGTACAGAATTTTGGGAAAATTATAGCCAATTACAGTAAAGTATAGCCAAGGGAAAAAAAATCACTGAAAATCTCAACTGAAATAACAACTGGGAGCATTTTCATATATATCCCTCATGAATTTTTATGCATGTATATTTAATAAAATAGTAAAGATAAAAGTTAACAATGGTGAGAACTTATCTTAGGCCAGACACTATTCCATAAAGTGCTATACATGTACTACCTTAATTTTCACAATAACCTGTGAGATGGGCTACCAATAGTATCTCATTTTACAACAAAAGAGACCAAGCCACAGAAGAAAATACTGTAAGTAAAATGCCAGATCAGAGGACTCACTTTTTAATACTTTTAATGTTTGGTGCCAAGTTGCCCTCCAGAGATCTCCATCCATTAGGGTATGAGAGAGTTTCCCCCGCACTTTTGCCAAAACTGATAAAATTTTCATCAGTCTGAGAAATGAAAATATCATTGTTTTTTCACATTTCTATTTCTTTGATTAGTAGTTGAATATTTCTTTATTACTTAATTACCTTTTATAATACTTTTAATAATAGCCTTATCCTGCTTTTTTCTAATGGAGTTTTTAAATTTTCTTATTGATCATAATTTTGATTTGTGTATTAAAATTAACCTTTTTATGTCTGATATTAGATGTTGAACATTTTCCTTAGTACTTAATGAACTTGGCAAAGGAGAGTTCTTTTTTCTCCTTCTCAGTGCCAAAATTATATATTTCCTTAAAAAAAAACAAAAACACCGCACTAAGATTTTCATGCAACCACTGTGATGGGGAGCATAAGACATTTTTGGGTGCTAGCAATCTGAATTTGTTCCAGTAACCTACCTTCTATTGCACACTCTTGCTAGCCGATAATTAACTCCATTTGTAAAAGAATGTAGGAGACTAGCAGCCGGACTCTGTACCTAGTTAATCAGTATCCAAATGCACATTTCTGATAGCCTGTAATGAAGTCACTGCCCCTTCCTTAATTATCTGGTCTTGCAAGAGCTATTTACCTAAATACTCCCAATTTACCAGGGCCATAAACCAAGGATGTAACGGCTTAACTAGAGGGAGGTCACTGGCACCATGCAGGATGGACATTAGATACAATCTGAATTAACCATTCTAACTGACTCAAGGGGGGCTGTGAGAGTCCACCACAGAAGCTTGGTAGTTAGGAAACAAAGAAACGCAGAAATATATAAAGGGAAAATCTCATTGTCTATGTCAGTGGTCGGCAAACTACTATGTTGACTAATGAGTTTGCCGACCACTGTCATATACTATCCTTTACCTCTTTGCACACAATTGCCTAATCCTCACAGCTTCCAACTACACGGTAACATTTAGTCTAGTCCAGTGGTCGGCAAACTCATTAGTCAACAGAGCGGCAAACTGCAGCTCGCGAGCCGTATGTGGCTCGTGAGCCACGGTTTGCCAACCACTGGTAACCAAACCAGAAAATAAAAACAAAGAAAAAACAAAAACTACTAAGCTGAAAACTTGGGTTTATAATAGTTTTAAAGACAGGGAAAAGGCATATATATGCCAGGCTAATAGAGAAACGATTTCACAGATGAGCGGGAGGTTGAGTCACTGCATGACTTGGCCAGAGTCACGGTAGAGGCAGGGAGGTTACAGGAGTCTCCCGGCTTCATGCTCCACTGTCCCATCATACTCCACTTACTAGTAAAACACACAAACTTAAAGATAAATCAGAACTGCAAAAGGGTGGCCAAAACAATTGGGATGTGGGGTGCCCTTCTGAGTGTGGGCCTGGGGTGACAGCACTGGTCGCTCTGGCTCCTCTTTCTCAGTCCTGCCCTGGCTCCTCTTTCTCAGTCGGAGCCCCCCTCCCTCCCTGAGCATGGGTCTGGGCACACTGAGCCACGTTTATCTTTCTTCCTCCTCTCCTCACCACCCCAGCCCACTACCACTAAGCTGGCTGAGATAAGCACAAGCCGCCACAAGGGAAGACAAGCTGCCCTTCTGTGTGAGGTCCGCAGCGAGAGCACCAGAAGTTCACTCCACTGAATTACCGGGAGAAATTCCCCAGGATTGCTTTGACACTATTCCCAGAACCAATAAGCAGGAACCTTTCGTTTGCATGCAACGTGAAGATGCAAAAACAAATAACTGCGGTATTGTATTTTAACAGCTTAAACAGTTCTGTTTGCTTAGTGTACACAGATGAATAGCTTTCCAGCAATACACAGAAGAGCACTTCAGGGCCTGACAAACACACAACAATGACAGCTGCAAAGTCACAGAGGAAATACCATTGAGGTGGCATTTGTTAATGAGCTGTATTTTGGGAGAGAAAGAAAAAAAAGTTGTAACAATAATGAAAGACAAAGCCAAAATAAAAACCTCCTCCCTATCTAATTTACTTTATAAACTAACAGCTGGGTTAATTGTTTGAAATATGATCTAGTTGGCATCAGCAAGTAGCAGATTTTAGCATTTAATAAGGGAAGGCTCTGTCTCAGGACTTTTTTTGACTTCACTAAATAAAAACCATATCCACGAGGTACTGTTATATTGTAAATTAGAAGACGCCTTAATCAATGAGACAAATTTATTTGGAGTCCTGTTCATTTCGCTAGCGCTAGCGGGCCCAGAGGAAATCTTGCTTCTCAAATTCTGGGGCCTAATATGGTGGAAGTCTTTTCTATTTATATGTTTTTCAGCTCTTTGTTTCCCAAATTTGGAATGAGACTTCCAGACCCGCTGAGAAAACGGCCTGTGTGCTGGGACAGGGCCCTGAGACCGTATCTCAAGGCCTGGCCTGGGGCCAGCACTGACAACTCTGTCTAGGGCATAGTTTATGGCCTCTCTGGAATGGGGAGTAGTTTTATTTTTCCCTCTTATTTAAGCAAGCAAATGTTTACAGAAGCCAGAATAGCAGGGTTAAATTGTAAACAGCAGTTTTTACCCACGATGGAGGTTACTATGCTTCAGTATTTTTTTTAATTGTGTGAATATAACATTTGCTTTTTCTTTCATAAAGATATGTGTTAACAATGAGATAAATACATATGCCTAACAGTCATATTTAGGAAGGAGAATTTCTACAAATAGGCAGGTGAGTTTTGCAATTCCAGGGAATTCCATCATCCTTGCTCTGTTCATGTCTAACTGCCTACCACAAAAGCAGTGCTGAAAAATATGAAACTAATTTTCAAATATTTTCTTCAATTTTAAAGTTATTCAAAACAAGTTAACAAAAGAGTTTCATGAACTTTGAATTCAAACAAAGATTCTTTTGTTTTGTTTTGTTAATTCTCACTCAAGGATATTTTTCCATTGATTTTTTTAAAGAATAATTTTTTAAATTTCTTTATTGATTAAGGTATTACATATGTGTCCTTATCCACCCATTGCCCACACACACACACACTCCCACCCCCACTCATGCCCTTACCTCCCTGGTGTCTGTGTCCATTGGTTAGGCTTATATGCATGCATACAAGTCCTTTGGTTGATCTCTACCCCTTACCCCCAACCTCCCCTACCTTCCCTCTGAGGTTTGACAGTCTGACTGATGCTTCTCTGTCTCTTGTTCATCAGTTTATGTTGTTCATTATATTCCATAAATGAGTGAGATCATGTGATATTTATCTTTCTCTGACTTGCTTATTTCACTTAGCATAATGCTCTCCAGCTCCATCCATGCTATTGCAAATGGTAAGAATTCCTTCTTTTTTACCGCAGCGTAGTATTCCATTGTGTAGATGTATGACAGTTTTTCAATACACTCATCTGCTGATGGGCACTTAGGCTGTTTCCAAATCTTAGCTATGGTGAATTGTGCCACTATGAACATAGGGTTGCATATATCCTTTCTGATTGGTGTTTCTAGTTTCTTGGGATATATTCCTAGAAGTGGGATCACTGGGTCAAATGGGAGTTCCATTTTTAGTTTTTTGAGGAAACTCCATACTGTTCTCCACAGTGGCTGCACCAGTCTGCATTCCCACCAGCAGTGCACTAGGGTTCCTTTTTCTCTGCATCCTCGCCAGCACTTGTCATTTGTTGATGATAGCCATTCTGACAGGTGTGAGATGGTACCGCACTATCGTTTTGATTTGCATCTCTCAGATAATTAGTGAATTTGAGCATGTTTTCATATGTCTCTTGGCCTTCATTCTGTCTTCTTTCGGAAAGTATCTATTTAGGTCCGTTGCCCATTTTTTGATTGGGTTGTTTATTTTCCTTTTGTTAAGTTGTATGAGTTTCCTGTAAATGTTGGAGATTAAATCCTTATTGGTGATAACATTGGCAAATATGTTCTCCCATACAGTGGGCTTTCTTGTTGTTTTGTTGATGGTTTTTTTTTGTTTTTTGTTTTTTTTTTTTTATATTTTATTGATTTTTTACAGAGAGGAAGGGAGAGGGATAGAGAGCTAGAAACATCGATGAGAGAGAAACATCGACCAGCTGCCTCCTGCACACCCCCCACCGGGGATGTGCCCGCAACCAATGTACATGCCCTTGACTGGAATCGAACCTGGGACCTTTCAGTCCACAGACCGACGCTCTATCCACTGAGCCAAACCGGTTTCGGCTGTTGATGGTTTCTTTTGCTGTGCAAAAGCTTTTTATTTTGATGTAGTCCCATTTGTTTAGTTTCTCTTTAGTTTCCATTGCCCTAGGAGCGGTATCGGTGAAGAAATTGCTTCGGCATATGTCTGAGATTTTGCTGCCTGTGGATTCCTCTAGTATTTTTATGGTTTCCCGCCTTATGTTTAAGTTCTTTATCCATTTTGAGTTTATTTTTGTGTATGGTGTAAGTTGGTGGTCTAGTTTCATTTTTTTGCATGTATCTGTTCAATTTTCCCAACACCATTTATTGAAGAGACTGTCTTGACTCCATTGTATGTTTATGCCTCCTTTGTCAAATATTAATTGAGCATAGTGGTTTGGTTCGATTTCTGGTTCTCTAGTACTGGAAGTACTAGGCATTGCAATTAGACAAGAAGAAGAAATAAAAGGCATTCAAATTGGAAAAGAAGAAGTAAAACTGTCCTTATTCGCAGATGACATGATACTGTACATAGAAAACCCTAAAGACTCCATCAAAAAACTAATAGACTTAATAAATGAATTTGGCAATGTAGCAGGATACAAAATTAACGCCAAGAAATCTATGGCATTTTTATACACCAATAGTGAACTAATAGAAAGAGAGACTAAAAAAGCAATCCCATTTACCATCACACCAAAAAAATTAAGATACCTAGGAATAAACTTAACTAAGGAGATATAAGACCTATACGCGGAAAACTACAGGACACTGAAAAAAAGAGATAGAGGAAGACATAAACAGATGGAAGAACATACCGTGTTCATGGATTGGTAGAACCAACATCATTAAAATGGCCATACTACCCAAAGCAATCTATAGGTTCAATGCACTCCCCATTAAAATACCAATGGCATATTTCACAGACGTAGAACGAACTTTCCAAAAATTTATCTCGAACAAAAAAAGACCCCGAATAGCTGCAGCAATCCTGAGAAAGAAGAACAAAGTAGGTGGGATCTCAATACCAGATTTCAAGCTGTGTTACAAAGCCACTGTTCTCAAAACAGCCTGGTACTGGCACAAGAACAGACATATAGACCAATGGAATAGAATAAAGAATCATTCTTTATTGTTGAAAGTATTACATATGTCCCCCTTTTTCCCCCATTGACTCCTTCCAGCCAGCCCCAGGCCCTCATGGCCCAATTGTCTGTGGCCATGGGGCCATGAATATATGCAGACAAGACTCTTGGTTGATTACTCGCCCCCCACCCCTATGGAACAGAGTCCATTGATTTTTAAAGAGAGTGGAAGGAAGCAGGAGAGAGAGAGAGAGAGAGAGAGAGAGAGAGAGAGAGAGAGAGAGAGAGAGAAACATGGATGTGAAAGAGATACATCAATTGGTTTCCTCCAGCTCCTGCCCCGATCCAGGCCAAAGATTAAACCTGCCCCACGTACATGCCCTTGACCAGATTCTAACATGGACCCTTCAGTCCTAGGGCTGATGCTCTATCCACTGAGCCAAACCAGCTAGGGCTTAAGCAAAGATTTTAAAAATTAATTGTATATCTTTCTTTTCATCTATTCATTCAAAGATGGTTTTTAAAAATTAGCTTAACTGCTTTTCCACCTTAACAAGCTAATCTTAACATGGATAATTTTTAATTATGTTGATAACAGTGTAAGCCTGATAGCAAACATTCACTGAATTTATACAGACCTATTGATTTAATCTGTCTGATCAAATTAATAGACTGATCAGAGAGATAGCCTATTTCTGAATGACACTCAAAATGTTCATGTTTATTGCACACAAAATACAGACCCTTGGTAGTTTTGAAAGTGCTGAGAGAGAGTTTACTCCGGTTGAAAGATAACTGAACTGTGTTATCCCAGGTCTGTGGACATTTGTATTTAATTTGAGGAGAGGACGGTAAGCAACATCTGCTGCTAAAACAGTGCTAATGACAGAAACCAGTGACACAGAGTCAACCTGCCCATTATTTATCCTAAATCCTCTTATTCTCCCAAACTGTCTTTCCTATCTTCTCATCTTGACCTGTTTCATAAACCTCACATTCTAGTTTTAATTCCTTTCTTAACTGAAACCCTGAATAAAATTCAGCTCATCCAATACACACAAGACAATAACCCTGGGTTCTAAAACCTTGTGCTCATGCTGATGAGTCAGTGTCTAATTTATAACACAGAGGGCAGCCACAGCCAAACCTGAATTAACTCCTTTGTGCCCTTTCAGTGCTTCCCTGGTTTCCTACTTGACTGGTGCTGCCTTCCTCCTGCTCACTGCCCTCCCTGCACCCTTCTCCCAACCTTGTCATCCCAAACCTTCAAAAAGAGTTTTGTTTTGGTTTTGTACCAACTTGTTCATTTTGAGACCCTATCCAAATGGTCCTCAAAATGGGCACAGGTAGTTTTATGGAAATCAATTCCAAGAGCCTCAGCATCTATATGGGTTTTCCCCAAAAACCATTTTACCTGAGAAAGAGTCTGTGGTCCAGGTGTTCTGTTGGTTTTCTGTTTCCATCTCCCCTTACACAGGCACCTCTCTGTCACCTAAAAAAGTGAAGGCACATCAGGACTCAGCACTTAGGACTTAAAACCCTCTGAGGCATCCAAGATAGAATCAATTTTAAATAGCGGGGCTGGTGTTGGTATTGAGACCATGAATGACTCTAATGACTGGCTAACAAATCCTTCTGCAAGTCAAGTGGCTTCTGGTTTTGTTTTTTTTTAAGAGCTGGTAAAACATTAAAAATAATTTTTCATCATAGATTACTATGTATTTTTGTTAGAATGTATCTTGGAGAAGCAAATGGCTTTCCTACACCATTAAAACTCTTTCCATTAATTACCATCTACCTATTTAGTGAATAAAATTTATCAGCACATCTATAAAAAGGACAAATATAATGAGAATTGGATCTGAAACTTGTCTTTTCTAACCATAATTAATATTCATCAATGAATACATGAAATAACTTTTAAATACCTCATCTATCTCATTAAGAAATGCAGTTCTAATATAATAGTATTTTTATATTTAGTAACTATTAACATTCATAGCATAATGATGCTGAGGACCCACTGAGTACTAATATTTGTAATAATAATTGTAATAATCATTTGATTCCAGAGAAAAATCTTTAAACACGTGTGCTGCACCAGCACAGCCAGGTTCAGTGAGCCTGAGAAGGGGGTGGTGAAGGATTAAGAAAAGACAGACAAGAGAAGAAAGCTGGGGCTAGGTGGGACGCTGCCCTCTCTGATGGAGAGGCAGCACCATGGCTTGCAAGCTGGATCTTTATTTTATAGCCAGATTCCATGAGGCAAAGTAAGGGCATGGTCAAGATGTTTACAACATTCTCGTGGGCTTAGAATCTACTCAATTACATGCACCTGATCAAGCTTTGTTTACTTGCTGCACCTCAGGCAGCCTGTATCACTTAGCCATGTGGGATCACAGGTTTAGACCATAACCTGTCCAAACACTGTAGCTGCTCTCCACAAACACTTAGGTCCTGTAGTAAAAAAATTAATTTCAACTGGTATGCATATTTTGTTTCAGAAAAATAATTCAAACTTTCAAGCATAAAAAACACTGGGATAAAATTTCTATAGGGAAATGGAATAGAAATATTATTTCAAAGAGGTTATGGAAAAAAGAGGATGCTATAAAATGTCCCCCTCATGTTTGCCCATGTCTTTCTTATTATTATGGGATTTAGGCTCTGTTGACTACATTAATAATTACATACCAATTTTATTTTAAATAAAATAAAAGTAGAAATTACATCATTTGCAACTACACAACTGAAGTTGAAAGTTTTTAGATATCAACCTACACATGTGCAAAGAATCAAAGAATACATCGCTTTTGAAAATTATCTTTGAGGAGATATAAGCAAAAAAGTTTGAAGACTACTGGTCTACCACATTCTACTCTACACCTTTTAACCCCCATTACCCCCTCCCCCCCCAGCATTACCATCCAGAATGTTCTGCTTTCAACTATGGTGTAGTGGTCAAGAGCATATACTTTGGAGTCAGGAGGACCTATGCATAGTAATGGGGGCTAGAGTGAGGCAGGCAAGGAACCCAGGGGGCAAAACTTGAGACACTCCCAGGTTCATTCAAGTATCAACCTGCCCTTGCACAAACCTGAGAGTTTGCCTACTTAAATTTTGCCCTCTAGGAGCCTCTCTTGCCTCACCCTGGTGTTTTCCACTTATTATTGAGAAATTATTTAGCTTCTCTGTGCCTCAGTGTCTCCAATAATAAACAGGGAAAATAACACTGCTTTACAGAGTTGCACTAGGATTGAAGTAGAGAACAGGCAGAGTATTTAGCAAAGTGCTGCCTGTTATCACCAATCAATAAATGTCTCTGCTATATTCCGACACTGATAAGCCAATTCATAACGAGGCGATAATCACTGAAAGACTTAAAGGATTATCGTTCCAGATGGTCTGATTTTAGAAGGCCCTTGGAGAGGCTATATTTTCACACTGGTGCACACACACACACCCCGCACAGCCAGGGTGGCTGGCGGGTAGAGTCTCTGCCCTTTTCCTCTCTTCTGTCCTCTCCCACCACCCTCTCGCTCTGCTGAGACTGAGATGTGCCCTCTCTAGGCTCAGGACTGTCTCTGTTTTTCAAAACAAACCTGAAAAGGACTTGGGCTTTGCCTTCCCTCTGCAATAAGCATAGATATAAGCACTTAGTCTGCATAATACTTTAAACATAATACAATATAACCTAACCACATGGTCTCCAAAATGTCATTATTAGTGAAAATATTAAAATGAGCAGGGAGGGTTGGTTTCCACATGGGTGCGATGGATAGTTTTGTGGGAAGCCTAGTGAAGATTTGGTAAGTCTCCTTTCATCCCCTGCCTGTCTTAATCCATTTGTGCTGCCTGAACAAAAAACACCACAGACCAGGTGGCTTACAAACAGTAGACACTTATTTCTCACGGTTCTGGAGGCTGGAAAGTCCAAGATCAAGGCACCAGCAGATTCCGTGTCCAGTGAAAGCCTGCTTCCTTGTTCACAGACTGCATCTTCTTGGTGGAAGGGGACAAGGGGTCTTTTTAGTAAGGGCACTAATCTCATTCATGAGGGCTGCACCCTCATGACACAAACACCTTCCAAAGCCCCCACCTCCTCATACCATCACATCAGGCATTAGGTTTCAACATATAAATTCTGGGGGAACACAAACTCTCAGACCCTAGCACTGCCCACTGTTAGGGTCTGCCTGCAGGACTTGATTCCTCCCTCAACATCTGGTTACCAACACTGAGTGTGGGTTATGCAGGGCACAGTTCTGCAGCTGGATAGGATGCAGAAGTGAGTAAACACAACCCTCACCTTTGATTAGCTTATTTTATTTCTTCTCTTTGCTGATTATTTTCTAGCCTCACAACACCAAAACTGATATTTATGTTTGTTTGCAAACAAACAATAATATACGGAGTCATGCCAAGAGTCACAGAAATACTAAATGTTCACTCAAATATTTATTCATCAATAAATTTGGACTGCCTGGTATATGCCAGGCAACTGTGTGGCTGCAGAGGCTGCAGCAGAAACAAAGTATATTAAAAAATCCCTGCTCTCAAGATATATTTTTTTGAGGGAGAGAAGTGAGATAAAGGATGTGTCTCTCTTAATAATTAAAGCACAAACCCTTAAGGTACAGGAAGCCAGGGAGAGCCCAGCCTCCCTCTTCAGCTAGCTGCACCTAATGCTCCATTTATATTATTGTTTACAGATGGCTCTGTATATATTCTCCTGGAGGATATATAAATTACCTGAGGAAATCACACCAAATGAGCGACAATAATCTGAGGACAACATGAGAAAAGTCCATAAATAAGCATAGGTGTGAATGTAGCTCCTGAGAGCTGTGGGACCAAAGTGTGGTCAGAGGAGCAGGAGGAAGAGGCAGGGAAGGCCTCTTTGACGGAGTGGAACTTGGATCGACGTGGGATAAAAACTGTATAACTAAGAACCTCCACTGCTACCTTGCCCACTCCCAGTTTCTCCCTCTCCATTATCTTCTCCCCTGTACATTACCTCCATATCAGCAGCCACCACGGCAGGTGACTGGGGGCCTGGCCACAGCCTCTGAGGCACTGATGGTTGTGTTTAATAGAAAGAAAGAAAAAGAATTTGAAGAGATTTTAACTCTGTAGAAAAAAATGGGCTTTGGGTGATCACCCTTTCATTCCCATTTTATTGGTAAAACACCCACTGAAAATAAAGCAATAGTAAATAGCAACTCTACAGGGCTTTCGTTCACCTAGGCCAGTGGTGGGCAAACTCATTAGTCAACAAAGCCAAATATCAACAGTACAACAATTGAAATTTCTTTTGAGAGCCAAAATTTTTAAACTTAAACTTCTTCTAACACCAGTTCTTCAAAATATTCTCGCCCAGGCTGTGGTATTTTGTGGAAGAGCCACACTCAAGGGGCCAAAGAGCCGCCTGTGGCTCGTGAGCCGCAGTCTGTGGTCTGCAAACTGTGGCTCGTGAGCCACATGCAGCTCTTTGGCCCCTTGAGTGTGGCTCTTCCACAAAATACCACGGCCTGCGTGAGTCTATTTTGAAGAAGTGGAGTTAGAAGAAGTTTAAGTTTAAAAAATTTGGCTCTCAAAAGAAATTTCAATCATTGTACTGTTGATATTTGGCTCTGTTGACTAATGAGTTTGCCGACCACTGCAAAGTGAATTTTTGTAATTTTAAGGTAGCTGTTTAGTACAGATATTGATTTCCACAAAAGGTACAAAATTTCTTCAGTATTGCATGTTTCCACCCAGCCACCCAATAACTGTTTTTTAACTCAATGATTTTCCTTTGTCATGAGATCATGGGATAAATATTCTTTTCCTTTTAAGTTAAGTTGATCTAGACTTTGATGTAGAATAACAATGAAGAAGCTTATTAATAAAGATAAGTTTCACCATTTGCCTCTGTATTGTTACCTTCTATACTTATGTTTCTGAGGAAAAGAGATGAGGTCAAAAACATAACTAACACTACTTGACTTCAAAGGAACAAAATCTTTGTTTCTGTGGGATTGGTGGGCCGCTGCTCAGCAGTGATTTCATTCTAACGGACACTCTGTATTCTGTTTTGCAATTTACATATGAATTCTAAATATTTTGCTTTGATGCATTTCCAAAGAAAGGGTCAGACAAATGTCTTTTTTTTTTCTTTTAAGGGTAATATTAACATCTCATTCTATACCACTTCTCCAGCTGCCTCACTGAATTTTTTAAGTCATCACCTTTGTTCTATCCGTGGAGGTTTAGTGGAGGGGGGAGGTTAGAACAAGATGAAGATGTTTTCATCAGAGGAGAATTGTTCCAGGATGAAAAGCTCTCAGGAATATATAATGTGCTTCAGAGGAATTAAGGAGGAAAAAGCAAAGGTAGGGAGGAATCTGATGCTGTGGGTGTCAGACCCACTAGAGAGACTGCTCACACATGACATGTTTCAGATCATTTGACACGGTCATGCAAGCAACAGAAAGTTATATGGTTTTTAGTCTTCAGGTAGCAGTGAAATGACAATGTGGGCGGATCAGGAGAAAAATGAACTTCTCATTTTTTTATTAAAATTACTTTTGAGCTAGTTCTATCTAGACTGTGGAGGAGTTGATAAGCCACCAAGTTCAAACACACATATACCTCCCTCCACCTCCACAGCCACAGCAAAGTTTTCTGCAGACTCGCTCTGGCCAACTCATCACTCACTCAGATTGCACTTACGGAGGAACTGGTGCATGGGTTATGCCCTAGGAAAACAGATGAAAGAACACCTTTCCTGCCTCTAATGTAAATGTCAGACAGGTAGACAAACAATCACAACACAGAGCGGGAAGTCTACTGGTATGAGCAGAATGCCGTGAGCCAGGTACCCAACCCAACTGGGGATGGGGGATGGAGGGTGGAAGCCTTCCCAGAGGGTCTGGCAGTTGGCTGTGTTTTGAAATATGGACAGAAATGGTTCAGGAGAGAGGAAGGACATTCCTGACAATCCCAGCTGCATAATTCCAGGACAAAGAGATGGGATGGAGGCCTAGCTGGTTTGGCTCAGTGGATAGAAAGCCAACCTGCGGACTGAAGGGTCCCGGGTTTGATCCTGGCAAGAGCACATGCCCTCAGTAGGTGGGTGCGCAGGAGGCAGCCGATCAATGATTCTGGCTCATCGTTGATGTTTCTATCGCTCTCTCCCTCTCCCTGCCTCTTTGAAATCAATAAAAATATATATTTTTTAAAAAGCAAAGCTAGCCCTGACCGGTTTGGCTCAGTGGATAGAGCGTTGGCCTGCGGACTGAAGGGTCCCAGGTTTGATTCCAGTCAAGGGCATGTACCTTGGTTGCAGGCACATCTTCAGTAGGGGGTGTGCAGGAGGCAGCTGATTGATGTTTCTCCCTCATTGATGTTTCTAACTCTCTGTAAAAAATCAATAAAATACATTAAAATAAAATACTTTAAAAAATAAAAAGCAAAGCTAAATGGAAAAATATCCTTGGGTGAGGATTAAATTTTTTTTTAAAATATATGGAATGGAAAACTTAAGTTTGGAAAAGAAAGCAGGGGCAATCACAAATGTCTTTGAGGCTATACTAACAGTTTGAACCTCATTCTGAAGTAGATGGGATTACTAGGATTTTTAAGAAGGGAATAATCAGATTCACATTCACAGCATCAGTAATGGGCCTCAGGTGTCACCTCCTATCTAAATGACTCAGATCAGGAAAACCAACAAGGATAAAAGCAGGGCTAGAGCAATGAGCATGAAGACAAAGAAACACACGTGGCTCAAGAGTATTTGTAAGAAAGAAGTATACCAAGTGTGTTGATGGATTGAATGCCAGTATAGAGTGAGATGTGAGGCAACAGCATAGATGGTACAAGTCAGGGCTCAGGAATAAGGGACCTCATAAAGGAGGAGGAAGTAGAGGGAGTGGCAGTAGTAGGCACAGTTGAATGAGATGAGTTGAATCAATGGAAACACCCCATGGACAATTAATATAGAGATCTAATGCTCAGGAGCCAGGGCAGGGTAGAAAGATACACTAGGATACCATTCAAGGGGTAGGAGAAGTCACAGCTGGGGATGAGATGGTCGAGGAGAGACAGGGAGCCCTGGGGAATACTTGCATTTAAGGGACACTGAGAAAGAGACTGAGAAGAAAGGGCAGTTGGGCAGAATTAAAACCATAAGAGCCACGTAAAAGTAAAGGAGAGGAATGTTTTTTAGAGGCAGAGTGATCAAATGCCACAGAAAAGTTATATGATCTAGCTAAAGAAGGGACTTGGGTTTTGAAACCATGACATCCTTGAAGATCTCAGTGAGGAGTTTGAATGAAGTGGTAGGAGGATAACCCAGATCTCAGGGACTGAAGACTAAATGGGAGAAGGGAAAGCAGAAACATCAGCACACACTTGAATTTCAGGAGGCTTGACGTCGAAAGCAAGTAGAAGGGACAGAAAATGGAATGTCAAAGGAGTGTGTGTGTGTGTGTGTGTGTGTGTGAGAGAGAGAGAGAGAGAGAGAGAGAGAGAGAGAGAGAGAGAATCTTGAGCTTTGCTTTAAGAATGTGCCATCTCCTTTCATTTCCTGCCTGGTGAGAACTCTGGTATAATTCTCAGGTTTGAAATAAAAAAAAGACCGGTGCAGGAATTCATAAAACGTTACCACATGTCAGAAGCTTTATGTATTTTTTCTCTTTTATCACCCCAGCAGTTTTACAACATGGACATTATTATGTTGTCTCCCTTTGAACTCCTGAGGAAACTGAGTCAGAAAGGTTGACAGCATGTAATCAATAGAGCTAGAATTTGGTTCCAGATCTATTGCATGTAACGCCCATACGCTGGGAGTGAGAGGGTCAGCCACTCTCCGGTAGTTTCACCTCTAGAAGCCTGTAGTGTTCACCTTGAAAAGAAAGCTTTGGACTTGCTTATTCTCTCTGGTGCACTTCGCAGTCCAAACCCAAGTGTTCCAATTAAGGAGCAAACCATGTGAAAATCTATCTATTTCTTTTCTTGCCACCTTAACTCCCATCAACACACCTGAGCACACAATTCTATTATTTTCAAACTCTATTTTAAGTATAGGAGGAATCAGGTTAGTTTTAGCACCTTAATGGCGGGCTCGGCGTGATGAAGGCACATTATACTAAACACAAATGCCCTTCCCAGCTAATTTCAGAAGAGCTAGTTTGGTAAGGAGATCTTTCTTCTTTATACCAGGTTGCTTAATATGTGTTTTTAAATTTTAACTGATATGTAATGTACATTCACAATGTGTACACCCCCTAAGTATTTAGCTTGCTGAATTTTTACCATCCATGTAACCAGCACCCAGATGTTTGACTCGTTTTGAAAATTATTTGCTCTTTGTTTTCACAGTTATAAAGCTTACTTGGTAATTCAACTCTACCTCACAGTGAATTGAGAAGGGCTAGCTAATTATAGCTTTAACTGTAAAAACACTTTGACAAACTTGAAGTAGAGAGCTGCTTAAATTGATTATACTGTCACATGGTTCCTACTTGAAGTATTTCACCTGAGAGAATGTCAAACTGTCCTCATTAACAGATCATGAGAGAGAGATGTTTGAAATTCAATTTAAGGGAGACTTGTGAATTTTTTTTTCAGCTCTTAATTATTTATTTTATTTTTTCAGTGATCATGATAAATGAGAGACTAGAGAAAGGCCAAACAGCTATAAGTTTCAAATAAACATTTTAAAAAATATACTATACATTAGTTATAAAATACAATGTTTTAATTTCAGAATTTACCTTTCAAAAATAAATACATCAAAATTAAAGACAAGTTGAATTTTAAGAGACTATTAATCTCTTGCCAAACTAATCTTATTAGTATAGGCTATAAAGTAAAATAGTAGCTAACATAATTAGTTATTATTCTGTATGTAACTATCCTAATTACATCAGTGCTCTGTGCTATTTTATTTTTATTTTATTTATTGATTAAGGTATTACATATGTGTCCTTATTCCCCTAGTGCCCCCACCTCCCATTCATGCCCTCACCCCCCTGGTGTCTGTGTCCATTGGTTAGGCTTATATGCATGCATACAAGTCCTTTGGTTGATCTCTTCCCCGTTACCTCCACCCTTCCCTACCTTCCCTCTGAGGTTTGAAGGTCTGATCAATGGAGACTTGTGAATTCTTTAAACTATTGACAGATTGTAACCTGGAATTTTCCTATTTACATTCTCTGAGTCAGCCTCCTTCCCTTCCCATAACTCTTTCTACATTCCTTCTGTAGCAATGGGAAATTTTGTGTTTGAAAGTAATGGTGGTCACCAAAACATTCATGTATTACACGTTTGACATATGATTGACTATCCCTGCTTCTCAGCCTCAATTCCTAGTTTGCAAGCATTGTTAATGATGCTTTGTACAAAGCAACATTCAGATTCCAACCTTCTCTAGACATGGGCCATCTTTCAGAGTCTCATCTTATTCTAGGTCATTTCTAATCTGAAAGGCCATGGTTTAAAACGGTTCAAGTGCCTGGCCGGTCTGGCTCAGAAGTTGAGCATCAACCTATGAACCAGGAGGTCACAGTCCAATTCCCAGTCAGGGCAATGCACCGGTTTCGGGCTTGATCCCCAATGCGGGGGTGTGCAGGAGGCAGCCGATCAATGATTCTCTATCATCATTGATGTTTCTATCTCTCTCTCCCTCTCCCTTCCTCTCTGAAATCAATAAAAATCTATTTTTAAAAAACTAAAACAGTTCAAGTGGACTCATCTCAAAGTAGGAGTGAGCAGGAAAGCTACTGCCTCTTTTGAGGATTATGTTTCTACCTCTGCAAGGGGAAGTGGGCGGGGGGGGGGGGGGGGGGAGAACCTTCTATGTGACAAGGACTTTGATGGTGAAACTAATGAAGAGCAAGAAAAAAAGTTGACTGAAATGTGCAAGATTTTGATCCCAGAAGGTCTATATGTTACTCCACAATGACACGAACCAAAGAATAATAATGCCTCTTGTAGCACGTGAAAGAGATCTCATTGATATGACTTGTATTTACTCATGCTTTGTGTCCAGTCATTCCAGCATGGCTGGGAATTGCTGAAATCATTGCTCTCCTTTCCAATAATTATTTTAATAAATCTAGTCATTGTATATCATTTCTGGGAAATGAGTTTTTTTCCTACTTACTGCAAGATCTGGTTCACAATCTAGATTTGTACTAGCTGTATGTAGACAGATAGTTTTCATTCCCAAATTATATACTTCCAATCTTCCAGGCTTAGAGACTTACCAAGAGAGTAAAATTCAGTCCAGCTTTGGTGGTTACTAACTTTATTCTGTTTTGGAGCAAACATCTATAGTTTGCAAATTAAAGGTCTGTTTTTTGTTTTTGTTTGTTTATTTTTTCGCTTTTGGCACTGGCTTTTGGTACTACGTAATTTTTATTTGTCATTAAAAGTTGTATAAATTCAAAAAGTCTTTTTTGAAATTTAAACCAATGTTTCAGATAATAAACAAATCCATCCATTTGATAAGGTTGAGTATCACTCAGAGAGCAACACCTTTTCTTTGATAATTCTAATAATAGCTTCAGGTGAAGAGGAATCATCATCCATCTTAGAAAAGGTAAGACTTTTCCTCCATGAGCAGCTAACAAAACCATCACAAATGCTTCCCTACAAAATGTTTTAAATTATAGTCTTATTATTGGCTTTATCAATTTGTACAGTCTCTGGAAAACATCATTTTACATATCTGACAATGAAAATTATTCTCTCAGCAAAGTGCAGCACCCCTCTTAAGCAAATCCATAAGAATGACATGAAATGAAAAAGGTTCGTGGGGATGACTATAAATGAACAATGTAGGGATTTCATTGACCTTCTCAGAGAAGATAGTCTGTATACTACTTGAATAGTGGTATTATTAAGTATTTCAAGTGCAAAATGTGAATATATCTATTTTGCTAATTAAGATGTCTTTTCAACACAAGTAGGTAATTATCTAGTAGGTATATTGCACTTCCGTGTTGTATATTAGAAGTGTTCTATCAGAAGCAATTTTAGCCTGCTTCGGAATGTTTGTTAATTAAAAGATTTGGAGATTTAAATGGAATACCTCCAGCCTTGGGGAAATCCTCAAAGTTGAGCCAATGAAAACTACAGCTCTTATTGTTCATCCAGAACTAACAGCATGTTCGAGCAGGCATTTTAATGCACCCTCAGCCACACAGAAGTAGCCCCACGGAATAGGCCACTTTTAGAAAGCCATCTTTACTGCCCTTCCAGGGCTGGACTCTTCCTACTTGTCCAGCTTAGCTAGTCTCCCCAAGGATCTTCTTCCTGAATCTAAAAACAAAACAAAGCTTTTTTCTCTAACTGTCCAGCTTACCTAACAATGACTTGCCCAGGTTTGAGGATAACATAATTTGCAAGTAACAGATTAATGGTCAACATAATAAAAAGAGAAGGAGAATTAACTGAATATCCATTTTAATATTTTGACAACAATACAATAGCAGGAAATTCAGGAAGGATTTTCAATACATCATCTTTTTTCAAGGAAGGCCTACTATTAAAGGGCCAGTGAATTCCTTTATTATGAATGTTTCTTTGATTTTCATGATGAGTGAGTTTTTGAAATTTAGCTTTAAAATATAGTTTCAATAAGCCAAAACCCATTTCAAGTGCACCAGAACAGATTCATGCATTGAATAAGCACTTACTAAATGCCTACTAAGTGCTAGAAATCAGTTATGAGGAGCATAAAGATGAACAAATATAAATAAAGCTACAACAAGTACACAGATATAAATAAAGCTACAACACAGGACTTTAACAGGTGTTGAAGTAGACCCTTCTAGGCTAGGCCTGAGGAAGTTGGACAGGCTCCTCACATATGGTAACTTTCTACCTAAATGAACTGTATTTCAAATACTTCTGTAGAGCAAAACATTTATTTCTTTTGTTAGTTTCATTGTCACATATTAAGCTTTAAAAAATTACCTGAGGAATACTCATCATTGTTAAAATAAAACCAAAAACCTTATTCCTGAAGCTCTTTGATCATCCCAATTTTTAAAGAGAAAACTGAGGCCACCCTGCATAATAATGGGGACCTGCTGCTAAGCACATATTCATGGCTTGCAGTTCTTTATACAACTCTTCATCTTCCTGCTAACACAACTGGAGGACCCGCTAATTAAATCTGGTTTCTATTTCAGCAATTAGTCAACTGTCTTCTAAAGGGAAAAAATACTGCCTTAGTTTTTCTTATTGAAACATTAAACTTAAGAATACTCCTGGATCCAGAACTTCTATTGGAGTCTCATATAATTCCTCTAATCATGTGCACTTTTCCCCTTGCATTTGAGTCTGTGACTACATATTTTCTTTTTATCATTGTGTTTTAATCAGAGGTTCCCTTGACTTTGACTTAGATTGTGTTTGCACCGGATACATACCCCACAGCACGGGTGCCCCTACAATGTACCTTAGACTTCTTCAGGGTCACTGATTCACTCCCAACACCAGCAAACTCTTCAGTTGTCCTTAAAAAGGATTCCTTTCTCAACAATAAGAAAACAAACAACCCCATTAAAAAGTGGCCCAAATATCTTAATCGACACCTTACCAAAGAAGATATATAGATGGAAAATAAGCATATGAAAAGATGCTCCGCATCATATGTCAAAAGGGAAATACAAATTAAAACAACAATATGATACCACTATACACCTATCATAATGGCCAAAATCTAGAACACAGACAACACCAAATGCTAACGAGGATGTGTGGCAACAGAAACCTCAAACATTGCTGGTCAAAATGCAACGTAGACAATTCAGCAGTTCATTATCAAACTAAACATATTCTTACCACACAATCCAGCAATCACACTCCTTGGTACTTACCCAGAGAGGTTGAAAACTTGGGTCCATACAAAAACCTGCAGGCAGATTATTATAACCTCTTTATTCATAATTGCCAAAACTTGTAAGCAACCAAAATGTCCTTCAGTGGGTGAATGGATAAATTGTAGTACATCCAGGTAAAGAATACCATTCAAATCTAAAAAGAAATGAGTTATCAAGCCATGAAAAGACCTGGAAACTTACAAGTATATTACTAAGTGAAAGAAGGCAATCTAAAAATTACCTGCTAGATGATTCCAACTATATGACATTCTGGAAAAGACAAACTATGGAGACAGTAAAAAGATCAGTAGTTGCCATGGCTGGAGGTAGGGAATGAGAGGGAAAGGGATGAATAATAAGAGCACAGAGGATTTTTTGGGCAGTGAACATAATCTGTATGATACCATAATACGAATAGATATTATTAGATATTTATTCAAACTCAGAATATATAACACCAAAAGTAAACCCTAATGTAATCTATGTACTTTGGGTGATAATGATGTGTCAATATAGGTTGTAACAAATGTACCATCTGGTGGGGGATAGTGGGAGCAGCTATGCCTGTGTCGGGGCAGGATGAATATAGAAAAATCTCTGTACTTTCCTCTCAGTTTTGCCGTGAACCTAAAACTGCCCTAAAAAATAGGATTTTGTTTTGTTTTGTTTTTTGGGAAGGGGGGATACCTCCCTGGTTTCTGCTCATTCACCCTCTGCTATGGCTCCTTCTTCCCTCACTCACTTGGTTCACTTTCTTGCTATCTCTTTTGCTTAATGTTATCTTTGGATATTGATCAGCTTCTCTAAGATAACTCAGTGCTAACCTAGTAGCTGCTAACTGTTCTGTTCAGACCCACATTTCCCCAAGCTCTGCATGACTGGTAACCCAGGATGTCCCCTATCTATTATGGGGCCCTATTAGGGAAACTGCTGGCCTCCACTGGGCTCAGTCTAGTCATTTCCTAATTATTAGTTATATTGATTACCACACCCAGAGGGATGACAGAAATCCTGGCTCAGATATTAACTCCACAATACAGAACAAATTTGTTCACCTGCCAGGAGCTCTTTCAAATTCTGTTCAAAAGATTAAAGAAAGGCCAGGACAATTTCACCCTTTATTTTTTGTCTGACCTATTTTCTCCCTTCCCTGACTGAATTGTTAACAATGTTCTATATTATTTTTCAAGACAAGCATCCTAGCCAAAAAAAAAAAAAATCTTTATGAACATTTTTATTGGATTGAGCTACAGCAAGTCTCCTAAAATTTGACTGCATGGAGCCTTGGGGCGCCAAGTGTGCTTGGCCAAGCTCTCCTTACTGAGTAGACTTCCTAACAGTCTGCACCGAGCCATCCTGCCTCCCTGCCTTTGCAGAGACTACACAGCTGATCCCTTATCCAGCAGATTCAATTTACAGCATTTTATTTTCCAAGAATGGCACTATAGGGAAATCAGGCTAACCTATCAGGCCATCTTAAAAGGAGCTTATAACCCAATGTAGTTTCCAATTGAATGAGAAAACTGAAGTTGTGCTTTGATTTCATGACTTGGATTTCTTTTGCCAAACAGCAAGTACTTATTGAGTGGTAAACAATGTCCGAGGCACAGCATTGGGCCGGGGGAGGTAGGAAAGCAGAGAAGGCAGTGGAATGCCTGCCTCAGTGTGGTGAACTGTCCAGGCTACTATCTCCCTTTCTGCAATCATCTCTCCATATGGTTATGGAATTACAGGGGATGATATTTGCTTACAAAGTCATTCATCAAATACAAAAGGTACCATCCTATGATTACAGCAGTGCTCTGGAAGGCTTAAGTAATACTAGGCAAAGTTAATTTCCTTTTATACTATTGCAATGACAGTAAGTGCCTACAGAAATGGCTGCTTACCAAGTCAGTAATAACATTTATAAAATATATTGCAGATTTTGGAAGACAGCCACTAGGTGAATTGCAAATGTAAACCTCTTCCCTATTTGCTTACCCAATTCATTTGAAAATTGAACATCATTTCTTAAAAATGGGGACCTAACAATTTGAACTGGGTTGCTTATTATGGGGTGCTTTAAGGGTAACTGGGCACAGAAATTATTGATGAGAAAGTATGGTAGCCCTCTGGAGAATTGGGCAATCAGTGTGAAAGCATTCCACGTACAGCCAGGAATTTTGAATTTCAGTCATGACCTGTGTAACTCCTACTCAGGCAAGGTAAGGGTTCTCTCCAGCAGAGATTTATAACTGGTGGCATTTTATTAAATCACACAATAGATTAACACCCTCGACTCATCATAATTGCATGGAAAGCCGGCCCCAAGAGCAACAGCACCTCTCATTTATTGAAAGATCTTGATACAAGGAAACACACACACACACACACACACACACACACACACACACACACACCACATATGAATGAAGCCAAATAGCCAAACATAAAGCAAGAAATGTAGGCCACTGTCCAGATATCTCTAAATTAGGTACTCTGCATCAAGGTACAAAAACATCAAGATGAATGGGGGTTTAAAATTTTTCAACCTGGTGTTTTGGCATGAAATGTTTAGAATCAAAGGTTCTCTCTTCCATCACATCAAAAGAAAAGGTTGATCTAGAGGCAGGAATGGATCAAACACATTTGGAATTACATCACGTGGAGGGACAATATCAAAGGCATGCCCTTTGCTAATAAGTAATGATTCTTTCTGTTGCATCAAGTTTATTTCATGGATTATTTTCAAAATATATCACTGAGGTGACTCTATTATTATATTCTTGCAAGCCTCAAAGATCTACCAAATCATTTTATGATAAAGAAGGAACTTGAGAAAAATGATAGTTTCTATCCTTTTCTTTTCTTTCTTTCTTTTTTTTTTTTTTTTATCCTCACACGAGGATATTTTTCCATTGATTTTTAGAGGGAGTGGGAAGAGACAGGGAAAAACAGAGAGAAATATCTATGTGAGAAACACATCAGTTGGGCCGGGGAGGAGCCTGCAACCGAGGTACATGCGTGCCCTTGACCAGAATAGAAGCCAGGACCCTTCACTCCTCAGGCCAACGCTCTATCCACTGAGCCAAACTGGCTAGGGCTAGCCTTTTGTTTTTGTGTTCTAAAATATTTTCTGCAGTGAAATAAAAGAAACAAATGACAAATAGATATTATTAAGACAGCTAGAGAATTTATTGATTTTGCTCTTTTTAATATAGTTTATCTATTCAATTGACTCTCAGCATAAACCACAAACTAATTTTTGAGTTCTTCTATAGAATATTGTTATTCATTGAAACTCAATCAGCTGTTAATGAAATAAGTGAAAAGGCTGAATAATCATAGCTTACTCTTATATAGAGTACTGTGCTTTTAACAGCTCTGTAAATTAAAGGTAAAATTATATAGCTGTACAGGGAGTACAGAGCCTTGGGCATTTCTGATCCCTAGCTTGGTATAGGTCGGGATGAGGAAGGGAAAGAGTAGAAGAAAGAGGGCAGGAAGAGGCCCTCAAAATCACTCGTTCCCAGGTGAATGTTTTGATCTGAATACTAGCTAAGCTACCAAAATACAAAGAGCCCCAAGTACAACAGCTCAACACAAAAAGCTCATTCTCTCTCACAAGAGTCTGAAAGTAGGGATGGGGCTGGAATGGTAGAAAGTCTCACTCCCCGGTTTCTTCAGGGCCCCAGCTTTCTTCTGTATGTGCTCTGACATTCCCGAGTTTCATCCTAGCTGGTCAGTGCCACATCCACAGTGGAGCCCTGGGACTGGAAAGAGAGAAGGGAAAGGATAACAGGTTCCTTTTACTTTTTACAAACAGTTTTATTAAGATACTAGAGGCCTGGTGCACAAAATTTGTGCACTGGTGGGGAGGTCCCTCAGCGCAGCCTATACCCTCTCGCAGTCTGGGACCCCTCGGGGAAATGTCTGCCTGCCGGCTTAGGCCCACTCCCCATGGCGATCAGGCCTAAGCCAGCAGTCAGACATCCCGCTTGCAGTCCAGGACCCCTCGCTCCTCACCGCCGGCCTGCTTCTTGCTCCTTACCACTTGGCTCACTGCTCCTTAGCACTGCCACAGAGGCAGAGAGGCTCCCGCCACCGCCGCTGCACTTGCCAGCCGTGAGCCGGGCTCCTGGCTCCTGCATTGAACATCTGCCCCCTGGTGGTCAGGGTGCATCATAGCAACTAGTCATTCTGGTCATTCTGCCGTAATGGTCGCTTAGGCTTTTATTATATATATACCACACAATTCATCCCTTTAAAGTATACAATTCAGTGGACTGTGGTACGTTATATTATCAGTTTTAAAAATTGGCGTAAAATATATTGGTATGGACTGAATGTGTCCCCCTGAATTTTGTATGTTGAGGCCTAATTCCTAATGAGGTAGTGCTTGAAAGTGGGGCTTTTGGAAGGAGATTGGATTTGGATGAGGTCATGGTGGTGGAGGCCAATATAAGGGAAGGAAAAGCCCAGAGCTCTCTCTTGGCCATGTAAGGACATCGTGAGAAGGTAACTGTCTACAAGACAGGAAGCGGGTCCTTAACCAGAACCCAACCCTGCTGGCACCCTGATCTTGGACTTCCAGCCTCCAGGCCAGGCGTCCTCAAACTACGGCCCACGGGCCACATGCGGGTGTTTTTGCCGTTTTGTTTTTTTACTTCAAAATAAGATATGTGCACTGTGCATAGGAATTTGTTCATAGTTTTTTTAAAACTATAGTCCGGCCCTCCAACGGTCTGAGGGACAGTGAATTGGCCCCCTGTTTAAAAAGTTTGAGGACCCCTGCTCCAGGCCTATGAGAAATAAATGTTTGTTGTTTAAGCCACCTCCATGGAATTTAGTTATGGCAGCCTGAGCAGACGAAGACATCTATACAACATAAATTTTCCATTTTAACCATTTTAAGTGTACAATTCAATAGCACTAATTATATTCACAATATTATGCAATCATAACTGCCTTTCCAAGACTTTTTTATCGACAAGCAAGTTTTTTTAAACAAGTGATATATGGGCCTTGTCCACATCTGTTCCATTCGCCTTCCATTGGCTGCAGCCACCTACAAGGAGACTTGGGAGTGTAGCCTGAGGTCAGAAGCCAGGTGCCGGCTGCAGAACCTGCGCTCTAGTGCTAAAAGGAGGAAGGGAGAAGGTATGCCTCGGGGAAACGGCAGTGCCCACCAAGTATATTACCTAAAAATCTCCCTTACTCACTTTGGGTTGCTATAACAAAATACCACAGACTGTGCGGCTTACATAAAACAGACATTTATTTCTCACAAACCTGGAGTCTGGAAATCCAAGGTCAAGGTGCCAGCAGATCCCGGGCCTGGTGAGGGCCAGCTTCCTGGTTTTCAGATGATCGTCTTCTTTTTGTATCCTCACGTGGCAGAGAGCAGAGGGAAGAGGCAAGCCCACAGGTCTCGTCATATAAAGGGAACTAACTCCACTTATGGGGGCTTCCCCCTCATAACCTATTACCTCCCAAAGGCACCATCATCAAATACCATCACATTGGGGGTTAGGATTTCAACATATGAATTTGGGGGGGGAATACAAACATCCTATCTAGGAACTGGTGAAGACGACTGCTCTTTTGCTTTAAAGAACAGTATGATCACCCCTCCAGTTACTTCTTGAGTAAAATATTGAAAAAATAAGGAACTGGGGGGGTTTAAATCTACAGTAAAGGTGACTTCAGGAAAGGGGACTATTCTGAGTGGGGGGGTTACCACATAGCAGCAGTCAGGGTCCAAGGAGAGAGAGAAAAGCTCAGAGACTCCTAGAGCAGGACTTGATATAGACTGTCAAGAAAAAACATATGCAACTTGAGTCTTACCAAAGTATCTTTGCACCTCATTGGCTATGACCAGGTCCCATGACTATGCCTGAACTAATTGAGTTTCCAATTGGAGGAAACCCTTTGATTGGGTTGGCAGGAGTCAAACACTGAGGGTGGAAGGATGGAGTCAACACCATCTGAACACGTGAACTCAGAAATGGGGAGGGGATAGTTCCCCATAGGGGGTCTGGGACTCCATTTTACTAGTTGTGCATCCTGCTATTCTATGTTCTACTCTATTCTGTTCACAGGCTCTTTTCTGAACCCTGCCGTTTTATCTCGGGAGCAGGACAAAGCAGATACAGAGAGGAATATATGCAGAATCAGGCATACTTGTTATGTATGTAAGGGGTGGGGCCCAGGGGCAGAGAGTGGCCAGGGAGAAGGAACAGTTTCAGCAGATGCTGTGATGAAGTCCAGCCTGGCTGACCTAAAATAATATCTAGAGACAGAGGCAACAGGTGAGTCAGGTCAGCAGTCATCACTAGAGGTTAACATGAAACATGAAACCTATGGGTATCATAGCAGGTAGTTGGGACATGGTTAAAAAAAAAATCCAGAAGAAGATATTTCTGTTATGCAGAAATGTAGCACCCCAAGACAGAGAAGTGGGGTATACGAATGACTACCGCAATGGCACACCAATCTCAGTGTGCATTGGCTCCTGCTCACAATGCACTGGACTCAAAAGTTGCCCACACTCACATGCATATGTCACCATGCTTGAGTGCAGGAGTGGCCACCACTGAGCATGAAATGTGAGAGGGCAGGAGTTACAAGAAGGGCCAGTAGCTTTGGGTGCTTGTATTTCCTTTTGGAAATTTCCTTAGGAATGTCTAGCTTCCCTTCACAACTTCTGTCTTTACAGAAATCAAGCTGGCTTTTCAAAAGTGTTCAATCAGGACTTCTGGCTCCATGTAAAGAGCTTAGAAGTTGTTACTCCCATTCTTACAAGAAGAAAAAGATAAATTAACAGAAAATCAGCAACTTATCTAGGACCCATCGGAGAAAGGGGCAACATTCCCGCCCCTTGCCCCCCACCACCTCTGCCAAATCTGGATAGACAGGTGAATCCAGAAAGTTACAGCAAGACCTCCTTACCTGGGGCAGAAGCCACCAGAGCTATACATTGGTATAAACACTTAAATGGCAAATTTGATAAATTTCTGGAGGCTGAATAGGGACTATCATGAGAGTGAGAAACTCCTGGGAAAGCCCACATTTTCATAGATTGACTTCCAGGAAACCTTGGCACTCTGGGAAAGAGTCATCATTATGAAATACTAGATGCCCGGTGCACAAATTTGTGCATAGGCAGGGTCCTGCTGGCCCATGACACTTGGGCCGGGCTGGCTGGGGGGAGGAGCTTCGGGCAGTTGGCTGGCCGGCCCCGGTCCCTGGTTGAACTCCCCGTGGAAGGGACAATTTGCATATTAGCCTTTTATTATATGGGACAGTGGTCGGCAAACTCATTAGTCAACAGAGCCAAATATCAACAGTACAATGATTGAAATTTCTTTTGTGAGCTGAAAACCAACTTCTGCGCATTGACCACGAAGTTTCAGTCGCACTGTTCATGCATGCCCGCATGTGGTATTTTGTGGAAGAGTCACACTCAAGGGGCCAAAGAGCCGCATGTGGCTCGTGAGCCGCAGTTTGCCGACGATTGATATAGGATACTGAGAGGGTTTTCCATGAGAAGAACTACTCTCTAGGGCAGCAGTTCTCAACCTTTCTAATGCCGCGACCCTTTAATACAGGTTCCTCATGTTGTGGTGACCCCCAACCATAAAATTATTTTCGTTGCTACTTCATAACTGTAATTTTGCTACTGTTAATGAATTGTAATGTAAATATCTGTGTTTCCCACAGGTTGAGAACCGCGAGCAGGGTCGCCTAAGACCATCGGAAAACACAGATATTTACATTACGATTCATAACAGTAGCAAAATTACAGTTATGAAGTAGCAACAAAAATAATTTTATGGTTGGGGGTCACCACAACATGAGGAGCTGTATTAAAGGGTCGGGGCATTAGGAAGGTTGAGAACCACTGCTCTAGGGGAAAAGACTTCCCAGGGCCTTATCCCACCCTGGGGAAAGGGCATTTCTCCCACTCTACACCCCTTTGGCCTTCCAGTCTTATCTAAGGGGAGAAAAAAAGAAAGGCTAAGAAACACTTTCGAAAGTCACAGCCCAGGGACACAGGCTAAAAGACTGAGAAATAATAATAAGATTGTAGAACCCTTCCCCTCCCCTACTCCCAGCACACCAACGAAGCTCCAATATAGTAAGAGCTGCCCCCGGCCAGGACCCTTCAAGTGGCCCACCCCCTTGTACACGTGCCAACTTCCGGCTGTTCACATGGCCCCGCCCCCTTCATGTGCCCACTTACAGCAGTTCACCTGGCCCCACCAGCTTGTTCACGTGCCCACTTCTGGCTGTTCACGTGGCCCTGCCCCCTGTTCATGTGGCCACGCCCCCCCCATCATGCGACCCCACTCCCTAGATCAGAAGCCCAATTCCAGCAGAAGTCATGGCTCCAACCCCTTGTTCAAGTGCCCTCTTACCCCTGACCACGTGGCCCCACCCCCTTGAGATCTCAGTTGGTCTGTTTCTGGGGTGCCACCTCCCTGGTTGCACGTCTGGCCCTGCTCTCCCACCTGTCAACAGTCCCTTTGCCAAAGTCGTTTCCAGAAAATGGTTTGTGCGTGCCCTCTCTTTCCTGCTGGGACTGTGACAGCGGGGATTGACAAGGAGACAGGACAGCAAAGGCCTGTCCGGAGTCCATGCAAGAGGTCCAGAAGGGACTGTGCAGTCCCTGCAAGGCTGGGGGAGAGAAGGGTGGTGAGGCAGGGGTGTTGACTAGGAAGTGGAATGCCCTCAGGGCAAGTGCTGCACACACACACACACACACACACACACACACACACACAATCACCCCACACTCCTGGGAGGAGCAGCTGTAGCCCATTGTCCAGGTGAGGCTACTGCAGCACAGAGAGGGCAAGTGACTTCCTCAAGGGCACAGAGCAGTTAAAGGGCAGAGCTAAAAATAGAACCGAGTGGATTATAGCTGAAGGAGATGCAGGGTAACAAACTAAGCAGGAGTTCTTAAAGAGGCCCAAACTTCTTGGTTCTGTTTCTCTGGAAAACTCTAACTGATACAGTGCCTGGACACATTTGTTGACAGGAAGCAGTTAATCTTTTCACAATAAATACAAACCCCCAGTTTTAATCAAAAGGGATTTTTTTTTCAGTGAAAGATAATCATTCTATCCATTTACCTGACAGTGGTATTAACAAATACACACACACACACATACACACACACACACACACACACACTAGTGACCCAGTGCACAAAATTCATGCACATTAAAAGGGGATTAATTAGAGGAAATAATTTAATATTGCTATTTGCCCTTTCTCTATAATAGAAATGTCAGAGATGAAAGAAAATTAGTAAAATGTATATGAAAACCTTCCTCCTGTCAGAGTCTGGGGCACACCACGGGACCCAGAGTCAAGTCCCCACCCACCCAAATGCACCTCAAAATCACATGAGACCCAGAGCCAGCGGCCCGCCCCCCCCACATTGGGCTAGATCCAGACCCAGCCAGTCCCACCCTTGTCAAGCCCTGCCAGGGGGCATAGCCTCAGGTCCCCTGGCCTGGCGCCAGGATGGGGGGGCGTGGCCTGAGGTCCCCCAGCCCAGACTGGGGCCAGGGCCATGCCTTTAGGTCCTCTGTCAAGCCCCGCCAGGTGGGGGACACAGCCTGAGATCCCCTGTCAAGCCCCACCAGGTTGGGGACACAGCCTGAGATCCCCTGTCAAGCCCTGCCAGGTGGGGGGAGAGGGGGCGCAGCCTCAGGTCCCCTTCAAGCCCCGCTGGGCAGGGGCATGGCCTGAGTTCCCCCGACCCAGCACTGGGGGTGCACCTTGAGGTCCCCTGTCAAGCCCTGCTGGGTGGGGGACACAGCCTAAGGTCCCCTGTCAAGCCCAGCCAGGCAGCGGGGTGCAGCCTCAGGTCCCCTGGCCCAGTGCTTGGGTGGGGGGCCACGGCCTTAGGTCCCCCATCAAGCCCCGCCAGGCAGGGGGTGCGGTCTGAGGTCCCCCAGCCTGGTGCCAGGGTGGGGGGCACAGCCTGAGGTCCCCTGTCAAGCCCTGCCAGGTGGGGAAGGGCGTAGCCTCAGGTCCCTGCTGATTGCTCGTTAAGGCTCCTTAGGGGAACTTGGCCTCAGCTGTGGGTGCAGCCATCTTTTGTGATGGAGTGATGGTCAATTAGCATATTCCCTCTTTATTAGATAGGATAGATAGGATACTTCATTCAACTTTGCTGCTTTTCACTAATTCTCATTAATTAATTTCATTAAATAACATAAATGCTCATTCTTAAAGAAGTCATTATAACCCTAGCCAACCATTTCTAACTGCAGTCTTATGAGGGCTCCTACATCTTAACTATCTTCTAGAGGTGCCTATGGAAATGAACAATTGCCCGTGAAAACCAGTAAACCAGGACCAATCTCCAATGTAGAATAGAATAGTAGAACTACCACAATTACACCTGCTCACCTGCTTGTCAAGTCAAACTGATGGAGCTAAAACTCCATTTCTGCCTCTGCTTTTTGTTTTGTTTAGATTTTGGAAAATAAAGAAAAATATAGAATGCCACCATCTGGGAGTCGCAGATACATACTGGCTTTTCATGTCAAAGTCCCTCTGCCGGATGGGGCTGACCAGAAGACTCTGCTATTATGTCTCAAATTCCACTTTAACTGAAGTCAGCTGTGGATGGCTTTCATTCTGCAGCATGAGGCAGTATTTTATTTTACTTTATGATGGTTTTCTTGGCTGGAAAACGAGAGTGTTTTTGTTGTGTTAAACTAAACAAACATGCTAATTTTGCAAGTTCCCAAGGGGGTGGCCCCTACATACCAGATGCTAGACACCAGGCATTGAAGGCAAACACAAGCTACACAGCAACAACAGAACACCAATGTGTCTCCAACAAGTTTCTAACAATATGTCTTTTAGCAGATAGACTCAGACTTTATTTCGACAAATGTAAGATAGAAAAATATCAAGTGAATATAGCAGTTGCTCTTTCTGTAACAAGGTTTGGAATGTGCAATGCGATTTGCAAGGACTAGCTTAATAGGAAGGTTTTACTTCTGTTTGGGCTTCTTAATGCTGAATTCTATTTCAGCCATTGCATTTGCTTGAAAGAATATTGGACACAGTAAAACTGGTATTTAAAAAGGTCATGGCATTCAATAATAAATATTACAAAGCAGTGAACCAAAACAACTTTTAAAATATTTTTATAGTAATTACTAAAAGCCAACATTAAACTTGGTGATTAAAGCTAAGAACTCACATTTTCAAAATAGCTTTGACATTTCTTACCAAGGTATAATAGAATAGTAGAACTCTTATTTTTTTAAAAACAAGTGAAGTAAATTAGAGTAAACATGTTATTTCAGATGACTATAAACAGTAAACATCAATTCAGTGTATTTATATATCTTTTCAATAATATACTCTTTGCCCAGCTGGCCATAAAAAAACTGTAGTTCTCTCATCAAAAATGTGCCCTGGGATGTAATCTTTGAGCTGATTACCTGCTGCCATCATGTCTACACTCCATCTTTGAAGGGGGTGGTTGAGGGACTGAGTACATGCAGATATTTGGTTATGGTTATAATGTCAAAAAAAGGTGCCAAGAGTCTGCAGCTGAGCCCGCTGTCTTATTTTGTTGAGCACCTTCATATTCTTTCGTCTTTGTTATGCCTCAGGTAAGCTGACGCTAAATAATTCACGCCGGTGCTCATTTTGCTGCTGTCAGTCTGGTTCAGATTCTTTCTTTGCTTCCCTGCCCCGCTCCTCAAAGAATAAAACTGGGCAGCCCCTCATTAAAATACGTTGTCTCTAAGATATGAAATAAGCATCTATGTACATATATACATACATGTGTTTCCTTTTCAAGGACTGGGTAACTCCTCATTTTCTATCAGATAATCCTTCTTCATATACTTGGTTCCCCTGACTAACCTCCACACTACCAGGTAAGCATCCTTGAGTGACCTCCTGCTGGCTTCTTCCGGGCTGTCTGCAATCTGCCAGGTACCCGCCGCCAGCGGGACTCCTCCGGGGCTGCCCCTCACCCCTTGCCCCCTCTGCTGAGCGGAGCCACCTGCTACCTTTCCACCTTCGGCCCCGCCAGCTACCTCCTCCTCCAGCAGCTCCTCCATGACAAAAGGCAGCTGGTCTCCACCTGGCTGCGCTTCCTCCCCCTGCGGCTGCTGCGTCTCCAGGTCCTCGTAGTGGCTTTGCTTTCTGGTCTCCAAGAATTTGGCCACGCAGTAAATGATGGAGCCCAGGGTGTTCACCACGACGCCGGCAATGAAGAGAGAGGTGGGCGCCACGTCGCTGAAGGCCACCATGCCCACCGTGATGGTGGCGATGCTCTTCACCACGCCCACGAAGCTGGTGGTCACGGCCGAGTTGATGTAGGTGCAGTGCAGCGTGGTGAAGTTCATGGCGCAGCCGATCAGGACGCAGGCCACGAAGATGCAGACCATCGTGGGGTCCTTCCAGCCGGGGAAGGCCCAGACGTGGATCGCGTCGGTGCTGGCGAAGGAGAGGACGACCAGCAGCGGGGTGGCGGAGATGGCGATGGCGTACTGCGCCGTGAGCGGCCCGTGCTGGGTGTCGGCGCTCGCCTTCTGGATGAGCACCAGGTAGGCGGCGTGCACCAGCACCGCCAGCACGCCCGTCACGTAGCCCATGGGGTCGCCGGTCAGGTCGCCGGCTCCTGGGGCGCAGGAAGAGGGCCGCAGAGCCAGGAGAGAGAGAGAGAGAGAGACAAGACCCCAGGTTGGCGCGGGTGGCTCTCCACGGGGGAGACGCGTCGGGTTGGGAAGTAGACGGGGCTCCTGCCCCACCTCCGCCCAGGGGTATAAGATGGTCAGTGCCCAGTGCGAGGCAGGCGGAGGGGCGCCTTCCCTGCCACGTCCCCGGGGCGTCATGTCTATCTCTGCCCCCGACAGAGGCCCCGGAGAGGCACATGCCCTCGGGTAGGCGGTGGCTCTCAGAGCCGACGCGGAGGTGGCCAGGTGTTTGGTATCCTCGCCCCTCCGTGGGGTGATCCCCAACTAGCAGCTTCTAACTCCGGCGGGCTGGGCGCGGGGCGAAGAAGGCCCTCTCACCCCAAAAGCTGTCCCGCTCCCGCCGGCCCCCGTCTCCTAAAGTCGGCCAAGCCCACGCGGTCTCCATGCAGCCCCCTCCGCCCCGCGCCCGCGCCCGCAGCCCCCCGCGCGGCGCCGCCGGAGCCCCCAAACCAGCCCGGGCGGCCCCGGCTTCGCTGCCGTCGCCCCCACCCCCACTCCAGCCCCGCGTGACCCAAGGAAGTTCACGGCCCCCTCCTTCCGGCGCGGTCTGGGATTCCAGCTCCCGGCTCGGGCGGCTCTCCCGCCCCTCCCGGAGGAAGGAAGTGGGGAAGGGGGACGGGGTGGCGGGAAGCACGATACGGGGTGAGGCAGGGGCGGGGGTCGAAAGCCGGGACGGGGGGGTGGGAGCTCTGACCGGCGAGGCCGGAGCTCTGGGGAAGGCTCCTCTGGGTCGCAGAAGTCGCGCTTTGGAGCCGAGCGACACGTTCCAACTCTCCGCCTGCCGGTCTCAGTCGCCCCATCGGGAAGTGAGGACGCTGCCCTAGCCACCCGTGCGGTCTCTGCCCGTGGGGTGGGGTGGGGTGGGGTGGGGTGGGCGCGCGTCCGCTCACCTGCCAGCGCCGCGCCGCAGGTGGTGATGAGCACGGCGGCGAGCACCCCCGGCGAGGGCGCGCCGTTCTTGAGCACCAGGACGCCGATGAGCATGGTGACCAGGGGCAGGCAGCGCTTGAAGACCACGTACATGGGCAGGCTGAGGCCGCGCAGCGACCAGAGCGTGAGGCTGGACTGCAGCGTGGAGAGCACGGTGACCCCCGCGAAGGAGCGCGCCAGGCTCAGGCCGAAGGGGGGCACCGCGATGAGCCCGAGGCGCCGCAGCAGCTCCAGGCTCAGCGCCGCCGTGGAGCTGGTCAGGCACTGCACCAGGGTCAGGAAGGAGAACTGGTAGCGGCTGAGGAGGAACTTGAGGAGGATGTTGAGGGAGCCCGAGAAGACCCCGTGCGCGATGGCCACCGAGATGCCCAGCAGGCGGCCCCGGCACAGCTGCCGCATCGCGCCCCGCTCCGCCGCGCCCGGCGGTGGAGGACCTGCGGGGAGGAGAGCCGGGAGGAGAGCCGGGAGGAGCGCGGCGAGGGCGGCGCGGGTACCAGCCCGGCGCCGTGGGCGAAGGGCAGGGGGCCCCACGGCAGGGGGCGCCGGCTCCGCCGCGGAGGGCAGCTCCCGCCAGGCGTCCTCGCGGCTCGGTGGCTCCGCGTCCGACTGCCCCGCACTCGGCAGCGACGGGGGCGGAGGACTCCGAAAAGTGGCGGGGTGGGGGGGCTGGTCTGAGAGGAGTGGCGGGAATCCTAGCGACAGCAGTTCGTAATTAGGTGACGAGCTGCAATGGGCTGTGTCCCGCGCGGGTTCCCCGTCTGGGAGAACACTGAGGCTGGAAACCCGGGCAGCTGCCGCCGCCAGCGGACGGGACGCGCGCCCCTCGGGCACCCAGCGCCCCCGCCAGCGGGCTCTCAGGGTGCTGTGCCCTCTCCCCCAGCAGGGTCAGCTGTTCCGGTGTGCCCCGTCTTCCCTGCTCCGAGTCCAGGGGGATCCTGGCACAGCTAAAGATTTTAGAAACCACAGCGCCCCAGGGTCGAACACCCGTTATTAGCTGCAACAAGTGACAGCGCCCCAGCCTCCTTGCCGCCCCCCCCCCCGACCCCCGCGCTGCATGGCTTTCCCCCCACGGTCCCGGCCGGCGCAGCCGCGGGGTCTGGTCCCGCTGCCGACCAGGGAGGTGTGTGCCAGCGGGCGGCGGAGTCCCCTGATGCTCTAGATTCGGGCGCTGACGCCCCGACAGTGAAGGAAACCGAGGCCCAGGACGCCGCGCCGGCGTGCTTTGGGACGGGCAGGCTGGCCCGGTCCGGGCCCCGGCACCCCGCACCCCGCACCCCGAGCGCGCGCCTTCCCGGGAGGGACCTGGAATTACGCGCTCGGCTCCGGGGAGCTTCCGGGGTCGCAGTGGCCTCGCGCGGCTGTGGAGCCGGGGGCGGGGGCACGTGTTCCAAGTGGAGCGGAGACGTGATGTTAGCGAAAGAGCAGAAACTGAGTCTCCGGAGAGAGCAGCCTGTAGGGGTGCCAGAGGAGCGCCTGGGCGCCGGTGCCCCAGCGGTGGGCTGGGCGACTGGCCGCGCCGGGGAGTGGGGTGCGGGGGGCGGAGGTGGGAAGAGAGGGCTGGAACTGGGATCGTGACCGAGCTGAGCCCAGGTGTTAGCTTTCTGTGGATCCCGGGAACCCTCTGCAGCCTGCGGGCCGTGGCGAGCCGCTCTTGGTGAGCTGGACAACCCCCATCTCCTGTCTCCCGGGCCAGGGCACCTCCGTGTTCCGCAGGACTTGTGAACTTCCCACTCGGCTAAGAGAAAAAGAAAACTCTCATGTTCTGAAGCGCCAGACTTTTGTGACCCTTTTATCTGAACTTCCGTCCCTGGAAAGTAACGCCCGGACCCAGTCATTCGCTCAGAGGAGGCCACGGTTAAGAGCCAGACACAGTTTAGTTTTCGCGCTCCTTGGACACGGTCAGGGTTTGGGTGCCAGGGAGAGAGCTCGAGATGCGCTCCGCCTCTCCTTTCCTTCTTTTCTCTACTCCAGCCACACGCCCGCCCCTCCCTCCCCCTGGTCCCCGCAGCCGCATCCCAAACTCCTAACGTTTAAATCCATCTCTCTGGTGGTTCTTTTTTGTCCTCCTTATTACCACCTTTGTGCCGAACGCGACTCTTCCAGCCCAGATGGAAACCGCGATTACCACCGCAGCAGAAAAAGAAGTTACATCTGGGATTGGCAGCATCACGGGCCAGCTTTGTAGGTGCTGGGAGCTCGCTTGGGTGAGAGAGAATTGGCTCTCGAGCTAACCTCCAGCGCCCGTGCTGACCGCCTAGCAGGGAACCCCCCTGCCTCGGACAGGTGGGCACTCAAGAAAATGTTTGCGAATGACCCACCACTTTGCCAACTTTCCAGGAATAACACTGGAAAGCATTATGGGAAACCCGTGCTCCCCGGCGCCCCAGGGAACGCTTGGTTTTTGTTAACAGCTCTGGTTACAGGGCTATTTCAAGGACTCTGCTTTTTTTAAGTGATACTGTTCCTTGTTTAGGAAATAATGAAGTCTGAAGCAACAGTTCAAATTATGTATGTGCGTAAGCATATATTAAAATACACTCAGAAAAGAAAAAAACTCTCTGAAAAATTAACTTTTAAAGCCATCAGCAAATAACAGATCTCTGCTTTTGGGGAGCATTGCAATTAAGGATGGCTGCTTTAAGCCATCTTAAGTGAACACAATAAAGAATTGTCTGCACAGACCTAGTTTTGGAATGATTCATTTCTGCCAGCAATTATAACTGCTTCCATTTGTGATATGAACATTAGGTAAAAGATTTGGGGCTGATTCAGCTCTCTTACCCTTCTCATTTAGGCAAGAATATTTAGCTTAATATTTGAAGCCTACATTGGCATGAAACAGAGTACATTTTCTCTACTTTATTGCATATAATTCTTTTCCATTAGGGCTCTCATTTTAAAAAATTAACACCATCTCCCACACCGGTTACTAGATAGGATCCCAAAGAAAAATGAGAGAAATAAGAATAGCAAGATAATGGAACAAGAATGGGGATCTGAAGGTCAAAAAGCTATCGAGGTAGCAAGGGTCTAGATTCAAGCTCTATTATCTTTGGAGCTACTCAATAAATATTGGTGGCATTACATAAACTCTGTCAACAAACATACAGAGCAAGTATGTTGTGCTATACAGTGTTAGCTACAGAGGATTCAAAGATGAGCACTCATCCTAGTCCTTAAGATTCACAGGTGGAGGTGAGGCAGCACAAAGAGGTTCATGCAGCAGTGGGGTCTTACAGCAGAAACCGGAGAGCACTGAGGAGGGCAATACTCTCCAGCTTCACAGGGGTATCAGTAAGGCTCCCTGCAGAAGGAAATAGGGTCTTATTTCATTCTTTTTAACAAAAAAATAACACGTGCTCTTTATAGTATATAAAAGGAAAACAAACTTCATAAATAAGTGAATACACTGTTTTCTTTTTTTTAATGAACATGCTGTTTTCAATATTTCCCAGCCCCAACCTCACTACACAGAGCTGGCTAATGTTACGAGTTTGGTGTGAGCCATTCAATATATATATATATAAATCCCCTTTAAAAAATAAATTACAATACACATTTGCATATAATTTGCTATTTTTAAAAGCAGAGTGTGGTAACCAGCCTCCAAGATAATCCCCAAAGATCTCCTGCTTCCTGTTATTCACATCCTTGGTTAACCCCTTGCACATTGTACAGGGTTGGTCTGTGTAACCAACGCAATACAGCAGAAGTGATGCTGCCAGTCCTGAGATTAGGTTATAAAGAACTGAGGCATCCACCTTGGACTTTTATTTTCCTTGTATCACTCATTCTGGGAGAAGCCAGATGCCATGTTGCAGGGACACTCAGCCAGTGGAGGGTCCCACAGGGTAAGTATGTGAGGCCTGCTGACAACCATGTGAGTGACTTTGAAAGCTGATTCTTTAGCCCCAGTTGAACTTCAGATGTCTGTAGACCCAGGTGACAGCTTATCTGCAATGTTACGAGAAAACCTTAGCCAGAACAACCCAGCTAAGCCACTACTGGATCCCTGACCTATAGAAACTGTAAGATAAAGAAATGTTTAAGGGGCTAAATTTTGGAATGATTTGTTACACAGAAATAGATAACTATATACATATCAATAGGAATGTATTTTTCCATGTCAGGCCACATAGTTCTACCTTATACTTTTAAACGACTGCTCTATAGTATAACCTTCCTTCTGTAGACAGGTATCTAGGTTTTACCAAACAAAGATGTAGTGAATATCTTTGGAAATTTGTACTTAAGTACTTCTGTAATTATTTGTAGGGGTAGAGTGGGGAATGAGAGGAGGAAGGGAGGGCAGCAGAGGCAGGGAATCCTAAAAATGGAACTGTTGGGTCAACTGGTAATTTTAAATTTTATATCACATTGCCTTGCCAACAAGTATATAACAGTGCTTTTACTTTAACCACTATTGAATATTGTCAGTATTTTACATTTGCCAAACTGATAAAATGGGATTTTAATTTGCATTTCTTTGTCAGCAGTAAAAGTCTGAGTATCTTTTTGAAGTGTATTAGACATTTGCATTTCTACATCTGTGAATCGTTTGTTGATAAAAGTGGACAAACTTCTCAGTGACTGTGAAGAGCTCTTTATCAATTCTACATAACCATTAGATACACTGCAAATATATCCTTCCAGTATGTCTTCTGTCTTTAAGCTTTGCTAATGGTGTATGTGAATATTTTAATTTTTGTATGTTGTCAATCTTTTTCTTTAGTCATTTCACATGACTTTCAACTAATGGGTAAGAATGTGCCAAGCCAAGAACAAGACAATCCAAGCACATAGACTGCCTTGAGCAAAGAGAGAAATGAAAACCTGCATTATTTACACGAGGAGTTTGTGAGCATGCTGGAGTTGGTGAAGCACGAAGTGTGTGACAATGTGGAGAGAAGCAATGCTGCAGAGAGGGGCGGGGGCTGGGCCTGAAGGACCTTATCTGTCTGCTTAGTGAGCTTGAACTTTTTCTTGTAGGCCATCCTGTAGGCAGAGAACGGTTTGACACTGAAATTGGGGTAATCAGACTGCATTTTAGATCAGTCTCTGGCAGCTCTGTTGAAGAGGATGGCTCTGAGGGGACAGAACAAGAAACAGATGCATCACTTAGGAAACTGCTTCGATCGCCTAGAGAAGAGCTAATGGTGGCCTGAGCTGGGGCAGTGGTGGTTGAATGGTGGGGAAGAGACAGAATGGAGAAGTATTTAGGGGGCTAAAGGGACAGGACTTAGTGACCTATTTGATGTGTCTTGAAGTGGAGAAGTGGGAAAAAGGGAAGGAACAAAGATGGTCTTTAGGTCTTTAGCTTGAGCACCCAGGTGGACAGTGTTGGCAAAAGAAAAGGCGTGTACAGGAAAAGCTGGTTTAGAGAGCAAGATGAGTTTGGTTGGAAGAACATGAGTGCAAAGGTTGTGGGAGGCCCAGGTGGGGAAGGCAGGAGATACGGATTTGGAAGTACCCAGTAATATATGGAAGTAAAAAATGTTTAAGTAGGTATTTCATTCACAAAGAAGCCTGTTAAATAAGAAATGAATGAGTTCATGTTTGGAAGAGCCAAGTCATAGCTAAGTTATGCAGTTTAAAAATGCCGAAGCAGGTGACAGACCTTGGGGAAGTCATTCTAGACCCAGGGTCAGCTTCTTAGCTCTTTAGTCTTGGAAACTCAACTTGGTCAGTTCTCTCAGGAATGATCAGGATCTAGTCACCCGAGGTCCACATCTTTACTGCTTCTCCGTGGGCCCATTTCTGCTGTTCTGAGGGAAAGGAGGCCACGTGGCAGAACCATACGTTTGGATCCAGTTATAGCAGGTTTCCAATTCCAGCTCCACACTTCCTGGGTATTATGACTCCCGAGAGCCATCATTTCCTTGTCTGGAAAACTGGCAGGGCTTCCTTGCAGGGATGTTATGAAGACAAAAAGGGATAACGTACAGAAAGCATCTCACGTCGTGCCCAGATCACGGAAATGCTCGGGGACCGTGTTCCCTTTCCCTGCACTCACTCTGGGGTGCTGTGCTGTCGCTGCAGGTGCAGGAGGAGCCTGGGGAGGCAGACAGGGTGAAAGCTAAGAGCTCTGTAGCCCGAAAACAAAGGCATTTTCCCAGCCTGGAGGGAATGACTCTTGTCCTCTTAAAATTCAGAGGCTGCTTGGCTTGTGGACTACCAAGAATTCAAAAATCTTGCCCATTCTCTTTTCAGAGAGAATCCAAGCTCCTTTCCTTCTAGTTTCCCAATCTAGTTTTTCCAATCCCATCTCTAGGGGACCCACTGGGCAAATGTTCACTCACACTCGTTTATATGGAGAGTCTCCAAGAACCTGAGTTAAGTATTATGAAGTTAGTATTCTAAACATCTCTAACATCCCCAATATAGAGGGGGGAAATAAATATTTAGAAAGGTGTTAATTTCTAAATCACAAATATTTGTCTCAAAAGATACACGGTAGATTATTTTAATAAGTCTCTTGTAAAAAGGAAATTAAAAAAGTAATTTCAATTAATTATAAGTATGATCTGGGTTAGGTATTTGTACGGGTCTATTATAAATTCTGCTGACACAGAGAACACCCACAGTGAACCTGCTTTTACTGAACTGCACTTGGTGTGATGCCATTAGTTCCTGTAGAGGGAAGCAACAAGAAGCAGCTCTATGAATCTCATCGCCGTGACAGCTCGAAGGCTGTTTGAGCGCCTGGTTCCTTACCATATATTCATGTTAAGCAGTGTCCTCTTTATGGGGCTTCTCGAAAACAATTAGTATTGATTTGTCTAAGCACTAAAAAGAGCTGTACTTTCCCTGAGTCCTTTCATTCGTTTAACGGATATTGAGCACCGTCTATGCGCTAGGCATGATGCTAGGCCAAGCCCGGGACTAGGACAAAGTTCTTACCCTCAGGCCTTGGGGATTGAACTGTGTTCTTGACCAGGCTTCCCATTTATGCTGCCAGTGCAACTTTCTAGGACTCTGAGACATGTATTTTCAAGCCCTACTCCTGGCTCTACTTTGTCTCCTTTTGTTCTATTTTTTATGTGATCTCATTTTTTCCTTTACTTTGTAAGCTGTCTTAACTTTTTTCTGGAATAAGTAAAGAAAGATATGTAAATTAGACAATATACATATATTTTAATTTATTTTGTTTCTGATTACTACAACTGTATTTTGCTCTTTAAAAATCCTCAAAAGCTTATTAAAAATTTAATGACAATTTTTGCCATTTATAACACATTTCTTAAATTTTATATAAAAATATAAATGTTATGCAAAGTTGTTTGTTTTACTACTTTTTCCCTTTTAACCTACTTTTTTACAGGTCATCAACACCTAGAGATTTTTCAAGGACACTTAGGGAGGTAGTGAGAAATGTTTATAGCATTATTTAGGGTTTGTTTCCAGGGAAATTGCTTGAAACCATAGTAGGATCTAAGACATTTTGTCTAGTAACCAGTTGTTGTTTTTTTCTTTTTTAAACATTTGATAGTAGAGAAGTAGGAAGAGAGAAATATAGAATCATGGATACAATATCTAAAAAGATTTGCAGAACTGTAAAAAAAGAAAAGCTTAGTTCACAACATTCCATATTCTTAAAGCATGGAAACAATCCTTGAGAGAAGCATTCGGTCTATGTGTCAAGCACATAGTAGATGCACAATAAATAACTGCTAAATAAATTAAATCTGTATTAGAGCCCTGCCACTAAAGCAAGATATAGCTACCTTATCTATAGTACTGCATTCATATGCACACTAGATTAGAAAAGGCAATCTTGTTGGGAATGTCATAAAATGATAAGTGATCAAGAGATGCAATTTATTTTTATCAACAGCAATAATTGTATTTCACATCAAAAATGACAAATTAAAAATAAAATATATCCCTACCTATATAACCTATATGAATCAAATTTCATCCATTTTATAACACATAGTTTACATTTTTAACGTACTGTAAGATATACCATAACATCAATTATTCCTTAGAATTTTAAGAAATATGGCTTATGTGTCAGGCGTAAAGGGTGAGCCAAAGTCTGTATCAGCTGCCTCTAAACCGATTCAGGGTAAGTTTTTAACATTTGAAATCTGAATAGCATATAAAAGCATAATGACTATGTTATCAATAGTTAATTTATTTCCTGGTAAGTAGTTCTTCAGCCAATGTTCTTTGTTTCTGATCAGAGTAGTGTATCTCAAGCAGGCACAGTAAGACAAACAGGATCGTATATCTTTATCGTTTCATCCCAAGCACAGTCAACCACCTAGAAAACCAGAAGAAAGTAAGAGGAAACATAATTTAGAGAAATTCAAAACTGATAGCAAAAGCCTAAGTCATTTAGAGAGTAGCAGATCATCCACCAGTGAACATATCTTTAAATAGCAAGAACACATGGTATGTTTTTTATCAAAGGTCTATTTTACCTTTCTAAGACACACTCAGGGATTGTTTCCAATGGACTAAAGTTGCCCATCAGGATTTTCCCCTCCCGCACCCCAGAGCTACGTAATTCCCTATACCTCCTGAGATAAATGTTGGAAAGATGTATTCCTCAACTGTGAACAAAGGCATTGTGCTAGGTATTGTGGGAATGGAATGGAGATAAAGCATAGCTCTGGACTTCAAAGAATAGCTTGTTCAAGACTGAAAGTGATAAATGCTCTAATAGAGACGTTCCTAGGAGGAACTATTTGAATCCAACTGTGAAGTCAGAAGACTTCACAAATGCCTGGGCATTCACACTGGCCCTCTTTGGGGGCAGACCTGAGAGACAAGGACATTGAAGTCTAAAAAGCCATACTAAAACATGAAGGGAAGACAGTCCATGGTGCTCAGGAACTCTGTGTTAAAAACTTGGCAAATGTAATAATGTCTCAGGGTATAAGATTAATATATAAAATCAATTGTATTTCTATATACTAGCAGAAAAAAAGTTAAAAATAAATTTAAAAATCTATGTAAAATAGCACCAAATAACAAAATACTTAATAACACATTTAACAAAAGACATGCAAATTCTCCACATTAAAAACTAAAACATTGCTGAGAGAAATTTTAAAAGGTCTAAATAAATGGGGTAATATATATATAATATATATATATATATATATATATATATATTATATATATACACCATATTCATGGGTTCAATATTGTTAAGAACTTAATTCTCTCCCAAAGTAATTTACAATTCATAATCCTAGCAGGCTTTTTAATAAAAATGAACAAGGTGATTTTTAAAGTTATGTAGAAATGCAGAGGACTTAGAATAGCCAAAAGAACCTTGAAAAATAACAAGAAAGGTGTACTTATACTACCCATCTCAAGACTTACTACAGTAATCAAGACAGTGCAACATTGATATAAGGATATACAAGTAGATCAAAGAAATAGAACAGAATTCAGGAATAAACCCTACACTTGGCCAACTGCTTTTCAACAAATCTACTAAAACAACTCAAAGGGCAAAAATGTATTTTCAACAAATGGTGCTAGAATTGGAGATCCATATGGGAAAAAATGAACCTCAACTCCAACTTTACACCATAAATAAAAATTAATTTGAGGTGGATGGACCATAGTCCTAAATATATAAAATAAAGATACAAAGCTTATAGAAGAAAACATAGAAGAATATATTCTCAATCTGAAAGTATGTTAAGATTTCTTAGACAGGACACAGAAAGCTATAACCAAAAATTTTGATAACTTAGACTCAATCAAAAGTAAATCTTTTGCTCATCAAAAAATAATATTTAGAAAATGAATAGGTAAGCCACAGAGTGGTAAAAAATATTCACAAAACGAACAACTGACAAATATCTAGACTATATGATGAACTACTATAACTCAATAATCCAAAGACAACCCTATTAGAAATGGGCAAGAGACTTCCTAGTGGTTATAATACTCAGCTATACTTATTTACTGCACGCGTGTCTCAGCTCTTTGAGGGCATGGACTATGTCTTTCTATAACAACAATGTCTCAATAAATACTATCTCACAGAATGTATTTTATAGGTCAGTGATGGCGAACCCGAGGCGGCCGCATGCCGAGGATGAAACATTTGCTGCTCCTGAGGATGAAACATTTGTGAAATAATGTTTTTTCCTCAAAGTGACACGCTACCCGAGTTATGCTCAGTTTTTTGGCGAAGTTTGACACACCAAGCTCAAAAGGTTGCCCATCACTGTTATAGGTTAAGACCTCACAGATGAACTTTTTCTCATGGTCACGCTACAGTAACAGAGCTGGAACCAGAACCTACATTTGTTGAATCTGTCTTCTAAAATAGTGCCTCATAAAAGGCAAGCTAACATTCATTATTTGCCTAATCCTGCAGTTAGGATTATATCCTGAAGTTTTAAGTTTTTATGCCATGGACCACAAAGATCATTATATAATTTACCCCTATCTCATATATGTTTATTTTTTCATGTGCCGGGCCTCTCTATATATTAAGTGTCAACTATTATGGACAAGAAAACCAGAGAAGAAAGACTTATGTTTCTAATATAAAATATTCATAAAATTATGTTTCTGAATCCTTATTCAGCACTCTTCAGTCCAGCTTCTTATTTACTCAGAACTTATAACTAACAAATATCAAGGCCACTGAATCAGTAAATGTACATAACTATACACTTACATTAATTGGTAATACAAGAAAGACCTGAAACTGAACTGTGAATAGTCATTAAAATGAATGCAAATAATATTTCTCCATTAATTAATTAATTAAACTCCATCAAATTCTAAACATTTTTAAAAGCTTACAATAAAAATAACAATAAGGTAAGAATAAAAGCACTTTACTAAACTAACACAGAGTCTCCAGCTTCTCCAAGGTAGGCACTGTGGAAACCATATGGCAGTGATGGGCAACCTTTTGAGCTTGGTGTGTCAAACTTCGCCAAAAAACTGAGCATAACTCGGGTAGCGTGTCACTTTGAGGAAAAAACATTATTTCACGATATTTATAGTTTAAATAACATAAATGTATAATTGTTATATATAATTGTATTTAATAAACCAAAAACTAAATATTTAGTGCTGACACGCGTGTCAGAGGTTCGCCAACACTGCCATATGGTAAGAAAAGATGACCTTGTGGTCCCCAGGGGTAGGAGGAGGGCTCTCATTAATTATCATCAACCAAATGGCCTCTGGAGGCACTGCTTCCCACTTCATTCTATGACTGAGACTAAGCACAGGGCTTCTTCTTCATATCCCTTTCTATGCAGCTGAGACCAGCCTGAAAGGCATTTAAAAAAGACTTTTCTAACCTTTATTAAAGGTTAACATAAGTAAGTAAATAAATAAATAAATAAATAAATAAATAAATAAAAAAGGAAAGTGAATAACATGGAAATAAATAATCTGCTTTGCAGGATGAGATCCACTCATTCATTAGCATGTCAAACAAAGAAAGGAATCTTGCTTAGCTCCCATCCTGCTTCTTCAAGACAAAAGCCACCTTTCCTTCCCATCCCCAGGAATGCACTCCTGGCCATGAAGACTCCTTCAAGGCCAGACTCAGGATAGCGATAAAGGGGTATCTCCTTTCTCATCTACCGAAGATCCTCTTTCTCAGTTTCAGTCTCCTACAGGAGGACTCAGTTCTTTGCCCATTACCTTGCTGTCAGGAAAAACTGTAAAAGATTGTGATCAGCAGAAAAGATTTCGAGGTGTTCTTTCAGTGGAATGCTGGCATTGTGCTAGGGCCCCACAGGGCTGGTTACCTGATTCTATAGGGGTCTCTGCCTTCCTCTGTCTTTGACTGGATTATTTTACAACTCTGAAAGCTGTAGAAAACTGATAGTAATCAAATGATTCTCATCCATTAAAGTTGCAAAGGAATGTCCTATGAAGATGTAGTTGATTGATGTCTTTCTTGCTCCCCAAGAGATGATTCCAAACATGACATTTTATTGCCCTGTGGATATTGGCCAGTTTTGTACCTATTACTACATTCATTTCAGCATTCAGTGACTACCTATATGTATCTGTTCCTTTAAGCTAGTTGTAAAATCTTTCACAAGTTACATAAAATCTTTGATACGTGTTCACATTATACTTGTATGAGTCATGATTGCCATTTTGAAAATTATCCTTTAAGCATGGCCACATGCAGGGATGTAACTTATTTGCCTCAACAGGGTAACAATTATTTCCATGAAATATAATAACCCTTGCTTTCTCATAGGAGCTAACACAGTAACAGAAAAGCCATTTCATTAAAAGAACAAACATGAAATGTAGAGATGGGGCAGATAATTATACTGGAAAAAGAGACTAAGAATAATGGCTAAAATTAGACATAAAATTGAGCTCTACACCTCCTGGCAGCAAAGGTAAAAATGTCAAACAATAATATAAGATATGCAAATATCATAATTCACTGCTTCATCAAGGGAGATTAAGTTTTTTCTAGCACTTGACTATAAGAGAAATATATAATATTCTTCCATCACAAAAATCATTCATTGCCAAAAGAGTGGTTTTACAAAATATACAAAATCATTCTTCATATGGCAGGCTTTCTACTTAAACACATGAGAAAATTGTATTAATAATTTAAATTATGGTTAATAAAAATATTTTTATTTTATTTAAGATTTGAACCTTGTTCAGTTCTAAATGGGCTGAAGTGGTCTATAGATTAACCCACAGGCCAAATAAAATAAATATAGATTTTTAAAAATCTGTTCTAAAGGGACCAAAAACATATTACAGAGCTGCGCATATTACATTTGCATAATAAATTAGGCTCTATGCTTTAAGAAAACGAAGGAGGAAATGAAAGCATGCTGGGTAATATAGTTTCTGTCTTCTAACAATATTCACATATGGATGTAAACACTTTTGTACCACTAAACCTGAATAGGACTTTTTTTTTAGACTCGGAGATTATATATCTTGATTAAATCTGTATTTGTGGTGATTTGTATATAGTAAACTTTTAGTATATGCTTGTTGAATGAATGAATTAATAAATCAATGGAGCCATGCATGAGCATTTGTTTCCCTCCTCCAAAGATTGTGTTGAGTAGAACCTCACACATGGTAAAGAGCATCAAGCCAGGTGTGAGGTCAAAAATCTGGGTAAAGGCAACAAGTTTCATGGAATTTGAGGGCTATATGGAATATCTGAGTGCCATGAATATTATTTAGAGAGGCTTCACAGGGAGCTTATGTCTCAGGAGCTGTTTTTCAAGTATTTCTTTGCACTACAAAGCTACTTAAAACATACTTCATATATACATACTTATATTCATTCATTTATTCAACACATATTCATTGAGCACCTCCTCTATGTCAGAAGTATGCTGAGGATACTACAGTAAACAAGATCTGGAGTCCAGCAGAGGGATGTATCAGTAAACAGACACCTAGGATGTAGAGTGATATGGACAACGATTGGGGAATTATGGGGTCCAGTAGATGTGTAGCCAAATGTGAGCAAAGTACATGCTTTCAAGAGGAAATCTGACCTAAACTGTCGCTCAAAGGAAGATAGACCTTAGCCAGAGGGTGTTTATTGTTGTTACTGTGTGGGGTGTGGGGACATGAAGGAGAGAGGGAAAGTATTCTGGGAAGTGGAATAAATAAGAATAAATGCAGAACTAACAGTTCTAGCTTTAAGGCAACTAAATTGCATTATACCTCCTCTGATAAAATTCTTAATCTTTTGAGAGAGGCCTTTTTTCTGACTCCTGTCTGACTCCCTTCTAGGGTTTCTTGAAGGCTGGCTGCCAAAACCTCTCGGGTTTGACCTACTTCCTTACGGTGAGTGCGCATGTGGACACCACAGTGTAGGAGCCTCCGGGCTCTACCTCTTCTGCCCAGGGATCTTCCAGTGGAAAATGTATTTCTTAACCAGCAAGCCCCCACTCTAGTACATTTCATCCCTATGGCCTATGAATTTCCTTTAATCTGAGTTCACAATGAAAATCTTTTCATTAAAACTCAGAATCAAAATTATTGACATAATAGGAAAAACTATTTGTCAAAATGTTGTATTTCTTTACTGAATTAAAACCTTAAAGATATAATCCATCTTCATTATATTTTTTAAAGCTGCTATCTTCTAGGGTAGTGAAAAATAACTAAATGAACAGGGCAAGATTTCATATAAGTTCTATTTTAGTTATTTCATTTTCACATTTAACAGCAAAATAGATATTTCTAAGTTTTCATAATATGCACACTAATTTTTTTGCTACTATCCGAATATGTCAATTTCTTTAAAATATACAATGAAGCATTCTTGGAAAACTGAATAAATATTTGTTATCTATCAAAATAGCCTAATAATTTCTAAATAGAGTTATAGCATATATATCATGAAATTATCACGTGGAATGCTTGAGAGCAACTGTATTAAACAAATATTTCAGCATTTCCTATTTACAAGTAATAGACTAGATTCTATAGTAGACCCAAGAATATTAAAGAAATCCAGTCAATAAGTGGTTTATAATAAAAATTTATCATTGGTGGATCAGATAAGACTTGCCATAGAACATCCTCAATAACAATGGTCCTATAAATGCAAAATTTGGAAGAGGAAACATAATGAAAACACCAGATTTTAAATACATGTGTAACTTACAAAATTTACATTAATTTTATCAATTCTCTCCATTTTATCAAAATTTTTACACATGCTTCTGATAATGTAATTTATTTCAAATGATTAAATATGGCTATTAATCTAACAAAGAATTCCTACGGACTCATTAAGAGATTTACTTTATTGACAAATTTTCCATTTCCTATCTATCATTATACTCTTTTCTCTCAATTTTGTGGACAACTGCTTTTGCCCTTGGGAAACTTGTTTAATTTACTATAATTATTTATATGACATATGGCCTCTTTAGCCAAAATGAACCAGAGAAATAGGCAGAAGGATAGAGAGAGAATGAAAAAAACCAAAAAACAATTAACAGTCAACTTTAAATTTTGAAAAAGCAGCCCAGTCATTATGCTGCGTTGTATTACATCATAGGCTGAAGTAAGAACATGTTTTACTTACTCAATTAGCTTACAGTAGGAAGTAACTACAGAGAAGAACATGGTTTATTATGTCAATCTTTAAGGAGTTTAAGTAAAAATAAGGAAAGAGTTGACTAATTCTACTAAAATCCTTTTCATTCATTCACTCATTCATTCATTCATTTAATACTTATTTTATTTATGTATAATATATATAACATATATAATATATATACTATAGTATTATAACATATATAATATATATACACTTTGAATAATTATAAAGGCAGTGTTTATTAAAACACATTTCATTTTCAAAATTGAGCTATCAGCTGTTAAAGTGTGTATACATTTTGGGAGGTATATTGTATATATATATATATCAGGTAGCTTGCATTAATCTACTATGCATCTTCTGGCACATAATGGACACTCAAATATTTACTGAAGCAAAAAGGAAAGGAATGAAGGAAGAGAACTTATTCTGACTTTGAAAGGCAGAAACACTTTGTATAGGCAAAAGTTGGGGAGAGCAAGAAAAACTGGCAAAAACAACAAATAATAAAATACTAGAGGCCCGGTGCACAACATTTGTGCACTGGGGGGCGGGGTCCCTCAGCATGGCCTGCACCCTCTCTCAGTCCAGGACCCCTCAGGAGATGTCCGCCTTCCAGCTTAGCTGCCGCTCATAGCAACCGGTCATTCTGTTGTTTGGTTGATTTGCATATTAGGGTTTTATTATATAGGATAATTGGTATGTAATAGAAGGATTACATAGAATGATGAGAAATATAATTAGAAAACATACAGATTATATTGAATCTTGAAATCAAGATTAAAAATTCAGACTCTACCCTGAAGGTAATGGGCAGACTCTTTAAGGTTTCTGAGATGACATGAAGATGACAATTTAGTTTTATCTATTTGTAAATTAAAACTTTTTTTAAAAAATATATATATTTTATTGAGTTTTTACAGAGAGGAAGGGAGAGGGATAGAAAGCTAGAAACATCGATGAGAGAGAAACATCGACCAGCTGCCTCCTGCACACCCCCTACTGGGGATGTGCCCGCAACCAAGGTACATGCCCTTGACCGGAATCGAACCTGGGACCCTTCAGTCCGCAGGCCGACGCTCTATCCGTTGAGCCAAACCGGTCTCGGCTGTAAATTAAAACTTTTATGTAACTAGTATAGTTAATGGTCACATTAGGTAAAGAGCATCACAGGAGTGGCTTACCATGAGTTTGTAATATTTGTGTTAGACGAGAAAGACCTATAAAATGGTAGCAATAAGGAAATAAATGTATTTTATTGCAGGAATATAATATATCTGTTCTTTTATTCTGGTCTTTTTTAAAGGTCCTTTTGTAAAGTTATATAATTTTCTTTATCTGTGCCTGCACATTTTAAAATTTGTAGTCCTCTATGTATCACACACACACATACACACACAGTTGTTGCCATGTAAAGGTAATTTTCCCATTTTATTTTCTAACTGATGATTATGAATATCTACATAGTATTCATTTTTATATATTTATTTTTACTGAACTTATTGAACTCTTTTTACTTTTTAAGTGTTTTTTATTGATTTTTATAAAGAGAGGGAGAGAGAGATAGAAACATCGATGAGAGAGAAACATCGATTGGCTGACTCCTTCCTGCGTACACCCTATTGAGGATAGAGCCTTCTGATTGGTTCAATCAGAAATTGAACCAACGACCTCAAGGTTCATGGGTGAACCCTCAATCACTGAGCCACACCAGCGGGCTCTTTTTATTTATAATAGGTTTAATTAAAGTCACAATCATATGAAGTACAAATAATCATAAATTTTCCTACATTTAAAAATGTTTATATTCTATTTTGTTTTCTTCTATTACTAATTGGCTATAATCTTTAGAACCATATTGATTAACAGTGGTGATAGTAGTAATTCTCATCTTGTTCCTGATGTCTTTAATGGGGCCATTGATATATTTCAGGTCAATGACTAACAAAATCAAATTTGAATTACGAACAGCTGTCCCCTGAAGCAGTGTTGAAAATCAATGGAATGATGAAAAGAACTTAGAGATTGGTTAGGAGATTACTGCAGTACTCCATGGCAGAGGCACTAAATAAATGCTTATCAAAGGTCCAGATTTCAGAGGTACTGGTAAGAGAGAATTTATAAACTTGAAGTCCAATGAATTTAAGGGTATAGAAAGACAAGAAAACTAGGACGACTTCCCAGGTCTCTCGTCAGGCCTCAGCATACAATCAACTAACCAAGTTAGAAATACTGGAGAAAAGCAAGACATCTCTTCAGATCATATAATACAGGCAATTTGATTAACGGGTCAAGCATCACTAGCATATAATTAAATGACAGTTTCAAGGGGAAGTTGCAGCATCTAATAATGTAAGACAGCAAAAATTCAAGAGGAAGTTCTAGATGTGTAATAATAGGAGAGAAACAGAATTTACTGGTCGAGAGTGGCAACAAATGAGTTTTAAAAACAGAGGAAAAAACTCACTGAAGATCTAAAAAACAGTGAATAATTATGGAAACAAAGACCTGGATGAGGAAGCCATTGAGAAAATTAGGAACCCACTGGAAAGGGGGAAAATAGAGATAGAACATAAATATTTTGAGAGAATAGAAATAGAAGAACATATTCCATCCTTGGTTATTTTTATAGTAAAGTAGGAGGTAAGTCGAATTTAATGACCCTATAGAAGGTTGAGAAAAGATACTGTGGAGAATGGACTAGAAAATGAAAAAGACTTGAAAGGTAAGTTGAGTAGGATCAAGAGCCCAAATACAGTGTTTTGGAAAAGTAGTTCATAGCGTGCCAAGTCAACATTTTTGTTTGGTTTTTAGAAGCCATGCTCCATAGTCTAGAGAAGGAAATGAGTAGAGAGTGGATGATTTAGGAATGGGAGCTCAGAGGCAGAGGTGCCAGAGGCTCAGATGTCAATCATCCTGGAAGTGCTCACTGCAGGGCTGTACACAGAGTGCAGAGGGCAGTAAACACAAGCTAGACGCACCCATCTTAGGAGCACGCCAAGATCCTACAGAGCTGGATCTGGGGAATGTTTCATGGCTGGCAGAAAACAAGCACTTGTTATATAATTTTCAGCTAAATATTATACAATTATTAAAGCATCAGGGAGGAAATAGCAGAGACTGCTGCCTGAGGACAGTGGATGCTTCTGGTACATGTTTTTCCAATGCTAAAGGTAGTCTGTGTGACACATGCAGAAGATACCACCTCAGATCAAAAGTGCAAGGACACAGATATACTAATTGCCAATAATGCCAGTCCTCTTCTAAAACCTCATTTCCAACCTTATACTGAGAAGTTTAAAATATATTACTCACTGTCAACCTCTAAACCTGGTATCTAAGATTGTCAGAATAGGGATTTGAATCAAAACATAAGGTAAATTTTAAATAATGAATATTTTCACTAAAACATCAACAAAGCCAAAGATATTATTTAAACCACATCTAAAGAACTTGTTTAAATCAAATCTAAGCATCTTCCACCAAACAAAATGAAAGTATACAAAATTTCTTCTACCCTATTTTAAGGGTACTATAAGGATACCTAGCATGGATGGACTAGGATATTCATTCATCAATGTTTACCAAGGATTTTGGGAGTTCCAGAAGAAAAATTCTTATGTGTAGTGTAACTACAATAATGAAAAATATGCACAAATACAGAGCAATTACCTTTGGGGAGAAGGGAGAGGGTGAGATTTTGGAGGAATATTGAGAGGGCTCCTGGGATGCTGGTAGTGTCTTATATCTTAACGTGAGTGATGGATACATGGGCATTCTTAATAACTTATTGAGCTATAAACTAAAAATGTGTATTTTCCAGTATAAGTGTTATACTTTAATTTAAAAACTTCTTTAAAAAGGATTGAAACAAAATATTAATATGTTATAACTGATTCTTTACAGAGTGGTAGAAATCTTGTTTCTTTCTTTTATATGTAATTTCCCAATTTCATCATGGGAAAAGAGATACATTTTATTGAACATACATGTGATATCTTGGAATGAATTAATAATTTATACTTTAAAAGAAAAACAATTATCTTCCAAAAGAAATGTGTACAGATATGTAAACCTGTACCCAGTTTATAAATACTAGACTAATATCAATGAGCATTTGAAAAAGCAGAGTTGATACTACAGATCACAAAGTCAAGAATTCTAAAAATACATTCATACAGGAAATCCCAATTATATAAATGGGTGCATTGAAGGTCGAGAATCATAAAACTAAAAACATTGAAAAAGAGTATCCAATTTAGAAATAATAAGGCTGAGAAAAGGGAAAATGCCAAGACTGTACAAATCATGATCAGAGGGGGGAAAAATCAAAGAAAACTTTTTTGAAGTGAAAGATAACTTCAGCCTGGTTAACAAGTGAGGGCACAAAGAATTTCTCAGCAATTATCCTTAAAGAATGACCCCAGACACTTAATTGTCAAGTTTTAAACTTTTAAAGACAAGATCTTACATTCTGTCAAGAAGAAAGGTATAATATTCTTGGGTCTCATCTTTCAGATCTCTGAGAAGGGAGAAGCTAAAAAGAATTATAAATACAAGAACTCAGATAAATCTTCTTTTAAGACAGATAATATATTAAGACACAGAAACCATACAATCAGCAAAGTCCTACAGCTGTTAAGTTCACCCTAAGAGACAACACATTTTTGAAAGGTACTTACTTTCTAAGAGGTGAGAGAAATATACTTTAAATATATATATATATATATATTGCTTTCAGAGAGGAAGGGAGAGGGAGAGATGGAAACATCAATGATGAGAGAAAATCATCGATCGGCTATTTTCTGCACGCCCCCAACTGGGGATCGAACAACCTGGGCTTGTGCCCTGACCAGGAATCAACCGTGACCTCTTGGTTCATAGGTGTACACTCAACCACTGGGCCATGCCAGCCAGTGAGAAAGATACTTTTTAAGGAAATAAACTATGAAGAAACAGTGAAATAAATTAACATGCAATCAGCATACTTGACCACATATTCTGAGAATAAAGGATAAATATGTCAAAAATAAATTAAGCTACCAAATATACCAGCAAAAAATAAATGTGGTATATTTTCAATGGCTACAAATTTTTTGTGGCTACTCCCATCAGGAGATGGAGTCTCTTTCTCACTCCTTAAATCTGATTAGCCTTGTGACTTGCTTTGCAACGGAAGGGATGTTGTGTGATTTCGAAGCCTAGCCCTGAAGATACCTTGCGGCTTTTACTCTCACCTTCTTGGAAATCACTGGAAATCTACAACAGCCAAGTGAAGAGGCTTGGGCTCATCTGGAGGCATAGGGCTCAGAAGACCACCAGCACTGTACCCTACACGTGTGAATGAGGCCATCTAAGACCACCCAGCCGGAGTTAAGCCACCAGATGACTGGGGCCACAAGAGAACTGCGTGGCTTAGCCCATCCTAAATTACTGATTCACAGAGCTATGGGGAAAGGGAATTGTTGTTTAAGCTATTAACTTGTGGGGAATTTATTATATAGCAAGATATAATAAACTGAAATGAAATAAGTGAGAGAAAAATAGGGAGTTGCACCACGAACTTGACTCTTATCTACCCTAGGAAGAAAGAACATTAATGTTTCCTGGTAAAAACAAAAGCTATTAATATATACAATACAAATGTTTGTGTTAAAATGTGTCAATGTTAGGTATGTAAAAAAATATTGGTTGAAATGTTAGTTAGAAAGGGAAGAAAGTTTAAGGTCCAAAACAGAATATAAATACAATGGAGGGGAAAAAGGAAACATTGAAACAAACATAACATTTAGTCAATAATCTCAACACTCCATTTTTTAAAACATGACAAGTCAACAAATATATTTCCTTAAATTCTAAAGTTGAATAATCTACCATAAATAAGGAAGAAATACTTTCTTTCATTTTCAAATACTATCCATGCTCCCTGGCATTGCTGCATCTGTAACATACTGTTACCTTTGCCTGTTATGATCTTTCTTCCTTTTGTCTCTTCATACTACAGTTAATGCCTACTCATCAGATCTCAGGTGACCCTCACTTCCTTACAAATTTCTTAAGTAGGTCAAATGTCTATCCTGATTATGAACTCCTGAGGAACAATGTACTTCTCTTTCATAGGGTTGTTACAACTGACATTTACATTCATTTCTTGAGATTATCTGATATAACAGTGGATTAAATGTTCTATGAAGGCAGGGCCCACATTTATTTTCATTCTCTACTGAATCCCCAGTGCCTGGCACAAGGTCTGGCATATGAAAATGTCTGTGGGAAGAATACATAAATGAGAGGGAGTGGTCTTATTTCTTAGGTCCCTTCTAATCCCAAAATTCTGTCCCACTATGAATGAACTCAGTGGAGACTTCTGGCACAGTTGAACTGTACATTATGCCAGTGAACCTGCTGGTTATGTAGAGCTTGAAGACCCTGCTTTTCCACTCTTATTTCTCTCAATAGCAACTATTTCCTTAGTACAACTGAAATTTGGTTGTTGAACAGGAAGAGATGGGTGACAGTCACCAGATTTACACAAAATACATGACCTTGTAATACATTCTCTTATCTAAGAATACATAAAATCTAATTAATAAGTCCTCTGAAACAAAGTTGCTTTTAATAAGGTGGTCTATGTGGAGGATTTAGAAAGCATTTGGCACCTCTCAGACAGGGGTAAGGAACTGCCAGGATCAAGGAAGTTGAGGAGGCGTATGTGTTGCCTCGGGCCACAGTCTGGGACTCATGGAACATAGGTTAACAGAAATATATGAGAGGAAAGTATTTATTTAGGGTTCTTTGTTTGGTATGGTCATGTTTCAATATGTACAGCTTTTTTCCTAACTAGGAGAGCAAACAGGTATGAATATTTTATTAAAAATCATCTATAATAGATTTATGTCTGAGGAGAAAAAACTAGTTCATTGGAAGCACATTGTATTTACATTAAAGGTAATGCCATTTTCAGTCTCTTCTCTTCTTAGTTGCTATGAAGTCATTTTACAACAATTATTTTAATGTTAATGAGACTATTCTAATATCTAACGAGAATATTTTAAGCTCAGAATTATGTCTTAAATTCCTAAAATAAAATAAAAACCTGTACTCGTTTAAATTTAAGAACACAGCAATGAGAAATGAAATTTGTTTTTGTTTAATTTCTAAAATTTGTCATAAAAACCTAATTTCTTAGTCATACTCTAGAATTTCCACATATTATATTGTTTCATTGATATGTTAGTGTTTTCACATAGTCTGTTTTAAAGTGCATTTTCATTCAATATATTCTAGTGTTTCTGATCTGGGTTTCCAAAACTGAAACAGCTTTTTAAAAAGTCCTAAATATTTAAACTCTCAAGTCCTCAAGAAAATAAAACGTGGGAATTTTAAAGTTTATTGATTAAAAGAGTAGCTATTCTTTACTTTGTCCCCATCGGAAGCCTCTCTTTTAACACAGTTTCTGGTGACAGTCCCGAGAGGGAAGTGACTTGCCCATCATCTCACATGCTTATGGGACAGCTGAAATGAGGACCACACACTCTCGACTCCCACCAACCTCTGGGGACAATCCTTCCCCATTCCATTCTTCTCTTGCCACCCTTTCCACTGGGAGCCTTCAGCATGTAAGGCACAGTACTTGTGGGGACGGTTCCTTTTCCTCTCAGAAAAGTCTGTCTTTCATGAGGGGAGAGGCATGTCAAGTTTCTGGACACCTCTCTTTCCCTAGGGTTTCAAATGCTCCAGCTTTACAGCAAAAGATATCAAGATGATTAAGTAAATGTACTTTGCTCTTGCCTAAAGGCAGCAATTTTGTTCAGAAAAGCCACACATAGAGCTATTTGTGAACTGTATGGGAAGAAAAAACCCCCAGGAGATCGCCGCCATTACCTGAGTAGGGCTCTGAAGACTTAAATCTAAACCACAGGTAAACTCTGTATGATGGTCCACTATTTCAAGAAGAGGATCAGGCTTTGAAAAGTTCCAGAATCTGTGAATATAAACAAAAAAAGTAATTCAAGTTCTAAAATTACCAAAAAGTTCACCTAAGAAAAACAGATATTTAACATAGCAAAGATTTTATCAGAATAGGCCCAACCAATTAATAAATGCAGAGCTCCATTGCTGGCCCACATTAAAAAATCAAATAAAGAAAAAAATGCACTCCATTCTATTATATAACAAATGGAATTAGTAATCAATCTACCCTGTAAACAATGATTATCTTCCCATTAGTATAACTTGTAGGGTGAAACTTCACAAGTTTTAGTTAATTTTTTTTTATATTGCACATGGACATTTCAGATGAGAGAGATCAGGCTTTCTTTCTTTTTTTTTTTTTCAGCAATTTCTAAAAGCATTCACTGCTGTAAAATAAGAATATTGGAATACATGCACTCTAACATTTTGTGATTTTAAATACTATTTCATTTCTGACATGAAAAGATCTTAGGTTTAATTTACATTTCAATAGCAATTCAAATTCTTAAAAAAGAATCTGTTCTCTTATAAAAATATCTCTGTAATTCTGAAACTATCTTTTTCTTTTTTCTGCAGCACAGCCCTTCTTATAGATTTCATGTCAATGTAATTCTCGAGTCAAGAAAAACGGAAATGTGTTTTCCTGGGCCAATATTAAGTATTCTATTTATGCTCTATAGACGGGGAGTGGTAATATTTACCATGATATATCTGATTTCTACCGTTTAGAGAAGAGTTTGGCCCTATTTTCAATACACAAAATAGCACTTTATTTGTAAAGCTTTATTTGCTCATCCTCCTTCTTATTCTAAACACACCATAAAAAATGGCACATTCAGAATCATAGAGTCATACTCTAGTTCAGCCTCTCTAATGATGCACAACATAGAACACATTGAAGGCTTAGCAGATCTCTTTGTAAGAGAGTAAATACACAAAACCAGCAGTCAGTTTGTTTAACCTGGCAGTATTATTTTCCTAATAAATACAGAGTTGGTCTTATTAAGTCTGAAAAGGATTGTTGCTATGGATAATCTACTGTGTGGTACCAGAGAAACAATGAATAAATAGCTCATTTATCAGATTACTGAAATCTGCAAAATATTTAAGGAGAGTGACTTTACTTTTGAAAATCTGCCCATTCAAACAAATGAGGGAGCAAGCTAAGCTGCAGTCCTTCTCAGAAATCATAATAATGGTCTCTACTGTCTTTGCATATTTGTTCTTTGGGTCTAAAGACAGTGAATTTTACTGCAATCTAATTTTCTAGATCTTGATAATGTTTATATAAGCAAAAGTAAATATGTAATCGTATAATTTCATTTCTAAAATATGGTTATATGCTGATTTGCAATAGCTGAAACAATAATCAAATGATTTTGTATATGCCCACTATAATCCAAAAAGTATTCAAAAGTTTTAAAAATATGTATTTAATATGGAAAAAAAACTGAGTTAAAGGAAAAGTAAGGGTGGGAGAGTAAATTCAAATCTGTAATATTTGTAAACAAAATTATATTCCATAAAGTTGTGTACTGCTTGGCAGGGGAGGACCTCTCAAGATGCTAAGCTTTCCAGGAGCCAAAGGAAAAAGGGAGACACAAGAGATCCCTCAATTCAAATTGCTCTTGGAACTCTGAAGGAAATTCACCCTTGGGAGTCCACAAAACAGAAATCCAATGCTTATGTAATGAATTCCCTGAACATTTCTTAGGGAAACACAGACATGCTGTTTCATGGGTTGCTACTCATGAGTCACCCCAAAGAGCAGTTTGTTGGAATCATTCTATGGGGAGGTCAATTAAATCCAGGTAATCAGCTCTCTGACTTCATTTGGGATTTAGATTTTATTTCAGTAAAATTGGTAGGATAAATGCTCTTTAGACAAATCCTAAAAACTGGTTTCCTTCTGAACTATTTAAGGACTAGAGGCCGGTGCACGCAATTCGTGCACGGGAGGGGGGGAACCTCAGCCCGGCCCGCACTCTCTAGCAATCTGGGACCCCTCAAGGGATGCCCGACATTCCTCTCATAATCCGGGACTGCTGGCTTCTAACCGCTGGCCTGCCTGCCTGCCTGATGGCCCCTAACCACTCTGCCTGCCTGCATCATCGCCCCTAACTGCTCACCTGCCTGCCTGTCTGATCGACCCTAACCACTTTGCCTGCCTGCCTGAGCGCCCCTAACCACTCACCTGCCTGCCTCATCACCCCTAACCACTCTGCCTGCCTGCCTGATCGCTTCTAACCACTCTGCCTGCCTGCGTGATTGCCCCTAACCACTCTGCCTACCTGCCTGATCACCCCTATCCACTCTGCCTGCCTGCCTGCCTGATCGCTTTTAACCACTCTGCCTGCCTGCGTGATTGCCCCTAACCATTCTGCCTACCTGCCTGATCACCCCTAACTGCCTCTGCCTCGGCCCACGCTGCCGTGGCTTCTGGAATGACATCCAGATGGTTGTTTGGCTGTCCGGTCTAATTAGCATATTATGCTTTTATTATTATAAATAAAAAGCAATAAGGATTCATTTATACCCTCCTGACCTGTTCCTGAAATGCAGTTTTGTTGTTATTTTCTTATTTAAACCTGTTAAGGATAAGGCTGCATGGAGGACAAGACAGGTGAACCTTATGAAAATTAGGATGCTTAATAAGGGCACATGTGTGAAGCCATCCAATTTTAGCTTGAAAGTGTGGTAAGAGAAGTTGCACATGCAGGAGAGCAGAGAGTGGATTCAAAAACTCAATATAAATTTGTCTAATATGTAGCTTCGTGGGCAGTCAAGGCTACAATTCCACACTATAGTCACACCTATCATAATTTTAACCTGGGAAAAACTATCAATATTTATTTATTTGCATTTTGCAAAGAACTCATCAAATAAAATACATGCTAAATATGAGCCTAACCAATGGACACAGACTGGGGTGGGGGGCAGAAGGAGGGCATGTGCTGGGTGGTAGGGACGGCTGGGGAGAGGTCAATGGGGGGAAAAGGAGACTTATGTAAGACTTTTAACAATAAAGAATTTAAAAAAAAAAAGACTCATATGGGCTGTCTACAAGAGACCCACCTCAGAGGGAAAGACACACAGAGACTAAAAATAAAGGAATGGAAAAAGATATTTCATGCAAATGGAAATGAAGAGAGAAAAAAAGCTGGGGCAGCAATACTTACATCAGATAAAATGGACTTTAAGAAGTATAGAGCTTCAGGTTTAAAAGATGAGAAAAGTTCTGGAGATGAAGAGTGGTGATGGTTGCAAAAAAATGTAAATGTTCTTAAGGACAGTGAACTGTACACTTAAAAATTGGTCAAAATGGTAAATTTCATGTTATGTATATTTTTCTAAAACTAAAAAAAGCTAAATTGAAAAACAAAAAAAATACATGCTAAAACTCTAAGGATACTATTTGGTGAAGGGAAAGTTAATTTAGTGAATGACATACAAGCACGATTTTTTATTACACCATTTCACAGCTCTGACAAGTTATGTAATACACAAAGTATATATATATATGTGGTGCAAACATTATGAGAGGTTCATTTCCAGCAGAATGGCTGAATAGGAACCTAGGCCAATATTCTTCCTGAAAACAATTAAACTTGCTAGATAAACTGTGAAAACAACTACCACAAAACTTCATAAAAGCATCAGTGAGGAACACTCAAGTAAAAACTAGAGTGGTGTCTGAAACCCAGCGCAGTAAATGGAACAGTGAAGGCAGCTTTTGCCCTGAGAGAATTTGCTAAATAGGAAGAATCTAAGCTTCTATATTTTTAACCTCAAGGAGATCAGGAGCCAGTAAAATAAGAAAAATTCAGTATTTATATTTATTTATAATTTTAATATATTTTTCAGTAAACTGAAATATCTAATCAAAAGTATCAAGTCAAATACAGTAAAGTGCACAAGTTAAATAGCTGAGACAATAAAAAATTAATGTCTATAAACTTTATTTTTAAATCATAAAACAAATAACAAAAGAAATAAAATAAATGTATTTATTTTACATTTATTCATTTCCACACTTTAAATGGCAACCATTGTCAACAGTTTGATGTGTATAGTTCAAGATTTTTCTAGGTATCATCATTCAATTCCACCAGGAAGGGGTGAGTTGTAAGGAGAAAGTGGCAGGAAGAAAGTGAGCGTTTCACCAGGTTTCCTCACGTTTGCAAATAGGGAATTGGCAAGGTCTCTCTTCGCAATCTTTTTCTGGACTCAAGGTCCCATAAGTTCTATATATCTGAGGGCCTTCGTGTGCCTATCATACAAGTAAAATGAGCTCCTTTTTATTGGGAGAAGGCAGGCTACATATATCATTAAGCAGTCAAATAAGGCACATCATTTTTAAATGATGGCTTTTTGGTACAGCATATATATACTTCTTGGTGCCTTTTTGTCTCTTTGCTGATGAAATCACTGACTATTTAAGCTCCATCATGGGAAGTAAATACACTGGACAGGCTTCCAATGATTAAAAATATTACAGAACTGTAGGAACATTTTTCATTTAAATTGGAGAGGTAGAGAGAAAAATTCATCATAGTACAATGTCTTGGTTAAATCCCTTTTTGCCTTCTGACTCACAATTCTTTAGCAAAGCAAGTATGTAGCACTGTGTTAAATAAAGCATCAAAACGATTTCAAAAATGAAGCTAAAATCACTTTTTTACTTTACTCAAATGTAATTTGAAATCTCTATACAAACACTTTTAAAATTTAGCCAGTACATGAATTCAGTAGAAGGTTTAAAATATTTTTCAGTTTCCTTTCCTGTTCACAACCCACATGTTAGTAATTCTTCATGAGTCTTTCCTAACTATAAGAGTTGGGGGAAAGTTTTGGCTACTTTGCAATGCCTTACATGTGCCTTAACTTTAGTTGTGTATTTAAAATTTTTAAGCGAATTGCAATATTATAATTATCTCTATTTGCATTGCTTGGCTATGTAGCATTCTCCAGTGGTGAGCAAAACATGTCACAACTGCTTGTTTTCTCATTTAATTACTCATTCATACAACAATTTATGAGTGCTAAAATGTGCCTGGTACCGTGCTAATAAGCACCAAAAGCAAGAGACACGTGGCCACAGCCCTCCTGCAGCTCCTAATTCCATGAGATAGATGGACATTAAAAAACAAAACAAAACAAAAAAACACAACAAAAACACAAATGTAACTACAATTGACAGCTGCCCCCCAAAACAACGCAGGATGATGTAAGAATGTTGTCCTGAAGAAGTGACACTGAGCTGAAGGTTGAGTTCACCAGGTGGAGGGCAAAGATGGCAGCTTGTCCCTTGTCAGCAAGGAGCCTGATGGTTTGTGACTGAGAGAGCCCATTGGACTGGGGCAAGAGAAGAGGAGAGTGTTACACAAGGCAAACAGGACCAGATCACAGAGGTCTTGTAGGCCATGTGAAGAATTGGGAATTTTTCTCTTAAGTGTAAACACACACACACACACACACCAGTGAGAGTTTTAAGCAGAACGTTTATACACTCCATTTTGCCTTCTTAAAAATTTTTAAAAATAAACTACTTTTTTATTTTAAAACTAGAGGCCCAGTGCACAAAATTCATGCACTGGGGGAGGGGGAGGGTCCCTTAGCCCAGCCTGCACCCTCTCGCAGTCTGGGTTTGCTCACTCCTTACTGCCCGCCTGCTCACTGCTCCTTACGGCTTGGCTTGCTGCTCCTTAGCGCTGCTGCGGAGGCGGGAGAGGCTCCCACCACCGCCACTGCGCTTGCCAGCTGTGAGCCTGGCTTCTGGCTGAGTGACGCTCCCCCTGTGGGAGTGCACTGACCACCAGGGGGCAGCTCCTGCAATGAGTGTCTGCCCCCCGGTGGTCAGTGCACATCATATCGACCAGTCGATCTGGTTGTTCCGCCGTAACGGTTGCTTAGGCTTTTATTATATACTGTAGATAGTTTCAAATTTGCAGAAGAACTGTGAAGATAGTATAGAGAGTTCCCTTACAGTATGACCACATGTAGTATAGTCAGTTTTGACTTTTAAAAGGTATCTCTGGCCACTGAGAGAAGAATGGATTTGAGGGCTCAAGAGTGGATATGTGGCTACCAGTGGTCTAAAAAGAGATGATAGCAGCTTGGATTTTAGGTGGTACAGTGATGATAAGGAAAGGTTGATGGATGGATTAGAGATATATTTAAGCAGAAAAAATTAATAGGACAAAAGAAATCAAAATGATTAATGGAACAGAAGATACCAAGAAAGATGCATTTGCTTATTTACTATTTAAATTATTTATTCATCTATTTTCCTCTAAAAGTCACTAAGTTCCTTACACTCAAGGACAATATTCTAGTCTTTGTATTTCTTGCATGTATAAAAGTATCTGACACATGGATAGTCCAAGAATGTTTCACGAATGAACAAAAAATAAATAAGCATATTAAGGACAAGATAAACAAATAACGAAGGCCAACCTCACAAGTAAGATAACTTTTAAATCACCTATAGGCCTGGTTCCCAAATGATGGACCAAGGCTCATTATATCAGATATTCGGAAAAGACACATTCCTCAGGTTTGCTGAGAAATTTTTTCCTAAAAAATTCTAATTGAGTAGATCAGTCTGAAATCCAGAAACCTCTTCCCAAGAAATGCTGATAGGCTTGGAAACACCATGGAAAGCAGTACTTCTCACCCTTATATCATCATACATACAGATTAGATAAATTCCCATTAGAAACAATAGTGATTTCAGGAAGAAGGGGAGGGGAGAGAAAAAGGCAGTGGTTCTCAACCTTGATAGTATTTTTAAAAATACTGATGTGTGAATGCTCCCCAAGAAATTCTAAATGGCCTAGAGTACATCATGGGAATTGGAAGGTGCAAACATTCTCCGGGTGAAGGTAATATGCAGCCAAGGTTGGGAAGCTCTGACCTGGGTAGGGGGCATTACCCGTTTATTGAGAATCACTGATCTAAACAGCAGTTTTCAAACCTAAGTTTGCATCAGAATCACCCGAAGAGCTTGCTGAGCATGAATACAGACATCTGGAGTGTGGCTGGAGAACTTATTTTAGAAACAAGTTCCCAGGTGATGCTCACGTTGCTGGTCCTAGGGCCAAACTTTCAGAACCACTGATCCAGACAGTTGTTACTGGTTAGAATTATTACTTCATTGTGGCTCTAACCACTAATGAAGGCAAAACTTTGGGAAGGGACAAATACATTAGAAGCAAAAGACAGGCAAATAGTTTCACAGAAAAAGTAACACTATTATCTCATATAATTTAACTTAGCAGACTAGGATAAAAAGCTGCTGAACAAACAAGTATTAGTGTTAGCTCCAGCTTCCCAATAATGAAGAACAAAGATGATCCAAAACTAAGGTTCTCACATTACCCAATCCATCCTCAGCAAGAAAGACTTTGACAGTGTGCACAGTCTTCCCCATTATCTTATCCTAGAGGCCCTATGCACAAAAATTTGTGCAAGAGTAGACCTTCCTTCCCTCGGCTACTGGCACCAGCATCCCTCCTGTACCCACGACCCGCGCTTTTCTCCTCCGGCTGCCCGCAGGCACCCGGGACCTGGGCTTGCTTCCCTCGGGCCGCCTGCAGGCACCTGGGACACAGGCTGGTTTCCCTCTGGGCCCGGCTATGTGAGGAAGGACATCCGGTCTAATTAGCATATTACCCTTTTATTATTATAGATTGCTTCGGATAAGCGTAAAAAATTTTCAAGGTAAGATACAAAGGGTATACAGTAGTCCACACCTATCAGCAGTTTCAGTAACCCACAGCCAATTGTGATCATATAATATTAAATGGAAAATTCCAGAAATAAACAATTCATATGTTTTTAATTGTACATCCGAGTAGAGTGATATCTCATACTTTCTCCAGTCTGTCCCACTCAGGAGTGAATCATCCCTTTGTCCTGTGTATCCACACAGTTTATGTTCCCCATCCATTAGTCATTTAGTAGCCCTCTAGGTTATCAGATCCACTGTTGCTTATATTCAAGTAACCTTCATTTTACTCCATAATGGCCCCAAAGTGCAAGAGTAGTGATGCTGGCAATTCGGATATGCCAAAAAGAAGTCATAAAGTGCTTTATTTAAGTAAAAAGATATGTATGCATAGGAAATAACATAAGTTATATACACTATAGGGTTCAGTACTAGCCAAGGTTTCAGGCATCCACTAGGGGTCTTGGAATGTATCCCCAATGGTTAAGGGGGGACTACTGTAATCATTCTCATTTCAGAGATGAGGATAATTGCTCAAGGAAATTAAGCAATCCATGGTGACATAGCAAATAAATGGCAGCCCCAAAGCACAGACTCTACTGGCATAATGTCCAGTACTTTTTCTATTGAAAGATGCTGCCATTCATTTTTTTCTCTAGACCTGGGCCATGATAGTGAATCTAGAATATAGACGGCAGGAATCGGGGTTTCTTTGGGAAGCTCTGATTAACAACCTGAAAGTTCAAATGGACCTGGTCCAAGTCAGGTTTCCCCCTCACTCCTCAAACTACATAGAAAATTCCATAAGCCAAAGTCCATGCCAAAATCCCATTAGTGTGCCAACTTACATTCAAAACCAATACCCTAAGGAAATTATGAATAGAATAAATATGCACTCCTGTAGCAAGGAGTTCAGAAATTATCCCTTCTCTGTTCTATTTTTTTTATATGCACTTACTACATCCTCTCATCTACTTTGCTGTCTCCTCCTAACTTAGGTATCACTCGAGTGATTGGCTCTTTTTGTAACCTCAGAGATTTCTATCCTTTAAAAGTGAATTCCCTCTGAGTATAACATGGAATCACGGGCTTATTACTTTACCATCTGTATTGCTTTTGGAGGGGATTAAAAATAGAAATTGTAAGCAAGCAAATTTTGTAAAGGGCTAAACTTTCATTTATTAACTCAAAAATATTTATTGAATGTTAATGCTCATTTATTTGCATGATTGGATTGGAAAGGTGCTTGTGTTTTGGAACTGGTAATAACAAAGTTTAAAATAGAAAAACACTAATTGCCTGAACATATTATTAATTTTGAAGAATTACTGAACAATTTTCAAAGATGAATTTTAGAACACTCAATTGCAAATATCCAGAAACCATACCATATTTATAAACTTTCAAGGTTAAATATAATAAAATTCTAAACTTAAGCTTGTCCAGCAAAATGAATTATTCAGATTTCAATTAAAATTTTAATTAGATCAGTACTGTGGAGGGGCTGACTCCACTTCATCACAATAAACATTAAGTCCAGGAACCATGTACCACAAAGCCTAGAGTACCTTTGACAAATTAAAGAAAACCATTAGCTGATGGAAGGCTTGTTCTGGGGGAGTTTATGGCTGTGATCCACAAGGATGCAGGATGGCTTTCTGAAGAATGTCACATCTCAACAAAAAGAGATGAAGGGGGAAAAAACTCCCATGGAGTTTGTTTACTGCTTACTGGCACAAAATGAAGAACGATGAAATTTTTTTTCCAATAAAGTCTCAAACAAATATCTGACAATAAACAATATGATAAGAATTTACTCATGCAATAGTATCATTATCTCAGGCATGAGAATGGTCTATGTACATCTGAACTGTAACTGGCACCAAAACGTGGCTACCTAGAGCAAAATATCATTTCACAAAGTTCAGAGGATAATGTGATCAGATGAGATTCAAGTTCCACACCTAAATGTAGAACAACGTTAAACTCACAGCAGCAACCTGCCTGTGCTTTGGTCTTGATTAGCAATGTTACCATGAAATACTTAATGTTCTCATCTCTGCAGCTGAGCATTTATGAATAAAACCACTCGGGGTACCAGGTTGTGAAATGTCAGCACAGCGCACAAGGACCTCTTATTGTACAACTCTCTCCTCATTAGAAGATGGATACAGTGGTGGGGAGAAGAAAACAGACATTAACTAAGGTGGAGAAAGAAAATCAGACACAAAGCAGAATAAACAAGTCTGTTTACTTTCTGGTGATTGGACATGAAAGCTTGGGGAGAAAAAAGATCCGTCTATAGAAAGAAGAAGGACCGATGAAGCAGGAACTCAGGGTAAAGCAGTCCCAGTACCTTGCCTAGGCCCTGCTGCACCACTGCCCTGGGGCAAAGGGAGCCCAGAGCCTAAGAAACATTTTCCATTTTTTATTTAAGCTAGCTCAAGATGGTTTCTGTTTCACACGGGAGTGTACACAGGTGTGCTCACACACGTCCTAAAATATATAATGAAGAAAGATACGGGACTCTGCTGAATTTTATTTAAGGTGAAAATAGATTAATAATCATGATTTTATTCTCTGTATGGTTCATTTCATTAGGTCAAATCTTGAAAAATTAAATATTATAATATTTGTTTAGTGTTGCCACACTCTAGGTTGGAGTTTCAGGACAGGCCTTTGGTCTTGATTAGCAATGTTACCATGAAATACTTAATGTTTTAAATAAATAAATAAATAAATAAATAAATAAATAAATAAATAAATTATCCCTGAGTTCTTAGGGGACAAAGTAAACTACTAACAACTGACAGGTAATACCCAGTTGATCTAAATAAATAGGTTCACTATGTGTGTAAATAACTAAGAGAGGGAAACACTGAGGTTCTACTCAAGTGCCTTTTTCTTAAAAACTATACTTGCACAGATCTGCGTCCACTAATTCTACAGGCTTATAACAAAGAACAGCAGCTTCGAGCCGTGCCCCCTCGATCTTTTCACCTCAGAGGCATTCACTTTAAATTCTTTTAGCTGTTTCTTCTGATTTTTTACTCTGTATTTTGGAATAATATGCTCAGAGAATTCACTGATTATGTTCATTTTCAGATATTATCTTTTTACTTCCTACTATGGAAGATGAGGCAAAGCAATATCTACATTAGGAAATATATACAACAAAACCCACAGTTGCCTTATTGAAGCTGCACAAGAGAATTTTTAAAAAATTATAATGCAAATTAGCTGACAAACTCCATAAATTTTCTGTTGGGACTAATCAGCACAATTCAAAGTTCAAAGCAGTGACTTACATGGCATTAACCTCAGGCTTAACATTCCTCATTCCTTTTAGATCTATTTCTTCATGTGCTTGCATTAGGGTGTGAATTAGACACAGATTTGGTTTGATTCTTAAAGAACACTGTTAGTACTAAATAATTCTGAAAACGTTCTGCAATTATAAATCAAGGTACTTAAAATCAAATGTCTTACAAGAAGAAAAAAAAGTCTTACAAGTTTTTTTTTCTAATTAATGCATGTTGTTTCATTTTATAGGAAATTATTTTCATTTTTCACCTGGCATTTAACTTGCAAAATTACGCTTCACTTAATCAAAAGATCTTTCCAGTATTGCAATAATCAACACAAGAATTTTCTAATTTAAACAAGTCAAATGGGAAAACTCTTTTGGAACATATTAAAAAAAAACGAACATAATAAACTCAGGAGTTATTGCTTCATACATACAAATATCTTAAACATTAGGTATATGAAGCTCATAGAGATTTATCAGTAAATCCCATATTACAATTGGTTGTGGAAAAATAATATCTATCTGTAACTTTAGTTAACAATCAGGATACCAATACAATGGTTACAAATTTATTAAATACTAAAATGTTGCAATCTAGTCAATACTGATTTAAACAATAGAACAGCAAGTTTTCTCGGTGAAAAATACCATTTTCTTATCCCAACAGGACTTTACACTTTAATTCAGTTTTAGTGATGACTACTTTAAATACAAAGTGAAAACCATATTAAAATATAATCATTTGCAGGCTTTTAAAAAATAAATATTTTTATTGATTTCAGAGAGGAAGGGAGAGGGAGAGAAAGAAACACCAATGATGAGAGACAATCATTGATCAGCTGCCTCCTACATGCCCCACACTGGGGATTGAGCCTGCAACCCTGGCATGTGTTCTGACGGGGAAATGAACCATAATCTTCTGGTTCATAGGTCAATGCTCAACCATTGAGCCATGCCGGCTGGGCCACTTGCAGGCTTTTATAGTCAGTAACCAAAGAGAATCAAAATTTTTAATATAATTTAAATTCACTCACATTTATAAACAAATGTATTTAGTATATCCATGTCCCAGATGCTAGGGACAAAACAATGAAACAGACAAGTCCTACCCTATAATCAGGCAATGTGTTTTATTAAATATATTCATTACAAAAATATCCTTATAAGAATTAAACAAATATGTGAATGCATATATTCTCATTCTTAACAAGAAAACTAAAGACAACTACATTAAGATGCTTTCCTATTATCAGTGGTGAAGTCTGGTGATGCTTTCCTATTATCAGTGGTGAAGCAAAAACTGTGATGAGTTACAAAGACATTTATATCTAAGTATGGAATATTAAATCACTCTTTGATCATTTTAAGATTCACAGTTCCTGCAAATAGTATCATATCATTAGCCACATAATTTCTGGTGATTTGATAAACAAATATAAAGGAATTACAACAACTATCTTAAAAATGAGGTAAAATGATCATTTGAAGCTGCATATGAGCTCACCTTCAGCCACATTTTTTATCTATTTACTTTGACTGACCTTTTTTTGTGGGTAAGGGGGACTAGGTAAAGTTGAAATGAAAGGTTTGAGACAGAGTACATATTCAGCTATACTATCTGTTTACTCTGCCTGACCTTTTTTTATGGGGAAGGGGAAGAAAGAGAATTATCTGCTCCTGAGAATCTCTATGCTAATAAACATAAGGATCAAAAAAGTCCATCAACCATACCAAAGTTAAGATACTCACTACATAAAGGCAAATCCCACGAGAGTAAATGTGACAAAGATAAAAGGTATTTCTGTATTTGCTGCTTTGTTAAGAGTCTATGTGTACTACAATCCAATTAAAGACCACTTACCTGTTAATGCAATATAATAAAGCTATTTATTTTATACTACAGGCCCAGTACACAAAATTCATACACTGGGTGGGGGGTGTCCCTCAGCCAGCCTGCACCCTCTCCAATCTGGGACCCCTCTGGGGATGTCCGACTGCAGTCGGACAGTCAGACATCCCTCTCACAATCTGGGACTGCTAGCTCCCAACCGTTCGCTTGCCTGCCAGCCTGATCACCCTCTAACCACTCCCCTGCCAGCCCGATCGCCCCCAACTGCCTTCCCCTGCTGGCCCGGTCGCCCCCAACTGCCCTCCCCTACAGGCCCGGTTGCCCCCTACTGCCCTCCCCTTCAGGCCTGGTCCCCCCCAACTGCCCTCCCCTGCTAGCCTGATCGCCCACAACTATCCTCTCCTGCCGGCCATCTTGTGGTGGCCATCTTTGACCACATGGGGGCGGCCATCTTGTGCAAGGGCGTGAGGGTCAATTTGCATATCACCTCTTTATTATATAGGATTACAATTAAACAATATATTAAATGTCACATTTATTAGAAGGTATTAGTAAGAAATGTTTTAAGTATCTTATTTTACAGCTGACTTTCTCAAATGTTTCTATTTTGAAAATGACTAACCAACAGAAAAATTCAAAGAATAATATGATGAACACCCATATACTCTTCATCTAGATTTACCAATTGTTAAAAATTTGGCATATTTCCTTTATTTTCTCTCTCTACACATACACACATAAAATAATATTTTTGCTGAACCACTTCAAAATAAATTGCAAACACCATCAAGAGTATGTATGTATGTATAGTAATATGGTACTAAGTATAAAATTTGAGGAACATATATGTGAATGAAAAAAAGAATGAAACTTGAGTGCTCAAAATGGCCAAGCATTATGTGAACAGCCTTGCATATATTGATTTCTAAACCTCATAACAATATGTTTTATGAGTGAGGAAACAACAGCTCAGGGAGATTTAGTGACTTTATAAGAGATTAAATATAACAATAGCTAGTAATGGTATATCCAAGATTTTAAACTATACCTCTTTTTCTATTACATCATGCTATCTTCCTCAGAAATAATTTCTAACAAATATGTAGATAAAAATATAATAATTTAGAAGAAAATACAGGTTGAATTGAAGTAGAAATGGTCACATGGTTATGGATTTGAATAAAAAGACATATTCAACTTTGCATAGTACATCTCCTGTTCTGGTTCATGCTGCACTACATTCACAAGGTACGCTTCCCCCACCTCACCTTGACAGGGCAATAAGAACTCCCATTCACAAAGCTCCTTAGTAGCTTTAAGCACATAATTATCTTTGTATAGTTATGCCCGGAAAGGCATAAATAATGACTATCTTAACTCTCCCTATGGTACTTATGTTTTAAATTAGGAAACAGACTATTAATATTCTCATTTAAAATATCTGTTACTAGAGGCCTGGTGCACGAATTCATATACCAGTGGGGTCCCTCAGCCTGGCCTGTGGGATCGGGCCGCAACTGGCTCTCCGACATCCCCGAAGGGGTCCCAGATTGCAAGAGGGTGCAGGCCAGTCCAAGGGACCCCACCGGTGCACGATCGGGGCCGGGGAGGGATGTGGGAAATTGCCCAGCCGGGGTGGGACTGTGGGAGGGCTCCAACCCACCTCACTCAGTCCCAATTGGCCAGACCCCAGCAGCAACCTACCAGTTGGAGCATCTTCCCCCTGGTGGTCAGTGCACATCATAGCAACTGGTCAACCAGTCAACTGTCTTCCCCATGGTGGTCAGTGCACGTTATAGCGAGCAGTTGAGCGGCCTTTGCATATCATTAGCATATAATGCTTTGATTGGTTGAACAGATAACCAGATGACCAAACACTTAGCATATTAGGCTTTTATTATGTCAGATTTCTTTGAGCACTTATTATGTGCCAAGAGCATTTCCAGATACTTTCATTTAATCCTCTGAACATCTCCAAAAGATAGGTATCATTTCCTGTATTGCATGACTAGCAAATGGAGGAGCCAGCCTTTCTCCTCAAATCTGACTGATCCTATGCTCACTCCACCACACAGTGGATTTCTAACCCATAGAACTTTGTATATGCCTCCAGAAGCAAGGCATGGGGAGGGACAGGGCTGATTCTAGATAACCTCCTATCTCTACTCTGTACTTCTCTCTCACCTCCTTGTTAATTTGGAATTTTATTAAATTATACTTTGAGTAGATATTTAGAAAAAGCTATTCTATTATAACTTCCACTTAAATATTTCTTTTGAATGAAATAGTTACCGAGTCTTGGTCCTAGATTGTCTAATCTCCCTCCCAAAACCTTAGGGTTATATAATTTCAAGTTATATTATATTACTTTCTTTTTCAGGAATATATCCCATATATAACTTGGGAATCAAATATAATGTTTTAATAATATAGTTATATAATTCATTTAACAACAGATATGATACATATTTACTATGGTAATATTGTACATACTTAGGAATCTGACTTTTGAGAGGAATAATAACCCAAACAGAGAGCCCAAAAATATAGGGAAGTGTGTATATGTGATAAATGGCTATTTTTAAGTCTTAAATTTTATTAAGTGAGCAGATTAAAACTTGTACACAGAAAAGCATAACATGATAGCTAGAAGTGAAAAAGTATAGAGAAAAGATAAAAAGTGAAAGAGCCGAGCCGGTGTGGCTCAGTGGATTGAATGTTGTCCTGTGCATTAAGAGTTCGCTGGTTGATTCCTGGTCAGGGCACATGCCAGGGTTGCGGGCTCGATCCCCAGTAGGGATGTGCAGGATTCAGCTGATTAATGTTTCTTTCTCATCAATACTTCTAACTCCCTCTCTCTTGGAAAAAGATGAATAAAAACATACATTTTTTTTATGCTTATGAGTAAGGAAAATAAGGATTCGGGGTAACGCTTGAATTCTCACTGCTAATGTGAGACGAATTTTTGAGCCGGTAAAGGTTGCCCCTAAGGTGACCCGCCTACTTTGCGAGATGCCTGGGAGTTTCAATCTGCCCAAAAACAAAACAAACAAACAAACAAACAAATTTTTTTTTTAAGTGAAAGAAAAAAACTGTAAAGTAAACTTTCTGGGGACCACAGTTCCTTAGGACAGTCCTATATTACACAGAACATTTCAATAGCTGATACAAGGCCAGCTGTGGTCAGAAGTTACAATTCTGTTAAGGAAGATTTAAGGTGGTGTTCCTAAATTATAACTCAATTAAAGAAGATAAAAAAAATTATGATAAGGACATATGAAATCCCACACATCAGTAATCTATTTAAAATTCTGGTTATATCTTTCCAAACATTTTTCAATAAATGTTTATACATATGTGTATCTTTATACATGTGTACAAGTGTGTATTATCCTATCCTATATAATAAAAGCCTAATATGCTAAATGTCCAGTCGTCCGTTCAACCAATCAAAGCATAATATGCTAATGATATGCTAAGGCCGCTCAACCACTAGCTATGACATGCACTGACCACCAGGGGGCAGACAGTCGACCAATCGACCAGTCACTATGACGTGCACTGACCACCAGGGGCAGACACTCCGATCGGTAGGTTACCTTGCTGCTGGGGTCTGGCTGATCGGGACTGAGCGAGATGGGCTGGACACACCCTGGAGCCCTCCTGTGGTCCCTCTCCAGCTGGCCAACCTCCCGTGTCCCTCCCCGGCCCCGATCGTGCACCAGTGGGGTCCCTCAGCCTGGCCTGCGCCCTCTCGAAATCCAGGACCCCTCAGGGGATGTCGGAGAGCCAGTTTCAGCCTCATCCCACAGGCCAGGCCGAGGGACCCCACTGGTGTACGAATTTGTGCACCAGGCCTCTAATATATATATATATATACATACATACACACATACACACACACACACACACATTATAATTTCAAAAAATTTTTTAAATATATTTTATTGATTTTTTTTTACAGAGAGGAATAGTTAGAAACATTGATGAGAGAGAAACATAGATCAGCTGCCTCCTGCACACCCCCCACTGGGGATGTGCCCGCAACCAAGGTACATGCCCTTGACCGGAATCGAACCTGGGACCCTTCAGTCTGCAGGCCGACGCTCTATCCACTGAGCCAAACCAGTTAGGGCTAATTTCAAAATGTTTTAAAATCTATATTAAGATAAAAATTATGGCACATAAACTTTTATGCATCCATCATTGTCAAGAGTCACTTATGTGGAATACTTCAATTCTGAAATGATTATAGAGATTAAAGGCAATATTTTGTTATTATTAACTTAGTCTCTATGGAGAACATGCTTACATAATAGGGGAAAAACAGAAATACATAAAGTCCCCAGGATTAAAGAAGTTTCCAAGTATCGAGTAACATAAAAACACTTAGACATAGAAGATCTAAGTTCAAGTCTAGCTTTAATTCCTTGCCAGCTATGTGACATCAGCCAGTCCTTTCACCTCACTGAGTCAACTATCTTCTAGATAAAGCAAGCACCCCCACAATAGTGTGTGTGGATTAAAAGAAATATTTTATGTGAAAATACTTTGTAAACTAGACACAGCTAATCAAAAATAAGAATTTAAATAACAGATATAATGTAGAAGAATTTTAAGCATAATAAAGACTTGTCTTCTCTTAGACCTATCCCATTCAATGTTCCTACTGCCTGAAATCCAATTCAATAGGGGTCCTATTGGAGGAAGGGAGTCAATGTTATGGCCATTGTAGGATTTTATGCCTGGTGTCTGCCCTCAATGCCAGTAGTGTCTCCCACCATGCCACAAAACTTCTTTCTCTAAACTCATCTCCTTTTGGTTTATTCACTCTTACAGATTGAATTGTCAGTAAGTTAATGACTTTTGAATCCACATTTACAGCCCTTTCCTCCAGCCAATGATCTAGCTCCACAGTTTCAATCTGGAAACACTTGGGGTGGATGGAAAACAACCGTTAATTTTTCTCCTTTTCTTCCACGTTGCCATTATTTAACTCCCATGCTAAAAATTCTATAATAACTCTTTAGTATTTTATATATACTATTTTAAAAAACAAAACCTGGTTATGGTATTGTTTTAATTGAGAGCTGGAAGCCTCAGTGTGATGTTTCCTGGTTTGTCTCTCTGCTTTTATTAGATCAGTCAAAAAGAAAGTTAAAGCATATAATTTCTCTCAAGGCATTGTAATTTATTCTAGTAGAAGTACAATCTACACAAACAAAGTTATATAGCTTCTTCCATATAAAATACTGACTCTGAAGGAGAGAGGAATTCTGGGTAGTTGAGGCAATGAGGTTATGTAAGTCTAAAATTCTTAGTGTATCCTCACAAAAACCAATACAGAACAACAAAAAGAACAATTAAAACTACACAAAACTTAGATCTTTAACACATCCAAACTTCTTAATTACATGTAAAAAGAAAAAGACAAACAGAATACCAATAAGCTATCTCCCACGTTCCAGCTGCAAGCCTCTGAGGCCAGTGAGGGCAGTTTAGGGAAAACAAAACTGAACAGAGAAGAGAGAAGCAGAGACACAAGGTCTTCATTTATTAAAAAATAAAAAACTCCTATCAAAATAAAATGGATACAATAATTCAAACAATTCACCTGACAAAAGATTCACTCCAAGAAAACAGACAGCAAAGTAGAAGAAAACTAGAATATAACATCCTAAACTGAATTAAACATCTTTAAACAAGCATTTGGAGACATCAAAAAAAGAAAAAAGCCTTGATCAATGTAGTATAAGAGTAATTTCATCTTTGTCCCTGCTTCCTGATACAGAGCTCCTAAAACCCTTGGAATTTCCTGAATGACAGAAGAGTATTTTGTTATTCATAAGGAGCCTCCTTTGAGCAAACTAGAGTTTTTGCTAATGAGGTGATTTAGGATGGAGCCCCTATATAACCTCTGGAAGGGGCTGGTCACCAGAAAGACCAAGTGATTAGAGGGCTAGAACTTTCAACCCCACCCACTAACCTCCAGGGAAGGGAACGGGGCGGGGGGGGGGGGGGGGGCTGCAAATTAAGCTCTATAAAAACTCTTGAACAATAAGATCTGATGAGCTTCAAGACTGGTGAACACAACCACAAGCTGGGAGAGTGGTTCACCCCAGTTTCTGCACTTGGGACCTTCATGAACTCTCCCTATGTACCTCTTCATCTGTCTATCTTTATCCTTTATAACATTTTAAAAATAAATGGTAAAAGTAAAAGCCATTCTAAAACATTATCAAATCTGAGGAGGGGCTCATGGGAACCTCCAATTTATAGTTGGTAGGTCAGAAGTACATGTGACAACTTGAACTTTTGATTGACCTCGGAAATGGGGCAGTCTTGTGGAACAGCCCTTCATCTGTAGGATCTGATGCTATCTCAAAACTGAGGTAAATTTATAGGATACCCAGTTGGTGTCTGCTGAGAACTGAAGAATTGCTTGGTGGGGGAAAACCCCACACACATTTGGTCTCAAGACTACTGACAGTAGAGGAAAAAAAATAGTTTTTCCCTTATAATCAGGAATTGCAAAAACAAAGAAAAGAAGTGAGCAAAAACAGAAAGAAGTGAAGTAGAGCTGAATAAACACAAGAAAGAAATAGAGGGGGAAAGGCAAAATTATATCAGAAATGAAGACAAAATTACATAGTGCCCAAAGAATACATTTACATAACATAATAACGGCTCTGAAAACAGCAGAAAAACAACCAAGAGAATGAAAATGAGATTTTTTTTAAAATAAAAAGTAAAAAGCATCAGAGAGAAAGCATTTGATATAGAAGACAGCGAAAAGAAATTCAATTTATGTTGAGAGCCCCTGCAAATGATAAAACATTGTCTCAGAACTAATATTTTAAATTATAATCCAAAAAAACTTTTGGAAATAAAAGAAGACCTGAAGCTACATTATTTAAAGAACCCACTGAACTCTTTAACCTGTAGCATGCAAATGGAACTGAAAAAAAAGATCAAATAACTCACAAGGACAAGACCATTAACTGCCATCAAAATTCTCAAAAACAACATAAAACAAGGCCAAAATGAGGGAGCATTTTCAAAAAGCTGCAGGAAAGAAATGTAAATTTAGTTTATGTTCAGCTAAGCTATCCTTTAAGTATCCAGGACATAGAGAAACAGTTTTAAACATGCAAAAGCTCCTAATCATCAGCCCTTCCTGAGGAATCTACTAGAAGAAAAATTCATCAAACCAAGAGATGATGGGGAAATTTCAGCAAAAAAATTTGTGATGAGTATTTAATATATTTAGTTATATATCTAAAAGCAAAACAAAGGTGTAAATAAGAGTAGAAGAATACTATATAATATGATGGTGCTATATGTTATATGTTGCATGTTCTGACAAAGTATAAATAAAACAACTCAAAATTTGATGGAGAAGGGAAAGCGGAAAATAAGGAAAGTAGAGTAAATGCCTTGGTTATGTATGCAATCAATAGAAGTTAAAGTAAATGCCATTAAAAACTCACAAACCAGTGGCAAATTTTCAAATGTGCCCAGCTCAGATTTTTTTATATTAGTAAGATAAATACATTATCTTCCTAAAAATTGCAAAGATGCAAATGCTACTTGGTATTTCACAATGAAACTTATCCAAAACTACTGTACCTTACAGTAAAGTCATAGGAGCAAGAGGCCAGCACAGAAGAATGAAATGGTGAAAACTATAAAACAAAACATATTTTTGAAGTTAGCTGTAATTATAACATGCTTAATAAATTAAAATCTAGTCAGGGCTGTCACTAAAAATTATGCTTTTCTGAACCTTATATGCTTTAATTCAAGGCAAAAATATTGTAGCCTTTTATGTATGTTATCTACAGGAAAAACACTTAAATTTAAAATAGTATATTTTACATAAGTAATAACATACTTTCATAAGCTGCCCTTTGCAATGACATTTCTTTGTTGTCTTTCTCATCAGTACTTTAATAGTTACATACACATAATAACCAGATTTGCCAACTTTCTAGTTTGCAAAATACTTTCACTACATTACCCTATTTCATTCTCAGAAGCACTGTGAACAAAAAGTAAAAATATCTTCAACTACTAAAACCTGTGTGCCAGGGCACTGTGTCTCATATGTTAAGTTGCAGCCAATAAAATTTAAAATATTAATTTAATTGAAATTTTAGATTTTTGAAATAGGAATAGCATACTTATCTTATTGAAAAGATCAATAACCCCAGCTGGTGTGGCTCAGCAGTTGAGCATTAACCTATGAGCCAGGAGGTCACGGTTCCATTCCCGGTCAGGGCATATGCCTGGGTTGTGGGCTCAATCCCCAGTAGGGGGCATGCAGGAGGCAGCCAATCAATGATTCTCTCTCATCATTGATGTTTCTAGCTCTCTCTCCTTCTCTCTTCCTGTCTGAAACCAGTAAAAATATTTTTTTTTAAAAGAAAAGATCAATAAAGTACATTTTACCTTCAGTGTAAAAACAAAGAATGAAATTCTTTGAATTTCTGTTTCTTATTCTGCCTGGAGTTAAATAGAAGCTGGAAAACTAAATTACAGCTGTTATAAGCAGGCAAATTTCTTAGGAGCAGCAGAAAAAAATTATCTCATCCTCTGCTCTTTACATTTATACCTCAAATGTTTGTGAACATTCATATATACTATCATGTTAGAGAAAAGAAAAAAAGTAACCATTTTGTTATATGAGTTTCAACAAAGTAAAGAGACCATCTCACTGAATAGGAAATTATGAAGCATATAATACTAAAAGTAATTACTATAGTTAAAAAATATTAAAAGAAATAGTAGATTGGGATGACAGAATAAAAAAAATTATTTAACTCTAAGTATGAATTGGCTACATTGTCCCAATTCATTCAATAATTATTCAAATATTTTACCTAATATTAGCTTTCAATGTTCACTATAACTAGTTGGGTAACAAAAACATGCATAAAAAATAATAAATAACTCCAACCCATAAGCACCTTTTATATTTCATTGATTATATTTTATTCTATGTATAAAAAGAAAAGATATAAACTTACTTTCACTCTCCTGATAGCATAGGTGTGACCAAGCAGTTCAAACACTGGTTGTCGAACATTCCTCAAGTCCCAACCCCTCAAACTACAATCAACTGCTCCCGTCACCAGCAAATTCTGAAAGCAATGCAGAGAAAAATAAACTGTGACAACTTTTCAATTAAGTAGTGTCCAGGTTCTTCTATTAGAAACAATATCTATTTTCGGATCATTATTTAATCAGAACCCAGGAGTCATTCTTGAGAAGTTATATGACAAGTATAGAATGGAATCAAAATATACATCAGAAAAGCAAAAATTAGTCTGACTTGAGAGAAAAAGAACTCCATATGCTTTTAGCATGTATGGAACACTACACACTACAGAAAAAGGCATAGTCCCAAATAGCATTGTAGATTTTCCAATCCACTTTTAGTAATATTAATAAGTATGTTATGGATTAAAAATTATATCTGACAATGAACCAACCTTTCTCTTCAGCATGCCCTGGGGGTTTGTTTGCTGGGCATTAAAAGGCAAAAGTTCTGTTAATTTAGGAATATTTGAAAGCAAAGGTATAAATTAAATCTTTATATATTTTTCTAAATCTAAATCAATCATTGTTCCCAACTCCCACAGGCCATATCTTAATATATCTAAACATATCAGAAAATCTATGCAAATAATGATAAGCCTGCAACTTCTGCTTTTTACAAACTCAAGTGGATCCAGAGTTCCTGGTTGAATAGGCCAAGTGCAGAGTTCACACTCGGCTGTATCCCACATCAACCAGAGCAATAATTCATCGTCTGAATGTTTTGGGCTTCAGTATAAGTTCATTTAAAGATAAGTTTCAATGTTTAAAAAGAAAATTTAAAGCACTCTCAAGTGTCAATAGGCATCTTTTTTAGAATTCCCAAATATATAGTTCACAATTTCATTTTCCTATATGAAAAATTCATTATGATGAGAATAAACTGTAGTTATCAGCACAGAAATTTTTTTATTTTGATCAAGTATTATTATTGAATAGGTACTGTATTTTCTTTTAATCTATTTTATTTCTTTTTATTTAAAAAACTGCCAATATAATGTTCTCTTAATTTTTATTCATTAATTTAACACAGGGGAAAATAAGGCATATGTTTTACTTCTTTGTCACAGCAACAGACCACTTCAGGTATATAAATATATATATGTCAGCACATATTTGATCCATTACTATTTCTAATTCATATGCTTCTGTGGTTAACTGAAGCTTTACAAGAAGTTACAAATGGATACTGCTATCTTAAGAAGCATGAAGCATGGTTAGGCTTATAAGGGAAGATAAAACAGAAAATATTAAAAACTGGTGGAATGTTAAATTAAAAATCAACCTACAAATAGTTCAGCAGCCTGAGTAGCAAATGAACAAGGATGGAAAGCAAAAGTTGACACAAATTGGCAGGGTTAAGAGCAATAAAGAAAAAAAAAATCACATAAATTGTGAAGCAGTTTCCGAAACAAACAAGTAAGGCTGCACTGTTGAACTTTGAGAATTTCTGTTTCTTATTCTGCCTGTTTTATGTGCACTTAAACCCAATTAATGCTAATGCAGGTCACTTGCAATCATCAATTAGAAGTGAAAGGGACTAAATTTAACTTAATGGCCCACAAACACTATCAAATCCACATAAACAAAGACAAAATAAAATCTAGAACATTTCACCATTGGGAAGGGCTGGGCAGATCAGGACAGAGCCAGACAAGGTACCTCATTGTATTTACACCAGTCGCAACTCAAAACTTCTGCCTGATGTGCTGGAACCACAATTCTGACTCCTGCTGCCTTCACGTCCCAAATCCTCAGAGTCTGATCACCTGGTGAAAGAGGAAGACTTGATCACTGTGCATCACACCACCTGCATGCTCAATGACATGTATCCATGATGGTAAGTCATGGGAAACACACTGCTTTCACTGAGAGGATACTGTCATCTGTTTATCACATAAATACACATATTGTTTAACTATAATAATGCATTATAAGATCTACTAAAACTGATGAACTACAACAAATAACACACCATGACAATGTTTTTTTAGATGTATTCAAATTGGAAAAATCTGAATCTCACACTGAGAAAAGCACAGTGCTGACCAAACACACATCTGTGCTTTTCTCTTTAGGAAAAGAGCCTGAAAATCCTTCCTTTTATTAAATAAAGTTAGTGCCCTGTATCAGCACATGCTACAAGAAATAAAACAGTAACAATTTTACTACTGAACGTAGGCAAAGTCTACCAAGCCAAAATGGAGAATTTTTAAATCTTAGTTTTTATGTTTACCACATTTTAATCAGCCATCCAGAGATATTTTTTTCTCCTTGGAAAAAATCAAGTTGAAAATTTTTAAGAATTATACTTTACATTATTACAAATATGGTTTACATTGCTTAGCTGCACAAAGTCGCCCCTGATTAAATGTTTTATATGCTGTTTACCTTGACTTTTTGTAAACTATGAGAAAACAACAAAATGCCCAGATGAAAAAATCCCAGAATAAATAAGTACATATAGCTACATCAAAAGTAAATTACAATTACTGATCATGAGAGAAAGCTAGTTCATATTAATGATAAGATTGTGGTCTATGACTGGGGTGATGACAGTCAAGGTCTTGAATTCCATTAGTGGTTGTGCGATCCTGCACAAGTTATATGATATCTCTGAAAATGATTCCTCATTGCTAAAAAAGAAACAATGCTTATATGCAGGGTTGTACAAGAATTTAGTGTAATAAAAGTTTCTGCAAAGCACCTATCATGACTGCTAGCACAGAGTAGATATTTTAATAAATGGCATATAAAAGTGCTAAATCTTTAAATTATTATTTTTAAATATATTTTATTGATTTTTTACAGAGAGGAAGGGAGAGGGATAGAGAGTTAGAAACATCAATGAGAGAGAAACATCGATCAGCTGCCTCCTGCACACCCCCAAATGGGGATGTGCCCGCAACCAAGATACATGCCCTTGAACGGAATCGAACCTGGGACCCTTCAGTCCACAGGCCGACGCTCTATCCACTGAGTCAGACCGGTTAGGGCTAAATTATTCTTTACTTACCCACATATATGTTCCTATATTTTAGATTCTTAATCAGATCATTTCGCTAAATTTAGCTATTTTAGATAACTTTTTCCTGATTTCCTTGGATGTTAAAAAAGTTAAGTATTAAATTGTTGGTAGTAATGAAATGTGGAGGTTGCAGGTCTGCAACTGATAGAAGCTGACCAGTCAGGTCCAAGCAAGGCCTGTAGGCAAAGGAGATCCCTGATCATCTTGGAGGGAGTGATGAAGTTCACTTGGAGCTTCAGTCTCTAAAAGCCTAGTCACAGACAAAAACATTGGATTCTGCACGAGGCTTCCACTAAAACACAGGAAGTGCCTAAATGGTGTACATCAGCTTTCAAACATCCTACCTAATAATAGAGTAATATGCAAATTGACCGTACCTTCGCTACACCCACCAGCCACGCCCACCAGGAAACCGTCGCAGGGACGCTGGGGTGCGGCCGAGCCCAAGGCCGGGAAAGCCTCCGGGGCCAAGCCCCAACCCTGAAAGAAGGCAGAAGGCGGTGGCCACAGCCAAGGCCTGGGTCCCCGGTGCCGGCAGAAAACTGGTGCAGGCAGCCAGGTGAATGAAGGTCTATTGCACGAATCTTCGTGCAAAAGGGCTGCTAGTTTATTTTATATTAGGGCTGAAACTATAAAGTCTGCTATAACTATTAAGCATTGCTTAAAGTTCAGAGAGCTTGCGCTCACCCTAAAAATTACATTATATGGGTATGGACGATTTAAGGTGACAAAATATTACAATGAATGTTGACTAGGAGATTAAGAACTGTTATTCTAGCAACAATATGGATGAATCCCACAAAGAATGTTGAGCAAAAGAAACCAGACACAAAAGGCAATGCTAATCTATGCCAGGGGTCCTCAAACTTTTTAAACAGGGGGCCAGTTCACTGTCCCTCAGACCGTTGGAGGGCCGGACTATAGTTTAAAAGAAAAACTATGAACAAATTCCTATGCACACTGCTAAGTCGGCTGCTAAGCAGGACAGGCAGTGGCGGCAAAAACACCCAGCAGGCCGGATAAATGTCCTCGGTGGGCCGCATGTGGCCCGTGGACTGTAGTTTGAGGACCCCTGATCTATGCTATTAGGAGACAGCACAGTGGTCACCCTGAGGCGCGGAGGCAGTAATGACTGGAAGATATGAGGAGGGACTCTGGAAAAATTCTGTTTCTTGATCTGGTTGCTGGTACACAGATGTGTTCGTTGTAAAAATCTATTGCCTTGTACACTTAAGATTCTGTACTGTTCTGTATGTGTATTATCTATATATATATAAAAGCCTAAGCGACCATTAAGGAGGAATGACCAGAATGACTAGAACAACTGGTTGCTATTACGCGCACTGGGCAGGCAGGCAGGTGAGCAGTTAGGGGCAAGCAGGCAGGCAGGCGAGCAGTTAGGGGTGAGCAGTCCCAGATTGCGAGAGGGATGTCCAAATGCCGGTTTAGGCCCGATCCCCACAGGGCAGTTGGACATCCCCTGAGGGGTCCTGGATTGAGAGAGGGCGCAGCCGGGCTGAGGGACACCCCACCCCATGCACGAATTTCATGCACCAGGCCTCTAGTACTCCAATAAAGACCAAACAAAACAACAACAAAGGCTTTGTAGTTGGTTATTCTAACTTCTCTGGGACAATATTTTGGTTCCTCACTATTATACCCAAGCAACATTTTTTTTTTAAACAAGTGCCATGGCTTGTCCCCTCTTGCAGTTAATTTAAAGGCACCAAAAAGTGAGAATTGCTCTTCAGAACCTAAGAATTCACTTCCTTGACAGTCGCTCCTGCTGCAAACATTTGGCACTTCATCCTCATCCGTTGGTTTTCCAGGTAGGAGAGAGACTTTCTAGCCAAATGGCACAATGACTCGCTCAACTCTTTGAGCCACCAGCACACCTATATTTGCTGTTTTTAAATAATATTTTCCAGAAAACTGGCCTTTCATTGTCAGCTGAATATTCATCAGGGCCCTGTAATGGTGCCATAGACCCATCTGAATTACCAGCTTCTCTTATCAGTTGCAGATCTGCCACTGGCAGCAGAACCAGTGTATGGAAGTGCACAGTGCAGAACAGGAAGCACTGGCTGCTACTATGTCTACATTTCAAATTGCAGCAGATAAAAGTAAGTTGGGAAGAAAGAATGAGTGTAAAAGTTGAGTCTGAAACAGTGAAGTGAACTGAGTAGCAAAAGGATGTATATTGGGCCCAAATAATTTAATTTAATTGAAATACCAGATGCCTATCAGATATCATATGACTTTTTCTTAGAGTAGAATGAGGTTTTCTTAACTACTAGACTCAACATATTCACACATGGCTATCATTTATGCAATTATATGGGGTCTGTAAGAGCAGTAACTTAGTTTTCATGGTTCACAAGAAAGTTTACTTCACATTAATCCTCTTTCCACAACGAGCTCAAATATTCTTCCCTTCTAGCTCATATAATTTAGAAATATAAATTCTGTACTAATACGACTACCATGAACTAGACAAAATGCAACGTCCTTAGTGAACTCTGCTATGGAAGGTAAATCTAGATCTAAATCTCTAACAATTCTCCCTTTTTGTCCTGTCTTAATTTAGCTAATGATAAATTTAGTTCTAGATTTTCATACAAATTTGAAGGTTACTACATCTTTGAGTAAATTTTTTAAAGGAACATATTTCATAGCACACAGGTCTAGTGCTTGATTTCCATCAAAACCCCTCAGATCTATTTTAAGCCTTCAATGAGCAGCATTTTATTGACTGTTGGCCCCCCAGAATGTATCCATCTACTTCCACCTAATCAGGATTCGACCCTTTCCATTCTCAGTGTACTAGTATGTAGTTTGGGCACCACTCTCTCCCATTTCCCATTCCCAACTGCAGGAACTAAGCTGGGCAGAAGCCAACTAACACATTACACACCCCTCTCCAACCACAGAGACCCTTCAGAGCAAATGAGAGAGAACAAAACTTTCCTAGATGTCTGAGAACCTCTCACTTTTTCCTACAGCGCAGAAACCAAAAAGGATGTGGGGGTTAAAACTACTGCCATTTTGCTATCACGTGGTACCTGATACTGAAACCAACTGAGCAGAAGACAGAACAAAAATGAGGACAAGAACATCCTTTGAACCCTATATCCAGTCATCTATACTAATAAAAGCCTAGGTGGTCCTCACATGCGACGTCATCACAAGATGGCCACCACAAGATGGCCACCACAAGATGGCCGTATGCACAGTGGAGGCGGGACCCAGCAGCTGCTTTGCGCAGTGAGGCCTGAGGGTCCCATGGCTCCATGGCACGAAGGAGGCCAGTCCCAGTGTCTCCGCTGCCTCGTGCAGAGGAGGCCGATTGGGCCAGCAGGGGAGGGGAGTTGGGGGCCATCAGGCCAACAGGGGAGGGCAGTTGAGGGCCATCAGGCCAGCAGAGGAGGGCAGTTGGGGGTGATTGGGCCGGCACGGGAGGGCAGCTGGGGGTGATTGGGCCAGCACGGGAGGGCAGCTGGGGGTGATTGGGCCAGCAGGGGAGGGCAGTTAGGGGCCATCGGGCCGGCAGGGGAGGGCAGTTGGGGGGAACCAGGCCAGCAGAGGAGGGCAATTGGGGGCAATCAAGCAGGCAGGGGAGCAGTTAGGCGTCAATCAGGCCGGCAGGGGAGCAGTCAGGGGGTGCTCAGGCTGGCAGGCAGAAGCGGTTAGGGGCAATCAGGCAGGCGAGTGGTTAGGAGCCAGCGGTCCTGGATTGTGAGAGGGATGTCCGACTGCCGGTTTAGGTCCAATCCCACCTTAACCGGCAGTTGGACATCCCCCGAGGGGTCCCAGATTGGAGAGGCTGCAGGCCGAGCTGAGGGACACCCCCAATGCACAAATTTCATGCACCGTGCCTCTAGTGTCTCTATAAAGCCAGTTCTAATTCTGGACTTTAAAACTATGTGAGCAAATAAATTATCTTCTTCCTTAACTAGTTTGGGTCAGAATATTTTTTCAATTTTAACAAAACAAGTCCTGGTTGATATGACCACTATTTATATTCATTTCTAATATAACACATGAAAATAATGTCATTAAACAGATGATCTTTTTTTCTACTAAAGCTAATGATCACTGTTGATAAAAGACTGTTTTTATACACTATCTATTTACAACATACAGATATTTTTAAATGTTAAGTTTTATGATTTTACTGTTAATATTTTACATACAACTAATCTTTTTCTGCTATTCAGTATCACACTGAACACTCTATATATAATATCCAGAGTCAATATTACGTATACCATGCTACACAAAAGGCCAATGAAACAAGCGGTGTGTGTGACTCAGTTCAAATAAAGGGCTAATATACACAATTCTGCTTGACATTTAAATAAATGCAGCTGTGTTAGTTCATGATTTTGTCACTGTCAGATTTTGCATTTGCTCATGGGCATAAAAAGAAGAACAATTAAAATAAAATGGAGACAATTTTAGAACTTAAATAATAATGTAAATTAACAAAATTATATACAATAATAAGATAAAGGAATTTTTAAAAAATATGTTAGTAGTTCAGGGAGTTTTACTTACTAACACTTTTCCAAATATGTAAAATTGCACTCATTATTAATTCTAGTTTATTATGAATGATGACAATCAGAGCTCCCAGCGGACATGTCTTCATTGTTTTACCCTTGAAGCATGTTTCAGTTCATTGAAAGTGGATCTATTCTATACTGTTAATTCCATTCAGGGTTTGAAATGTCTCCTTTGGAACCATAGGATATGAAGCTAAAGGGCATGCCTTCTCTAAGAAAATGATGCTAATGTAAATTTGATTCACATCTTCATTAAAATTTTAATTTAATTGTACTAATGCTCTCTGTATTAGAGCTTTTCACTAATAGTAAAATTATAAAAATTATGTATAACCATTACACTGAACTGTGGTCATCTTACAGATGTTATTCACTATAAACATGAAACTCATTAGCATTTACAATAAATTAAAGCACAAATGATGACTAACTCAAGTTATACATGTATGCTAAAGAGTTAATTCAAATTAAATATATCAGTATTGCTATCATTTACTTAATACACAACTGGCCTTATGACTAGCTGCACAACAGAAAGATAAAAGATGAAAGAATGAATTTAAGCTTGGAAAAGGAAATGTGACAAGAAAAAATATATTATTCTTCCCATCCCAAAAGCCTTGATGTACCTCCTTCTCTACTTTAAAAATATTTTAATAAATTTAAATATATACTATAAATGTATATATAATTCACAATATATAATTGATGGATATTCTTTCCATCAAGTTTATCAAAACTATGGTCCAAAAACTCTTTCTGAATGGTGGTATGATTTACTCAATTCAGCTATTATACTGTATTAAGATTACTAAGAAATCTCTACAATCAAAAACTGTTTTCTAAAAACAATGTTTTCAATGGGGATAAGAATTTGGAATCTGGGACAGGAGAATTCCTGACTCATAGACAAAAAGTTATTTTCCTATGCAATTTCAACAACAACAAAGGTTTTATAGCTATAAGCATATAAAACCTAACATCACTAAGCAAATTCAGCCTTTGAAAGTATCTGACTTTTTCCTCAAGAATATTCCCCATAAATATTTTAAATCTTTTGTATCATATATTCTGGAGTGAGCAAAAGAATTTTTATGGAGAAACACAAGAAAATGTTAATAATGGTTAAATAAAGGGGAGGGGGAGGGAAGGCTTTTACTTTTTATTTGGCATGTTTCTGTGTTGTTTGAATTTCCTCACTGTAGGTACACGGTTGGAATAGGAATTATCTGGAATACGACTTTTTTCTTTATAAATTTATTTTTTGAAAGTTATAAAAGTAAAAAATAAAAACTGATTATCTTACTTAGTCAATCACCACAATATTTATGATTAATTAGCACATGTTACATATTCTTATAACTGTTACTACAACTTAGCAACCTTTGTTCTGATAAACAAACCAAAGATAAAACTATTTAAGCGAAGCAGCTCAGGGGCTAGTAAAAAGAGCTAGACTGGTTCCTAATTTTGAAAGATTTATAACCAGTTGTAATCTGCCTAAGAGGAATTATATTTGTTCCTTAATAGTGCATTCTATCTAATTCACACTATTAAAAGTCTTGGTGTATCAGATACTACAATATCACTAAGAACTGGTATTCCATATTCTTAACCACATGAACTCTAACTCCAAATGCCTTTCAATGAACTGCTTCCTCTCTGTGGAGAACAGTTCTCTCTCTAACCACAGGCAGAAGGGGTTGCTCTTCCGTTTCAGCTTCTTCCCCTGTCACCCTCTGGAGGACCCTGACACTGAACTTGTTCATGTAAAATCAGGAGAGCATTAGAGAGAGGCTCGACTGGTGGGAAGAAAAGGTAAATGATGAAAGTACAAGAGCGGTAGGGGCAGAGGTGAAGGGGTGTGAGAAGAATGAGGCAAGTGGCCCGGGGAAAGGAGCTCCAGAGCAGCTAGAAATGAGTGAAGACCCAGACAGCTATTTAAACCGCCATTAGGCAGGTGGACTGCGCTGCTGTAAATGGCACTGCAGAGAACCTGGGCAATGTGTCTCTACAACTTAAAAGTTAGATTGTTCAGATTTTACATTATTTATGAATTGGCCCACAAAACACATTTGTAAATCTTTATGCAAACAGTACAAAGTATAATTATTAAAGCTAACAAAATAATTTTTCTCTATAAAAAATAGAGACATAAATATAAGTATCTACCTCACCTTAAAATTGCTAACATCAATCAAAAGCAAAGCAACAGTCAGAAAAAAGATCATACCAAAACCTATCTTTGCTATGGCTTATTAGCAATGAATTACAGAGAATACCCCTAAAAGGAGGGTAAACATCAAAGAGAGACTAATGCCAAAGCCTTCACTTGCTCTTTGTCCCACACCTCTTACCTCACCAAAAAGAAACATGTAAGTCAAATGGTTAGAATCATCAAAAAGTAATCCAGGTTGGTAAAGAATGTCTAGAGGTTGGTAAAGAATAAAACAGTCTAAAGAACACAAAAAAAATTGTTCGGTTTTTTGGTTTTTTTGGTGTGTTATTTCCTCAGAATCTAAGGTACACAGCGCCACCTATTGGGGAAAGCAAGACCACCATTCACTACAAGTAAGACTTTTGGTAAATATGGAATTATTTACCTGAGGCTGAAGCAAAGCAACCAGGGATGTGAGGAGACCAGATTGTGCTATAAATGACACTTTCATGGCCTCTAAAGGTGCATAAAGACTTGCCAACATTTGGATCCCACTACAAATAAATGAACAGATCAATTACTTAACAGGTAAATTCAAATGTATGCTTTCACATATATAATATATAAATATATATATATACATATACACACACACACATATACACACACACACACATACGATATACATATGTGTCTCAAGGACTTTTTAAAAATATATTTTTACATAAAGCAAGATGGCATTTAAGGGGCCAAAATAATCAATGTTGAGCTGATTATTAGTTTACAGCCAAAAGATTAGAAAATATTAAATTTTAATAAATGCTTTCATACATTTTTTTAAAAAATAAAATTAGCTGCATAATTTAAAAGCTACATAAAAATATTCTAGAATAGAAAAAAAGCAGTGGAAGCTTTGGGGAAAGGAATATTTGTTTTTAAATACAGTAATATCAACATACCAGTTTGACGGTTTGATCCCATGAACCAGATACCACAAGGTGTTCGCCTCTGGTTTGGCTCCAATCAACACTATATACCTATAAACATTTAAAAGTGTTATTTAGAAAACAAAAGAGCATCAAGTTCAATATTATATTTTATCTCTTTATAACAGTGATAGCCAACTAGAACAACTAATTTACTTTGTTGAAACATCAAGTCTACAAATCTTAACACAGTGTCTGAGAAATAGAAAGTTACCTGTCCACTCCTCCAGACTTATTCCTTACAGATTCTACTTTAATAAAATTCTACAGAATATTTCCAAATATCCTTCACTAAAACAAATTATACATATTTTTAAACCTACCACAAGTCACTGTTTGCAGCACCCTGAGGAAATGTCAAAGTAGATCAGAAAGCCATCTAAAAAAGCTTGCTGGGTCAATGTTTATCATAAAACATTAAAATTCAATTACTATCACTAGCTGGCCTTTCTTAGAAAAAGCTTATAGGAACCAGGTGATCCTTTCAGATCTCTTGGTAAACAGCTTTAGTTATCCAATGCTGCTATTCTAATCTATGCTTCACTGCTCTCAGTGAACCATTTCAAATAAACTATTTGGAAAAAATTTTGTTGTCATTTTATACAATAGATTATATACAGATCACTACTATAAGCTAAGTTCAACAGAATACTTGCATAATTATACTTTATGAAAGTAGTCCCGACATGGATCTGAGTATGTCATTAAATGTGGTCAGCAGGTTATTTTAAATCTAAAAACTCTACCATATTTATGTAAGAGGTATGAGTGTTTGGGGTCTGTAGTGGTTTAAGTATGGGTTACCTGTTCTCAGCTGCCTAGTGCTAAGCTGAGCATGTTGGAGCATGAGTAAAACCAAAAAATTAGTAATTCTGATCCTATCTTTATTTTCCAGTAGAATTGATATTTTTGTTAATCATAGATTTTTGCATTAATTTTTATTTTTTTAATTACTGCACTAAGACATTATTTATTTTGACTACTAAGTTTTTGGGGGGCTCCTTTAAATTATGTAGTCAAGGTGAGTGCCTCATCCAGCTTGCCCTAGTCCTGGCCCTGCTGCTGCCCACATCCATGCAAAAGAGAAAAGAGCAATTGTAACACTACAGAAACCACAATCCAGTAACAGAGAGCAGCTCATAAAGCATACAGAAGGGGCAGCAGAAACCAAAGACTGCTACAGCCATCTGTTAGTTATGGGTGGAAAGGCAGGTTTGGAAGCAATCACTGAAGATTTTGAGAGCTGAAGAGTTTGATTTTATCTTCTAGTCCAGGGCTCAACAAATATCTTCTGTTAAGGGCCAAATAAATATTATAGGCTTTCTGGACCATTTGCTCTCTGTCAAAACTACTAAACTCAGTCTTGTAGAGCACAAAAGTAGCCATAGATGATATTTAATGAACGGGCATGGCTGTGTTCCAATAAAACTTTATTTCAAATCAGACAGTGGGTTGGGTTTAACCTTGGTATAGTAGTTTGGCAACCCCTGCTCTGGCTGATGTGAACAGTGAAAAATAACTATAAAAGCAAATCTTTATTGAGCACCTACTGCATGTTTCCATAAACAGGTTGTGTATTTTATCTCATTTAATCTTCACGTCTATGAAGTAGATAATATGTCAGAAGTTTAATTGCCAAAGCTAGAGCTGAAATCTGAACCTGGGAGGCCTAATTGTAGAGCCCACACTTAATCACTTTGTTAGGCCATCTCTACAGCATGCTGCTCCAGGGCACTGTTGAACTGGAACTTCTTGGTGACAATGAGCTGTGATATTAAGGAAATAAAACACTACCCTTATTGGTATCACCCTTCACTAGAGCTATATTTGGGCTCAGACTTATTTTATTTTGTTTTCATGAACTAAACATATCCAAGAACTTAAAGTCCCTGCCCACCTGGTTAACTCCTGCTCAAATGTCAACTCTTGGCCCGATGATGTCCTTCATGACATAAGCTTCCCGATGAACCCTCAATGATTTAAATGCTTCCTTCTGTGCATTCCAACAGCACCTACTTCTGATTCAGCATTTACCATATTTTACTAATATTCATGTTAAATAACTACCATACCTGCTAGATTTTGAAAGACCCCTCTAAGTAAAATCCTAAGAGGTACATCTTGTACATCTATGCTCATTGCAATATAACTCAATAAATGTGAATTAAAATAATTAAACCAACCAAATTTATGTTCACAATCTATAACTTTGATTTAAGTAGGCATAAATAGCTATTGATTTCATTTTAAAAGATAACTGAATACAACTGAAAACTAACATCATGAGCTCACACTCCACTGCCTCTATCCATTTCCAGCCTGATGCAGGACTTGAAACCCTATGACCCCTCACCTTTTAAAACTGCAAGAGCCTCCATAGGCTCAGAGAGAACCCAGCCCTGATGAGATAAAAAGCTGGAGGCAAGAAAACTATGCTGATGGCAGCGTCCTGCCAGCTGACTTATCTGTCACACAACATGGCAAGCTTTAGGGCTCTAGGACAAAACTAAGGATAGGCACACATGATGAGGTTAAAAATGGATTAATAAAGAAGGAAATAAAGGTGACTCAATCAATAACCAGTTTATTTGCTTTACTGTGTTTAAAGTATTCGGACGTGGGGAAGTAACTAACAGTACAAGTCAGGATACTGTGTTTTAAAAAAGAGAACTATAGACCTAAGTATAAAAGTGGTGCTGGGGTGGAAACTTCAGCTTGATGCCAGAAGAGAAGGATTCAAGCAGGGCCTTGAGGGCTGGCTACAATGTTAATAGCAGGAAGCAGAGGTGCAAACACTGACCAGAAACTCCTCCAAAGATATATATGGGCACAGAAAGCACCAAGATATTAGGACTAGTGAACGCTGCATAAGGCCAAGGTTTTGTGCCTGGGGACTGTCAGTGATGCTGGCTTGAACAAACTGGAAGACTGGAGGAAGGAAGATAAGGTGTAATTTTAGACATACTGAGTTTGAGGTGACAGCAAGATAGTCAAGTGGAAATGTCTAGTAAAAACAGGAGTTTTGCATTAACTTCAAGCACTGGAAAAAGTTTATAACCATAAGGATGTTTGGGATAAGGTCCATTTTCCCAACCTTAAGTCAACTCACTAATCTATTCAACAAGTATTTATTAAGCACCTACTACACTGAGTGGCCAGATTATTATGATCTCTGAACGCATAATAATCTGGCCACTCAGTGTACTTCTCTTGAGTACCTCATGTATTTGATATCAAAGATACTATAAATCGTGCACCTGATCAGTTTTCCCCTTTGCACTGGCTGATAGAAAGCTCAGGGCAAATAGGTGGTTGATCTCCAGCAAAAGTCTAGAATACTTTTGGTACCCATTTGAGATACAAATACACTTGAGTGGCCAGATTACTATGCGTTCAGAGATCATAATAATCTGGCCACTCAGTGTATATACAAGGGACAAATTGAGGGGTGGGGGTACAATGTAAGACAAGATAGATGAAGTCCCAACCCTCATGGATGTTATATTTTAGCGGGGAAAACAGGCTGTAAATAAATAAATATATTTTTTTTAAATTACAAAGCCAAGTAAGGAGACTAGAAAACAATGACAAGGGCAGGAGGTCACTTCTCAACAGTGGCCAGGGAAGACTGTTCTGAGCAAAGAACTCTGTGCAGTAAGAGAAAACTCTGCAGATTTGAGAAGAAAGGCTTTCAGTAGAAGAACAGGGAAAGGCCCTGAAGCATGAAACAAGTGTGTCCTGTTTGAGGAACAGCAAGGTCAAATAGGAGGGACAAGAACCCATAGGGCCATGGTTACGGGTTTATATGTAATTTCTCTTAAGCAGCTACACCCATCAACTACCAGCTAGATTATAGCATTCTTCTAACTGCTCTCCCCATTCATTTTTGCTCACCTCCAATCTGTTATCTACATTGCATAAAAAATTACCTTTGTAAGACACACTTAATGTCGTCCCCCCCTGCACAAAGCCCTTCAGTCATTTCATCCTATATAGTTCCTGCAATTTACAATCCTCACTCTACACTGAGATGTATCCATGCTACTTACTACTGAAAGATAAAAGCATGCTAAACTACACATGACTAGGGATTCATACATATGTAGTAGAACTAAAAGAAAAAATACATAAACAGAAAATTCAGGATAGTGGTTGCTCCTGGAAAGAAAGGAGGAAGGAAAAAAGGAAGGAAAAGAAAAGGATAGAAAGAAAAAAAAAGACAGAAGAACAGTAACCAGGGGCTCCACGGTATCGGTAAAGTTTTATTTCTTCAGCTAGGTGATGAATATACAGTGTTCATCATACATTTGTTACATATTTTTATATGCATATAATATTTCAGAGTAAATTATTTTAAATCTTCAATGTCTTTCCACTGACCTTAACATAAGGGCCAAAATGCTCACTGCTCTGGGCACATAGGCTCAATCCTTCCCCTTCCAGCATGCACTTCCCTTTGCTGCTAACCCTGTTCCTCTGACCTCTCCACCTAAATAGCCAATTCCTACTCTCCTGTCAGACTCAAGGACGTCCTCTTCCCCAGACCAGACCCTCCCCTCTTGTAGCACTCTGCACATTCACAGCACTGGCCACATTACAACTTAGATAACCAGCAGCTTAGGACTCTCTCCCCAGAGGGGCAAGGACTCCAGAAGGGTAAGGACCCTGCCTGACGGGTTCATCTTCCCCAGTAGGCCTTTGCAGACAGTAGAGTTAAAGTTTTTGGAATGAATGAAGGGGCAGAAAAACAAATCTGAATGGAAAACACATCTCCCAATAGTCCACTCTTCCATCTCTTCCCTATTCCCAATTCCCCCTCCTCTACCACTCAAACAGTGCACATGGCAAATGGTCAAAGTATAAAAAAGAAGAGAAATACGCAGCTCTGCTTTAAAAGCAGGGTCCTCTGAAAGCCTATCTTAGGAAATTGCTCTTGGCAATGGTGAAGAAAATTAATTTAAAAATTGCAAAAAGAAAAAGACACTGAACAATATTTTGTGCTACTTTATGAAATCTAAACCTCATCAAAATCAGTTTGAGAGGACAAATTTTATTACTGAAACTAAGTCCCAAAGAGTTCATTTTAAATCTACTGTACAATATTGCCCTTTTAAAAGTTGGCTTATTTAATTAAAAATCATCAAAGAAAAACTGTCTGGAATGTTCACACTTATCTATATCAATACAAAGGAAAGGAACACTGACTTTTAATTACTGAGTAGAAAGGGCTACATGTTTCTTTTAATGTGAAATGAATTTTTTTAATCTTTCATGACAGAAAAATTTTAATGTGCATACAAGTAAAGAAAACAGAATAATAAATCCCTGGGTATCTGTCATTTACCTTCTATAATTATTGACATTTTGCCTAACTTGTTTTATCCTATTACTGACTAATTGACTACTGGAGTATTTTAACATCAGACAATTTCACTCATAAATAGTTCAGAAGATAAGGATGGTTTTCTTTTTTATATATGCACAGTCATTTTCAAACCCAACAAGATGAACAAAAGTTCCTTAATATCATCTAATACTGTCCATTTTCATATTACCCCAATTGTCTTAAAAATGTCTTTTTACAGTTCATTTGAATCAGGTTCCAAATAAAACCCATATTTTACATCTAGGTGCTATGTCTCTGAGGTCTCTTCTAATCTAGGAAAGTCCTCTTCCCCACCTTGCTTTGCCTTCCCGCCTCTTCCCATGACATTTATTTCTTGAAGAAACAAAGTTAATGGTCCTATAGTATTTTCACATTCTGGACTTGGCTAATTGTTTCCTCATGGTAGTGTTTAACTTTTCTTCTACCTTTCCTATTTCCTTTAAATTGAAGTTAGATCTAGAGGCTTCATTAGATTCAGTTCAATCTTTTCTTTAGCTTCCTATTGTATTAGAAGGTATATAATTTCTGGTTGACCCACTTGTAGTGATCCTAAAATTGTTCAGAAGATGTATCAGTCTTAAATTAATGGTTTCAGCATCCATGCATAACCCTTGCTTAGAGTCGTTTCATTAGGGGCTACAAAATGATGATGTTATTCCTCCTGCATTTATTAGCTAGAATTCTGTTATAAGACATTTTCCACATCAACTGTTTACCCCACAATAAAATTCATATAGGAAAGGCAGGATAAATGCCTTCATTCCTTACCTTTATTTATCAATATTCAGAATGAGGCAGTTATCCTAGTAATCTTCAATGGCGACCAGTTGGGTTTTTTTTTTTTATGAGTGAAAATATACATATAAGTGTGTCTATGTGTGTGTATAGTGTTTCAATCCATTGCTGTCATTCCTTATGGTGTTCAAATTGCCCCATCATAATCAATGAGAGCCTCTTCAGGTTGTATTTTCTAACCTTTTGACAAGATCTCAGTGGCCTTTCATAACTTCCTGACCAACCATCTCTATGTGCCACAACATTATTTCTTGTCTTTCTCACAATTATTAGTAAATATCAAACTACACCAAGCAAGGTGATAAAGAGAGACAGGGAGGAAGGGAAGAAGAGAGGGAGGGAGGGAGAGAGAGAGGGAGATATCTCTTTGGTTGACAAATCTGTTATTGGATAGTTTTAAATATAAATACATTTCTAAAGAGAACAAAATGGTGTTAAATGCATGAGTTGTACCCTAACTGGTTTGGCTCAGTGGATAGAGCATTGGCCTGCGGACTCAAGGGTCCCAGGTTCGATTCTGGCCAAGGGCATGTACCTTGGTTGTGGGCACATACCCAGTAGGGAGTGTGCAGGAGGCAACTGATCGATGTTTCTCTCTCATCACTGTTTCTGACTCTCTATCCCTCTCCCTTTCTCTCTGTAAAAAATTAATAAAATATATTTTAAAAAATGCATGAGTTGTCACTCTGCCTTAATATTTTTTTGGTACCTATCATTATAAGCTTATCAGCTACTATCATTATCAAAGAGGTAAATAATTGACTCTTTTTTAAAATAAGGCACATTTTTACTATGAAATGTATAGTTAAATACATTTTCTCCACAACATACTACTTGTTGGATACTTATTTCAAAAATACATTTTATAAGCAATGGTAAAAAAAAAACTTTAAATGGATCAAATATCTTTTAAGTTTTCAGCAAACTGATAAGCCTTGCCATTTGACAGTGAAGACAAATTTTAACTATTTTTAAGAATGGTAATAAGCACACTGAAAAGTAGATATTGAAATAAACATTGTCTATGTCATCTTTACTAGTAAAGTGAGTTTGAACTTGCTTTCCATAGCACACAGTGCTGTAAGTCATGAAGTAGAGAAGCAAAGATAAAACTCCTAATTACCCTCTTTTTTCTCCTCGCTGAACCTTTTAAAATTTTCCTATTCTTCCACTCCTATTATATATTCAGCAGCAGTCTAAGCTAACAGCATTTTATGGGGCCCAAAAGACATAACGGCCTCTGCAGCTGCCAGTTAACATAGAGAAGAACTTGATTTCTGCTTTGATGCTAAATTTAGAAGCCAGGCAAAGGAATAATGTCCATGATTTTCTTTCATTTCACCAAGACCTTTATTCCTCAAGACCTAAAATATATCTAGGTCTTGGATTTCTCCTTTTTGCTTCAGTACTTACTGATCTGACTATCTGAAAATTCATTGTTGGACATTTTTCAGTTACTGAGTGGTGAAATGAGTAACTGGAAGATTCCTAACTTGTTTCATGCCTTTACAACCCTACTATCATAAGAGCAAATAATAATAATAGCTCATATTTAGTAAGTGCTGGCTCTATTCTAAGCACTCACAACAAACCTAAGACACCCACTATTGTCCTCGTTTGCAAATGAAGAAACTAGGTTTAGGGAAAATAACTTGCCCAAGGTCACACAGCAGGAAACTTATAGAGCCAGGACTCAATACCATACTGTTCATCATTCTAAACTCTCTCCCATGGGAGAAAGTGACCCATTGTGTGCTATTCTATTGTAAAACAAAGTTTCTCTGAACACGTTGGTGGGAAAAAATAGGAATCAGCTGTGATTATTCACTTACTAATTTATTCAACAAATTTTTATTAGCTCCTCAAAACTCTCCTTTGACTTTAAATCCTTTTAAGTGTCTCTGCATATTTGGTATAAGAAGCAAACTTCAAATAAATGCTGTGCTTCTCTTTAATGGAAAAATGCCAAATATTTGGTATTATAATACTGAGTTTTAAGTTGATCATCAGAAATTCTTTCTCTTAATAACCTCATGGAGGATGACTTTTATGAGATTCCCACAGTTCTCTATTCATCACCCTGCTTGGTGTAATTTGAGTTTTATAAACAACTAGAGGCCCGGTGCACAAATTTGTGAACCAGTGGGGTTCCTTGGCCTGGCCTGCAGGGATCGGGCTGAAACCAGCTCTCCGACATCCCCTGAGGGGTCCCGGATTGCGAGAGGGTGCAGGCCAGGCTGAGGCACCCCACCAGCGCACAATCAGGGCCGAGGAGGGACGCAGGAGGTTGGCCAGCCGTGGAGAGACCACGGGAGGGCTCCAGGGCGTGTCTGTCCCATCTCGCTCAGTCCCAATCGGCTGGACCCCAGCAGCAAGCTAACCTACCAGTCAGAGCGTCTGCCTCCTGGTGGTCAGTGCACATCACAGTGAGTGGTCGACCAGTCGAGTGACTGCCCCCTGGTGGTAAGTGCATGTCATAGCGAACAGTTGAGAGTCCTTAGCATATCATTAGCAAATTACACTTTGATTGGTTGAATGGATGACTGGACAACCGGACACTTAGCATATTAGGCTTTTATTATATAGGAGGATTGTGAGAAAGACAAGAAGTAATGTTGTGGCACATAGAGATGGTTGGCTCCCAAAAGGTTCCTTCTTGTTCACACAACCCCAACTTTGTCCTTCAGGAAAAGCTCTGTCCCTTCGTCATCTGAAGGGTGAATCTCATTTAGGTGAAAGCAGGAGTGGTATAGAGTTAGAACTGGGCATGTGATGCTCTTCTAGCCACTGAGACATGAAGCGTACTGCTGTGGGGCTTTAGGAAAGTCCCAAGATAGGGACATTCACTTTTTTTGCTCTTTGACCTCACAGGGTGATGAGATAATAGTTGGAACTATAAGAAGAATAAGAAGAAAAGAAACCCGCTAAGGATAAGAGAGTGGAAAGACAGAAGGAACTTGAGTATTTGATGGCATTGTCAAACTTTGAATTAACCAAGCTTAGACCCATTCCACCTCCATATGCTTGGTTATGTGCAATAATAAACTCTGATTATTGCATGCATTTTTTTTGTTCAGTTTTTTATTATACTAACATCCAAGGCATCCTAACTGATACAAATGATTTTCAAAAACTGCATTTGAAAAGAAAATGAGGACGGACAATCTAGAATAACAGTCTGACAAAAAAAACAAACAAACAACAAAGTATGACCTCAGTTAAAAAAAACAAAGTTACATAATTATAGGATGATGTATAACAGCAGTTCAAATAACAAAGATTGAGGTACTTTAGTAACAGATTTAAAGTAACCCAACACTATGACATGGCTGAAGAAAATATACAGCCAGGTTAGGTAATATTATTAGAATTAGAGGCTCAAGATTATGTTGGCAAAGTCTTATAAAGCCCAGCACTGATCAACACATTTATGGAATAAATTAGGTAGAGAATATTAAAAGCAACATTAAAGAACAGGAGAGTATGCAAAGGAGTTTACCAGGAGGGTGACAAATGTAGAGACCATGTAATCTGAGGACAGGCTGAAGGAATTACAAGTGCACAGTCTGGAAGAGAGAAGACTAAAGGGGACATGATGACTATTTTCAAGGGTTCTCCTAGAAAAGGGAGATTGGACTTAATCTCACCCCTTCACAGAAAGGCATTAGAAGAAACAGTTGGTTGCCATGGAGAACAGATCTGGGCCTAAGAGAGCAGTTTCTAACCATTACAGCAATCTAAAAGTCAGGTTAGTTATGTGAGACAGTGAAATTCAATTTCACAGAAATGAAGCAAAGACTGAGAGACCATCATGAGGAACATTCTAGAATAGTATTTTCCAGAAGGTAGCATGTACAGGGTAGGGCAAAGCAGGTTTACAGTTGTGAGTACATGAAACACAGTTTATTCTTAAATTATTCTTTATTAATTGTTGCATTATTTTCCATACAAACAACTGTAAACCTACTTTTGCTCCATTCTGCAGTACACACACCTCTGGCTGTATGAGATGATTTTAACTGGTACATAAACTTTATTTTATGCCTTTTATGTTTACTTTAACATGTTATAATTTAATAAATATATATACTAAATTAGCTATCAACCCCATGGTTTCATGAATATAACTATTTTAGGATGAGTGAAATAACATAAAGCTCGTTTAAAGAAAAACATTAAGTGATATAGCCTACTTAACATAACTAGATATTTTATGACCCATTAGTTACAGCCATAGAATTTATATAGATAAACAATACACAGCACCAAAGATTTAATAAAAAGAAAAAAAAACTTTTGAGAGAAAAAATATTTAAAAAAAAATTTTTTAATTACTTCTCCTATATAATAAAAGCCTAATATGCAAATCGACTGAACAGCAGAATGACCAGCAGAATGACTGGTCACTGTGACATGCACTTACCACCAGGGGGCAGATGCTCAATGCAGGAGCTTCCCCTAGCCTGCAGGCCCCAGGCCAGCCAAGGCGGGTACCAGAAGGGCCACCCCTGACCCAAATCGCCTGGCCGATCACCCCGCAGAGGGAGGTGACTGGTGGTGGCAGCGGGGTGGGGCCGGTGAGCAGGTGGCGCCAGGCCGTCAAGGCAGGTGCCAGGGGAGGCCCCTCCGATCACTCCACTGGTCGCCCCACAGATTGGCCCTGATTGCCGGCCAGGCCTAGGGATCCTACCTGTGCATGAACTTCGTGCACCAGGCCTGAAGTAAGTAGTATAAGAATATGGCAAAAATCATGAAGGTACCACAAAAATGTCTGCATTTTGGACATCCTGCTCTGTGGAATTTCTTGCATTGAACATCCTGAAACTAAAGTTCTTCTTTATCAAAGTTGTCTTAATTTTCAGTGATTCTATGAAAATATGATAATTTATAACTACCCTTATTCAAAGAGCCTTCACAATAAAATAGAAAAACTATAATTTTTCATTATTTTCAGTCACAATGTTAGAAACACTGATTTTTAACAGCTATAGCTACAAAATGATGTCTGAAATCCTCATAATGAATCTTTTATCACAAAAGACTAATATTCTTATATCTGATAAGCATTTACTAAATAAAGGTTTCTATGGGCCAGGCCCCGTGTAGACACAAATTTAAAAGTCAATTTGCAAGTTTTCATTTGAAGGATCTATTGCTACCTCGAGAAAAATTTTTAGACATTTAAAGTAAAACATCTTGGGCAGGGGGGTGGGGCGTGGGGGAGAGGTAAGAGATCAACCGAAGGACTTGTATGCATGCATATAAACATAACCAATGGACGCAAGACACTGGGAGGGGGGTGAGGGCATGTGCCGTGCGGGTAGGGGAGGCTGAGGGAAGATCAATTGGGGAAAATAAAAAAGGGAACATATGTACTACTATTTGTAATACTTTAAACAATAAAAAATAAATAAAGTAAAACATCAAAAGAGAATGTCTTTCCCATCATGTTCATTAAAAACAGATATATTTTAATATGACTTAAGAAGATCAAACTATTTTTTATGCTACACACTGACACATGAACCAGATTTAGATTTAAAATCTCTTCAGTAATTGATGCTCTTGCTCCAATATATTCTGAAAATCCTCAGGAATCCTACTGAAGAGCTAAAGGCAATCTTTCGATATCTTTGTGAAAAGTCCACCTACCTCTATCTTGAGGCAGATTATGACAGGCATATTCCTACAGCATGAAGACAGCGATGGGCCTCGCTGGAGGAACTGGTGCCACAGGATGCTTACTACTGGAGGCATTTTTACTGACCAATGAGTAGCCTGACCTTTTCTTCTTTCCTAGCTCTTTTGGCCAAGAGGTAGTTTAAGTCTGAATAATCAAATAAGTGACTTATAACATGTAGGGCAAACACCAAAGCTTAAACTTCTTATCCCCTGAAGACATTTCCCCAAGTTTGCATCCCCAAATGTATTTCACCCAAAGAAAAACCATAGGCCCAGGAAGACTCCCTTCCTACCTCCTGAGTGTGTTCCTTGTAGACCTGCAGTGGCCCTGTGGGTTTGGCAGTGTCCCAGAGCTGCAGCGAGCCATCCCCACTACAAGTGACCAGGACATGTTCATTGTTCTCACTCCAGGTCACGTCAAACAAACCATCGTTCCAGTCAAAGCTATACCAGGAAATTACAACAAAAACATCTAGTTATATAGGCAGTTGAACGTAAAATAAAAATAACGTTACAGTTTTTTTAAGTTTCTCACATTTTAACACATATTATCTCACCTGATCTTCACAACAATGAGAAATAAGTAGAACTGGCACTTGTCATATGCAGAAACAAGTTCGGAGAGGTTAAAAGAATAGCCGAATTCATACAGCTAGAAAACTGTAAAGCTATATTAAAATTAGGTCTGCCCGCTAGCAATACAGCACTATTTACATGAGGGCATGCTGCCATACTTGGGTGCTCACTGTTTTCTGTGGTTCAGAGGCGGGACTAGCAAGCACTTTAAGATACTAATTTAGAGCAATAATTTCAATGTCTCCCATAAATCTTTCACATGAGTTATGAGCAGGTAGTTATTTTCTGACAGCGTTTCCTTTTCTTTCTCTACCTTGACTGCTCCGATGGAGGTGTTGAGTCCAACATACAGACAAGACGTGCATGGAAAGACAGGAAAGATATCTACAAAATGGGTAATAGCTTCTGAATGAGTGAAGCTAAACGACATTAAGAAGAGAGCAAAGATACAAATGTCACACAGCAGTAGACTAACTAGTTCATTTTTTTTTTTTTTTTTAGTTTTATAATTCCTAAATGGACACTAAAAGACAAAAGCTGTAGAAGAAAAATGACAATCAAACTTAATGGAAAAAATAAGTTCTATACTACGGAAATGCTGACGTTTCTTTTATATTGCAAATTAAAAAAAAAACTTTATGGATAAAGAAGATTCAAAACCTAATTCTACTAAGGCTTTAGTAGCAAAAGAGAATACATATAAGTTAATAATAATAATAAAAGAGTAATATGGTAATTAACCACCACTTCGCGACACCCACAGCCAATCAGGAGGGAATATGCAAATTAGCGGGACAAAGATGGCAGCGGCCACAGAGTCAGCTGGGAGGGAGGCTTGAGTCGCCCCTGGTGATGGAGGAAGCCAAGCTTCCCACCTGCCTGGGCCAGCTGTGGAAGGAGGGGCCTCTGGGCGGCGGTCACGGAGCAGGCTGGAGCAAGCGGGAGGCTTGGGTCACCCAGGCCAGCCACCAAGGCCTGCAAACGGCCCTCAGCCCCTTACCCAGGCTGGCCACACCTCCATCGGGGTGAGGGTCCCCGCTGGGGGGCGTAACCAGCCTGCAAACAGCCATCAGCCCCTCACCCAGGCTGGCCAGGCACCCCAGCGGGGACCCCCACCCTGAAGGGGGTGTGGCCAGCCTGAAAACAGCCCTCAGCCCCTTACCCAGGCTGGCCATGCCACCATCAGGGTGAGGGTCCCCACTGGGGGGGCATGACCAGCATGCAAACAGCTATCAGCCCCTCACCCAGGCTGGCCAGGCACCCCAGCAGGGACCTCCACCCTTAAGGGGGCATGGTTGGCCTGAAAACTGCCCCAGCCCCTCGCCCAAGCCGCCCCGCCCCCCAAGGGAACCCCCACCCTGATCCGGGACACCCTTCAGGGCAAACCAGCCAGCCCCCACCCGTGTACCAGGCCTCTATCTATACTAATAAAAGGGTAATATGCTAATTAGACTGGGAGACCTTCCAGGAGACATTCCAGACATTCTTCTGGATAAAGCCATGGTGGCAGGGCCAAGGTAGAGGCGGTTAGGGGCCAAGAGGGGAGGGCAGTTGTGGGTGATCAGGCCAGGATGGGACAGCAGTTGTAGGTGATCAGGCCAGTGGCGGGGGGGGGGGTTGTTGGGGGTGATCAGGCCATGGGGGGAGGGGCAGCTGGGGGTAAGCAGGCCAGCAGGGGGGCAGTTGGGGGCGAGCAGGCCAGCGGGGAGGGCAGTTGGGGGTGAGCAGGCTGGTGGGGGGCAGTTGGGGGCAAGCAGGACGGCAAGGGGGCAGTTGGGGGCGAGCAGGCCGGCAGTGGGGGTCAGTTGGGGTGATTAGGCTGGCAGGGGGGCAGTTGGGGGAGAGCAGGCCAGTGGGGAGGGCAGTTGGGGGCGAGCAGGCTGGCAGGGGGGCAGTTGGGGGCGAGCAGGCCTGCAGGGAGGGCAGGCCAGCAGGCAGAGTGAGCGGTTAGGAGCCAGCCATCCCAGATTGCTAGAGGGATGTCCAACTGCCGGTTTAGGCCCGATCCTGATCAGGCCTAAACCGGCAGCCGGACATCCCCCGAGGGGTCCCAGATTGGAGAGGGTGGAGGCCGGGCTGAGGGGGACCCCCCCCACATGCACGAATTTCATGCACCGGGCCACTAGTAAGTTAATAATTAGAGAACCATATTACCTTCTAAAAATCCTAAGCCCAGATTCATCTTGATCCAGTATTAGCAGAGTTCCACAGCCTAAGGGAAAAAAAAGTTGAGGTCATACTGTTGAACCCACCAGGGGACCATCTAGGTCAAGGAGGGATCAAGCACCGAGTACCTAACTTTACTACCATGAATTTCTCCCTACAGTTATTGAGACCATGTTTACAAAATAATGGGTTTGTGTTCCCCATTTGTCTTTCTATATTGTGCTTCAATAATTAAATATTCAATTTATCATCTCACTTATGCTTGGAATCCCGATAGCCCTAACAGAGGAGATATTTGAGTTCATATTCTGTGGCCAGGCAGGTACCAAGCACACAAACGACCTAGATAGGTATTATCATCATCCCTATTTACAGGTGATTAAACCTCTGGCTTACAGACCTGCAGGCCTCTGCTCCTACTACATCACACTGCCTTGCCAATAGATCTGAAATGCATTAAACATGGGGTTTTAAGACAAAATAGCTGGTGGAATTTACCACAAACTTGGTGGTAAAGGGCTGAACAGAATATGTTATATACCGAAGATGAATTATTTTTATTAAGGGACCAGCATATTTTAAAAGGTATATTTGTTATAGGAACTGGGGAGGGGACTCTTTTATTTAAACCTGATTTTTTTTTTTTTTTAATATTAACTCCTTCAAAGTTTTTGTAAAGGTTTCAATTTAAAATATCACAAACTCATGGGTCTTCAACCTAACTGATGGGCAATTATTGTAAATCTAAATGTGCAAGCCCTAAGAGCTAATGGTGACAATACAAGAAAGCAAATATTTCCTCCGAGTTTTGGAAATCACAGTATTTTTTTTTTCTTCATGTGTGGGACCAAACAAAAACTACTACAGGAAGCTGACATTATGTAGGGACTTGTTTCATAGATTGTCGGTGTGTAAATAATAGCTAGGATATGAATTAAGAGGGAAAAAAAATTAAGACTGAAACCCTGCATTTCAATCTAGCCCATGACAATTAACTTAAACCCCAAATAAGTGCTTGCAAATAAATGTATGTATTCCTGCTGAGACAACAAACAGTGAGGGCAGAACTTAAATAAAATGTCATAATGGCAATTTTGCGAGGAAACTCCAAGCGCAGACTCAGGGGCACTCGATTTACCCCTGACGGCGGGATGCTGACTGCGGGGAACGGGGACGAACGAACAGGCCCTGGGGTGACCCTGCGGACGGTTTTCCAAGCGCGGTGGTGGGTCCGACCGGTCAGAGGGGCCACACAGGCTAAACACACTCTTCCTCGGGCAGCGTGTGCACGGGGGCGAGAGGGGTGTCGGATGGCTGCGGAATCGGGGCGCTCCTAAGGAATAAGGACAAGGACCCGGGCCACTAGGCATCTTCCATAAGCTATTTCCGCGCCGTCACTGGGGGAGAAATTGACACCAACTCCCCGCACTGGACAAAGGAGGGCGCCGCGCCGATCGGCTCCTCGGCGCCCCCTGGCGTTCCGTTGTGGCGCCGTCTGCTGTCGGAAGTGCTTCCCGACGAGCGGGAGGAGCCGGGCTCGGCTGGAACCCGCCCCCGCCCCGGCGGCGGGGCCCGGCCTCACCCGCGATTCCGTAGTGCTGCGCGGCGGCGCAGGCCAGGCGGCCGGGCAGGTACGGGGAGAACTCGGCGGCGTAGCCGTGGCGGCCCGGCACCCGCAGCGTCCGCACCGACCCGCCGTGCGCCGCGCTCATCCCGCCCGCGCCTCGGGACCGCGCCTCCCGGCCGCCGGCGCCGAGGGGAAGCCGAGGCGGACTGGCCCAGAAGTTGGAGACCCGGAGGACGAGGCGGAAGTCGAGACACCTGGTGTCCTGAACGCTGGGTTCCTATTGGTCGCAAGTGAAAGGGCATTGACGCCAACGGGATGCATTTTTGTTTTGGGCAAGACAAACTAATTGGCGCCACCAGTAATGAACTGGATACGACAGGGAGGTGCGGGTTAGGTGACAACTTTCATTTTGCATATCAGCCTCCATTGCGGGGCTATCTGGTTTTTATTAATTCATTGAGCTTTTGAAATTCTGGCATCGGGAAATGTCCCTCATTATTACAAAACGAGACAAGCGACAGTAAACTCTGAAATCATGCAGCTAGTCCAAAAAGCAATTGAGAACTGCGTTGCCCAAGGTAACTTGAATAATATTAAATCAGGTGGAGTGAAGCTAAGTAAAAAAGGCATTAACTTAAAAAGAAATCTCACTTCATGTATAGTAAGTGCTCAGATGCAGGGCTAATTAAGGAAAACAGGCTTATTCACTCATTCATTCTAACATTTACTAACCATGTATTATGCCTAACCACATGGAAAGGGGATGGTGAAGAGTATTGGGAGGGATTAGTGTTGTGCTGGGGCTGGATCATGAAGAATCTGTGTGCCACACCAAGGGAATTGGATTTCTACTCTAATTTAAACAATATAGGACCATAGGAGTTTTCTAACATGAGAAATTAAATTACTGAGTTTTCATTTTAAAAGATCTGGGCAACACTAATCTGGAGGCCAGAGATTAGAAATGGGAGATTGATTAAAGGGCTTTAGCAATAGTTCAAGCAAAAGATAAGATTTGAGACAAAGATAATGGGAATATAAAGTAAGAGTCAGATGAGATTTTAGGGCAATAACTCATAATATATGACATGTAAGTAATAGGAAGGAATCAAAATGACTTCCATATTTTTTACTTACATGCCTGGATGGATGTAGGGCCTCCTCACTGAAATCAGGACTATGGGAGGAGGAATAGGTTTGGGGGAAAAATGAGCTCCGGTTTTAACATATTGAATATGAATTTCATATTGGACATACCAGTCAGGAGCTAAGGGAGTTCTTATTTGCATGTAAAATATATGTGAGCCATGGAAAGGATTGCCATCACTCAGGAAGAGAGTGGTATGAAAAGTGAAAAGGGCCAAAGACAGAAAATACCAGATGTAAGATGCGACAGAGGAAGAGGAGCTAGGGAAGGATTGGGAATCCTATTAATTAATTATACTGGTCAAGAATACAGCTGTAGTTGGGAGAATTTGCATATAACCCTGTCATACATATTTAGATGGATAGATTGAGAGTGGGTCCTACATTGGGAACACGACTCGGCAGAGTTCTTAAGAGTATCAGAGAAAATAAGATAAAACATCTATTCCATTGCCGGGCATATAGTAGGCATGCAAAAAATATGACAACCATTGCTATTATAGCAGGAAAGAATTTTCTAGCACAGACCCAAGTATTCAAGAAGTAGAGGATTTCTTTATTTTCTTGAACAAAGTTAAATCTCCATCCCCCTAGGCCGTTAGAAAATTCAAGCTCATCAAATTCGGGTTTTTCCTGGCTTCCCTAGGGTCACACCAGAATCTGACACTGGAATGTAAAGTTTACAACATCACCTGAAACGGTGTCTGGCCAACAGTGAAGAAGAGTCTCTCTCACCTTCCGTCTGTTAGGGTCACCATAGACATCTCCCTGTGCAAGTCTGAATTATCGCGTGAATGCGCATTTCCCTGCCTTGCTTGAAGCCAAGCAGGACCCAGGTCTCTTTACTGAGATGGGCTCCCACTAACCGGGAGGGGGGTGGAGATGGGGATGGGGAGGGGGTGAAGGCCATGAAACCATTCCCACCAAGAGGCAGGGCCAGGTTGCTGGCCCTTCTCCAGGCTGGAGACACTTTCCCACTGATCTTTCTCTGCCATCACATGGTCATCTCTTGCCTCCCTCTTCTTAAGGGCACATCAAAACTCTGTTCAGTGAGTTTAAAGACTGTCAGCAGCTTCCATGCCAGTACGTCAAGTGCCCTGAGGCCAGGAATCACAGAGGCGCTGGCTATCTAATTGGAATAGGGAAAGGAAAAAAAACTCCAGTACAGCAAAATGCAAATCAATACCAAACCAATTGTCCTGGCATACTGTTAATGAAGAAAAGGGATAAAACATCAATTAATCATTAATTAATAACAATTGACAGTAAAAACATAGATGTTTAGAAGCTAACAGAATGTTGCATATGCTTCCTCTCACTCCTAACCCACACAAGCCCCAGACTCAGCATCCTCCCTCCCCATGGACCTGAGATGGGACATGGGTGCCTCATCACCCAGGCAGTATTCCTCATATTTCATATCCCTGCCTCTGAATCTCATTGGGTAATTTTTATAATGCAGGTTCTTAGGACACACCATGGACACATTCATTCAAAATCCCAGGGCCTGGAAATCTGCGTTTTAACAAGCTCTTCTGAGCAATTCTCATTCGTTGGCTAAAGCACAGAGAAGAAGAACACATTTGCGAAGTGCTCAGCACTGACAAGGACTTGAACAGTGGAAGCAAACCCTGGGAGCAGAAGGGAAAAGACACTGCAGGCAGAGCAAGCTGGAGATCATAAGGTGTTCAGGAAGGGATATCATTCATAAAATATTGACATCATCGAATTACACAGCATCTCCTCCTGAACCTAGAGGAGACCACCAGAACTGAATTACTCCCATAGCAAAATGGAACCAGGCTCACATTTAATTGTTCCCATGGACTTTATAGATGGCATCTGAGCGTTGGATTTTAGCTATCTACTTCATTCGTATTAAAACATAAATATACAAAATGTCAGACTCAATTCAACCCTCTCAGGAGTTTCTATTTGAGGGGAACACTTTGTATGTGTGTTTTCATGTCCTTTGCACTTGAGTAAACCTGAGATCCAATGTCACTTCCTTCACAGCCCCAAGTGCTGTGTTTTCAAAGGTGGCACAAGACTTGTGAGCTCCTGAATCAGTATTAACAAGAAGGCTGCAGTCACTTTGTTTTTCAGACATGGACAACTTAAATTCCAATTTAAACTGCATTATCCTAACTGAATAAACACAGAGTGGGAGCCCTGATGTTCTTTAAACACACAGTAACCGAGAGAGACCAAAGAGGCAACAGCTGGCTGGCCATGAATGCCTACACCTGCAAACGAAAAGGAAACATACACCAGTCCCCAAACTTTCCTTCTAGGAGTAGTCACTACATATGAAAAGGCATGGGAAGGATGCTACAAATGTGACCATTTTATTTAGTGTTATGAGCACAGTGAAACCTTCAACATTATTTTGGAATTAAATAAATACTCATAAGCTGAATAAATATTTTAATTTATTTAACACATAATGGCAGAGCCTGGAATACCTTACTGTGCCAGAGAGTAAGGAAGTGCACACACAAAATTACACAGATTGTATAAAGGACATAGGCGCCTGCTAGAGGGGAGCTCACCCTGAACACATCTGGGCCAATTAAAATATTGGTAAGTGTAGATTATAACCTACTGAATAAAGCAAATGTGGTAAAAATGGTTAAAAATTTTGTTCTTAAATAAATTGAAAAGTTTTAGAATTTAGTTTCATTCTCCACTACCCTTCTGAGACAAAACTTTCAAGAAGCTCAAAAAGAAAGTAAAATCTCCCCTCCCCCATCTCACTAGCATGGATTGCCTACAGAATTCTTCTGAAAGATTCTTTTGTTCCCTACACCCACTGACTTTTCTGGGTGTTCTTAATGCTGCCCCCTACGCAGGAAAAGTCCTTACCTTCTTATCCCACACGCCACCTCTGTCCTCTTTCAAATACTCCCTGAGGATGGAATACTTCCAGAAATTTCACCTCATCTCTAAAATTTAACTTCCAAATTTGTAAGAACATGCGTCTAATAAAGTTTGTAAGAATTGTAATTGCTTTTCTTATTTTTCCCTTCTTTGGGGGGTTATAGCAATCATATCCTTTTCCTGACAAATTTAGTGAATGAAATACTTATAAAGTAATTATGAGTAAGTATGTGCTTTGTGTTTTGGGGCTCTTTGCTTTACCTTTTTTATATTCTCATGTGCATAATAAGTATGATATAGTCTGATCCTTTTTACCTCTTAATTAACATCATGATCCTAAAACTTGTTATAAAGACATGTTATTATAACTGAAGGTTATTTTTATTCAAACTAAGACCACCAGGTGGTAGCCACACTTTATCTCAAATCTTGGAATCTATATTTTATAGGCAACAGAATAATGTTTCCTTTTAGTGGTGACTTGATTTTGGGTAGCATCAGAATCCAAAGCTTAATTCAGAAAGTAAATGTTGTGCCCAGTCAGGATTGCTCAGTGGTTATAAACCAGGAGGTCACAGTTCGATTCCTGATCGGGGCATATGCCCAGATTGTGGGCTCGATCCCCAGTGTGGGGCATGCAGGAGGCAACCAATCAATGATTCTTTCTCATCATTTATGTTTTCATTTCTCTTTCTCTCTCCCTTCCTCTCTAAAATAAATTTTAAAATATATTTTAAAACAGAAAGTAAATGTTGCTAAAAATCATGCTCCTTGAGAAGTAGGAAGTTAATGATGCCACAAAATTAAAAGAGAAGTAAAAGGACCTTGAGTTGGCTTTCTTTAAAGTCTTGCTACTTGTTTTTAAGATCTTCATCCAAATATTAAGAATATGCAGAAGCTACCTCATATGTATGTTTTATCATTTAAAAATTAATATGTGCACATGATTTAAAAAGTATTCAAAGAGTGTACAGTGAGAAGTAGTGTTCGTCTCACTTTAGATCCTTAATTTTTCTGTCCACATCTTCAGAGAGAAGTTTACTGTTTAGTGAAAAATAAATCAAAGTGAAGAACAGTGCTTATAATATGCCACTAATTTTATTTTCAAATGTGTGTACAGTAGTCCCCCTTAACTGCAGAGGGGATTTATGTTCCAAGACCTCCAGTGGATGCCTGAAAATGTGGATAGTACCAAACCCTATATATATTTTCTTACATACACCTAACTATGATAAAGGTTAATTTATAAATTAGGCACAGTAATAAATTAACAACAGATAATAATAAATTCAAACAAGTATAACCATATCTATATTTATAAAAGCCTAAGTGACTGTTCGACCATGCTACTGTTCCACTGTTTGACCAGTAGCTATGAAGCACACTGACCACCAGGGGGCAGATGCTCAATGCACAGGCATGGAAACATGGAACAGACTGATGAATTTCAAAGGGAAGAAGGGAGGGATGAGGGCAGGAAAAGATTAACCAAAGATCTTTGTGCACCGGTGGGGTCCCTCAGCCTGGCCTGCGAGGATTAGCTGAAACCAGCTCTCCAACATCCCCTGAGGGGTCCCAGATTGCGAGAAGGCACAGGCCAGACCACGGGATCCCACCAGTGCACAAATCCGTGCACTGGTCCTATATAATAAAAGGCTAATATGCAAATAGACCGAACAGCAAAACAACTGGTCACTATGATGCAGACTGCCCACTAGGGGGGCAGACGCTCAATGCCAGAGCTGGCCCCCTGGATGTCAGTGCACTCCCACAGGGGAGCGCTGCTCAGCCAGAAGCCGGGCTCACGGCTGGCAAGTGCAGCAGTGGTGGTAGGAGCCTCTCCCATCTCCACAGCAGCACTAAGCCATCAGTTGGACATCCCCCTAGGGCTCCTGGACTGCTAGAGGATGCAGACTGGGCTGAGGGACCTCTTCCCCTCCCCCAGTGCACGATTTTTGTGCAACGGGCCTCTAGTACTATAATAAAAGTTATGCGAATGTAGTCTCTCTCTTAGGACAACTGAAAAAGGTGTTATTGCTTTTGTTGATATACAGGCCTGTCTTCAATTAAAAATATTTCAAAGACAATTATTAATCTAGCAGTTAAATAAAATGCTGTGGCAGTTGAACTTAATCGGCTTCATTTTGCAAATTAGGAAACTCAGGCCAAAAGAATGGAAGTCAGCTCCTTCCAAGACTGAGCCAGAACTGAGTTTAGTCAGGCGCCCACTGCTTTAGAGGCACATGTCCTTCCCTGGGGCCACAGGACGTGGTGTCTCTAAGAAGCTAAGGATTTAGGGACACCCAGGATCTTTCCTGAACCGAAAGCAGGACCTCTCAGAGAAGGCTCTTTTCTTGCTTATGTAAGAGTTCAGCAGAGATCTTTTTTTATTAATTATAAATACATTAAGAAACTTGCAGATTATTCTTGAGAACCAAGAATAAGGGATTACACTAAATGAAATGAATGACAGCACATAACCCACACTCCTTAAACACTACCTGTCTAGATGGGATAATCAGCACTCTAAATTTTTAAGGATGAGCAGAAGCTAAATACTTAAAGTTAGAATTTATACACGTGATTTTTTTTAAAGAGCATGTACAACAACCCCAGAAGTACTACATGTATTTGACAATTCCTCCATTTGGTGCTCTAAAATTTTTTCTTATACATCTATCCATCCATCCATCCATCCATCTATAGATACACACACATGCACACAAACACATATCGTATTGAAGATTAAGATATCTGTGAAACTGTTGCCTAACCAGTATCCATTCTCCTTTTCTTCTCTGGTAAGGAAGAAAATTCCTAAATTTTGGTTGCATATATGTGCCCAGGTTTAAAGCTTGTTTCCAGCCTCCCTCGCAGATATCCTGGCTGGACTACAACAGCCATCTTCTGATCATGAGGTGACCCTGAGGAGGGAAGCTATGAGATAAGGCTAAGAAAGAAGACACGGTGAAGGAGTCACTAGTGGAGCCCTGGACTGAATAAATCTGCACTTACTTTACATGAGGGAAAAAATTGTATCTTTTCTGAACCTCAATAACTTTGGATTTTTATTGAATATATGTTCCATTGAGCCAGGGATCTCTGCCTGTTATGCTCACTGATATATCCCAAAAACCTGACATAGGCATTCAGGAAATATTGTCATTGAGTGAATGCAGCATTATACAAGCCTAAACTCTCGCTTTATTTTTTTTGTAGTACCATAAAGGTAAACTGAAAAAATTCTGAAGTTGTTTTTTTTTTTTTGCTATGCTAAAAAGAGGTTAATATAATATTGAAGTGAGCAAACACAAGGCAGCTGGAACGTTGGCAAAGAGTGATGCAGGAGGATTTACCCAATCTAAGCTAAAAATAGTGTGGTCTCTCTGGGAAGGACAGAGGCTGATTCCAGCTGGGTAAACTGCTTATGGTGATCCTGACCACAGAAAAAAATTCTGAGGGGCTCTGAGATAGTAGCCACTCCTTACCTAGCAATGCATGACTCTAGCATTGTAAACTATTTTATTCCACTGGCAAGGTTTTCTAGAATTAAAAAAATTTAACATGTAAATAAATGAAGCACATTCCTATACTGGATTGGGGCAATTTGAAGTGAAGTCCAGGTCTAATTTGTTTGTGTCTCCAGAATCTTAAAGAATTCTCAAAAGACGTAAACCTTCCATAAATGTTTAACAACTTGAGTTGAATTGGAAGATCAAAGAATAGGAGACATGAAATATTTCTTCTCTTCTCTTATCCCTTCCTACCCTCCCTTCACACCCCTCCCCACATCTTACGTTCCAAGCAGAGTCCAGGTTTGCTAGTGGTGTCGATGGAAGTAAAGTTAAGGACTATGTGAAATTCCATTACTGGAAATTTATTCCCTGTGAATTTTTTAATTGATTACTTGAAGAGTCCTCTTTTAAATGCAAATAGGCTAGAGGACAAAGAATTCTGAGTTTTTATCTCAATTTGCCCTTTACTTCTGAATTCCATGCTTACCCTAGATTTTTGTTTCTTCTTATGTAAAACTAGAGGCCTGGTGCACGGGATTCGTGCACTGGTGGGGGGCATGGCCTGCGGGGATCGGCCCTCTGTGGGAGTGCTGCTCATCCCGGTCAGCTGAGCAGCTGTGGACCTGCCCTCTGAGCAGCTGCTCCCTGGTCCGGCATCTTCCATGGAGCTGGAGCACTCTCCTCTCCAGGGGACCCGGTCCGGGCCGGGCCCAGGGACAATAGCACTGAGAGGCAGCGGAGTAGGCCTCAGTCCTGCGGCGGCCACAAACCTGCCTCCCAGCCTCCGGGGTCAGCTCTGTGAGTCTGGCGGCGGCACTGCATGTCCTGGGGTGTCCAGAGGAGGTAGCAGGGAGCGAGGAGGAGGAGCCTGGGGCAAGAAGGCAACGATCGAAGCCTGGGTTTCTGCCCATTGGCCCGGGGTTCGCAGTGGGAGCAGCCACTCATTCTGGTCAGCCGATGGTGCTCCCACTGTGGTAGCGCACTGACTACCAGGGGGAAGGTCCTGCATTGAGTGTCTGCCCCCTGGTGGTCAGTGCACGTCATAGCGAGGGGTCGACCGGTCATTCTGGTTGTTCCCCCGTTCGGTTGCTGGGCTTTTATTATATAGGATGGGCAAGTTTTAACTAGATTAATCATTTCTAGGTAAGAGGGTTTGAAGACTGTAATAAGTTTACATAAACTAATCTAAATATTGCAAAGCCAAATAGAAATTGTACACTTATAATTCTGCAGCAGAGGCCAGCCTAGAATTCTATTTTCTTGGTTTTTGGACTGAAATTGTATGAATGTAGTGTGGTTACACTCATTCTCTGATGTTGATATTAACTTCTGACTAACTGCTTATGAAATCATAGCATTTCTGGGGCTCCTGGAGGCAAAAAAAAAAAAAAAAAAATTGAAAAGTTTTTATAGGTATCAGTTTGCTCTCTAAGACACTGCAGAGCCAAGAAAGGCTAAGGCAGAGAGTTGCTGTCATCATGTACTCCTTACTGTGATTCTTTTTAAAAGCTTTATTGGGGTATAACAGATATATAGGAAACAGATATACAGGCCTTGATATATGTATACATTGTGAAATAATCCCCACAATTAAACTAGTTAACACATCCATCAACTCACATAATTACCTTTTTACATGTGTTCAATGGGAACACTTAAGATCTATCCTCTTAGCAAATTTCTAGTATATAATGCATTATTGTTAATATAGTCACCATGCTGTACATTACATCACTGGAACTTACTCATCTTGCATTACTAAAACTTTGTGTACATTGACCCACATTTCCCTATTTCTCCTGCCCCCAACCCCTGGCAACTGCCATTCTACTCTGCTTCTATGAGTTCAATAATTTTAGATTCCATATATGAGCAAGATCATACAGTATTTGCCAGTCTGTGTCTGGTTCACCCCCCCCCCCCCCCCACACACACACACACACACTTAGCATAGTGTATCAAATTATGGGATTTCCTTCTTTTTTAAGGCCAAACAATATTCCCTTATTGTGACTTTTGGAAGTCTTGAAGAAGAGGGAAGCTACCAGAGCATTCAAAGCCCAGCAGAGAGATCATTTTCATCACTTAGAACATTAGCAACATTTAGGAAGTGCTCCTTTTATTGTTATGATAGGCTTGCTACTATCTGTCCTCCTCATCATTTGGGGGTACTTGGCTTTTCTCAACTGAGACAGAAACTGTTTTTATCAAAACATTTATTAAACCTCAGAGTTGTGTAATTTATAAACTTGGCCACTGCTGTGGAACACCATTCGACTAAATCAGTGTAAGCGGGCATGGCTAGATATCAGGCTTCTGTAAGAATCTATAATTATATTAAAAATGTTTTGTTTTTATAACTGCTATTGTGACACTCATACAGACTCTAATGGCAAATATTTACCAACCCAAATTGTTTTCAAAACTAGTTTATCTTTCTCACGGGAGATGGACAGGAAGTAAAATAATTTAAATATATGGTCTTTCTATCCAGGTGAGTCATTATCCTAGGTAAATGGACAGGTTACTATGTTTAAGTTTCTTTATGGTAGTAATGGAAAAGAATTCCAGAAAAAGATGGGTATTTTTTTTTTCCTTTTAGTTCTGCACAGCCTTGTGCTGGGCACATAGTAGTAAGCCTTTAATTGATGTTTGCTAGAGGGTAACATCACCATCATCCTAACACTTTAAGCATTATCTTCAAATATGTAATGGGTAGTTGGACAGATGTACTTACAGGCCCTTCAATTTCCAAGAGTCTGTAATTGTGGGCTAATTTTCTGCAACAGTCATTCCATATCACTTGTTTTCTTAGTTATACTTTCCTGTTAAAAGTTTTAGAATCTCATGGGAACGTAAAATGGTAGAGCCAATGTGTAAAACAGTATAGCAGTTCTTAAAAAAAAAATTAAAATAAAATAAACATAGAATTACTATATAATACAGCAATTTTAATTCTGAGTATATTCCAAAAAGGGTTGAAAACAGAAACTGAAACAGATGTTTCTACACCCGTGTTCATAACAGCATTATTCTCAATAGCCAAAAGGTAGAAGCAAAACAAGTGTTCATTGACAGATGAATGGATCAACAAAATTGTGGTATATATATATATAATGGAATGTAATTCAGCCTTAAATACGAAGGAAATGCTGACACATTCTACAACATGAATGAACCTCAAGGTATCATGTTAAGTGAAATAACCCAACCCCAAAAGGATAAATATTGTATGATTCTACTTATGTGAGGAACTTAGAGTAGTCAAATTCATAGAGACAGAAAGTGGAATGGTGATTGTCAGGGGCTGGGTGGAGGGACCAATGAGGAGCTATTGTTTAGTGGGTATGGAATTTCAGTTTGAGAAAGTGGAAAAGTTCTGAGGATGGATAACAGTGATGGTTGCACAACAATGCAAATATACTTAATGCCACTGAATTGTACACTTAAAGATAGTTGAAATGGTAAATTTTATGGTCTGTATATTTTGACACAATAAAAAAAAATAAGCTTTTGAGTCTTAAATAAATTTACTGTGCTTCTATGTAGAGAGACAAAAATCTATGCGTGATTGATATAGTTTGAACATAGTAGAAAATGCAATTAATCATTCTCATTGTCTTTTGAAAAGACAGAGCTGTTAAGAACACAATCCTCAGAGCAAAGATGTAGCACTGAACCTAAGCCTCATGCTTTTTACTTGTGTGATGATATCTAGTTGTCCACTTTAAGCTCTTAGGCAGGATTACAGCACATGCACTCATGGCCCCTTGATTATCCTTTAGATAAATGGGATAAATGGGTAGAATTGTCCCATAAATGGATATTGGCTCCAATGGATAAATGGGCGCTCTTCTGTAGGCTCAACTGAACAAAACAACATGGGGTATAATGAATTGGCCCCCTCAAATCTCCATAATGATAATATCTCCCGCCAAGGGTTGTTGTGAAAACTAAATGAGGTGACATGTATCACTCACTGTAAGCTCTCAGTTGGTATAGGTTATTATTTTAGTTATGCTTTCTAGCTTGGCTTAAGTATTAAATTTAGTTCTTTAAGGCAGGAAATTTAACCATCTAGTTCCCATTTTACTCTTAATTCATTCCCTTAATCTCTTTCACTATCCCATAGAAATGTGGGTTGCCCAATACTGCTAGGACATTGCTAATTTTAAACTCATGCATTCCCAAAAATAATTTAGAAAAATTATGAAACCCACATACATTTTAAGTTACCCTCTAAAAAGTTTTCTCATAAGCTCAAATAGCTGCAAATGATGTAATTTTAAGCTAATGGAAGATTTCATTTTAAAATTAAAAGTATTTTATCAATTGAAATGTTTCCAATAGATTCTAAAAATAATAGGCATCTGACACTAACAATCATTGTATTACTTATCTAGTGCTTTGTAATCAACTGTCCACTTAGCTGAAAACAAACATTTGCTTTCTCAGTTTTTCTGGGTCCAATTACTCAGGATCTCTCACAAGACTGAAGTCAAGGGGTTCGTCTCATCTGGAGACTAAGAATAATCCACTTCCAAGTTCACTCGCATGCATGTTGGCAGGATTCAGTTCCTTTTGAGCTGTAAACTGAGGGGCTGGCTCTATGCTGGCCAATGGCCACATGGGGCTCTCCATAGGGCAGTTTACAACATGACACCTGGCCTCCCTCAGAAAGACAGAGCGTGAAACAGAGAGAGAGTGAAGAAGAGCGAGAGTGAGAGAGAACAAAAGAGGATGTGCAAGACAGGTTTCACATTCTTTTTGTAACCTAGTCTTGGAAGTTGCATCCATCACTTTTGCTGTGTGTGTAGTCTTAGTTAGAAGCAAGTCATTAGGTCAGGCCCACCCTCAAGGGGATGGGTTTTCTCAGGGCATGAATACCAGGGGGCAGAGCCACCTTGCAGAGGCTGCCTATCACTGTTTTCAATTTTTAAAAATACATGAGCAAGATCATGTTTAACTATTAAGAAACCTATCATTTCTTTTTCTCCTTGAACTCCATTCCACTATTCTTCTCTGAATCTTGTTCTAATGTAATATATACTTACACTTGGAATTATTTTACCAATTTCCTTATCAGTTTAGGGTAGTTATGTATATACATAAAATTTTTAATTAAAAATTTTATAACTATATGGCTTTAGGGATTTTTTCTAGGACAAGTTATCATACATTTATTAGTAGTACTAGTAGTACTAGTATTATGATTAGTAATGATCACAGTTCCATCAACATTTAATAATACTTGATAAGTAAGTATTAAATACAAAAAGTAAAATGTCATTGGAAATACTTAATGTGATAAAGCTGTTTTATTTTTTTCAGTTAGCTCATTTATCTTTTCTTGAGTATGACTTATTCTTAGAATGAGTCAGGGCCACTAGTAAATGAGAGACTAATTATGTCATTAGTGATAGTTATTAAATGACTCATTTCTTGAGGGATCCATATCACACTATTAAGCCAATCTAAACATAATAGGCACATAGGTAGGATAATAAATGAGCAGAGAAATGGTTCATGAATGATAGAATCCAGGTAAAAAATTAATATGGGTTTAAAGTACTTTTGGGGAAAGCCAATGAAAATATTTTCTTGCAAGTCTGACTAAATGATTATGTAAGTATAAAACACCAATTTACCTCCTAAAAGGACCAAAAAAATTCTGAAAAACTTTCCTCCACCCTAAAAGCACAGCAAAGATGCATTTGTGGAGGGCACAGCAGAGAAAATTAGAAGAGTTTCTCCCCACTCCCCACCAGCCCCAAATTTGTAAGAACCAGGAGGAATAGGAATGATCAATACTATAGAAGTACATTATTTTCAGAGCCCTTCTCTACTGAGAGTGCATGCTCTGGCTCGTTGTAACAGGGATTTCATTCAGCAGAGCTACACTTGGACGTGGGAGTGATGCAGTCAGCATCTTGCTCGCACATGTGGGACAAAACTACAATTTCTGCATTTCCTTTTACATGACCATAATTGGTGTGATGAACATGTCTCCACTGATTTGGAAATAAATGTGGAATGCTTTTATTTGCCAACTAGAGGCCCAGTGCACAAGATATGTACACAGGTAGGGACCTAGGCCTGGCTGGCGATCAGGGCCGTTTGGGGCCTTCCGCTGCTGGCTGGGGCCTTCCTTCAGTCTGTGCTGCCCCCTGGTGGTCATCGCACATCATAGCGAGTGATCAATCTCCTGGTCGAACTCCTGTGGGGACAATTTGCATATTAGGCTTTTATATATATATATAGATTATTGCCACCAACTCTTTCTTGCCTAATCTCCTTCATGCAGGGTAGCAGGACTATTGGTAAAAACAGTCTCTCTCATGTGACTATGTGTGACACTTTAGTACTTACAAATATTAGTTACAAAGATAAGATCCCAGGAAAAGTCGATGAGAATAATGCTATGGAATTTCATGAAAAAGTAGGTAATTCCTTTCAGTCTATAAGTGGTAACTTTAAAACCCTGCAGTTATTTTGTCTACACAACACGCCCTACTTCCCTTCTCATTGCAGACTTCTCTCTTTACCCCTCATTACACAGGCCAAGGGTTAAGACCAAGACTGAGCCTCTAATTGTACCTTGAACTAGATACAGGGTGGGCTCCAGAACTAAGCCACTCTAGTGAAAGTTATTCCCTAGCACTTTTTTCACTGCCTTCACCTAGAGGAGAAGCTAGCCTGAATATCCTGGTGAATATCTATAATAATAAAAGGGTAATATGCTAATTAGACCAGATGTCTTCCGGATGTCCTTCCTGACAAAGCCGGAGCCAGAGGGAAGCCAGCCCGGGACCCAGGTGCCTGAGGGAAGCCTGAAGGAAGCCAGCCTGGGTCCCCGGTGCCTGCGGGCGGCCAGAGGAGGGAAGCCTGGGTCCCAGGTGCCAGAGGGAAGCCAGTGCCGGCAGCCGGGGGAAGGAAGGCCTACTCTTGCATGAATTTTTATGCATTGGACCTCTAATTTTCTAAATAATGGACTTAGAATTACCAGGATCTGTGACTTATAAAAGTGCTATGCTCCAAATGACTTTGTCTCACCTATCTAAAATGGACTAAAGACACCTCCCCAGGAGAGGTCAGATGTACTGAAATTAACGTCTCCATATTCTAAACCTTAGTACTTTGGAAATTAGCAATCAGAATAAGCACAGACTATAATGGTAAGAAATTGTCTATTCACTGAGCAAAACTGGCTAGGACATTATTTTGCCTCTTTAAGAACAAACTGAGAGCCCAAAATAGGCAATGATTTTGCTTATGTCTTTTTGGATTAGAAAAAAAGCACTCCTTTTATTTATACAAATTGTGAAAATGCACATCTTTTGGGTGTTTCAGTTAGGAAAAGATGATTTCATTTTCTCTAGATGGACACACTGAGCCAACCTTGCAAGCACCTGCCCCTCTGTCTGCTCACAGTTTTCAGATTTGAGTTGTAAATGGAACCATCTGAATTTATGCATATTTGTCTATCAGCTATAAAAATGGAAATTTCAAATGGTTCAACTTAATAAATTCCATGTAAGTGTAATTAGCTAAATCATTCCATTAGTTAGTGAGAGACTTAGAACTAACTACAGTCTTTCAGTAGTGCATTGGAGTTTGGGTGCCATTAATCAAGAACATCTTTAAAATTATTAAATCAATTCAAAGTGAAACAAAGTGAGTAAAAATAAAAATTGTGTATGAAAAATGGCTCTGAAAAGATCTGGAAGGAAAGCAAAGATGAAATGGTCTAAAAAGTTAAGATTTTTAGAAAATGCCATTATGTATAATAACCTTAGGCCTTCTTTGTGTAGTAAAATGCTATTTGAGAATTTAGGCATTTTAGTTTTCCAGATAAGATTCTAATGAATTTCCAGTGTTTATTATTTTATCTTCTCCAACAGGCGTTTATAGGTTTGATAAGTTTTTGGACATACTAAAAGATATATATCTACTAGTAGCCTATCAACATTTTGTCTCAGTATATCACTGATATACACTCTAATGATAACAAGTGGAAAAGCAGAGATGGATCACATAGATTCCAGCTGACATGAAGAGTGTAAAGTTTCCTAACTGTAAATGCCCTTTCATCATCTTACAAACCTTTAGAAAGAGCTAAGGCCATTTTGCTTCCTTGAGAATACAATTGTGTAGCCTCTGGGCTTCTTCTTCTTCTTCTTCTTTTTTTTTTTTTATAAGAACTCAATCAATTCCTGAATATGGGAAGCCCCAAATCTATAACTTCCTTGCACTTTCACTGGTTTTCCTAAAGTTACAGCATTGTGAAGTTTTCTGAGAATTTACACATCTGTTTTTACTCTTTAAATAAGTAGATCCTTTTTGTTTGAATGCTCTTAAGCAATCCAAGCATTCCCCTCACGTCCCCCTCTCCACGGTGCAATTGAGTTGTTAATCCTCATCTGAGGATATTTTTTTCCATTGCGGTTTGAGAGAGACATCTGATGTGAGAGACACATGGAGTGGGGAGAGAGAGAGGGAGGGAGGGAGGGAGAGAGAGGTGAGAGATGCACATCAACTGGTTGCCTCCTTCGGGGGCGGGGAGCGAATCCGCAACCCAGGTTTGTGCCCTTGACCAGGAATCGAACACGTGACCCTTTGGTGCGGGAGCCCACGCTCTAACCACTGAGTCACCTAACCACTGAGTCACCCCGGCCAGGGCCTGTGGTGCAATTTAAAGAACAGAGTTAGTCACTTAATTTCCTTCTTTTAACTGGCGGCTGATGATTTGCAGAATCAGGTATAGACCTCTTCTATCCCAAGTATATGGATATATGGCACACGTATTTGTGTGTGTGTGTGGGGGGGGGGGGGGGGTCGGGGAGACTGTTAAGACCCTAAATAAGAATGCTAAATCGGTCAGGAGCTAACCAATTATTCATTAATGACAGCACAACTATTGGAAAATTTTAAAGGAAATGCTCCAGGGGACGACCTGATGAATTTCGCCTGCCACCTCGGAGCGCACTGTCACGAATAAACCGCCCTCCCCAGTTCGGCCCCAGCTCCAGAGCGCTCCCGCCTTTCCCGCAGCGGGCCTCCGGGGCGGCCCCAGGCTTTCTAGACGGCTCGGTGGAGCGAGCCCGGCAGGGGCCAGAGGGGGGCGCCGTGGCCCCGGGAAACGCTGCAAATGCTTCTGGGGCTGTCGCTCCGGAGGCCCCAGCATTCGCTACACAGACTTTTTGCGCCACCCTGTTGTCGCGTGCGCTTCGGGCTCCTGCCGACGCCAGGTCTTCTGAGGTGGGGGCCCGGTTGGTGGCGGAGAAGCTGGGCTCCGCGCCGCGCTGGGACTGAGCTCCGGGAGCGGCGGCGCGGTCAGTTTCGCCCCGGCTCCGGCTCCCCAGCGGCGCCTCCCCCGGGGCGGGCCCCCGACTCTCGGTGCAGCGACGAGTGGGCGGCCAGAAGCCTGTGGCCGGCAGGGCGAGCGGCGGGCGCGGAGACTCCGGCGGCGAGGCCGGCGCGGGGACTGGGCGGCCGCAGCTCTCGGAAGTCGAAGGAGGCCCGGGGAGTCGGAAGACGTAGAACCGATACGAGGGACCGGTGCCGAGGAGGGAGGCCGATCTGTTCCGACACGCAGCCCCGCGCGCCTGCCTGCCTGCCTGCCTGCCTGCCCGTGAGGTGCTGCCCAGGTAGCTCGGCTCCCCACCCCGAGGGCGCTCTTCCTGGCCCCTCCCCGAGCGCCCCGCGCGGAAGGAGCCGGGGCCCCGGCTTGACACACCCGGACACTCGCACCCCGAACGCGGCGCCCTTGAGCCGCACCGCCGCGCCGGCTCGCGAGCCGCCTGGTCCGCCCGCCAAGAGAAGGAAGCGCTGTCCCACCCCGTGTACTCGACACCCTGCGGCCACGGAGGCGCCGAGGAGGGGCGAGGCGCCGCCGGGCAGCGGCGTCCCTTCGGGGGAAAGGGCGTCCGAGAGGAGGCGTCGGCGCGGCGCGGAAGGCACGGCTCGCGATGGCAGCTGCTTAGCCCGGCGCGCGCGGAGCAGCCCGGAGCTGTGGCTGCCCAGACGGAGCGGCTGCGCGGGGGACGCCGCCGCCGCCGCCGCCCGGCCGGGAAAGATGAGCGCGGAGGCGGGCGAGGGCATCACCTTCTCCGTGCCGCCCCTAGCCCACTCGGGCCTCTGTGCCCTCGCCGAGGGCGGCAGCTGCTGGCGGGGAGGGGCGGCGGCGGCGGCGGGGGCCGAGGGCGAAGAGAACCAGCTGCCCCCGCCGCCGCCGGGCAGCTTCTGGAACGTGGAGAGCGCCGCCGCCCCGGTCGCTGGGTGTCCCGCGGCCGCCTCCGGGAGCAGCGCCGTCCGTTGCCGGGGCAACTCTGGCGGGGGAGGCGGCCGACGGACCACGGTGGCCTACGTGATCAACGAGGAGAGCCAGGGGCAGCAGGTGGGGTCCGAGACCGAGGCCCTGCAGAGCCTGCGGGAGGCGTGCGAGACGGTGGGCGCCACGCTGGAGACGCTTCATTTTGGAAAACTGGACTTTGGGGAGACCACGGTGCTGGACCGTTTTTACAATGCAGGTGCGTATGGAACCCCTTCCCCATCCTCCACGGTCAGGGGCCGCCACGGGGGAGAAAATAACATTTTTTTCTGGGCAGCAGGCGTGCTTCCGACTTTACTTCTCGCCCCACCTTAGGGGCAGCGAGCGGCGCTGCGCGGATGCTCCCGGCGCCCGCGGCTCCTCGGAAGGTGGGTGCTGGGGCAGGAGCCTGTGAGTACCTGTTCGCGGGACCGACTCACCCACGGCCCAGGCTGGAGCCCCGGGTCCGCCTGGTCCCCACAAAGGACTTCTATTCATCAGCCCCACTCAGCCCTTCGTCCCTCCGTGTCTTGGTTTCTCTTCTGTTAGGTTTGGCCCATATTGTCCTATATCTACCTGTGACTGTTAGATGACGTTCTCATTTTTTTTTTCTTTTTCTGTGTAGTTTTGGGAGTACAGAAACCATGACAATGTAGCGAAGCCAGCCGCACGAAAAGAGTGTATCTCTATGAATTTGCATGTCATGATCTCCCGAGTCGTTTTACCTAAACAAGTGTAGTGGCTTGAATTTCCCATCTCGTAGCAGTTTGAACTTTCAAGTAATTGCTTCCAAGAGTAATAACCTTGTCACTCACACTAAACTTGTGTGGTATCTTTTTAGGATTTCAGTGAAAGAACTAGGGTCTGATTTTATTACCCCATATACCAGAAGGGGCTGGACAGTGTGTAATTTAACATTGTTTAAAATGCTGATATGCTATCTTAATAACTAAGACTAAAGTGGCCATTAAGATGATTGCTAGCATAATCTATGAAAAAATAGGTTTTCAGCCTATCGCAGATTTCAGTGTTGTTGCAGTTCTAGTGACTGAAGCAATTAGCTGTGCTAGCAAATATTAGAAATTAGAACGTGTTACTGAAATTAACCTTTAGTGGCCTGTGCAACCAATGTTGAGAACATGTGCTTATTTATTTTTATAAGCGTGGGCAGAAAATTTTATTTATTAAATGGTGGTTTCAGACAATAAGTTCTTGGCATTTGTGATTACACAAAACGTTTTATATTCCAATCTTGTTTTCACTTCTGATTCTCTTCAATTTCTTCAAAACACCTGAAATAGGCTTATGTCAGTTTTGGAATTCATCCAAAGCTGACTACTTTAAGAACAAGAAGAACTTCATGTTAAGGAAGTCAGACTAAATAAACTAGGATTTTCTCTTTCTGGGTGGTGTTGTTTTTTTTACAATCTTGGTCTTCATAAGTGAACATGAGTATAATATAGTGTAGCTTGTTTTTTTGGGTAGCATGCTATAAAAATTACATAAACATAACTTTTCTAAAAACTACGGTACTCTTATTTTAGAACTAGTGGCCCGGTGCACGAATTCATACATGGGGAGCCGGGGGCTGTCCCTCAGCCCGACCTGCACCCTCTCCAATCTGGGACCCCTCAGGGGATGTCCAACTGCCGGTTTAGGCCCGATCCCCTGTGGGATCGGGCCTAAACAAGCAGTCGGACATCCCTCTTGCAACCCGGGACCGCTGACCCCTAACTGCTCACCTGCCTGCCTGCCTGATTGCCCCTAACCAGTCTGCCTGCCGGCCCGCTCGCCCCCAACTGCCCCCCCAGCCAGCCTTCTCACCCCCAACTGCCCCCCCTGCCAGCCTGCTCACCCCAAACTGCCCCCCCTGCCGGCTTGCTTGCCCCCAACTGTCCCGCCTGCCTGCCTTCTTGCCCCCAACTGCCCCCCCCCCCCCCCGCTGGCCTGCTCGCCCCCAACTGCCCCCCCTGCCTGCCTCCTTGCCCCCAACTGCCCCCTCCCTTGCTGGCCTGATCACCCCCAACTGCCCTCCCCTCCTGGCCTTATCGCCCCTAATCGCCTCTGCCTCGGCCCCGCCACCATGGCTTTGTCTGGAAGGACATCCGGAAGGTCTCCTGGTCTAATTAGCATATTACCCTTTTATTAGTATAGATATTAGTATAGATTATAATTTGGAAGAAGCTTCAAAGAATTGAAAGATGTGTGAGGGAAACACCCAACCAAAATGCTTATTTTTACTGCACTGATATATATTTTTTATGTGGCTCTATTAAAAAATCTTAAACTGTGAGCCTATTTGTAAGTTTTCTAACAAGGTTCACTTAACTGTTTATTCTCTGGAAAGAGGAGAAAGATTAGAAGGGACCTGACATTTGAACTGTAACTCATTTAATCCTCCAAACAAGCCTATGAAGGAAGTGCCTTCTTATGTCCTTCTTAGCTGAGAAGACCAAGGGATCATAACCCGCTCCAAGTTTCAGGTATTAACTAGTCAATGCCAGATTCCGCATCCGGTGGCTGACTAAAATGGTATGCTTTGCCCTCGCTGCCTCCATTTAGCTGCGCTGATTTACTTAGTCTCAGGGTCAAGGGTAGCTCTCTGTCTTGGAATCATGTGGTAGGGAGCTGGCAGGGAACTTATGAGCCATTTGGGTACGGTGTGGAGTAGTGGGGAAGACTCGCTCTAGAAAGACCAGTGTTTGCAGGCCATCTCTGTCCTGTTCCACCTCGAAGGTCTCAGCTTACCCTCTGCCTATGTGAGTGAATGAACTTTGAGCCCTCTCATTCACCATGAAGATGTGACAGAGGTATCAGTTCTGTCCAAACCCTTTGTCTTTCTAAACTGAGGACTGCTGAGTTTGATGGTAGTCCAACTTTTCTTCTGATTTCTAAGAGAGCAAATGCTCCTCCTCCACCAGGATTCGGCAGAGTTTTCTGTGAAGGGCCAGATAGTAAATATTTCAGACTTTCCAGGAGGTCTCTCTCACTTTTCAGCTGTGCAGTTGGTACACACCAGCAGCCATAAACAGTACCTAAACAAATGATCATGGCTGTAGTCCAATGAACTTAATTAATGGACACTGAAATTGGAATTTTATATATTTCACAAAATATAACCCTTTTTTTTCTCTTTTTCTCCCCACCCATTAAAAAATGTAAAAAGCATTCTTAGATTGTAAGCTGTACAGAAACAGGCCTGGCAGGATTTTGGTCCCTGGGCCATGCTGACCTTTGTTCTACATCCGCCCCCTCCATTTGAAAGCTGAATCATTATGATATACTGGTAGTGGGAAGAGTACGGCTCCTCAGCTTAGATCTGCGTTTTTATCCTGGCTCTGTTCTGAACCATGTAATTCATCTCCTCCAAAAGGCTTATGAAATTGACCAGGGATGGACGTGGAAGATTGGATTAAATTTCTGATTTCCCTCATTTAATCCTATGAATTTGCAAAGGCAAGGCAGTGTGGTTTGAGCATTGGAACAAGAGTTTCAAGATCTGGATTCTGGTCCTTGGCTCTTCTCTGATTGGGAGCAAGTCATTTAAAATCTCAAAACGAGTGGAGGGTTGGAATAAAAGGTTTCTGAGATTCCCTTCAGCTCTCAATTTCCATACTTTAAAATTATAACATTATTAATGCGAAATGAATTGTTTTAGTCTGTGGACTTGTATATAGATTATACCGTGTTCCTGGCCCCAAGGAGTGGAGAGTTGGTGAGGAGGGGAGATTGAAAGCCTGGCTGTAGCGGGGCCTCTGAGAGGGTTCACAGAGAATGCCTTGGGTTCCCAGGAAACGCATTCTGGAATCAGACGGGTGGATGTGGTGGGCTTGGGGGCGGGGTGGTGGTGGTTTAGAAGTGACACCTGAACTGAGATGGGAGGGTAAGCAAGGACAACTTAAGGTGGGCCTCAACATTTAAAAGGAATGTTGGTGTTCCAATAGCTCAACTTAATGGCATGAGGAAGAACTTAAAGTTTGGTTACATTTTCACAAGCTTCTTCTATCTATGTGTACTGGTGTGTTTTTTAAAGAATAGATTGCAGTTGAAGGTTTTCACTGATTTTCCCTGTTTGACCATTAAACTGTAATCTGGTTGGCTTTTTAACTACATATTTGTCACTCTCTCATTCCTGTTCTGAAGGAAACTAATATTCTATCAAAGCTTTTTACGAAAATATGCCATATTTATATATACAAGACTATCACTCAGATGGCAAATGCCAAGTTAACATTTCAAGTCCCCTACATTGTAAATCTCTAGGAAAGCTAAGAGTTGTCAGTGATACAGATGTTAGTTATACAGAGCTATTCCACTCAGGTACACAGACCCCCAACTGGCAGGGTCTCAAAAAATTTTTTTAATAAACATTAGTTCTTTGAAGTATAGCTGGAATAGGCTTTATTAATCAGCTATTTTACTTATAAGAAAAATGAAACATAGAGTAGTTATATTCACTAATCCAGGTTAAGATATTTAGGTTGGAACCAGGAGCTCATTTTGCCTTAGAACCAGAATTATCCGTGGTGGTTAGACTCTAGGACCATGCTAGAAGAAGCCGTGTTAACTTAGTATACTTGAAGTATGAAACCCATTCGCTGTTAAACATTCAGGAAAATTATGTTACTGAAACCTAAAATTGGGACTTTCAATACACACCTGTGCTTGTGTTAGAATCAGTAACTTTTGCTTTTATCTATCTTCCGATAGCAGGGGCTGTGGTGAGGACTGGAACAAAGGACGGATTGGCATAAGCTTAGAATAAAGGCTAGCTTTTTGCATATAGTAAATGTATGGAGAAACTCGTTATTTATTATTTTGTCCCTATTTCACCACAGATGAGTGAACACTATCATGCCAATCAACAGAGTAGTGTTTGATCTAAACTACCTTACAGCCTCTTCCCACCTTTCAGTCACTGTTTCTTCATGGAAGAAACAAGCCTTAGCAAAATTATCAAAAGAGCCAACGTAAAGGAAAACTATGGTTAAGAGGGATTTAAAAAATATATCCCAGTGGTGCTCTGCACATGTTTTTTTCTCTGGCCTTTTGACTTTTTTGCTGGCTTGCCATTACCCACCCTCTGTGAACCCAAAGCACTGTGTTTCCTTTTGCTTTCTTGAAGGCAAAATTATAATTTGCCAAAAAGAGGTTTACTAGAAGATTGGAAAGAAAAGCAAAACTAAGAGGAAAACTCCGAAGGACAAAAGTAAATTTGTTTTTAGATCATCCACTTCTTACTCTAACTAGTCAACTGCAGATTGTCATGACTGGCCCTGCTTTCCAGGCTCCGGGGATTCTGGTTTCTTCCCTCAACTCCATCTCCTGTGGTCTGTTTAAGACATTCATCCGTTGGTAGCTCAAGTTGGTTCCACTTGTAGGTGAGGCCTAGTTATAAATGCGCAGTGTGGCCCTGTCTCACCTGTGGCCTTGGCTGGTGCCAGCCTTCTGGGAGTTTTGTGCTGCAGGTCAGTTCCTCTCTCGTGCTGTAGGGACTGTCCCCTGCTTCCTGTTTTGGAGGCTGGGTTAGAGGCCCGTTCAGTTCCTGTTTCTGGTTTGCAGGATAAAGTTGGTTCACAGCTTCTTTGTGGAGCAATGAGAGATTGACAAGCACAAGGCCCAGTGACTGTGCACTTCGCCACCAATAGGTCCCAGCTATTTACTTTCCAAGTAAGTTGCCCCAGGTAGTCCCTTCAAACACTACCCCAACTCACAGGGGGCAAGGTGAAAGTTGAGAATGTGATAAATGAAGGGAGTAGACAGTTGCAGGAACCCACAGCTATGTGGATATCAGGAAGAAAGCAGAAAACCACAGCCTTGGGAAAGGAAGGTATACTTTGTTTTTTATGTTTTTTTTTTTTGTTGTTTGTTTGTTTTGTTTAATTGCTGTAAGTGCCTTTATCTTTTTTTTTTTTTTTTTAAATCTTCATCCTAGGATATTTTTCCCATTGAATTTTTTTTTTTTTGAGAGTAAGTGGAAGGGAGGAAGAGGGGGAAGAGAGAGAAACATCGATTTGTTGCCGTCCATTCACACTTGACCGAGGCTGAGGATCAAGCCTGCAACTGAGGTACATGCTCTTGACTGGGAATCGAACTTGTGACCCTTTGGTCACTAGGCTGATGCTCTAACCACTGTCCAGGGCTCTTTTATTTTCTTAATGTAGATTCCTGAAATTGCTCTGACATATAAATTTAGCAAGTGGCCTTAAATTAATGGGGTAAGTGGAACATTTGTGGAATCAAGTGGGATAACTAAGATAGTTGTTCTCAAAATCTTGTCTTGAAAACAGCTTTGCCATCCCCTAATTTGGATATAGGTAAGTGGGGAAACTGGCTGTATTTAAGAAAACACTCTTCTTTTCAGGGAGCAAAATTAATTTTGCAAATTTTATTATGGCATAAAAGAAAAAACAGGAAAGCAAAACAAAATTACAAATTATTTAAAAATCCACTGGTGATTCTAATAATTGTTGGTTTTCTTAGTTGCTTTAATATATTGGCTTTTCTCTCTGGCTGGAGATATTGACTGAAGATGTTGATCAAAATATGTATCAAATTATTGGAGAGGGAGAAAGGGGATGAGACAAAGCTGATTTTTATTTTTTTTTGTAATCATCACCAGAGGATATGTTTTATTGATTTTTAGAGAGAGAGGAAGGGAGAGTGAGAGAGAAACATCGATCAGTTGCCTCCCTTACATGCCCTAACCAGGATTGAACCTGCAACCTTTTTTTGGTGTATAGGACAATGCTCCAATCAACTGAGCCATCCGACCAGGGCAGAGTTGATTTTTAAAATTTTGTCTAATAATTCCAAAAAATGTTTAAAGTGAGTACTTACTTCTATGCGAGTTTTATTTTGTAGTGTTGTTGTTGTTTTCCCCAAAGAAAACATAAAAGAACTTAAAGATGCATAGCCTAGGCCAGTGGTCGGCAAACTCATTAGTCAACAGAGCCAAATATCAACAGTACAACGATTGAAATTTCTTTTGAGAGCCAAATTTTTAAAACTTAAACTTCTTCTAACGCCATTTCTTCAAAATAGACTCGCCCAGGCCGTGGTATTTTGTGGAAGAGCCACACTCAAGGGGCCAAAGAGCCGCATGTTGCTCGCGAGCCGCAGTTTGCCGACCACGGGCCTAGGCTAATTGTGGTAATCTTCTTATGGGAGGCAGAGGGAGGAGAGAATATATAAATGTTAACAGAGTCTTCTACTAAAAAGCATAACAAAGCAGATCTGTGTAACTTAAATGTCACAGAAATTGTACAGGGTAATAGTAAACATTCCATTACAAGCAAACCTTTTCTGTTATAGTAGGTAATCAACAATGAGGAAAGCAACTGCCTTTGGTTTATGATTCATACAGGAAGGAAGTTATAATCCTTTGTACAGCAGATCTCTAAAAATGTTTGTGACCAATTATATTAGTATTTTGCAACACTTGTAGTCTCTTCTAAGAATTCTCAAGAGACAGAAACATCGGAAGAGCTGCCCTAGCGAATGTCAGGTCATCTATTCATTGACTCCAAAACATATAAGACCAAGTATTTGCCTAAGCCAGAGAATTCATACTCCTTGAAAAATCTTGGTTACTCCTATTTCTTACTTAAAAGTCATCCAATGAGAATAAGTAAACCCAGGGTTTTACATGTCAACTATTCCTTAATGTCACATTCAAGTTTTTTAATATGTTTATTGTGACAAATACTGTCTTAGACCTGAGGCAGCCAGAAGCAGGGGTGGGATTCTTCTGTCCAGGGGCCATGACTTTTACCTCCAGTTAGGTATTTCCCAATTTATAGTTTGGTCAAACTGGGGTGCAGGTGATTTATGTGGCTATATCAGAATGACAATATAAATGTATGTTATCCTGTACAGTGTAGTACTCTTTGATCATCTTATTACCTCCATACAGTAAATAAATGTGGCCATATAATTATCTATATTTGACAGTTGAGGAAACTCCTCCTTGGAAGTGGTTGAGTAGGAGTCCAACTCAGGTCTTCTGACTTCCAAATAATTCATGTGTTTTCCCCCACTGTACCACACTTTCCCCCCTGCAGAGAAAAATATTGTGAAGTACATATGCTGTTCAAGAGGATCAGTTCTAGCATCTTGGTTCATGTACCATTATTATGAGGAAGAGTCACGGTAGTGACACTTAAGTTCTGGTGCCCTTTTACTAACAAATTTCACTGATTTCTTATTAACAGTCTTGTAAAGTAATCCATCAGTAAACTGACTTTGTCATTTCTCTGTCAATACCAAAGAAGGTCTACAGCAGTGATGGGCAACCTTTTGAGCTTGGTGTGTCAAACTTCGCCAAAAAACTGAGCATAACTCGGGTAGTGTGTCACTTTGAGGAAAAAACTAACTCCAAGACTCTAGTCGCAAATGTTTCATCCTCAGAAGCAGCAAATGTTTCATCCTCGGCATGCGGCCGCGTGTCATCAGAAATGGCTACGCGTGTCAGTGCTGACACGTGTGTCATAGGTTCGCCATCACTAGTCTACAGCCTAGACTGAGTCCTGGTTGCCAGTTTATTGCCTGGAGCTATAAACTGGGCTTCCTGCAGGCAAGTCTTAGGCTATTTTCTGGGCATGGTAGTAGGGTGGACTGCCAAGTGACAGACCAAGCTTTCTCTGAGTAAGGCAGAGAGCTGAGTTGACAGCACAGCCCGGGAAGACTTCTTTTCCTTGGTTCCCTGAGAAATTCTGCCTCCTGAGTCTGATTCACTTTTCTCTAGTGTTAGAGTATATTCCCAGTAATTCAGTTCTATAAGCACATATTCATTGGCTGTGATGTGCCTTTTACTAATAGATACGGAAAAATTACAAAAGAAAAGCAGGCATAAATCTACAGGATAATAGAGGCTTATGAAATATGTTTCCAGCCCTAGCTGGTTTGGCGCAGTGGATAGAGCATCGGCCTGCGGACTGAAGGGTCCCAGGTTCGATTCCCGCCAAAGGCACATGCCTGGGGTTGCGGGCTTGATCCCCAGTAGGGGATGTGCAAGAGACAGCCAATCAATGATTCTCTCTCATCATTGATGTTTCTATCTCTTTCTCCCTCTCCCTTCCTCTCTAAAATCAATAAAAATATATTTAAAAAAATATGTTTCCATGGGGAAAATTGATGCTAAACAAGTCAGGACGAACTATCTGTACTCCCATTTTCCCTACTCAATTGATTCTTTTAAAAAAATCATTTAAAAATTTTTTTAAGTTATGAAGCATTTCAGTCTTAAAGTATGTAAAATAGTATATAGCACTTATGCATTCACTACATAAATATAATAGCTGTTAAACATTTTGAGATTTGTTTTCCTTCTCTACCTCTTTCTTTTAGAGAACTAAATAATTCTGGATAAAACTGAAAGCTCCTTTCTACCACATCAATTTTCCTTCCTATAAAATTGTTCCTTCATTAGAAGTACTAAATTACCATTTTCAAAAATCTGAAATCATGGCTCTCTAAAATGTGAATAAATGGCAAAAATTTAATTTAATTAGCTATTATTAAATGAGAAAACCACTAAGATATTAAAATTAGTTCAAAGGAGAATTTGAAGAGCTGCTATCATATACACACACAATCAGGAATGCTGAAATAAATTTGCTAATAGATGCAAAACTGAATAATGCCTGTAAGGCAATTCTATAAATATAGATGTTGGAGTCATCTTTTCTACATGGGGGAAATCAATTGTATCTACCAAGTAATATCCATTTGTATTGCTGTGACAAGAGTTATTTGCATTGCTGTAGGTTTTGTGTAACTTAATGTTTATCCCAACAGCACTGTAAAATGGTCTTATCGCGAGGACAATCAAAGGTGCACATCCTTTTAAAATCAGGTATTTCCTAGAGGATGTGCTACACAAAGCCCAGCCCTCCACAGAAAGGATACCCACTACTCTCTTTTGCCGATTTCCAAGTGTTTGACAACTTTTCTTCACAGTCATTTTCAGCAGGCTCTGTGCCTGTGTTTTTCTCAAGTGCTCTTACCCAACCTGACTTAAAGGGCCTGTTTTTTTTTTTCTCAGCTGCTCTGCCATCTGAAGCTGGGATCACCCTGAGAAGGTCCCAGATTAACTTGTTCTAATCCTAATTGTTTCAGGTCAGAAACATGTACAAATTGGATATTAGGATGTCCAGCACCTAGGTTTTGGATGTGATAAGAGTTACAAGCCACATGCCAGAACCAAAGTATACATCTTTTTAAAATCAGATAGTTCCCAGAAGTGGATTGGCTAGAACCAAATCAGAAATATGCCAGTGGGATGCCTGCAGTGTCTTCAGTTTTACAGTGGGAAATGATTATCATTATTAATGGAAACTTCAGTAGTCTAGACTGCTCCAAATAGGCTTCTGAAAAAAAAATCCTTATAATCCTATATAATAAAAGGCTAATATGCAAATTGACTGAACGACAGAACAACTGGTCGCTATAACGCACACTGACCACCAGGGGGCAGACCCTCAACGCAGGAGCTCCCCCCTGGTGGTCAGTGCGCTCCCACAGGGGGAGCGCTGCTCAGCCAGAAGCCAGGCTCACGGCTGGCGAGCTCAGCGGCGGTGGTGGGAGCCTCTCCCACCTCCAAGGCAGTTGGACATCCCCTGAGGGCTCCCAGACTGCAAGAAGGTGCAGGCCGGGCCCCCCACCCCCCCGAGTGCATGATTTTTGTGCACTGGGCTTCTATTATTATATAAAGGGCTGGCAAATTGCTGTCAAATTCCATATGCCAAATAGTATATTACTTTGGTCTTGTAATGTAATCTACCCACATGAACAATATGCATTATGATGTGCTGTACCAATCAATGGACATGCTTGATTTTATTCACTCTTTAAAACAGCTCCATGAGGCCGATAGCATCAGAAGATCAATTTTACATATGGGAGAACTGTGACCCTGCAAGAATTATTAGCTTTCCCAGTCATATGCTTTAAGGGGCAGAGCCAACTTTTGATCCCCAACCTGATTTCATAGTTTGTTCCTTTATAGCTATGCTCTCCTGTCTCCCAGAAATAAATTTTCTATTTGAAAATACTTGTCTTTAATACCAGGATTACAGTGTTATCAGTAGACATTCATTGACTACTTAGAATATTTTTTCTAAGGTCTGTACAAAGTTAAGTTAAAAGAGTGCAATTTCTGCATTTTATGATCTTGTAGTCTACCCCATTGAGTTCAACAATTTAATAAATGTTGGGAGCCTACCACATGCAAGGTGATGCTCTAAGTAGTGAATAAGAAACAAAACCAAGGGATTTTTTTTTTAATATTATGGTTTTAATGACCACTCAAGAATGCTTACATTTTTTAAATGTTTTTATTGATTTTAGAGAGGAAGGGAAAGGGATAGAGAGATAGAAATATCAATGAAAAACATCTATCGGCTGCCTCCTGCACGCCTCCTACTGGGGATTGAGCTCGAAACCTGGGCATGTGTTTGATTGTGAATCAGACTGGCAACCTTTGGTTCATGGGTCAAGGCTCAATCACTGAGCCACAACGGTTGGGCTCCAGGATAAATTTTTAAGGACTCATAATATAAGTGATTTCATTGGATTGTACATTTGAGAACATTTATTGCTGCTATAATGGAACATGCATTGGTAATAAAAAGCTTACATACCTATAAGTGCATTAGGCTCATCACTTATTTTTATATGAAATCAGTATTGAAAAATATTTAAATAAATTCCCAGATTATAAGATCTTTTATAAATATTGATATGATATAATTAAATCAAATTCTACGTGGGTATTATAATTCCTTAATGAAGAATTTTTTTAATACTGACTCTTATGGAAGCAAATGGAGCTATGTCTTGAGACTTGAAACTTTTTTCGTGTGTATTATTTTTCTAGTAGTAGAATTTGATCTGTATTTAAATTGTCTTGTATTAATCTTTTCAGTTTGTGAAAAATATATAGGGTGTTTTAGATCATTGAAATATGCCAACAATGTCATTTCAACTTAGTATTCTTTAGGTCTATAGTCCATAATTGTGTTTCTTGCTTGTTGCTGATGCTGGGAGTGTATGGTCTTTGGTTGACAGCCAAGTCAACCGAATGCCAAATTATTGAATATCTGGGCCAGAATGAGAATAGTAAACAAAATTTCATTTAGATAATGGAATCTAGATGGCAGATATGCATTGGATACCTTATAGATGCAGAACCATATATGTATTATGGTATACATAGACAATGACTTAAGGTTGAAATGTAGGCTACCTTTGAAGGTTCTAAGCAACATTTATGGATTATACTTTCCATAATAGGTCTAACTATTTTGATGTACATCAGCTCTACTAAAACAGTTCCTCAATTTTTAGCACTTGGTCTTTGGAAGCTAGTTTTGCTTGACCCCCTCTCCCCCACCACACCCCCCACCCCCAGTAAAAATTCAGACATTCATATCTGGACAGTAAGCTTTTAGTTTTTCAAAGTTAACTTCTGGTCATTTTCCCAGAGATGCATACTGGCCCAGTGTTTACTGTTTATATATTATCAGAGTAAGAAAAGGTTTGTAGGCAATCTAGAGGGGTAGGGAGTCTAGCTTTAAAATTTAATGTATATGTGTGTGTGTGTTTATGTGTGTGTGTATTATTAGTTGCAAAGCACAGTTGGGGTATAAGTTACTTGATTTGACCTAGTGAAATTAGAGAACAATTTTGCAGCTTGCATGTGATTTATGACAAGAATGGTTGGCTTGACTTTTCTTGCCAAGCAACTTAGCGTTGCCTATATTTTACGTGCTTACCACGTGGCAGTTGGTAAATCTGAACTAAAATTGGAAAAGAAATGCTAGCCTAGACTCTTTACAGAGTCCTAGACTCTTCTTTCCTTTATAAAATCAGTAGTGTAGAAAATTCATTTAATCATTAAATATAACCCATGACTGGGATATCCAAGGACTGATCCTTCTGTGCTTATTAGAATGAATGTCAACCTGCAGGTCTGCATTCTTTGTTTCCAAAGTCTGAAGTTAAGAGCTGTCAGCATTTGCACAGTTGTGCTTTTGACTTAACATTTAAGTCCTGGGAGTATTTTGTTAGTGTTTACTAGACCATTTACAGTACATTCAAATTAGTGGCATACCTGTGTCATAGGGGTTACTTTTTTTTAATCCTCACCTGAGAACATGCTTAGAGAGAGGAAGAGAGAGAGAGAGAAACATCGATGTAAGAAACATCAATCAGCCGCCTTCTATATGCATCCCAACTGAGGACTGAACCTGCAACGCAGACATGTGCCCTGACCTGAAATTGAACTGGCAACCTTTTGGTGCACATGACAACGCTCAGCCAGCTGACACTCAACCAACTGATACACTCCAGCTGGGCCGTAGGCGTTACTTTTGATTAATTTATGTCACACAAGGTACAGGTAACAGAAATTCATAGTTATGAACATAGTATGTTTACAAAGTTTACTTTTGTAATTTAAATTCTTTTGTAGTTGATTCTCATTACCTATTTTCATTCATTTTAAATCTAGAATAGCCCAAGAAGGGCCAGACTCCAACCTCAAGTCGTCCCAGAGTTGTTCACACAAAAGCTGTTGCCACTGTATTGTGAGTTGGAAATTTTGAAGCAAAACTGCACTATGGCATTTATATGTTGCTGTGTGTTTTTTTAAATTGTTGAAAGTGATTGCCTCTGAGCAGCAAGCTATGCCCTTGATTTTTAAATAAAAATATGTTTTTATTGATTTTAGAAAGAGAGAGATAGAAACATCCCTGAGAGAGAAACATCAACATCAATAGGCTGCCTCCTGCATGTCCCCTGGTGGGGATCGAGTCCGCAACCAGGGCATGTGACCTGACCAGGAATCCAACCGGTGACCCTTCAGTGCATGGGTCGACATTCAACCACTGAGCCATACAGAGAAACATTTATCTATTGCTTCATATATGCTTCCCAGCTGGGGATTGAACCCCCAACCTAGGTAATGTGCCCTGTCTGGGAATTGAACCCCCAAACTTTTGGTGTACGGGACGGTGCTCCCACACCAACTGAGCCTCTTGCCAGGGCATGTTGCTGTTTCTTAATTTTCCCAGACCACTGCTGTTTGTTTAATAGGCTTGTGCTTTCCTCTGAAAATATCACTAGACATATTGGAATAACTCTGAAGAGGCATGTTACCTAAACAGAGTTCTGTGCCAGAGCATAAGGCACACTTAATTTGAGATTTTCTGTGAGCATTAAAGGAGAAATGGGCTATGATTGGAGATGCCTAATCTGCTTTCAGTTTCTGGTTATCTGATCTACATGCAGAACTCTTAGTTTATGGCTTGGATTGGGTTATAAACTTCTGATGACTTTATATTTAGTATATGCGAATTACCTTTTTCAAGACTTGTAATTGTCCCTTAGCCATAGAACACAGTATTTTTCAACTTTTAAGCCATACTATGTGTTCACCAGGAATTTTTTTTCTTTACTGAATCCACCATATTGCATAGTTATTTATAAGCTTAAGGTTAGCATTCTTTTTATTTAAACTAAGAATAATCGTGCAAGTATTTGTCTATTTTACTCTCTCTTTAAGATCTGTGTAATTTTAATTGCATGTTTGTTATTTACCTCTTTTATCTGTCTACTAATTCTTAAAATAATCATTTAAAGTCTATTAAATAAATCTCGATTTGTTTTAAGATTTAGTTTTTCAATGCATACTTTCTTTAGAGGATATAAAAAAAGCTGTTGCTCCATAAATCTTGCATCAGATGTGAAATGACTAAGAAGAAACATCTGAAAAAGTGAAGTCCAGTGTTACAGGATATTGATAAATCCTTTACTAGAAAGGTCTCAGATCCAAGGAGCAGTTATATAAACTTTAAAAGGATTGATAAAATATAATTTCATATCTCTTTTCCTTGTCTGTCTTGTTTATCCTGTATCTCTAGCACCTAATTTAGTGCTTGGCACATAATAGACACTTGGTACATGTTGATGGACTGAATATGTGAGTATGGCACTTTCCGCTCCTAGCATTTTATTTATTTTTTTAAAAAATTTTTATTTTTCAATTACAGTTGGAATTAAGTACTACTTTATATTAGTTTCAGGTGTACAGCATAGCGTGGTTAGACATTCAGATACTTTACGAAGTGACCCCATTGATAATTCTAGTACCCACCTGCCACCACACATAGTTATTACAATACTAGAGGCCCAGTGCACAAATTTGTGCACCAGTGGGTCCCTCGGCCTGGCCTGAGGGATCGGGCCGAAACCGGCTCTCCGGCATCCCCAGAGGGATCCCGTATTGTGAGAGAGCACAGGCCAGACCGAGGGACCCCACCGGTGCACAGTTGGAGCTGGGGAGGGACGTGGGAGATTGGCCATCCGGGAAGGAACCACGGGAGGACTCCAGGACATGTCCGGCTGGTCTTGCCCAGTCCTGATCAGCCGGACCCAAGCAGCAAGCTAACCTACCAGTCAGAGTGTCTTCCCCCTTGTGGTCAGTGCATGTCATAGCAACTGGTCGACTGTCTGCCCTCTGGTGGTCAGTGCACATCATAGCGAGCAGTTGAGTGGCCTTAGCATATCATTAGCATATTACACTTTGATTGGTTGAATGGACGACCAGACGACCGGACACTTAGCATATTAGGCTTTTATTATATAGGATTATTGACTATATTCCAATGCTGTACTTTACATCCATGTAACTACCAATTTTTACCTCTTAATCCCTTTATCCTTGTTACCCCCAACTGCTCTCCCATTTGGCAACCATCAGTCTATTTTCTATATCTATGAGTCTATTTTGTTTTGTTTGTTCATTTATTTTGTTCTTTAGATTCCCAAAACTATCTGATAAGTGAAATCATACAGTATTTGTCTTTCTCTGTCTGACTTATTTAACTTAGCATAATACCCTCTAGGTCCATCCATATTGTCACAAACAGTAAGATTTCATTCCTTTTTATGCCTGAGTAATACTCCATTGTATATATGTACCATAGCTTTTTAGCCACTTGTCTCCTGATGAGCATCTGGGTTGCTTCCATTTCTTGGTTATTGTAAATAAGGCTGCAATGAACATAGGGGTGCTCTGTAAATTTTTTTAATGATCTCTGTCCCCAACCACAAATTTCTACCTGTACAGTTTTGTTGAGTCAGATATTCTACTACCCAGTACCCTAAAACCCAGTTGTTTGCTGCTATATCTGATAATGAAGGGAATGAGTCAAAGCTCCAGATAATTAACTGGTCTGTTCATTACCATGGGTGAATTGAAATAAAGTTTGGAAGAGCAAGAACAAAGCTTTGACCCACTTGGCTATGAGATCAGTGATGACCAGCTATTTTTTGTTTTTAGATTGTGAAGTGATCCCAAGGGTCATTGTTATGGGCAGTTCTTCGCTGAGTTATTGATTGGCCTTGTTTTGAAAGGGAAACTAGAGCTTCAACTCGGAAACTTATTCTGTAGAACAGTTGGTGTGGATTTGCAGGTGAGGTGTTTATTCAGTCCGTCTCTGACTGCAAGCCGGGTGGGGGTTGACTTGACTCCTGCCTTCACCTGTAGCATCTGTGGTTTTCTGCTTTACCAGAATGTTTCTTGCCCACCTCGGGACTATTTCTTGGATTGTGGATAATCTAAACATGTTCTCCAGTGATCAGAGGACTAGGGAAAAAAATCATGTCTTAGCAATGGAAGGGCAACCATACATTGTAGTGATCAAAGTGGACTCTGTACCTGACAGACCTCTGTGTTTGAATCTTGGCCCTGTCACTTTTAGGTTTTATATTCTTACTTTTCTAAGCCTTAGTTTTCTCATCTGTAAGATGGGGTCAAGCAGCCATTGCCTGATAGGCCTATTGAGAAGGTTAGACAGGATCGTGCATGTAAGGAACTTTGTACAGTGCCTGACATGTCACAAACTGTTGGAATAAAAAGGACTTTTAAAAAGGTGAAGTGATTAAGCAGTACAAATTGGTAGTTACAGAACAGTCATGGCAATGTACAGTAGCAGTGTAGGAAACACAGTTAATAATATTGTGATAACTATATATGCGGCCAGGTGGTACTTATAAGCAGCAGGGGTGCCACTCTGTAGAGTACATAATTTTCTAATCATTTTGCTGTTTATCAAAACTAAGACAGAATAATATTGAATGTAAACTGTAATAGAAAAATTTTAAAGTGTAAAAAAAAAAGGATTTTAGAGGCTAATTCAGTACCTTATCTGATGCACGAATGTACCAAAAGGCTTTTAGATATACTTTTGATTTTTTTTTTTTTGTGGGAGTGGGGGAATCTAATGATGACTTTTGAATTTTTGTTAAGACTATTTAGAAAGTTCTCCACTGCCTGGGTATTTAGTGGTGGGGTGGTAGAGAGAGGAGATCCTGGAAGCCTGTGTGGCAAAGGAACAGATTGGCAGAGAGCTGCAATGTAACCCGACAGCGTTCACATGTCGCAGCTTTAAAGATGTGGTGGGAAGAACACAAGCTTTAGGGTAATGAGGTTTGCTTGGAGTTTCAGTTATGCCTTTTACATATCCCCTCTGCAATGAGAAAGCCTATATTTCCCCATTGTTTTGAGGATTAAGTGAGAATATACATATGTGTGTGTGTGTGTGTGTGTGTACATACATATATGTGTGTGTGTGTGTATATATATATATATATATGTGTGTGTGTGTGTGTGTACATACATATATGTGTGTGTGTGTGTATATATATATATATATATATATATATATATATATATGTGTGTGTGTGTGTGTGTGTGAACAAAAGGAGCAGGCACATAGAAGGTCCTTGGCCAACATTTATACACTGAGTTGCCAGATTATTATGACCACCTGATGTTTGTAGGCAAATTAGCCGTACACTGCATCGTATGGGATATGGAAGCCGAAGGCCTGTTCGAACACCTTTGCTGTCTGCAGTTACCAAGATGAAATGTCTCCAATTCGCACAGGAACACAAGGATTGGACAGTCGAGCACTGGAAAAAAGTCATGTGGTCCGATGAATCACGTTTCCAGTTGCATCATGCAGATGGCAGAGTGAGAATTTCGTGGAAACGGCATGAAAGCATGCACCCCACATGCATGAGTACAACCCTTCAAGCTGGTGGGGGCAGTGTTATGGTTTGGGGCATGTTTTCCTGGCATGATTTGGGCCCTTTAATTCGTGTGGAACAACGTCTGAATAGCACAACATACCTAAGTATCGTTGCTGATCAAGTTCATCCTATCATGTTGATGGCGTATCCCAATGGAGATGACTTCTTCTAATAAGACAATGCACCATGTCATGGTGCTCGTATTGTGCAGGAGTGGTTTCAAGAACATGAGGGAGATATTACCTTGCTTAGGTGGCCCGCACAATCACCAGATCTCAATCCAATTGAGCATTTGTGGGACGAAGTTAAAAGAGCCATCAGGCAGCTGGTTCCACAACCACCAAATATCACAGAACTGGACAGTGCTATTCATCAGGCATGGTGTCAGATTCCTCGCATCACCTTTCAACATCTCGTGGAGTCAATGCCAAGAAGAATCGCCGCAGTATTGAAGGCAAAAGGTGGCCCAACGAAGTACTGATGGGGTGGTCATAATAATCTGGCCACTCTGTATATTCACAGTGTTTATTATTGTGGGAGATCTGAGTTTCAATTTCTTTGGTCATATAATAAAACACACAAAATACAGTGACTTCAAACAGCAACCTGTTATCTCTCATAGCTTAGTGGGTTGCCTAGGTTCAGTTGTGTGGTTCTTCCATGTTACATAAAGTTGTTTGGGTCTGCAGTGACCTGGGGACTGGACTGGGCTGGAATGTCCAAGAAGGCTCATTCTCATGACTGGATGTTAAGATGGGCTATCTGCAGGGGCCTGTTATCTTCCTTTGGCCTCTGCATGGCCAGGTTGGCCTTCTCACGTGCTGTTTGCATTCTGAGAGGAGGTGTCCTATGAATGAGAGTTGCAAGAAGAAGGAAGTAGAAGCTGTCAGCTCTCTTATGTTTTGATCTCAGAATTCTCAGAATATGATTTTTGCTGCATTCTGTTGATCAAAGCAGTCACAGTGCCAACCAGACTCAAGGAGAGGGAGGATAACTCAGTGGTGAAGTGGGCACATGCATACAGGGGGTAAGGGATTGGTGGTGGCCATCTTTGGAAACATCTGTCCTACAGTCTGAATGTTCTTGCATGCTTCTGTAGATCGTGTAGGTGTGCACATGTGGACATTGCTCATCAACAGGTCAGTAGCTCTCTGCGTGCACCCTTCCACCTGGTAACTGAGTCATGGAGAGAAACAGGCCTTGGCCTTGAGTAGTCATTAGATTTTCAGAAAGGAGCAACTGAAACTCAAAATGGAAGGTACTGGAATAGCTTCAGCAAGAATGTGCATTACATGGAAGAATTTTTTGCCTCTATAAATTTTTAGTGTCAACAAATAAGACTGGTAGAAAATTTACTTCATTGTCCAACAGAAGAACATCTGCCTGAAAGCTGACCTGTTTCCCCACATATTTTGGTTAAGTGGGATTAGATGGTTGAATAGAGACAGAAAAGCTAAAGATTTACAATGGCTGGTGCTTGAAGTGGAGAGGCAATGAATAATTTTGTGTAGATGCTCTTTATACATCGAAGACTTCATCTTTGTTGATTATGCAAAAAGGTGGAGATTGTTGTCATTTTTAAAAATATGCAAATTAATCAGCATCCAAGACTCCCTACTACCCCATCTCAGTCTTGGGAATGAACAGAATTCGTCATTTTTATTCTTTAGCTGTCAGAGGGCGAGGCAGTAAATGATAGGGGCCACAGAGAGGACTAGGTGGTAGCAATGGTCGTTAACCCAGACTTCTGGAGGCTGGGTTGAGTGAAGGGGGAATGGCCTTCCCTGAGGGTCAAGTGCAAATATGAGTATGTGGTTCATGGACTGGTTTAATCTGCAGGCAACCTGCCTATCCATAGAGGGTTTTACAGCCAGCATGAGAGTTTCCAGAGAGATAAAGACAGAGTACAGGAGGTACTTTCTCTTGTTTAATTTTCCTTGGTGCCTCCCCCTTGTTTAATTCTAGGCTTTAGAAATTCAACCTGAAGTTTACTTTTCTTTTTGTGCTTTTCCTGACCTAAGCCCTACTCCTGTCTTACCCTCACACACCTTCTCTGTCTTATATCTGTGTTGTTCATAGACTGCTGAACCGTGAGAAGCATGAGCCAAACTCTCTCCCTAATCTTTGCCCACAGGACACCTGAGAGTCATGTGCAAATATCGGCAGACAGTTCTTGGCTGGGTATCCTATCAAATGTACTATTTATGCTTGGGAAAAGTATTGGTTCTGCTTGGTGAACCACATGTTTCCAGCTTTTACCATACAAAGTCAGGAGCACTTTTGTTCTGTTTGCTCAGCATCTATACCCGTTCCCATCACTTCCATCTTTTCTCTGCCATCGGTATTCATTTTCTTTACTGATTTTTTCCCTGGCCCCAAACTGACAGTGTTTTCCTCTGCTACAAGTAGAAACAAAGAGTATATGCATGATTTTCTTAAAGGTGATGGATTTTAAATTGGAAGAGGCTGAAGAGTTAATTTTTAAATTGTTTGGTTTTCTTTTTCTAACATTTTGTTGGTGAACAAAGACACTGTAGTAATCTTTATTTTTTGACGGGATTGCTAGCTGAGCCAGTCTTCTCCAAATGCATTCCTTATATATACCTTATATATATCTCAAGAGGGCCATTTGGGGCTCACGTTTTTGCCTTTCTTCTCCATCACTTCTCCTTGGGATGAGTAACTGCTGAGAAATGTCTTTCTAATCAGTGCAGTTTCTTGCTTAGGGCTCCTGACCAACTATGGGAGGAAACAACTTGTTTGCACAGCGTGCAGTCTGCTGGGCATCCATCCACCTCATTGGGAACTGCCTCTTACAAGCCCAATGATGAGACTGCTTGTCTTTTCCCTAATAATCCAAGCTCAGGATCTCTCCATCTTTGTGCACAAATGTCATTCTACATTCCTTTTTCAATTTCCCCCTTTCAAGTTCTGTAGTTTTCTGTGATGATAGTTGCTGGCACAAAGATTTGGGAAATGGGATAGATTCTTCTATGCTCCTTCCTGCTTGGAATTAACTCCCCTCCCTTCCTGGGGAACTCTTTTGCCTCCTCCTGGACAGCTCTGTGAATCTTCTCCCCTCAAAGCATCCCTACCCAGGCCCTGCTGAGGCTGTTAGTTTTGTTATAAGGTTAAGGTCAGTTTTCTTCATCTTTGTGCCCCCATTGTTTACATGTAATAGGTGCTCAATAAGTATTTCTTGAATCAATAAATTTTAATAAATAATGACATTAAATAAATTCCTTGAGCCTATGTGAGTTAACGATTTTGTACATTTTTATAAGCAATACCTCATGTAAGAGCTTCATTCAGAAACTCTTGTGCCTTCTGTTGCAGTTGTTGCATGTGGCCAAAAAGGAAAGCTAAGCAGTATATTAAAATGACATGTGCCTTAAAATGTAAGATTTACCAGTCTTGACTGCCTTTAAGTCCTTTATTGTTTTTGAAAGAAAAAAAAGATTGGCTGGTGACAAATATATTTATTATTGACTGTTGACTATTTTTTGCTGTTTAGTCATGAGATTCCATGTTCATGTCATCTTGTGGAAATTGGAATATCCCAATCTGATAAGTTTTTTAAAATGCTATTATGACTCCTTCACAAAGTGACAGAGAACTAATTGAATAGTCTCATGTGCATTCTATCCTGCTGTTCCTGGTGTCTGCCAGAGCGGAATTCAAAATTTAGTCAATGATGGTAGTAGCTCCTCTCCTGGCTTACTGCATTTGCTTGGCACTTTTAAATATATAAAAAATTACATAAAAGCTTAAAAACCTATTTCCTTCCTCAGTAACTTACAATATGTATAAAACTAGAGGCCCATTGCAGAAAGATTCCTGCAAGAATAGGGCTTCCTCGGGCCTCTTTCTGCAAGAATAAGGCTTCCTGTGGCCAGAGCGAAGCAGAGAAGGGAGTGAAGCCCGCCCTCTCTGCTGCCTCGTTCCCTCCCATCTCCGCTACCTCGCTCCCTCCCATCTCCGCTGCCTTGCTCCTTTCTCCACCGCTTCACTCCCTTCTGCAGCACTTGGCTTCCTTCTATGCTGTCTTTAGTCTTCGCTCCACGTCTGAGTATGCAAATTAACCACCATCTTTGTTGAGTTAATTTGCATACTCACTCCTGATTGGCTGGTGGGCGTAGCAGAGGGACAGTCAATTTGCATGTTTCTCTTTTATTAGTGTAGATGTTATTTTCATTTGCCCTTTATAGTTCTGTGGACTTTTCCTATGATTTTAGTAGATAGAACCTATTCTTTGAAAATAAGGGATAGTTTGTGCATCAGTAATCTTTTACTTGCCCAAACTTTATGTATAGTTTTAATATAAAGGCTATTTTATATTAAATATCTTTAAATATCTTCTTAATACCATATGTTTTTTAGGTACAACATGGATTTTTATTACTGATCCTTGCCTATTATCAACACATTCATGAATCAACTTCTTACTTACCTTTGCCCCTATAGATCAGCCTAGGGGCTGTGTATACTACTTATTCAATAAATATTTATTGAATGAAGGAGTAAATAAGGCTGTATAGAGAAGTTTATTTTCAAAAGTCTATACGTAATAAATGTTTGGCATATAGAAACATAGGCAAAAACAGGATTCCTATTGTGAATGTAAGATATTAAAAAACTCAAAACATAATTCTCAATGGGACTAAGTTTTAATCAAGGCAGAATACATTTAATCCTGATTATTGACTATACATTATTAAAGCATAAACAAAGCCTTAAGTTATGAATTTGCCAGTTGCTTCCTGCTAGTCTCTATTTTATTGATTTTTCTAAAGCTCAGGTAAGGGAGAGGTATAAATGATTTGCTTCTAAAATCTGAAGATCCGGATTGACTCCCTGAACAACAAAAATTACTTGATATACCAATTGAAAATGGTTGACAGGGTGGGCAGACCCCATGATTTTTTCAAAAATGGGAAACAAAAGGTATTATTGTTATTATTACTTTGGAATCTTGGAAGAATGTCTTAGCATAAATTCAGAAACAAATTTTGGTTCAGTTTTCATCATATATGAAATTAAAAGACTTGTTACATATCATGGGAAATTATAAAGGATGAAACTTAATCAAAATAATGAAAATGAACAATTGCAAGACTTTGGTTACATGATGATTTTCTATAGTACTTTAAAATATTATGAAAGAATAAACTAATTTTTAGGGGTAAAGAAGCTTACTTTAAAAATGCATGAATATTGGATGAAGCCGGGGCTTTGAGGGAAGCTCAGGTCCCAGGTGCCAGAGGGAAGCTGGTGCCGGCAGCCAGGTGAAGGAAGGCCCTCTCTTGCACGAATTTCATGCATCAGGCCTCTAGTCTATACTAATAAAAGCTTATGTGGTCGTGATGGCCTCACACCATGATGTCCTCACGCCGTAACAATCCATCACCAGGAGGCTGCGTGCACAGCGGGCATGTGCGGGTGGGTGGGGCTTCGTGCATGGTGAGGCGCGCGTGGGAGGTCAGGGACTTGATGCTGTGTGCGTGTCGCGGAGGCGGGTCCTGCGGCTCCACGCAGCAACGCCAGGGCTCCTGTGGCTCTGCGTGGCACAGAGGCGGGACCCCTGACTCCGGCCTACCTCTTTGGGGCAATCCATCGAGGAGCCCCGGATGGGTGGGCGGCGCCTACCTCTTTGAGGTGATCGATTGTGGGGCTCCCCCACCGAGTGCATGAATTTCGTGCACCAGGCCTCTAGTATTTATATAAAAGTCTTACATTGGGTGCCTGTATTAAAATAAGCTTCAGCTATTTTCACAAACACTGTTCTTTAGTTCTAATACTTTTATATAACACCACTTTACACATGAATGGTTTCATTTTTATGTTCTCTATTTTGTATCTAAAATGTATTCAGATATTTCAAGGTATGAAAAGAAGTTTCTATAAAATGAGTTCTCTGATTACTATGCCTAATGCCAGATCCATGAAAATTACTTTCAAATGTGTATTTTCCTCCCATTCATCCTGCCTCAGCTTCATTTCCAATAATACACTGAATGAACATCTCTTTTAACTTCAGGTTTTAAGGTCATCTTCCCTCTGAAACCTGTGTTCCTTTGCTTATTAGTGGTGGTATTTTCTTTTCAGTCACCCAGACTAGAAGCTGGGGAAGGAGGCAGAAGCAAAATGAAGCAAGACAGGAGAGACTAAATAAGGGTTTTTAGCCTCCTAAGCTATTAAGGTTTTTCAGGTAGGAGAATGCCATTATCAATCTAGCATTTTTTAAAAGAGCAACATGAATATCATGTGGCAAATGGAGAAGGATACGTTAGGAGGCCAGATTGACAACATAGATGGAGAGAAGTAAATTGACTCAACAGGAAGTAGAATTAACTGGATGTCATGATTGAGAGGATTGAGGAGGAAAGGGAGATTTCAAGGATAGCCCTTAGATTTCTGGCATGAGCAATAAGTGAGTAAAATAATGGTTTCCCTAACATCCAGAGAATTCTAGATCTTACAAATGGACCTCAGGAATGTCTCAACCCTGTTCCTTCCCTTACTTTTCCCTGTTATCATTAATCCTTTTTTCCTGTGCCATTTATGACCTTCCTTGAGTTTCTCCCCTGTGGATTTGCTTTCCTACAATTTGGTGCATGGGTATTCTGCCAAAGTATTACTGTGAGCATGTTACTCTGCTAATGAAATGACTTTGATGGGTCCCCATTTTCTGCCAATTAAGCATGGATAATGGAGTGCTAAGATCCACCCTCAAACTGAAAATTTTTAATATTCTATCTTTTTGATAGAATTGATCTCTTTGCCACTTCTGATACGCACCCTCCTCTTCTCTGTATCTCTGCCCCTGCTGCCTTGGTTTCATCCATCTGAAACACCCTCCCTCCCTCCCCTGGGCCACATTCTCCTTTACCGCAAAGCACACTCAAACACTTCTGATCGATACTGAAGGACCATCTACCTGCAAATGGGATTTCTTTGCCTCTCTTGTGGCATTTCAGACTATCAGATGAGCCTCAGCATTATTTATGATTGTAAGTTCCTGAGGTCTGATTTATCTTTGTATTTCACTCAGAACTAGCACAGATGCCTGAACAAAATAAAAGAGAATATTTGTGGAAGAGTGAATAAGCATTTAGTGCATCCATTTTTATTTGGAGGAAAAAAGCAGTAAAGGCCTCTATTATTGTTTTTAACAGGTTGATGACTCAGATTTATTTAAATATAGTCTTCCCACATAAAAAAAAAATTTAAAAAGTAGATGCTTTCATGTATAGCATTTGTGGGTCCTGCAGTGTGTCTTAGAAAAATGTCACTTAATAAACAAGGGGACAATAAACAAATAATAACTCCCTGTTGGGATACATACCATGAAGGAAAATAAGATCCCAGGGCAGAGGTGGGCTAGAGCCAGGGACTGTAGATGGAGAGGCAAGAATTAGGAGGAGGTGGTGCTGAAACAGGGCCTGGATGATGTGAAGGAACCATGCAGATATCTGGGAGGAGAGTGTTTTAGAGCCTGTCTTCTGAAACCCTGCATTGACGCTTGAACCCTTGACCCCCAGCCTGACCTCTACCTCCCTCACCTCCAGCCACTGTCCCAGCCACACTGAACTTGTCCCATTTCACAACTCTGTGCCTTTGTGCCATTTCCTCTGTCTCTGGTGCCCTTCCTCTTCTTCCTCGGGGGAAATCACACTTTGGAACCCAGCTGGAAATGTCATATTTGACCCAGCTACCCACCCTCACACCTCCCAATTCCTCTTTCCCAGAAGAGCTGGTCTGTCTCACCTCGTTGCTTCCTCTGTACCACCCCTGTTTCTAATACAGCCCTTATCAGTGTGAATTATAATCCATTTGTTTAAAATCCTCCTCCCTCTCTGGATAAGCCTTTGAGACCGGAGACTATTGTTGAATCATCTCAGTAGCACCAGTGCCTAGAACCGTGCTAAATAATTGTGGAATGCTTGAATGAATGAGGGAGAGAGGGAAGGGGAACTGGCATGATAGAAGGAGGGAGGGCGAGAGAAGGAGAAATGAAGAGAGGCAAGGCATGAATGTACAAATCTTAATTTGAAGGTATGAAGGTCACTGAGAAAAATTAAAACTAAATGAAGATGACTTTAAAATAATACCCGATTAAAAAAATTATACCACAACTTGGTCATTGGGCTTCCATGGAGGCATAATCAAACCGAAAGTTCACCTCTATTTCTAGGGTGGCAACCTTCTGAGAGTAGGAGTGGCTTTGCTTTATTCTTTTAAGTCAGTGTGTTTTTGATATTTTGCATGTTTAGTGGGTTAGATTACAAGAATGCAAGCCTAAAAATCTACTTTCTATATAACCACATCCCTTCTTTAGCAGCCTGGGTTGGGAAATAATACTTTGTGCCAGAAAACAAGACACATAACAACACACTGTCTTCTTCCTGAGCAGTGTTCACAGTCTTTCTAAGCTGAGCTCACGTTTTTAAATTTGATAAAACATTGCTGTCTACTCTTGGGTGGAGTGGGGAAGGAGTGTTTAATTCAGCACCTGTGGCCTATAACTGCCAGTGGATTTCTATATTCAGAGGCATGTGATATTTTTATGTTCATTGCACAGAAGGAAGAAACAAGGAAGGTCTTTATCTACCATTATGCTTCTTTGTGAAAATCATTACTATATTTGGCCAAAGTCCTCACAGCTATCTTGAACATTCTGTTAGTGTCTGTTTGATGTTTCTTTAATGTTAGTAAATTCTACCTCTCATAAATTCCCATGGGCTATAGTAAGACAATATGGAATTCAGTTCCTTTCACTAATCTGTACTTGAAACTCCAGAAAGATATTGTTGCAATCCCCAAATAAATGCTTGACATGTGTGGGAAGATTCAGCATGGCAGGCCTTTGGGTGACCTGAATGAAAGTGGTGAAACCATAAGCCAAAGGAGCAGCCAGAGCCCCAGGAGAAGCACAGATTTCAGCAGGTTTCTGCAGAGCGCTTGATTTAGAGCTGTGGAATGCTGCTCTGGAAAGACTAAACAGGGAAGAAGAGGGGACCAAAACAGAAAAAGAATGAAATGCATTCACGGGGGTTAAAAGTCATGAGAAAATTTGACCCAACAAGGGTCCCCAAAGAGAGGAATAAATTCTCTGTTTAGTCATTTTGACAAGCAAAGTTGGAAAGTTACATCAGAAAATCTAGAACTTTTAACATCCCTAAAATACTAAGATTAGTTGAATATTTTGCACTTAGTAGTTGATCCCTAGGGGCAGGAGACAGTTGTGTAAACATACTGGGGAATTAATGTTACCGTTGTAATTAGCTAGTTACTAATAATAGGAAAGGAGCAAAAGGGAGGCCAGACATTATAAGCTTGGCCACCTGGGCAGCTTCACCACGGAAACTGCAATTTCACACTCCCCAGGGAACCACCAGTCCATTTCCTACAGACCACTGGGGGAAGGGGTCCAACTAAGGGTAGATGGGTGCATGCGCAGTCAAGTTGGGGTGACATAGGGAAGGTGCCTATCAGTCTAACCCGGAACAGAGATCATTGGCCACAGAGAGTGGGGCCACTTCACACACGCAAAATATTAGAAGGTTAAAATCCCGAGACAAAGTAATTCCCTTGCTCTTGTTGCTCTCTGTTCCTCTAGTTTTGCTCCTGCTTCCTTGCATTCACCCATGCTGCTAGAAGCTGTACGGCCCACAGCCATGGACTAGTAGACCCCACATGCAATGGACTGTTGGACTGCAGCTGGGAACACAAACTAAGCTAGCCTGATGCTGGATTGGACTGTATAAACATAGAACGGAAACTCTAGGCAGCGGCTTCTATCCTAGCTCTACTGAGGACCCGGCTGCACTTCTTCCTTGGTGGGACAGAGGGAGGGGAGACCTTGGAAACTAAGGGATATTTTAGTCCATGCAAATAAATGCCACTCATTCTCCTGTGTGAGTCTCAGAAAATTCCTTTTCTCACGACATTGCAAGTCTCCCACTTTCCCCTTCAACCAGTGGGGACATGGAGAGCTCCCCACCAATAACACTGGGACTTGAACTACTTTTTTTAGAAAGAGAAAGAAAAGGAAATGTGTGAGAATGATAGGAAATAACAAGTTTTAAGACTCCCCCCATCAACTGAAAACAAAGATAAATCGGGGGGAGGGGAAGGCCTAATTTTTCAGCATAAATTCAGAAATAGCTGTTAAGAGCAACAGATTCTAAATCTATCTGAAGATGCCACATGATCTTGTTAAAGAGGTGACTTGACAAGTTATTTTTAACAATAAAAATACGTGAGCGCATCGTGAACTCTAACAACTCACCCTTCCATCACTGAGGAGAACTATTGGTCCCCGGCATTTCTTTGCAACACCTAACCAGCACGAGAAGAGGTGTTTCTTGTCTCTCTGAGGCCTGTAGGACATATTTTTGCACCATTCTGTGTTGGCTAATGAAAAACTGAAGGGATAGCAGGCTGTGACTTTCCTCAGATTCAATGGGGTGTGAAGAGAAGGTGACCATACCTTGTCTCTAATTTCTGCTTTGATGAATATGTTGGGGCAGGGCATTTGCATGTTTATAGGTTGGAAGAAGATAAGTTTATAAGGAACATCAGTAGGTGGTTTACTAATTCAGCTGCTCACTCTGAGCAGCATGGAACAGCTCCTTGAGTACTGGATGGAAGAATGCTGCACAGGACACCCAGCAGCCACCTTCATCCCTGGCCTCTGCCTTCCAGCATGGTTCACTCTGTCACTCAGTCAACATCCATGTAGGCTTATAAGGTGTCAGATGAATTTGACTCATTCTCTGCCTGAAAGCTCACATCCCATTGGATAAGACTGATAAATGCCAGATTCTAAGTTCACAGTAATTGCAAACTAGACTTTGTGCTGTTGGTGACAGAAGATCTAATAGGAGGTCATGTTTGAGCTCATTCTTTTGGAAGGTGAATGAGCATTCCATATGTGCCAAGCAGAGTCACCTAGCCGTGGGTATGACAATGGTCCCAAGACATGAAAGTCTAGATTCACGTGAGACAGTAGCACCTGCCAATCAGGTGGAATGATTGTATCTTTACTGGTGACCTTAACATGTACTGCAGTGGGGCTCCAGTAATTAGTAAGTCAGTTTTAATATTTTACTTTTCAACCATATAATATAATTTTCTTTATTTCACTTATTTCTTAACTAAGGTCAGTAATTTGCCTATAACTATATATGAAAGACATTGAGTAAAACCTTCTACTGGTTAAATTTTTCCACCTTAATTATAAACAAACAAATAAGTAAATAAATTTAGATCATATACAGAGTGTCCAAAAATGTATATGCATTTTGAATGAGTATAAAGTCAGTGTTTGTTAACATACAATTCATTTTGAAATTGCATTTATTTATTTATTATTTTTATATTTATTAAATTGGAGTGACATAATTTATAGAAATGAATACTCTTTTTTGTCAAGGCCTGTTTTCAAACTGATGACCCTTCTGGTCCAGGCACTGTTGATGACATGAAGCAATGGAATTGCAAACATCAATAATCATTTTGTTGGGTATTTGTATCTCCTCAATTTGTTGACTGTTGCCATAAACTTTATCTTTTATGCTTCCCCATAAGAAAAGTCTTGTGGCACTTTAGGATGAGTTTTCTTTGTTCAAAGCTTATTCTGGCCTACCCATTATTCATATCAGTTACACTTGAAAAAGAGTGAAAATTAAGTGAGATGGTAAAGCATGTATACATTTTTGAGGACATCCTGTATCTAGATCAATACCAATTCAGACTCTTGAACACCTGCATGCATATAAACACCCAGAGAAACCAAGTGTAAGAAACTAGAAGCTAGTTGGTTGCCATATATATTTATATATATATAAATAAATTGGCATTGCTCTATTTAAAGTGGTTTTAAAGTATTCTATACCTTTTTCTTGGAAATAGTTCTCTCATCTCTAATGAGAGTTTCTACAAAATAACTGCTTCAACTTTTAACTTCCTTAAATTTGTCTTAATTTTTAAGTTCTTAATGTCAAATATATTTTTTATTTTACTGTGCCAAGTGTTAAGTTCTGAAATTTCATTTCACCTTCATTCTTAAAAAAAAACAAACAACTTTATTTATATCATGTTATATGTTTTCTCAGATTGTCTTTGCCCTATGTCTTTTCCGTTGCATATGTTTTATAAAGAACCCCTCCCATTTTTTCAAAGAAAAAAAGTTCTTCTGTTTTCTTCCTAAATAAATACTTATTTGTGTAAACACATATAGGCGTATTCGAGATTTGTTAAGATCCAGATGTGGGTAAATATTAACACTTTTCCAAGTGCCTCCTTCACCGGAATACATTTTAGGGAGCTTATATGCTAAGATACTCATTCTTGATGCAGAATGATGGGATAAAGGCAATTGGGTAAAGATGTGTAAAGGATAACATTGCATAACCTACATGTATTCAGTCACAGCTCTGCAAATGACTCAAGGAATACTGCTTTATTTAGGATTTCTCAGTTTGGGATAGAAAATGGAAATGTGCTTTTTTTTTTTTTTTTTTTTTCAGAGACTTCACATTTTGTAATTTATCTCTTGGATGGTGGTAATAGATGGTATCTTCCCCCAAAGAGCCACCTTATATCTGATAGACCTGGGGTTTTTTATCTAGCAATGCTTGTCATGTTGGATAAAACTTATTTCATTATATGCTTAAAACATTACCTTTATCCTGTTACGGATTTACATGATGGTTGTTGCCATCTTGTAAACCCTAACCCTGGGTATCACGTGGGTGCTCCTGAGAAAGGCCGAGTCTCATCACTCCCTTCTCCCACAGCCGGATCAGAATTCATGTCTTAACAAGATCCAGTGATTCATGTACACATTAAATTTCATAATACTGTTCTGCACTTACTATTTTTACTTCATAACCTCCCACTTACTCTCCAACTCATTGTTTTTAATCTACCAGTCTTATGAAAGACACTAATGACCTATTAATAGCTCACCACACACACTGCTTCGTAGCCTTTGTCATACATCTTCAGCATGTACCATCTTGATGGTTAGTCAGTTCTATAAGGTCCGTCAAGAGTTACACTATGGCCCTAACCGGTTTGGCTCAGTAGATAGAGCGTCAGCCTGCGGACTGAAGGGTCCCAGTTTCGATTCCGGTCAAGGGCATGTACCTTGGTTGTGGGCACATTCCCAGTGGGGGGTGTGCAGGAGGCAGCTGATCGATGTTTCTCTCTCATCGATGTTTCTAACTCTCTCTCTCTCTCCCTTCCTCTCTGTTAAAAAAAAAATCAATAAAATATATTTTAAAAAAACAACAACAAGAGTTACACTATGGAAAGTAGTTTTACCTCATTTCACCCCAGAAAGCCCTTTTATTGGTCCTTGGCTCTCCCTACATTCCTTGGCCAGAGCAAACATGCTAACAGACCTAGAAATCCTGTTGCCATAAGAAGGGACTAGGAATGTGTAACCTGTGAGGAATGTCAGGGATGCAAAGATTGTTGTTCTTAAATGTCTGAAGGCTTTTGGACTCAAAAGGAATTTTTTTTTTCAGTGTAGCTTTAGGAAAGCAAAAGTAGCAACAATGAATGAGCAGACATTAAAGAGAGACAGATTTTGCACATATATAAAGAAGATTTTTTAAAAAGAATTTGAATATTTCAACAATGGAGTGTAGTTCTTCCAACTACTTGTATTTAGCAAGCTGACTATCCTTGAACATCATCCACAGAAGTGCTCAATCCAAGGCCTCAGGGAGTACCGAAGGGTTCACTGGGGAGAGAAACAACTGGGTGGTTTCTGCACATTCTTCTCATCTTTATTTTGTTGTTGTTGCTGCAAAAAAAGAGAAAGAATACTATTGTGCATACTCTATTTATTTATTTTTCCCTCTTAACCAGTAATGATACATAGATTTTTTCTCTCCCTTTCTTGGGAATTAGAACCCTGTATGGTTGTCTCTGTATGGGCCACAGCTTTCTATGAGGATGGTGATTAGGATGCATACCGCTTCCAATTTTATATCAGTACTTTTTCTGTGATGTTCAGTGCTTTGCTGATCATTTTATTCGAAGGAGGCAGTTGGGCCAAATCTCTAGTGAATAGTACTTGGAAACTCCTAGATCTCTTAAGTTCTAGTTATATGTTGTAACTATTAGCTCATAGTCAGATATAGTATCATCATTTTGATTATCTCCTGTCTTTATCATTTTCACAGACCTACAAACAAACATATTTGTATTTTTGTGCCCATTCAAAATTTTATATTTTTGCATTGATTCCCTTTTACCTAGTTTTTAAAACATAGACATAGGGAAACCTTTTTAAGTTAAATGTTAGGCCGTTAATCTACTGTTTTTACCATGGAAGATATGTGTTCTATTGGGAAAGTCAAGAATTTAGATAGTAATCATTTTAGGCATATAATGATCCTCCAAAATGTTCTGGAGCCTGTTTCTCTTTCCATCATTATTGCTACCTCCCCAGTTCAAATATCCTCATCTCACACCTGGAACTATGCAGGGGCCTCCCAACTTATTTCTCTGCTTCTACCCACTTCAGGATGTGCGCACCACAGTAGCTGGCTGATCCTTTACAAACTTAAGTCTCATAAGCAGACATCCCAGAATCAATCAGGGTTTAAGCCAGAAGAAACTTTAGAGATCAACCTGATTTTAAGTTATTAATTTGGAATGTGACTGAGGAATCACTGGGTTACATCTACCGCTCTTGATATTATCTGGATTAAATTACCTGCTACAGGAAAGGACCAAGAATACATGCCTTTATTGAAAATATCATTGCAAAATAGCACACACAGATACGAAGTCTTTCTCGTGTGTGTCTTCCCTTTTTCTCTGTGTGCAGCTGGAAAGCAGTGAGCAGAAAAAGCAATAGAAATATGCAGAATACCTGCAGAAAAACAGAGGCAGAAGCAGTGGCCAGAGCCAAGCTCATAATTAAAGGGATTCTGTTTTCAAAGTCCACCTTGTAAATAGGGCTTTGTGATTGTCATGGTCAAGATTGTAGGTGTGCTTGGATCATGGCATCCCCGTATCCCCAGCTCAGAGACCTGGGGGAGAAAGAGCCATTCAGTTGGGAATGTTGCCAGCATCCTCCCTCCCCGCAGCAACCAGAAGCAGAGAGCTGGCTAGCCTTTCATCTACCTCTGGGTGCCTGGATAAAAACCCTTTTCTAGGCCACCGCGGTGTTCCTTCATTACTGAAGAGCGTGTTCATGTATTGAGGGTGAGAAACTGAAAATGAAGGGAAACCAGTTATTTTCCTCCAACTTTATATATTAGTGATATACATGATTATAATTACATTTATTCCATCCTTATTTTATTTTTTAAAATATATTTTTATTTATTTCAGAGAGGAAGGGAGAGGGAGAGAGAGATAGAAACATCAGCGATGATAGAGAATCATTGATTGGCTGCTTCCTGCATGCCCCCACTGGGGATTGAGCCCGCAACTTGGGCATGTGCCCTGATGGAATGGAACAGTGATCTCCTGGTTCATAGGTTGACACTCAACCACTGAACCACGTTGGTTGGGCTATTCCATTTTTAATAATCTGATATAGAAGAAGAGAAAAGTATTTATTCAACCAACTTAAAGAAGCTTTTCTAAACAGGATCTAGAACATGCAAGAGCTCCAATTAAATTGCTCAAAAAATAAAAATATTTATTAACTGCCAGGTGTATGCCAGCAACTGCCCTGTTAGCATTCTGAACAGGAAAAATTGAGTTCCATCCAAACAGGCTTACACTGGTTTTCATTAAAAGAGCCATTTATTTCCATTAGTATGCAAATGAATATTTGTTGCCAACATTTCTAAGGAGCACAATAATGGGTCACTGTGCTGAAATAAGCAGCCTGTGCTTTGTTTGGGGGGTGGGGGGAGGCGCCATGGGGGGATAAGGACAAAAATAAAATAAAATAATATATAAAGAAAAAAATAAAGTGGCAGTGTATCAGCCATAGGCATATCATTTAAGAAACAAACAAGCAAACAAAACACACACACACACACAAAAAAAACACACACACACACAAGTTGCATAGTTGAAGGATAAGTGAGCATCCTTAAATCAGCTTCCTTATTGACAATTAGTCACCTGATCCTAAAGTCCCTGATGCGTATGCCACACCCCTGTCCAAGTAATCAGGATTTCTGGAGTGAGTCCTTAGGCTCAGTGTTTTGGAAAGCTCCTAGGTGATTACAGCATGCAGCCAAGGCTGTGAATCTGTAAATGACTAGACCTTGGAGCTGCGCTTCATGTAACCAGGACTCCTAGGTGTGTGCTTGGTGAGGGCTGTGCAGAGAGGGTGTGGATGCCACTGCACACTGAGGCATTGCTGTCAGAGTGGAGCTGTCAGGTTCCAAATTGTGGTGACATGGACTAGCTCCTCCTTCCAGCACAATCTTAGGATGTCGGTGGGGGCCCTGTAGCTTCTGCCAAAGGAGCTCTCTTTATAAACCCTGGGACCATCAACACAGCCTTTTTTTGGGAGAGGGCTGTCCAGGAGTCTTTTTGTTAATATACTTCATTTTTCAGAGCAGTGTTCCATAAAAAGGCAGTATATGCAAAATGGCCCCCAAACGTCAAAGGAGCCGGGGCACCAAAGAATGAGGGAGACAAGTCCAGCTTGTCTGTTAAAGAGTGAAATGCAATCATAGGCAGCAGCAGGATGGTCAGATGTCTGCATCTTTCAACCCCTGGACCACCTGCTTATAGCCCCATAGAAATGAACCTACTTGAGAAAAGAGTGTGTGGGTGATCAGAGGGAACAAGGGGACTAGCTGCCAGGAGGCTGTAGCACCAAGGTGCGCTAAGAGATAGATAACACTGAGAGTGCCTCACCCCCGAGGAAGGGTTAATGGAAATTCTGTGATTAGCACATTCTAGAATCCAACCCAGGGGCAGGGGAGGGAGTCAGGGGTCCCCGTTCAATTAAGATGATGGATTAGCTTCGAGCTTAAATCTGCTTTTGAAGATGAAATCAGCTCTGTCCACACAAGCATTTTAGGTTCACAGAAAAATACAGAAGGTACAGAGATTTCCCATGCTCCCACCCAAGCACGGCCTCCCCACAATCTAAATTCCTGATCAGAATGGTACATTTGTTAAAGTTGAAAAACCTACATCATCGTCACTCAAAACCCACAGATTACATTAATGTTCACTCTTTCTATGGGTTTTAAGAAGTGTATAATGACATACTGAGCATTTTAGTATGTTACAGAGTGGTTTCAGTGCACTAAACATCCTCTGTGCTCTGCTTATTCATCCCTCTCTCCTCCCTCACTCCTGATGTATCCATAATTTGGCCTTTTCCAGAATGTCATATGGTTGGAATCATATAGCATTAGCCTCTTCATACTGCCTTCTTTTATTTAGTAATATACATTTAAGGTCCCTCCATGTCTTTTCATGGTGTAATAGCTCATTTCTTTTTATCTCTGAATAATATTCTATTGTCTGGATGTATCACAGTTTATCCATTTCACCAATTGAAGGACATTTTGGTTGCTTCCAAGTTTTGGCAATTATGAATAAAGCTTCTATAAGTGTCTATAGGTTTTTCTGTTGGGTAAATGCCAAGGAGCATGATTGCTCGATCATATGGTTAGAGTATCCTTAGTTTTTAATTAAACTGCCAAACTTCTTCCAAACTGGCTGTGTCAGTCAGTTTACCTTCCCATCATCAGTGAATGAGAGTTTCTGTTGCTCTGCATCCTCATCAGCATTTGGTGTCAGTGTGTTTTATTTAGCCATTCTCATGAGTGTGTAATGGTATCTAATTGTTTTAATTGCAATTCCCTAATGACACGATATTAAGGATCTTTTCATATGCTTACTTGCCATCTGTATATCTTCTTGGTGACATGTTTGTTCACATCCTTTGCCATTTTTTAATCTGTTTGTTTTCTTATTTTTTACTTTAAGTGTATATATGTTTTGGGTGACAGTTCTTTTTCAGATGTGTCTTTTGAAAATAGTTCATTCCAGTCTGTGGCTTGTCTTCTAATTCTTTTGAAAGTGTCTTTCACAGAGCAGAAGTTTCTAATTTTAATGAAGTCCAGCTTATCAGTTATTTCTTTTATGGATCATGCCTTTGGTGTTGTATCTAAAAGTCATTGCCATACCCAAGGTCATCTAAATATTCTCCTACATTATCTTCTAGAAGTTTGATATTTTTGATTTTTACATTTAGGTCTATGATCCATTTTGAGTTAATTTTTGTGAAGGGTTTAAGGTCTGTGTCTAGACTTTTTTTTGCATGTGGATGTCCACTTAACTATATTTATGTGATTCTATTTCTTTTTTTCATTATCTCTATTCTGGTCCATTGACTTATTTGTCTGTCCTCTCACCATTACCACATTGTCTTAATTATGGTAGCTTTGTAGTAAGTCTTGAAATTAAGTAGTGCCAGTCCTCTAACTTTGTTGTTCTCCAGAATTGTATTGCCTATCCTGGGTCTTTGCCTCTCTATATAATTTTAGAAGCAGTTTGTCAGTATCAAAAAAAAATGCCTTGCCAGGATTTTGACTGGCTGGGATTGCACTGAATCTATAGATCAAGTTGGAAAGAACTGACATCTTAACAATATTGAGTCTTCCTGTTTATGAACATGTAATATCTATTTATTTTTGTTATTTTATTCTTACCAGAGTTTTATAGCTTTCCTCATACAGATTTGTATATATTTTGATAGATTTATAGCTAAGTACTTCTTTTTGGGGGTCCTATTGTAAGTAGTATTATATTTTTAATTTCAAATTTCATTTGTTCATTGCTGGCATATAGGAAAGTAATTGATTTAAAAAATTTTTTTATTGACTTCAGAGAGGAAGGGAGAGGGATAAAGAGATAGAAACATCAACAATGAGAGAGAATCATTGATTGGCTGCCTCCTGCACGCCCCACACTGGGGATTGAGCCCGCAACCCAGGCATATGCCCCGACTGGGAATCAAACCATGACCTCCTGGTTCATAGGTTGATGCTCAACCACTGAGGCATGCTGGCCATGCAGAAAGTAATTGATTTTTGTATAGTAACTTTGAATCCTATAACTTGCTATAATCCCTTATAAATTCTAAGAGTTTTTGGTCAATTCTTTCAGATTTTCTTTATAAACAATTGTGTCATCTGTGAACAAAGACAGTTTTATTTTCTCCTTCCCTATCAGTATACCTTTTATTATCTACTAGAGGCCCGGTGCATGAAATTAGTGCACAGGGTGGGGGGTGGGGTGGGGTGTCCCTCAGCCCAGCCTGAACCCTCTCCAATCTGGGACCCTTCGAGGGGTGTCTGACTGCCCTCTCACAATCCAGGACTGCTGGCTCCGAACCGCTTGCCTACCTGCCTGCCTGATTGCCTCTAACTGCTTCTGCCTGCCAGCCTGATCACCTCCTAACCACTCCCCTGCCAGCCTGATCGACACCTAACTGCTCCCCTGCTGGCCCGATTGCCCCTAACTGCCCTCCCCTGCTGACCTGGTCACCCCTAACTGCCCTTCCCTGCCAGCTTGGTCGCCCCTGTCCTCCCCTGCAGGCATGGTCACCCCTAACTGCCCTCCCCTGCAGGCCTGGTTGCCCCTAACTGCCCTCCCCTGCTGGCCTGGTCCCTCCCCCCAATGGCCCTCCCCTGCAGGCCTGATCTCCCCCAATTGCCCTCCCCTGCAGGCCTGGGCCTCCCCCCCCCAACTGTCCAACTGTCCTCCCCTGCAGGCCTTATCGCCCCCAACTGCCCTCCCTTGAAGGCCTAGTCCCTCCCAACTGCCCTCCCCTGCAGGCCATCTTGTGGTGGCCATCTTGTGTCCACATGAGGGCGGCCATCTTTGACCACATGTGGGTGGCCATCTTGTGTGTTGGAGTGATGGTCAATTTGCATATTACTCTTATTAGATAGGATTGCATTAGCTAGTACAATGTTGAAAAGGAGCAATGAGAGGGGATGTTCTTGCCCTGTTCCTAATCTTCTTGGGAAAGCTAGTTTCTCACTATTAAGTATGATGTTAGCCGTAGGGGTTTTTTTGGTAGACATTTGAACACAGACTTTCAGTCTTTTGATTCAGTAGCCAATTGTGGGCATTGTATTTAGGCTTTCCCAGATGTAAAATTCTCAATATAAGTGATTATGATTGGAATGTGATGTATAGAGTAATTGCAGTTTTGTGCCCATATCATATGTGTGTGTTTGTATGGTGATTATATAGGGGAAAGCTTACAAGGAGATACACCAAAAGACTTGTTGTAACTATCTCCCTGTTGTAAATTTTAATAATAGATCATTTTAATATGTATAATAATTTATTTCTTTGATACTGAGGACTACATATATATTTTAGAGTTGACAACATTTAAAGTTTTATCATTTATCTGGATATATTATTTCACAAATTTAGTAAAGAGGGTCACATTGCTGGGGTCATATTGATAGCCCATTGAGCTTTGGCCACAGAAACCTTATTGATAGAAAAGCAATTGCATTATGATAATGGGATATGGTAAGAGTTACTGGGAATTTAACATGAGGAAGTAAATAGTGGCTCACCATTTTCATTAAACTCTCATTTCTAAAAAGAAGTTAAAAAATGTAGCACTTCTGGCATAAAATTGCTCCTTTGTTGTTGAGCACTCAAGCTCCTTTTCACAAGTCTGCTTTATTTGTGACAATAGGTACAAAAGGAAGATTTGGAAGTTTAAGAAAATATTTTCTTTAATGCTTTTTCTAAAAGCAAGCTAATATGAAATCTATTTCAGGAATAATAGTAAAAATGTAGATTACTAGTGGTAGGATTATGGATGGTGGAATTTGAGGTATTTTTTCTGTTACTTTTTTTCATTGTCTCAATCTTGCTCTTCAGAAAAATCACATAGGAGTAGAAATGGCCACGGAGAATACAGTCTTTCAAATTTGGCTGCCTGGCTTAAACCAGTTCCCAAACAGCATTTGGAACTTTCAGTCCAAGACTGAGGGGCACATGGTCTGCTGTAAAATCAGCCCTGGCTTGTTGATGTCAAAAAGAAACTTGACCCTGGATGGGTATTTTCAGTAAGAAACAGCAGAAACCTGAGAAGACAAAGATAAGCCCTGGGAAGGAGATGTAGATTCCAAAAAAGGAAAATCAAGAGGGGCATGGTAAAAAGAGGGACACACACACACACACACACACACACACACACACACACACACACAATAGTGACCAAAGAAAAGGTAAAAAATCCCAGCAAAATGAAATGCATTTCACTGGGAGGAACAAGGGCCTAGAGTTCAAGGGGCTGTCTTATATTCTTGTCCATGCCATTCATACAGTTTCCCCCATTACCTTGGCCTGGGAGATTTGGAACATACAGTTCATGTCTGAAAATAATTTGAAGAACATCCAGTGCCAAGCTTAATGGAGTGGCAGCAGAATGGGGAGTTCTTACTGAGTTTTTGGCAGCTGCAGGCCCCCTGCTGATGCTGCCCATGGAAAGTGACAGCACAGTGAAACAAGAACTGCCCCATTGCTCAGGATGACAGTGAAGGGGGCATGACTAGAAGTACAGTAAGACTGTAGACATAATCTGGGACTATTTGAAGCAAACCAGGATGTGTATGGAGCTGGCTGCAGGTGTTTGCCCTGGTCTGCCCCCTTCAAATCCTAAAATAGCAACTACAAATATTGGTTGTTTCCATTTGGTCCAGGGCTTCTCTTGAAGATCTTTAGCCGTTTTGTCAAAGCAGCAAAAGTGTCTGTTGAGAAGAATGAAACTCATTTTATGGATTTCATCTCTTGTTTATTAAACAGGAAAAGTATATGAACCTATCTATTAATTATTGATCATTCTTTTAAAAAATATTTTTATTGATTTCAAAGAGAAAGGGAGAGGGAGAGAGAGATAGAAACATCAATGATGAGAATCATTGTTTGGCTGCCTCCTGCATGCCCCCCAACTGGGGATTGAGCTCCAAACCTGGGCATATGCCCTTGACTGGAATCGAACCCAGGACCCTTCAGTCCGTAGGCTGATGGTCTCTACACTGAGCCAAACCTGCTAGGGCTTGACCATACTTGATGGTGGGAATAAGGTATGAAGGTACCTCCTAATTCATGGCCCACTCATTAATAATAATGGCTAACATTCATTGAGGGCTCACTGTTTTTCAGCCCTTTCTGTGACAGGACTGTTGTTATTCTCATTAATTAGAGAAAGAACCTGGCTGGGCTTAGGCCAAGGATGGGGTGGGGATTCAGGCCCAGGGATCCCCGCAATGTTCCCTGCACAGCTGGAGTGCATGCTCAGGCAGCTCATTCTAGGCAGCTCCACCCCACCTGGTGGGAGGGACACCTGGCCATTTGTAATGCCTGGTCAGTACTGACTACAGTAGGCCATGCTGATTTCCATCTCCCTTTATTTCTGCACCTCCTTCAGATCACATCACTTTGTTAGGGAAGCCCCACTAGCCAATCACTTCTCCCTGTTGCACTTTTTTCAAATGCCCAGTATTTTGTATTCATCACACTTAGTATGGTTTGGATTTGTTTTTGTATGATTGTTTGAATGTCTGTTCTCCCACTAGATCATAAACTAGAGGGAAGGGATCTGCTTGAATGTGTGTGTGCTTGTATTTAACCTTGTATTCCCTGGGCCTGGCATGTAATAGGGGTCTAGTGACCATGGGTTGACCTGGCCACCTTCTGTGTGGGAGCTGATGTAGCTACAGGTCACTCTCAGTCCCATTGCAGTTGATCCAAGTACAGGTATTCGTGCTGCCTGAACTCTGCTCACTGTAATTTTAGTTCTTTCTCTCATTCTGTTTGATTGTTAATATACATAGAGAAACAACTGCTGAGAATTCAGGAGATATATAGCTCTCCTTGAAATCAATTAATTTTGTTAATTTCATTTGGCAAATACACATTTTGTGCTCCTCCCTCCCTCTGAATACTTGGTGGCAATAGTGATGTTTTGTTGACTTACTTTGTGGGCCAAGGGCTACCTGGGAGGCTCTTCTATCATGCAGAAACCTTTCCTGTAAGTGGTTTTTGTTTGTTCGTCTTCTTCCTGCTTTAGCAATGTGAATTAAAAGTTGTTTCCTTACTATCAAATGCCTCTTCTCCAGGGCTTTCTGTTCAACTATTAAGTACCTCCTGCTTTCTAGTGCAAACGACCAGGTACAGCTGTGGGATTGCCAGTGAAGGGAGCTATGAAATGGGAAGAGATGTGAAACTCCCCTTGGGCCAAGGAGTAGGGAATACTCCGGTGACGCGCAAAGGAAGGAGATGTATTTAGTAATGCAACTTAGAATGTGTAAAGGCACAAGCAAATTGAAATATCTCTCTTTCTGTAAGAAGAAAGATTTTACTGAAAAGAATTCCCCCCCAAAACATAGTGCAGTTTATGCATTGCCTGTAAACTTCCTGCAGAAAGACCAGATAGAGTGATAACCCTTCCCTCAGTCCGTGGGTGGTTGTGCACATGTCCATCAGGTGGTGGAGCAGATAATTCTGGCAGAGACAAGCTCCTATGTTATGCAAGCACGGAGCAGCCAGAAGTGCCTGTCCTTCCCAGTCCCTGTGTCCTGGAATGTCACCATTTCCCAAGGCTTACTTTGAAGCTATTGCCTCTGCAGTGCCTCCCGAGACCCCCATCAGAATTAATCACCCCTCGTTCTGTTCTCCCATGGAACATTTATTATTTAATTTGACGTTGGACGTGTGCAGCTCACATGCATTCGAAGATTATAAGCTCATGGAAGAGCTGGTGCTGATTTCTTTGACCCTTTCACACGGGTACTTTGCACAGAATAGACAATTAAAAAACAAGCGTGGGAGCAGAGTAAAGGGAGCATTTCCAGAGTGCTGTGATGACTGGGATTGAAGTAAACTTAAGAAACCAGAGTCTCCTCTATCCCGTGATAAAAAGCCATTAGAAGGCTCTAAGCATAACTTAGTAGGCAATGCAAGGAAGGTGGCTGCCATGCCATCTCCTCCCTTGCCTATAGCTGTGTCTATGGAACTGACTTATCCCATTTTCCCCATCGGAGGGCTGGTGAAGGGGTCTTTTCTTTCCTGTCTTCATCCTAGTGTGGTTGGCCTTTAAGATGTACTGACAGTTCCCTTTTAAAGTGACATTTGTATAATCACATTCAGGTGTCTCATTAAAACAAAGAAAACTTAACTAGAGAGGATGTGAACTCCTTAAGACTGACAGATTTAATTTTAGTTGGAAGGAAAAAAAGGGACCCAGACTATTTCACTGCAGTCAGTTAAGGTCAGCCACCTAAGTCTGTCAGCAGCAAAAGGATTATTTAACAATGAAGAATTTTAATTCTATGCACTCTTTCTAATAAGTCTTCCTCTAGCAGGAAGTTTTAACTCCCTCCACCAAAAATGAATCATTGCACTCAAATGGAATGTCAACAAGTAAGCTGTGGAGTGAAGTCATTATTGGCAGACTCATATTTACACATCTGTTACGTTAACAGAATTACAGATACTCCTAGAAGAAGATGAATAAATTAAAACAAAAGTGTGCGCATTTTGACTAGAAGCTGATTATTTATGAGGTGTTGAAAGTGACTTTGACGAAGGAAGGAGAAGCATGGCATGTTTTGGAGATGTTGAAGAATCCTGACTTGGAGAGGTTTCCACTTGCTGACACTTTAGGCATCCTGGAGCACTGTGGAGCTCCCGGGCACTCGCCTACACTGCTTTAGGGTCCCATTGGGTTTATGAGTGCAACAGGTGATGGCCATAAATGCAAGACAGAAAAGAACTTTTTCAAACTGACCTGCTCACCAGGGTAACTATTTCTGCCAAACAAGTAGTGTGCAAGCTGGGTTTCTTTCATTTTACTACCTATTTTCTTTCTATAGCAGAAACTGCCTGGTGTTTATTACTTGCAGCTAAACTTCTTATGACATGAGGAATAACACTGTTTGATAAAGGATACGTACACTAACAGTTTATTATTTTCTTGTTTTAATATAGGAATTAAATTCCCATACTGCATTTTTAATCTCTAAAAGATAAGGACTCCTACCACAGTCTCTTATCACCCTTAAAATAATTTCATCAAACATCCTGCCAATTGTCAAGTATTCTTATAAATGTAATGATTTTTACGAGTTGTTTTAGTAGATTCCAAATAAGGTTGATAATGTTGCAATTGATCATGTCCCTTAGTTTATTTTAGTATCTAATTCTCTCCCACATTCCTCGCTAATGTCTTTGTTGAGGAAACCCGGTCAGTTTTCTTGTAGAATTTTCCAGTCTGCTTTTGTTTATTGTATCCCTGCTTTAATAACTATTACAGTTTATGTAAATACAGCACACATACTCGACAGCCATTTCCCTAGACAGAATGAGAAGAATATCTTCTTAATCAGAACAACCTCAAACATGAAAAAGTGCCACAGCCAGTTTTGCTAGAGCAGGCCATTAGGTAACATTCAAGTGTTCCCTGGCCTCTTTCTGCTGTTTCTGTGTGAATAATTATCCTATATAATAAAAGGGTAATATGCAAATCAACCGAGTGGTGGAACGACCAGTCACTATGACGTTGCACTGACCACCAGAGGGCAGATGCCCCAATTGCCTGATCGGGGTCTGCCGGCCAACTCTCGGTCCCTTCCCCCAGCAGGCAGGCTCTGATCGCCTGATGGGGAATGGGGAACTGGGGGTGGGTGGTGGTGGATGCCATGGGTGCCAGGCCAAGGCCCTCACCCCGCTAATCACCCCATACACAGAGGGTGACCCGCAGTGGAGGGTGGGTCTGGCAAGTGGGCGGAATGGCCAACCTCTTGGTCTCTCCCCCTGGCCAGCAGGCTCCGATTGCCCAATGGTGAATGGGGAACCGGGGTGGGGGCGGGGCCAGCAGCTGGGAAAGATGGCCCTAATCACAGGCCAGGCCTTGGTACCATACCTGTGCACATATTTCGTGTGCTGGGTCTCTAGTAAAGGTATAAAAAATTAGGGGAGAATGTCACTTGGGATGCATGAGGAACAATCAGATTTTCTTCAAAAATTATCACAAATCAACTATTGTAACCTTACATAATGCAAGTACCAATTAAAGCAGATGAATGGTTCTGATTGGCAGGGAGAACTCTTGTGTAAGAGTCTTATAGTTACAAAGAGCTATTCTGTGTGTTTGGGAACCTCACTGAAGCATAAATGCAGGCAGCTTTGATGATTTAATTAAACTAAATATGAGAAAATGAAAAATAGCATGCACCATAACCACAATAAAAACTACAGTAAACTCTAAAAAAAAAACCTTCAAAATTCTCATGAGTACTTCTCTCAGTATCTAATGAAAACATATTGATTATTTAAAGACTGAAATGTATTATATAAAATGAGTTTATAGAGATCAAAATTGATTATTGTAGACTCTTAAACCCAGCATACCTTTGGGAAATATTATTATTTCAAAAGAAAAATAGTTTTCTGTGGTGCTATAGAAATGTTCGCCAGCAAAGTACCGTCATATCCCATTTCTGTCACAGAATAAACCTTAGAGTTTATTTTCACTTATACTTTTCTTATATTACATACTCTATAGATCACTCGACTAGGTCTATTATTATTGTCATAACATTAAAAAATAAATTCTTAAGGTATAAACTAGACCGTATATTAACTTAGAAAGAGAATAACACTTTGATATAGGACCTATTTGTATTTCTTTAATAAGCAAAATTTTGTAGGGGATGGCTGTGCCTGTGGCCAGGGAAATATCACTTTATAAAGTACTTGGTATGCATTAAAGATATAAATTGTGGTTTTATTTACTTACTGATATGAAGGATTTACTTACTGATATGAAGGATTCACTGAAACACTGAATCTAGTTAGAGTATTTACAGGGCTCCCCTAATGACACTAAACCACTATCAAAATCCTGTGTGCTTGAAATTCTTCTCTAATAGGAGGGAAGGATTATTTATTTGCTCAGTATTCCTGTGACCAAAAATCTTCCTGTGGTAAGATTGAGATTTTAATGTCTGGTGAGGCTTTTGTCTGTGTCCCTTAAGCAGAATAAAGTTGAAATTTATTCCCTTTTTATGAAATGCTCCTTCTTTCATTTTAGGCAGATAGAAGTAAGGAAAAAAAAAATAGAGCTTTTGGTTCCTGTAAAGCTTGGATCCACATCTTGCTTCTATTACTTGAATAGTTAGCATTCTTACTATGGTAAGTGATGGAAACATTAACCTCCTATGGATGTGTGCTCTTTCCCCCTCACATTCTCTAAAGCTGGAGCATCATGACCTGAATTCTGGCAACTATTGCCTGGGCAAGGGGACTGTAATTCTTATAACACCAGTCTTGTTTGGTTCCACGCTCTCCTTTTCTCCCTGATTCTTCCCCTCCCCCCCGCCCCCCCCCCCCCCCCCCGCTTTCTCTTTGATCTCTTTCTCCCCTCAAAGTGTCTCCCTTTTCTTCTACCCTCCTCCTTTTGTAAGGCTGTCTTTTTAAAGGCCAGTCTCTGGAGGTGAAAAATGTCCTTCTGATTACCTACCTTCCAGGCTTCACTTTTCAGGTTAGAAAAGCCCACCTCAGTGTAATTATCAAACAAGCAAACTAGGGCTGGGGCAGGGACATTGTTTACATTTGCTTTAGCAATATAAGATGATTCATGTTTGAATCACTGTGCATACATTTATTGGAGATTAGTGATGAGGAAATTATGGCCCAAAATATACTGTTGACACAAATATGCATGGTATGGTTAACCAAATAACGTACAAGAAAATTAAGTGGTACTTGTGAAATTAAATGACTAGTAATTTATAGCAGGAATTGCCAAACTATGACCAATTCGGGACAACAATGATAGATTATTATTCTATCCTTCCTAAAAATTTCAGCAACACTAGCTGCACAATAGGAATTTTGCAATTTCCCAACATTGTATACTTACCAGACTTTAGAAAACTGACTAGTTAATTTTTATTTATCTTTTAGAACAGATAACAGAAAATCTTTTATATAATAGGTGCTCAGGATATTTGTTGAACTAAATTGGGTCTTTTGAGGATTAATCCATCATGACTGGGTGGGATAGATCTATGTGATAACGGGAAATTTCTATGGAATTTTGGAGTACTTTGTAGACTAATACAAACTAAATCACTACTGGGGCTCTTGCTTTGTCATAAGTGATCTGATGTCTAAGAAAAACATTTGAATAGATAAAAAGGAACTAAAGATTAATGTCTTCCTTCAGTGTTTTTCACAAGCAGTAGCAGGTCATGTGAGATATTTAAATAACTGATGTGATATTATGAAGGAAAAATTAAATAGATAAGAAAAACACAGACCATGAACCATTGTTATTTGATGACCCAAAATGCAATTAGGCACAATAGTTTTATATCATTGCCTTAAAAAGTTATTATACTTTAATAAAAGCTTGGTAAACATAATTTATCTCTATTTTACATTAACTCTATTTGAGAAACTACACCTTAGGTAAGAATGTAAGATTTTTGTGTCTTTGCTTATACTTTTAAATGATTGACTTAGTCTTAAATTTTTAAATGTGGCAGTTATACTCACACTATTACCACAAAACCCAATTAGATAGTTATTAAGTGCATTTACTCATGAAATAAATTACAAGAGTATAGGTTTTGGTCCCCAAATATATTTTTGCACCTCGTTTGTGTTCTGATCTTTGGAACCTCCATATGCAATAATTGTAGGGTGTGACTTAGTTAAGAATTAAGAGCATAGACTCTCCAACCAGACTGCCTGAGTTCAAATCCTGGTGCCATAACCTTTTAGCTGATTTTGGACATATTATTTAGACCTGTTCTGCCTCAGGGTTCTGAAATCATATTACCTACCACAAAGGGATATTATAAAGATTGAGTTAATAATTGAAAAGCATATAGTACCTGACACATAGTAATATCTGAATATGTGCTTGATACATTAAGTGGATTTCAATAATTGTGGAATATTTTGTTCAATTTGTTATAATTATATCATATTTTGCATTTTTAGCATGTCGTAGGATTATTTCACAAGGAAGATGACTTTTGCTTTTGAGAAGATATCCATCAGAGTCAGAAGGTAGCCATAATAAGATATTTTCTTGAGTTTGGTAATCAAATATTACTGTTTAAAAAATGCTGTTACTGGAAGTCCTAGCCAGTATAACAAGGCAAGACAAAACAAAAGAACAATAATAACAAAAAAAGAACACAAAAGACATTCACATTGGAGAGGAAAAAATAAAATGATTTCTAGTTGCAGATGACATGGTTGTCTTTGTAGAAAATCCCAAAGCATGTCCCCACCACTCCAGCAGCCCCTGGAACTAATAAGTGAGTTTAGTAAAGTCTCAGGATATAGGGTCAATATATAAAAATCAACTGTGTTTTAATATACAGTTTAATATAGCAATGAACAACTGGGATTTGAAATTTTAAAAAGAGAAACATCTAGAATAGCACCCCAAAAAACTACTTAGGCACAATTTTAACAAAATATGTGCAAGAACTGTACATTAAACTTAAAAACATATATTGATGAAAAAAAGGAGGCCTGAATAAATGGATATGCCATATTCATGGTTTGAAAAACTCAGTATTATTAGGATGTCAGTTTTTCTCAAAATGATCTAAGGACTGACTGGCAGGTACATATAACGTGCACTGGCAATTTAAAAATAAACATTGACTCACGCATGCATGATATGTATAAAGCTCTCGCTGGCACCAATTGCATGTGTGTTTTGATTTTATACTACTACATTATATATACTCTTTTGACATGTAATTTTTTGCAATAATGTAATTACCGCACGAATCTTTCTTCTAATTAAGTTCCTTTCAATGTGCATGAATTTGTGCACCAGGCCACTAGTAAAGCTAGTTTAGTATTATCAAAGGTAGACACATAGATCCATGGAACAGAATAGAAAATCCAAAAATAGAACCACACAAATATAGCCATTGAATTAGAGAGTATCTTTACAACAAATATGAAACTTGACCTGTACCTCCCACCATTTACAAAAATTGACTCAAAATGGATCATAGTTTTATGTTGGCATCAAATTCCATGAGTCAGATTTCTGCAAATAACCCACACACACACACCTTGTCACTCTTTTAACTTAGCTGGTATTTTTCTTTGCATGTCTCTCATTTGTTTTTCATCAGCTCCTGTTTTATTTGGTTTCTTCTACCCCATTTTATATTGCCTCTTGTTTTTAAAATGCTGTGACTGACTCTGAGTGGCTGGCATCTGTGAGAGGAGGAAGCAGTGTGACTGTGGGAGGCAGTTGAGGGATGGGTGGGTTAAAATGACTAATTTTTTTAATGTGTTGATTTTTGAAGTAGAAATGTTGATGACCCCTAAAGAAAATTCTTTACTTGTATTAAAGAGCCCTTAAGTCATTTTAAACTTTGGAAAAATCTTTTGAAGCTCTTTTGACCTGTCTTCCGTTTTCATAACCTCATTAAATCTTCCATGTCTTTAGCTTCCATTTCATCTGATTTATTTCTCTTTCACAGAATGTGAATTCAGATTTCACATTCATTAGGTAAGACTGACTCTGCACCAAACAGCTTCTCAAGAGTCTGCATTATTTTTATGCTGCACTTTGGTTTTACATTCAGTTCTCTTTATATTTGATGGGTTCCTAGATTTTAAAAGTAATCATTGCTCATAATAGAAACTATAAAAAATACAAAAGGCATAAAGAAAAAAATAATTCATAATCCCATTACACAGCTATTATTACAGTTTATATTTTGATGTATAACTTTCTAGACATTGTTTACTCCAAATGTCTGTACACATATACACATAGAGTGCATATTATAATGTATATTTATACTTTAATGAATATTCTACACATTATAATGTATATATTGTATTTTAATACTTTTACTTACTAGTAATATAGCTTGAATTTAACCCCATTGCTAAATATTCTTTTGCAATATAGTTTTCAATGGTTATATAATATGACATTATCTGAATCTATCTATCCGTTTTCTTATTGATATTTTTAAGACTTTTCCATTTATTTGTAAAAAAATTTGTCATTGGACATACTTACAAATAAATCTGCCACATTAACAGGAATTTTCTCAGGGTAAATTTTTAGGAATGGAGTTACTGGGTCAAAGTGTGCATAATCTTAAGGAAGTAAGAAAGAGTGTTATTTCTCTACCTCCTTGTTGGGCATCTTGAAATGTCTTTGGCCACTTGTTAATAACAAATTTGGTACTTTATCATGGCATAATATGTATTTATTTATTTTCCACTTTAATTATACTTTTATAAACTTTCCTGCCTATGTCATTGCCTAATTTTCTATTGTAGTGTTCTTATGGTTGCTTGTTTTAAATTGACCAATAAGAGATGGTTTCTAAAGATATTAGTAATCTATTACATATTGCACATATTTTCTAACAGTATCATCTGTTAAATTTGTTATAAGGTATAGTAACATTTTCATTTTCATTGTGAATGGGATCTATTGTACTGTTATATTTTCCAAATTTATTGTGATTATAAAGGAAGCTTATGGTTTTCATAATATGTTTGTATTTTGATACCTTATTAAATTACATTATTACTTACAATATTTATTTGGTTGATTCTTTTGAGGTATTTAGTTGACAGCCATTCTGCAAATAATGATAATTGTGTATTTTACTTTATGGAATTATACCTCCTTACTTTGTTAAATCTTATTACATTAATAAGGATTTTTAGAACATCAGTTAGTAGTGGGAGTAGTTGATAATCTTGTTCTTTTCCTGATTTTCCTGAGAATGCCTATATGCACAAAGTTGGCAGGTATTATGAAACATGTATTATTCTTCATGTTAAATATGTGACCTATTTTTTTAGTTTGTAATTATTTTTAATGATAAATAGATTTTTAATTTTAATCAAAGCACTTGGGGCATCTGTGAAGATGCTGATGAATTTTTCCATTGAACCACCCTTGCATTCTCAAAAGTAAATTTTAAACTAATGATTTCGTGTTCTTGGTGAATTTTGTTCATTTTTCTTTCATATCTTTGTGTATAAATGAATTTAAGATTAATCTGAATTTCATTTTTGTGACATTATTATCAATTTTTGGTATCAGGTTAATACTGCCTTGGTGTTAGGCATTTCTGAGCTTTGGAAGAATTTGTATATATGGTTATATCCTCTTCCTTAGTCGTAATTTTCTGTACATTTGCTTTCCATTTTTCTTGATTTATACTTGCTATGTGCATGCTAGATATTAAAATACATCTCTGGATTAATTCCCAATCTTACCTATTTGCTTTTTAAAATCTTTATAGTTATTACTTATTGCTGCTTCCCATGGATCTACTTCTGCAACCTTAGTTAACTTGTTTTAATGTTGACCATTGCAAACTCTCCTTAATTTGCAGTAATTATATCATCCCTTTCTTGTTTAAAAACAAAAAAACAAAACGCAGTTTGGCTACTTTTTATAAAACCACTTCCGGGTAGAACTGCAAATTCAAAATTTAGTGGTAAATGCAGGGGGAAAATTCCCATCATTTCTTCATTTGCTAAGTTCTTGAAACCAAAATGTGCTTACTGGGCATTACTTAGGTGTCATCTTTGTGGGGACTTTGTTTTCTGTTTGCAGATATTGCTGTGGTGGAGATGAGTGATGCCTTCCGGCAGCCGTCCTTGTTTTACCACCTTGGAGTGAGAGAAAGTTTCAGCATGGCCAACAACATCATCCTCTACTGTGATGCAAACTCTAACTCCCTGCAGTCACTGAAGGTACCTCATTTGTTTACTAAACAGTTACTTTAGGCACCAGTGTTGTAGGGGTACCTCTCTATCATCCAAAAAATTTTAAGTAGCTTATTTTGTGAAAGGATGTTAGCTAAATTGTGAAGTTTATATAGAATTCAATGTAGAAACTTGATGGTACGCAGGTAGGAAAAAACTTAATGTTGAGTTCTGAGCTCCAGTTAGAGTCACACCTGAGTAGACTGTGTTAATAGGAAGTCAGTACACGCACTGGAGGAAGATGAAGAGATTGCATAAGGTGTGGTCAAGCCTCATGCTTGTCACCATTGGGGGTTTTGTGGGGCACACCTGCCTCCAACTCGAAATACTATGCTACCTACTGAAAGTACTCCAGAAATTCTGTGAGTGTCACTAGAAAATTGACATCCTCTTTCACAGGGATATGATTTCAATTAAGATAAGAAAGGGGGGGGGGATAAAAACTCACTGTATTTGTCTACAAAATTCAATGTATCCCGTCATTCTCTCCATTTTAGGAATTTAATGATATGAGGGTATATCCTCCATCCAAAAAGATTGCCTGAAGTGCTTTTGCAAGGCCAGGTGATTTGACACTGTGTGATTCGTTGAAAAGCATCTAACAGTTCAGTGCAACTCATGCTGAGCCTCATATTATCATTTCCTTTGTGAAACTTCTGGCTTGCTTTATGTGCACTTTTTCATCTATATCTTTCAGTTCCCAAATCAGAGCCAGCCTTGGTATGTGGAGTCCTAAAACCCAGAGCCATATTCCTAATGGCTTAGTAATTGTTATAGGAAGATCTCTAACCCCAAATCCATGCAAAAAAACGTAATAGTATTTTGCTTTTATGTGAGTAACTAAAGCTTGTATGTCTTTCTCTGAAAAATCTTCAGTTTCTTTTAGTAAATGCATTTACTAGATGCCAAGCATTGTGCTGGGCATTGATAGGCCATCCCTTTTCAGAATACTCTGAATAGTCCTACGAGATAGATTTATCCCTACTCTGCCTAAACCTCTTTTTTACCTGGAACAATTCTTTAAGAACCCCTGACTTAATTTTACCCCAGTTTTACTCCTTTAATTAATAATTATAAAGTTTTGTGATGGTGTATTTTGCATTATACATAAATTGACTTGCTACTATTTACAACATATTTGCAGTTGATGAAGTGAAGTTATTTTATGTAATTTTTTATTTGATATTTTTTGCATTAAGTTTATTTTAAGTAGGCAATATTGTGTTGGACATTTTCACTTTACACCATTTTTATTCTTGCCCCACTGATATCTGGTGATTATTTTATGAACATTCTTTACTTAGGGAAATTTTTTTAAGTGAATTAAAATTAAATTTGAGAGAAAGAGATAAAGCCAATCTTATCAGAAATTTGTATGGGACAACTAAACTGGCTTATTGCATTGCTTTCAGCTAGACTTTGCATAGAAGTGTTATTGCTATTTTAATAAAATAATTATTTAAAAAGACTAATCTATCTAAAACATACTTATTTAGCTTGTACACAATAGCTGCTTGTTATTGAGCACTTACTATGGGCCAAGTATTAAGTGCTTTATCTGCATACATTTTCACAGTAAAGTCTTAAAATATCCCCGTGAGGTATATATTCTGTCACTATTTTATGAAATTGCAAATTGAGGCTCAAACAAACTCAATCATTTGCCCAAGATGATATAGCTATTAGGGACCAGGTCAATGTGGCTGCAAAGCCCATCCTCCTTCACCACTCAACTTTATAGCAGTTACTTCTAGTTAGAAGGAGATCAGACATTCCTGCTAAGTGTGTTTATTTTAAAATGCCCATCAACTATGTCTCCTGCATTCCATGCAAAGCCATTCTTTCTTTCCTCGTCTTCCTTCTATTAATTTAAGCTTCTGCCATTTTTTAATTTAGCTTGTTCCTAGCCCAAATGGGTGTTTGAATGCAGAGGACAAAGGTCTTTGGGATAGAAAGTATTTTTTTCAGTCTAACAAGTTCCTCTGAGCTCAAGAAATTCCTCCTACTACTGAGAAAAGTCTGTGTGTGTGTGCGTG